>NC_140936.1:157484103-158084103 GCF_014529385.1 Adiantum capillus-veneris | reverse complement strand
CTCAGCCTTTCATTCAAGGACAAAGCACATTGAGGTGAGATATCACTTCATACGCACTCTTTTGGAAGAGGGACAACTAAATTTAGGAAAGGTGCATACAAGTGAAAATCCTGCAGACATGTTTACAAAGGTGGTCAACAAGGAGAAGTTGAGCTTTTGCTCATCTTCAATCGGCATTCAAGGATAAGAAGCCAGAATGGAAAGCAGTCACAGGTTTGGTTTGGAGATCAGTCTCCAAGTGGGAGATTGTTAAGTATGGATCCTGATTTACCCTTGTAATTTTTTGTGGTAAAAGCGCACATTTGTAAGGCCCCCATTATGAGGAGAAGCCATCGTGCATGAAGGAAAATCACTCACCGGAAACCAAATTTTTCACGGACAAGAATCAGGGGCAACTTTAAAGGCCGGAATATTCTTTTTTGCCGGAATATTATGACCGACCGGCGGCCGAAAAGTGGTCGGATAACAACCGGTCGGTTGGCCGGTGGCCGGTAGTCAATGGCCGATGGCCGGTGGTCGGAAGTCAATGGTCGGTGGCCGGTGGTCGGAAGTCAATGGCAGGTGGCCGGTGGCCGAATTCAATGGCTGGTGGCCGAATTCAAAAGCGGACTTGTCTTCTCAAGGGCGGTCACACATGGGCGGATTGGAGGGTCCGATTTGGACTTATTCGCACAAGGGCGGCTACACATGGCTGTCTCTCATAAGAGAGGGCAGCCCTTTTGGCCTATAAAAGGAGGCCATTTCTACACACATTTCATAGTGTGAAGTTGATGCAACAAGGTGAGTGTGAGGTGGTGAGAGTGAAGCAAGGCGGGAGCTCCATTAAGGGTATAATCCCTTTGTAAACTACTTCTTGTTTTGAAGTACTAAAGCCATTGAGTGGCTGCTTTCCCGTGGACGTAGCCCACATTGGGTGAACCACGTATATCGTGTGTACTCTCTCTCTCTCTCTCTCTCTACTCTATAATCTCGTGTATATAAATCTGTCTCTCTCCATTAAGTAATCTACTCAATTATCTATTTAGCTACGTCTTATTTCCTAACACTCCCCGCCTATCCCTCTCTTTGTCGGACGCCTGCATAGACTCCATCCTCGCCAACTGGCGCCCTTCGGGCATTGTTCTCTGAGCAGACAACAACAAAGAGAGAGAGAGAGAGAGAGAGAGAGAGAGAGAGAGAGAGAGAGAGAGAGAGGGGGGAGACCTGTCTCCTTACAATGCCTTGCAATTTGTTAAGAACTCTCTCTCTCTCTCTCTCTCTCTCTCTCTCTCTCTCTCTCAACCCAACAAGGTCGTAAACTTTGCAGATGTAGCTTGCCACCGATTTGAACGATGGACAGTAGCCTTTCACGTGTTCAACAGGAGAAAAGGTGGGGGGCAGCTTACTAAAGGTGACGAGCTGGAGAGCTGGGAAAAATAATCACCAACAAGCACAGTGCAGAGGAGCCTCTTTTTTAGTAGCCTGGAAGAAGTATTGGGAAAAACCATTTTCCCAAACATACAAAATTCCTTTTCTTGAATTTTCCAAGAGGAAATTTTTAGAAATTAGGTTATTTTTTCAAATTTTTACACTATTTTTCTCCATTTTGGGAGGAATTTCTCCTTTTGCGCTTGCCCTCAACCAGCATTTTTGAAATTAAAAATGGCACTTTCCGGACACTACCCGGAAGGGAGTGTCGAACACCAACTGTAGATGATGTGGTGGGTTGGCCGCTATAGAGTGGGAAGGTGGAGTAGCATGAAAAAGAGAGCAAGCAGAGTAAGAAAAAGAGAGAAAAGAATTGCAAAAACATAACATGGCATGTAGGGTGGGTGGCTTATGTGAATTGAGGGTAGTAGCGACATCCAAGGATTGCCCAAGTGGCAGAATAGGTTGAGAGTGTCCATGGCTGTAGCTTTAAGAGTGGCATCCCCGAAAAGGCACTAGGGATGGTGAGTTGCCATGACAACAGGTGTTAAGTTTGAGGTGTGGGAGCTCGCAAGCGTGCAGCAAACTCGAGCAGTTGTGCAAGGCCCAGGTTGGTATGGCAGGTTGTAATTGACTCTGTGCCTGTACGTAATATTGCTGTGGTGAAAAGTTAAAAAGTAAACGGCTCTCTGATCCAACAAAAGGGTGGGGAAGTTGAAACGATCTGACCATGGTGGCAAGGATCTCTTCCCCTCTCAAATGGCATCATGGCAGTCCCTCTCAGTGAGGCGGAGGATGTGTAATCGGATGCTCATATAAGCTATGGTTGCAATAGTCGTGGAGGCCTTTCCAAAAGGCTATGTTGAAGGGAGGAGTTTTTTGGTCATTCTATGCACGAAGAGTACCATAGCACCTCTTTTGTGGCTGAATCTCTATGCAAAATGGGCACGACTTTGCACCGCATACCTATGTACTCTCTGTTCTCTTAGCACCTTGGAGGGAGTTCCTACAAATTACTAGCCTTTTTTATCATGGAGAAGGAGGTGCTCTTGCGACCCGACGACTGAGAGAGAGAGAGAGAGAGAGAGAGAGAGAGAGAGAGAGAGAGAGAGAGAGAGAGAGAGAGAGAGAGAGAGAGAGAGAGAGAGAGAGAGAGAGAGAGAGAGAGAGAGAGAGAGAGAGAGAGAGAGAGAGAGAGAGAGAGAGAGAATCAGCTTTGGTCAATATGTATGATAAATGTGGTGCACTTCATAAAGCACAAAAAGTGCTTGAGGAGCTTCCTCTCTGGGATGTTGTCTCTTGGAATGCACTAATTATGGGACACCCTTTACTAAGCCAATATGCTTTGGGATATTTTCGACGGATGCCAAGAGAGGGTGTCCTTCTAGATGCAATCAGCAGAGCAGTGCAAAGAAGAAGCAATATCCGCTACACAAGAAAACATGTAGGGGAAGACCGCACTACCTTGGTCAATCAAGGAGCTTCCTGTCCGGGATGTCGTCTCTTGGAATGCACTGTGGCATACGCTTAACTTGGCCAAGATGATTTGGGTTGTTTTTGGCGGATGCCAAGAGAGGGTGTCCCTCTAGATGTATTCAGCATAGAAGCGCCAAGAAATAAGAAATACCCCCTACATAAGCAAACATGGACAAGAAGAGCGTGTATACCAAATGTAGTGCACTTCATAATGCACAAAGAGTACTTGAGGAACTTCCTGTCCGAGATGTTGTCTCTTGGAATGCACTCATTGTACGATACCCCAACTTGGCCAAGAAATTCTGGGTTGTTTTCCATTGATGATTCCAAGCAAGGGTATCTCTCTCTAAAGATGCAATGAGCAGGGTAGTGCCAAGAAAGTTGAATATCTGCTCCACAAGAAAACATTTTAGATTCTTGTCCAAGATGTCATGTCTTGGAATGCATTGATTGTGGGACACACTCAACTTGGCAAAACGTTCTTGGCTCTAGAGGGCGGATGTCGAGCAATGGTCTCTCTCTAGATGCAATTAGCAAAGCAACAGCAAGAAAGAAGCAATATCCGGTAGACAAGAAAACATAGGTGGAAGAGTGCACTCCCTTGGTCGACATGTATGCCAAATGCAATGCAATTCATAAAGCACAAAAGTGCTTGAGGAGCTTCCTGTCTGGGATGTCGTCTCTTCGAATGCACTCATTGTGCGATACCCCAACTTGGCCAAGAAATTCTGGGTTGTTTTCCACCGATGATGCTAATATAGAGTATCTTTCCCTAGAAATCCAATCATCAGGGCAGTGCCAAGAAAGAGCAATATATGCTCCACAAGAAAACATTGAGGGGAAGAGCGCATTGCCTTGATCAACATGTATGCCAAACGGGCTGCACCTCATAAAGCACAAAAAGTGCTTGAGGACCTTCTTGTCCGGGATGTCGTCTCTTGGAATGCACTTATTGTGGGATACGCCAAACATGGCCAAAAGTTATTGGTTTTTTTGGACGGATGTCGAGCAAGGGTCTCTCTCTAGATGCAATTAGCAAAGCAGCACCAAGAGAGAAGCAATATCCGGTACGTGAACTGTGTGAGAGAGAGAATCTTTGCAAATGGTGAATCTGATACAGTGTCTGTGTAAAAGACTAAGAACCTGAAACTGAAATGATATAAAGTGAAATGAAATGTTGAGATGTTGGAATCAAGATCCTATCCTATGATATCCAAGATCGGTCTTTAGTGAAGCTCATCAATGTCCTCCTCAGTGAGTACTATGACTAGGCGTCTCCCATGTTGTGCTAGAACAGTCGGGACCCTTTGATGCAGCTTGCACCGATGTCTCGATGACCCTCACAGTCATGGGCATCTGGATCTCCCAAGATCAGTGGCCCTATCGGTCAGTGTACCTCTAGTACAGGTGGACTCTGAAGTCTGCTGTGATGATTGCTCATCTGAATGCCACGTATGTAGTCTAAAGAAATTAGTGATCTCCCTATATGAGTGTCTCCTACCGTCTGGTCTCCTCGAGAGGCTCTCCCTACATCTGCGCAGCTCCAATAAAAATAGTCTAAGGCATCTCTGATCGTGGTATCTCATAACTTTGTTTAGTGATCCAAAACCCTCTCTGAATAGACATTGGAAGCAAGGGGTTTGAGGGTAAGAGGGACCATGCCGCCGCCGAAGGCGGTGTCGTTTTACTAGTTACGATAAAAAGTCACTGTAAACATTTTCTAATTTTCATAGTGTTTCAATAAAATATGTTCATTTTTTGTACATTTACTGAAATATGATGAGTCATGCTTTGAGTTTAAGGTTAAAAATTTGATAAAGTGCGTGGGGGGGGGGGTTTTGACACCTATCCTCCAACTTAAAATAAGTCAGTGTCCAGTCCATTCATTTATCTTTTTGCTGAAATTGATTGTATTTGAATTCATGATCTAATACATGTTACTTTAAGGATTGGCTTAAGGTGATAATGTTCTTGGACAGTAAATTACAATAACACACACTCTCCCAAAAGTACTTAGCCGCCTCTTCAAATCTTTTGGCTTCTCTTTTCTACTTTCCACTTTCATTTATTGAGGTGGAAATTTAGCGTAATTTGTAGAAAGAGAATCCAAAATGGGCTAGGCAAAGCAAAAAGAGGGGGTAGGAGGACATTCTTTTGCATTTCAAGTATTGTCGTGGATATTATTGCTTGTATTATTGCTAAAATTATCATGTTTATTATTGCTTATATTGTCGTTCTTATTACCAACCCCCCTTTTGGCACTTAAACATTCAAATACGGGTATTTTTCTCTATTTTTTGTGAAAAATTAAAGAAAATTATTTGAAATTTCAAAAAAAATGAACAAAAAATGATATTAGAACATGAAACAATGGCTATGTGGATAAACATGAAACTAGGAAGAGGAAGGTCTATCCTAGAGTTATGCATGCACCTCCATGTAAAGCAAGAATCGTTAGAGGTAGAGGTAGTCAATAATTGTGTGCCAAGTGTAGAACAATGCTCACACCAGAGGTGATTTTAGTACAGTACACAACAACTTGTTGCCTATGGTCTTTCATAGATGACCATAGCGTGGGGGGACTAGGGAGAGACTCCATACATCTAGAGCCTTTGCGGGGACGACACCAACTTCTAATGTACCTTCCTACCAACCCACCCCACTTCCATCACAAGGCTCCACACCATTCCATTCCACTCTTGCTTTGCTCGAGCTTCGTTGACAGTCCACAGCAGATGGTCGATGAGTGTCTTCTAGCAGCACACGGCGATGTTCGTCTTAGGGTAGTAAGCGTAGGCGGAGCAATGGAGGCTCTTGTTGGGACGCTTATTTTGGAGGGGGGGGGGGGGGGGGGGACGGACTCACCTGTTTTAGAGCACATCGCTCCAATCGCTAAGGATGAGGACACTCATGCGCTCTTGCCAGACACACACGGGCAATACTACATGGTAAAGTATGCTCGCGAGGTAGACTTTGGGATTACACAGGGCATATCATTTTGACACCATCTGCATATTCTTATACACTCGACGTATAAGAATTGCTTTATAAAATTCAAAGACCAAGCGCTTGATCATGCGCGCTATGTGAGGAAGTGTTGCATGTTCAATTTCCAAATGTCCCCAACAAGGGCTTCTCAACACAATGGATGGAGGGGTATATCAAAACATTTTTTAAAGAATAATACATCAAGTGTACAACGCGCACAACCAACCATGTGGAAAATCTAGACTAGAGCTATCATGGAGACAACATGGCATATACATAGTGGGACTGGGCAATGCAAGAAAAGACTGAGCAAGCTAGAATGGGCTCATCCCACAGTCAACAACCCGAAGCTCAGACCATGAAAACTCCCATGCACTATGGTTTGAGAGGCAAAGCGGCCTGGAAAGAAAAATATGTAAGTTATTTTTAATTGTGCAAGTTCGTTTAAGAAGATGTCTTAGCTTAATAAATTTTTTTAATTATTGTTAACTTAGGAAAATATCACTTTGAGCCATCCTACTAGAAGAGATGGCCAAGTATCAAGAGAGAGACACAAAGTTTGTTACTTGATGATGGATGTTGAAAAACCATCATATCTCTCGCGAGCAATTCCACTCAACAGACAGGACGCTACAAGAGGTAAGTGTAGACATTGAATATTATTTTAAAAGTTAATTTGGGTTATTGATTTATCTAATTTGTTTTTGGTTGGTGTAGAGTCAATGTGATGCAATGTATGCAGCTCAAGAGGAGGATTAGGATAGATAAAAATTTCTTATGTACTCCTCTTCTACAAACGCAAATGTGGCACAAAAAGCCCTCATATTTTGTGGGTTAAAGCACGGGTTGGTGGTGCAAAAAGTAGTGTCCTTGACACCTCTTGTGAGGCACTTTTGGATGGTGTTTTGTTGGTGGTTTTCAAAAGCCAAAAGATAAATATTCAATATTCTGTGTGTGTATGTGTGTGTGTGTGTGTGTGTGTGTGTCTCCCTTGCAAGAAGAGGGAAAATTGTAGCAGGAAGCTGTAGAGGGACCTTGCGGAGAATTGTCATAAAATGTGGAGAATATGGTCCAGGAGATTTGGGATGGAGATGTTGCAGCAGGAGATTGACCAACAGGTTGTGTCCCAGCAGCAACCTCCACTCGATTGTCACCTTTTGTGGATGTCGATTTTAGCAGTTTGGGAGAGCACGTTCTGCACCAGCAACAACCTCCACACAATTGCCATGTTGTATGGTCGGCCATTTCTTGTGGTGTTGGATGTTTGGAAGAGAGGATTGTGCACGACCAACCACCTCCAAGTACACTAAAGGGCTCTGAGTACTTTCAGCAGCATGCGCAATACAGTCCACTTCATGATGACATGCCTCACAATTACCACAGGGAAGTCACAATTTTCCATGAAGGTAACCATCGGATGCGAGAATATTGGTCTATGATGAAAAGAGAGAGCCGTAGGAGACAACGAGAAAGTGATGCATCAGGTTCAAGGTCAACAGAAGATATGAATCAGGTTTGCATGAAAGTCTCAAAATGCTGGCAGGAAGAAACAAAAGGCATGACTTGCGATGCTAAGAAAACCGCCTTTCGATGTCTTCTAGGACTACCAGCTCTGAGAAGTCAATACTATCCAATATTCGATGCAAAATTACTAAAGTCAAAGCATCCATGTTTGAAGAGGAGCTGAAGATTAAAAGAGCTATCTGCATGGTGTTGGTGAATAGTGAAGGAGATCCATCAAGGTCTATTACCAACTCCAAGATGGCCAGATTTATTGGATTGCATTGGCAAAACTTTGCAACAGCCAACAATTCGCGGTTAAAACAGCTTGAGGTTGGCGCATTTCCTTTGTAATTATGTAGTCGTTAACTACCTCAAAGTTCCACCATCACACATGCGACAAAAGACCTTGTTTTTTCCTTTTGGCAGATAGAGACAAGAGTGTTGCCAAAAGAAAAATATGTGTGTCAAAAATAGGGCAGAAAATCTTACATAAAGCATCCAATACATTTGCTTGATGATTCACATGGATGCTCCTAAAGTTTCAAAGGTATGAACTTTGGATGTAGAGAAAAGTCATAGAGTTCCTTTCAAAGGTAGTCATGGAAGTATCATGATAGTACAAAAGGCTCTTAAGGTACTCTAGATCTTTGAAAGAGTCTAGAATACCTCACAAAGGTAGTCTTGAAAGTACCATGCAAGTCTAATTGGGTTCTCTAGGTACTTTGGAGGTAGAAAAAGTTCATAAAGTTCCTTTCCAAGGTAGTCATGGAAATACCATGACAGTAAAGAGGCTCTTTAGGTACTCTGGATCTTTGAAAGAGTCTAGAATATCTCGTAAAGATAGTCTTGAAAGTACCATAGAGTTCTTTTCAAAGGTAGTTATTTACCATGAGAGTGAAGAGGTTCTCTAGGAATTTTGGAGGTAGAGAAAAGTCATAGAGTTCCTTTCAAAGGTAGTCATGGAAGTACCATGATAGTATAAAGGCTCTTTAGGTACTTTGGATCTTTGAAAGAGTCTAGAATACCTCGCAAAGGTAGTCTTGAAAGTACCGTGCGAGTTTAAATGGGTTCTCTAGGTACTTTGGAGGTAGAAAAAGTTCATAGAGTTCCTTTCAAAGGTAGTCATGGAAGTACCATGACAGTAAAGAGGCTCCTTAGGTACTCTAGATCTTTGAAAGAGTCTAGAATACCTCGCAAAGTTAGCCTTGAAAGTACCGTAGAGTTCTTTTCAAAGGTAGTCATAGAAGTACCATGACAATAAAGAGGTTCTCTAGGTACTTTGGAGGTAGAAAAAATTCATTGAATACCTCACAGAGCTTTTACTTTGATGGGTTTACTTTGAACAAAGTCTGAGCCTTTGATGCATTTTATTTTTTCTTGCAGAGGGGGAGCTTTACAAGAGGTTCCAAATGCCCACACATCAAGATCTCACTCAGATGTTTTGAGAGATTGAAACCTTGGTTTGTTTGTAAGTTGAAGGACTGTTACACGTGCTACTGTATTGCTCATATTCAGACGATATATCTCAAGGAAGCATTCAACCACATGAGACACAGTAATACATGCATGCACAACAATGTGGGTGTGGATGCATGTGTGCTATATGCTTGCCAAAAGAGGTTCCAAGTAAGTGTGAAGCTACCACGTACACATACACTAGCGTAAGCACATTGACTGAAAGTGTGTTATGTGAAAAACCAATGGACTCCGCATTTCATAAGTTTCCTTGCTTGAAGGGAGAATGTATTCAATGTGCGTTGAAGAGATTAATGTTTGCCCAAACGGAACACTTGAAAGTGCAGTCCAAATTTTCATAAAGGTTTTTGAAGGTGTTGCCTCAACCCATTCTCAAGGCAAGAAGCGCAAGGATCTTCTCTTGAAGAAAATGGGATGCAAGGATTTCACATCTTTTCTTCAAAAGCATTTGACTACTTACATCCAACACAATTTTATTGCCCGATGGCAATCTCAACAGTTCAAAGATTGCATTCATAGATCTCCTAGAGATGTAGTGGTCTCTCTTATTGAGTTTGCGGAAAATTACTCATTTATTGTTACTAGTACTATTGGTAGTACTGATACTGCTAAATCTATATTGGTATTGGTATAGATACTGGTATACGGGTGCTGGTCTCAGAGGTCCCAGATTTTCAATGTTGTATTGGTACTGGTAGTACTGGTATTGATACAACTATACTGCTAATAGTGATACTAATATACTGGTATTAATCTCAGATTTTCAGTGCTAGTACTGGTACTGGTACTACTGTTACTGGTAATACTACTAGTACTGATACTGATTTATTGGTATTGCTATACTGCTATATCGCTATATTGGTATTGATATACTACTATACTGATATTGCTATACAAGTACTTCTATATTTCTATACTCCTATACTGGTACTGGTTTACTGCTATACTGGTACTGCTATATTGCTATACCGGTATTGGTACTAGTATACATGGAGTTTTATATAGTATACATTATATCATTATAAACTAAACGTATAGTATGTGTAGTAATATACCTTTATATTCTATAGTATAATATAACTATATTAAATTAGTATAGCTCTATATACTATATACTTAAATACCATATATTCTATGTATACTCTGTCTATTTTAATTTTAAAGCTTTTGTTAACTTTAAAGGCTTGCAAGTAGTCGTTCAAATAGGGAGCTTTGAGGAGGTGAGCTACCAGGTAGAAGCTCTATGAAATGGTCATTTTGTCCCCATTTGGGAGGTATCTCCTTGGGAATGTCATTTGTAAACACATCTTGAAACTCATTTAGAATACTAGAATGCTCTAATTCCTGTTTAGTTTCATTTTTAACTTCACAAGAACACATGCATCTTTCTTAGACCCCTTGACAAAAACCATGTAGCAAGAAAGAGAGCTTTTCATTATCTATCTAAAGTTTGCATCTGTACAAGTGGTATTGCCCGCACTATTAACTTCAAGCACAACATCCTTTCCTTGATAGAAAAAGAGGACTTTTCTCTAAGGAAACTTCATAGTGGTAGCCATGCAAACAAACCATGGTGCCCTAGGATAACATCTTCATGATTGAGTGGAGAGATGAATAAATCCTTTTTGTCAATATAGCTTTGCACATGGGGCCTTAGCTTCCCAATCAGCGGAGTGATCGAGACCTCTTGCCTTTTGAAAGATCCATCACTTGTACCACATCTCCCATCTCAAAGTCACAAAATCCTAGCTTGGTAGTAGCTCAACGTAAATAAAATCGTGGGTAGATCCAGGCTCAAACAATATGAAAGCATCATGGTCTCTTATTTTTCACCAAGCATAAGAGAGTGGTGCTCCTTTGTAATGGACTTCCTCTTATAGAGCTTCCACCATGGTGGCTCTAGGAGGGTCATTATGTTCACTCCTCTTGGGGCATGCACAAGAAATATGACCTTGCTCTCCACACTTGAAATGTAAGGTTTCCACCTTCTGAAACCTTAGAAATTGTATAAAGCACAATTAAATTAATCTGTTTGTTAAAGAAAACAATGTAGAATTGTCTAGCCGTGGCAAATATTGGTATTTTTGGAACCGTAATCATGACTTTACTATGGTTAGAAATTTTCAGAACTAAATTCTGATAAAAACTAGGATAGTTATGGGCCTTGGAAGTTTACACTATGGATTAATTTAATTAAAAAAATTATAATCTTTTAGTAATCATTACTGCAAAAGACTTTTATCCTAAAGTTCCTGGATATTTACAAATAATTGTAGATATTTTCAAAATTAATCATGAAAAAGTCAAAAAAATAGGAGAAAATCGATTTTGTGTATCTGGGGGGACTATGTGGGATAGTGATGAACTTGCCTAGGCTGGATTTAGCAGTAGGTGGCACTAGGGGAAGGTTGGGGTTTGGCTTGAGGTGCAAGTAACTGCTAGAAGCAACCCAAAAGCCCTAAAAACCTTTAAATAGGCCCGCCTTCCTTTCAAAAAAATTCAGACTCAGAGTCCTGGCCATTTCTCTCTTACCTAGAGAGAGCTCCAGGTAAGAGAGAAATGGCTGGAGAGCAAAAACTCTAGTTGATTAATCCATGGTAATTAATTTAATCTCTTTTTAAATAACAAAATATGCTAATTTATCTATATTTTTTTAATTAATCTAATTAATTAAGAAGATTAACCTTACTTACACTCTAATTTACTCTCTTAATTCTTAATACTCTGTTGATTACTTAGATTAAGATTAGGGATATTAATTTAATTAATTGTTTTGGTCATAAATTAATGGTAATTATACTAAATAAACTTATATTAGTATAAGATAACTATCAAAGCTGTATTAGACTGTCACAATGCTAGAAAAATTATCTCTTAATTTTTTGATTAGCTTCTGTAATTAATTGGGCAAAAATTATATATTTTAATAAACAAATTGATGGGAAATATATTTAATTAGCTAAAAAATTCTTAAGTTAATTATCACAATTAGCAAATACTGTTAAAAACACGAGATAAGTTAGTCATTGATAGATATTTAATCTAAGTATTTTATTAAGCTAAAATTGATTATTTTTAGCTATAAATCAAAGGGGAAAATTAGAAAAACATGTTAGATAATTATGTGATATTTACCCACAGTTAGTTCACATGTTGAAGAAGCCTTTTTAATTATTTTGGGGTTAGAAAAATAATATAGCTATTTATCTATGTCAGATTAGATTAATTGTAGCCATAAATAAAAGGGAGAAATTAGAAAAACATGCTAGATAATTATGTGCTATTTATCAGAGTTAGTTTACATATTAAAGAAACCATGATAATTAGTTTAGTAACAAAAAATTAATTTAGCCATTTAGCTTAGTAAAAAAACTCTGGTTTTGAAGGTAAATGAAAGAGGGAAATTAGTAAATTAGATTAGATAGTGTTGGGATAATTTTTAGAGTTAGAATGCATTTTTTAAAAGCCGTGATAATTAGCTTAGCCACAAAAATCTAACTTGACTAATTATCTTAGTCAAACACCCTGTTTTTGAGGATAAATTAAAGAGGTAAATTAGAAAAATTACTTAGATAATTACACAATAATGATCAGATATAAGAATTATAGTTAGAAAACCAGGATATTTAGGGTTTACATAGAGAATTAGTTTATCTAATTAAAAAGGCCAAAATTGTTTGTTTTTTAGCACAAATTAAAGAGAGAAATTAGTTATATTACGTAGATAATTATGTAATAATTAGCAGAGGTAGAAATTATTGTTAGAAATTGGATATAAATAGATCATGCACAAATAATTAGTTTAGCTAATTATCTTAGCTAATATTATCTGATTTTGTTTATTAATTGAGAAGGAAAATTAACAAATTAATTTATATAACTAGAAGGTAATTACCAGAGATAGAGAACAGTCTTAAGAAGTTGGGATAATTATCTTAATCTCAAATAATTAGTTTAGCTAATTATTTGAGCTAATATTTGTCTGATTTGGATTATAAATTGAGAAGGGAAATTTGTAAATCAATTTCTAAATTAGCAATATAATTACTAGAGTTATAATACATAAAAATCAACCTAGGGTAAATATCCCACAAGCAAATAAGTAATTCATAGATTACTAAAGCCAAATTATGATAATTTTGAACAGAAAAATAATTATGGAAAAACAATAACACTATTAGGAATCTTAGGAGAAAATATCTCATCCACATATTTATCAAACATACTTACTTAATTCAAAAATCCCTATTTTTGGATAAAAGGAATAAGATAGATTATTCATTTAATTTTTTAATCGATCAAGTATCCTTTTATAAAGGCTACCACTATGAAAAGGACCTGAGAAAATCCTCAGTCTGATGAGGAAGATACAACGCACAAAAGGACTAGGACATCCCATGACCATGAGGCTGGGCCTAGTCGTAGGCCTACGGAGGAGAGTCTTCAGGCACCAGTGCAGCAGCATGGTACAATTTAGTCACTTTAGTCTTTAAATAGCTTAAAGTTCTTTTATAAATTAACATTGCATACGTAAGAACCAGGAAGGAATAACTAGCCAAAAAACGGAAGGTAACTTCCAAGAAACCAACGAGCATTGTTTGTAAATAGGAAAGAACTGTTTGGGCTAAGACTGGTTGACCTAGGAAAGAATGTTCAATCATCCTTAAGACAGCTTGTCTCAAGACACCTCTGATTCCTTGCAATATTTTACTCCAGGTGATGAGTAATGATGGCGAGTCAGCCATGGATGAGTCCGTTACCTTCGTGCACATGGAGTCTTTATCCCGTGCTTGTCTATGTTTGTGAATACTACTTAGGATATCGTTTGATCCTAGAGGAACCACTCGGTTAAATGGGCAACCGGTTGGCATATGGGTGCCTGGATTTTGGATGATGACTTTTTCCACCCCGGTTTTTATAATAAGGAATGGGTGCCGTTTTTCATCCTTGTATAGGTGACCTTGAGACCAGCCAGTACTGGTCAGAGCTACTTCAGATTGACAGTACTTTGTCTTAAGTCTAAAGATGTCTGTTTGCTAAAAGAATGTTTTCAATACTGATTTCAAGGGCTGTTTTAATGAAATTCTATTATGAAGGATAAAAAGAATCATTATTTTAATTGTGATAAGAACGTGGTAGTCATTAAATCATAAAAGAATCATGTGTCAGTGCAGGGTGGTAATTGGGGATTGACTAAGGTTTTCAATCATGGACGACTTGACCTGATTAGTCAGGTAATTATCCATTCTCGCGCACTAAAAACATCTAGAAAACTTCTTCACTTGGAAGAGGAGTTCAGCAGAGGTTGTGCCCTCATATATGTTAGGGGGGGAAAAGCGTTGGTTGGGGATATAAGACCGAAATAGTTTTTTATACTTTTAATATGTTGTCTCGTTCCCGCTGTGAGACAGGACTAGGTCTCCTTCTATGGCTATAAACCCAAGCCATTGTCAATGGTAAAGGTATATTCCCTCGATTTTTCTTGTTTTAGAGACTGATTTTTATTAGGCCTAGAGACTTGTCTAGGGTCCCATCCTGTTTTTGGTGTCAACTGGTTGGGGACCTTACAAGTGGTATCAGAGCCTGAGTTAATAAGGTCCTGAACCTAGGGGGAAAGGTTGAAAAAAATAAGTAATTTTGCAGTTATATTGTATATTTTGAAATGAAAATCTCCCTATCAATACAACAAAATGTCCGCCAGGCTCACCAAAAGTTTATGATCTTCAATATCAAGTTCAAGGCTGATGAAAATCCAGTGAATTCCTATTTTGCAAGAGCATCATGCAATTACCCCCTACTAGATGAGATGTTTTGTCCTCCTCCTACGTGGGGAATCAGCTGGTCACAGTTTGGCGGAATTTTCCTGATTGATGCAGGGCAGATAGAGGGACTGACACTAAACTTGAAGAAACTCAAGTTTACTTTTTCAGCGGGACTGAAGATCAGGATTAGAGTATTACTATAGATGGGATAGAGGTGTCTCAAAATAAGTGGGTATTTAATCAAGTAGCTAAAGTTATATACCTAGGTAGGATCAGGCCCATGAGGGTAGGCCCTAAGTTTAGAGGACCAAAGATGTTATATTTTTTCATCCCCTGTCAGACCCACCAGTTGTTAAGAAGATTTTTGTATAGAGTGTTACCATTTGTACATAGTATGAGTCCATTTTGTACATAGTATGAGTCAATGATTGTATTAACTCTTGTATATACGATGGTTTTATGATAATGACATGGTTTGTGGAATGATTATGGTAATTGTTGGATTTCTGTTTTCATTTAAGCCTGAAAGTACATACATAGATTAGAAATTTTCATGACAAAACAAATTACTCCTTAGCACTAAAAGTTTTTCATTAATTAAAATCTCATGGCAATGCAAAAAGTCTTTATACTCCTACCCAATAGAAGAAACTACTATCAAAAAAGGTTCAACTCCCGACTTTCAAGGGAGAGGGACCTAACTTAGAACGTGATGCCAAAGCATGGCTTGACGCCATGGACGACTTTTTCCTGGCGGCAGGAACTGCTTCAAAAAATCAGGCAATGCTGGGAGTAGGATTGTCCAACCGTGGCAAATATTGGTATTTTTGGAACCGTAATAATGACTTTACTATGGTTATAAATTTGCAGAACTAAATTCCGATAAAATTTGGCATAGTTATGGGCCCTGGAAGTTTACATTGTGGATTAATTTAACTAAATAAATTGTAAGGCTTTAGTAATCATTACTGTAAAAGTCTTTTATCCTAAAGTTCTTAGATATTTACAAATAATTGCAGATATTTTCAAAATTAATCATGAAAAGGTCAAAAAATAGGAGAAAATCAATTTTGTGTATTTGGGGGGCTGTATGGGGCCGTGATGAACTTGCCCAGGCTGGATTTAACATCAGGTGGTGCTAGGGGAAGGCTGGGGGCACGTAATTGCCAGAAGCGGCCCAAAAGCCCTAAAAACCTATAAATAGGGGCCCCCTCTTCACAAAAAAATTTAGACTTGGAGTCCCGGCCTCTTCTCTCTTACCTAGAGAGAACTCTACTAAAAAATCACTAGAGAGCAAAAACTCTAGTTGATTAATCCATGGTAATTAATTTAATCCCTTTTTAATTAGCAAAATTATGCTAATTCACTTATATTTTTTAAGTTAATCCAATTAATTAAGAAGATTAAACTTTCTTACACTTTAAATTACTCTCTTAATTTTTAATACTCAGCAGATTACTTAGATTAAGATTAGGGATATTAATCTAATTAATTATTAAGCCATATTAGGACTAAAATTAATCTTTTGAATTATAAATTAATGGTAATTATACTAATTAAACTTAGATTAGTATAAGATAATTATTAGTGATATATTAAACTATCAAGATGCTAGGAAAATTATCTCTCAATTTTTTGATTAGTTTTTGTAACTAATTAGGTAAAAATTAGCTGTTTTAATCAAAAAACTGATGGAAAATCTATTTAATTAGCTAAAATTCTTAAGCTAATTATCACAATTAGAAACTACTATTAGAAACACTGGGTAAATTTCTTATTAACAGATAATTAATCTAAGCATTTAAGTGAAATTAATTATTTACAATCATAAATTAAAGAAAGAAATTAGAAAAACATGTTAGATAATTAACTGCTATTTATCACAGTTAGTTTACATGTTAAGAAGCCTTGATAGTTATATTGGGGTTAGAGAAATAATATAGCTATTTATCTAAGTCAAATTAAACTAATTTTAGCCATAAATAAATGGGAGAACTTAGAAAAATATGCTAGATAATTATGTGCTATTTATTAGAGTTAGTTTTCATGTTAAAAAATCTTTAATAATTAGTTTAGAATAGAAAATTATTGTAGCTAATAATCTTAGTCAAAAACCCTATTTTTGAAGGTAAATTGAAGGGGAAAATTAGTAAATTAGATTAGAAAGCTTTGGAATAATTTTTAGAGTTAGAATGCATTATTAGAAAGCCATGATACTTAGCTTAGCCACAAAAAATAATTTAACTAATTATCTTAATAAAAAATCATGTTTTTGAGGGTAAGTGAAAGAGGGAAATTAGAAAAATTACTTAGATAATTACACAATAATTATTAGAGATAGAAATCATGGCTAAAAAGCCAGGATAATTAGGGTATACACAAGAAATTAATTTATCTAATTAAAAAGGCCAAAATTGTCTTTATTTTAGCACAAATTAAAGGGGGAAATTATTTAAATTACTTAGATAATTATGTAATAATTATCAATGGTAGAAATTACTATTAGGAATGGGATATAAATAGATCATATACAACTAGCTTATATAATTATCTTAGCTAATATTACCAGATTTTTTCTATAAATTGAGAAGAGAAATTAGCAAATTAAATTATATAATTACACAATAATTACCAAAGATAGGAAACAACCTTAGGAGGTAGGGATAATTACCTTAACCCCAAATAATTAGTTTAGCTAATTATCTTAGCTAATTTTGTTTGATTTG
Organism: Adiantum capillus-veneris; assembly: GCF_014529385.1. Taxonomy (NCBI): domain Eukaryota; kingdom Viridiplantae; phylum Streptophyta; class Polypodiopsida; order Polypodiales; family Pteridaceae; genus Adiantum; species Adiantum capillus-veneris. The sequence goes on along the minus strand of NC_140936.1, from coordinate 158,066,765 downwards.
GATTATAATTTGAGAAGGAAAATTTATAAATCAATTTATAAGTTAGCAAGATAACTACTAGAGTTATAATACATCAAAATCCACCTAGGATAAATATCCCACAAGTTATTAAGTAATTCATAGATTACTAAAGCCGAGTTAGGATAATTTTGAACGCCCCGATAGTTATAAAATAATTATGGGAGAACAATAACACTATAAGGAAGCTTAGGAGAAATTATCTCACCTAGATGTTTATCAAAGATACTTACTTTGTCCAAAAATCTCTATTTTTGGATAAAAAGGATAAGATAAATTATTCATTTAATTCTCTAATCGATTAAGTATCCTTTTATAAAGGCTATCACTATGGCTTCTAAAAGGACCCGAGGAAATCCTCAGTCCAATGAGGAAGATACAACGCACAAAAGGACTAGGGCGTCCCATGACCATGAGGCTAGGCCTAGTCGTAGGCCTACAGAGGAGAGTCTTCAGGAGCCATTGCAACAGTAGATGGCTGATCATTCTTAGGTGGGTACCATTTATTCACTTAAGTCTTTAAATAGCTTAAAGGTCTTTTAAAAATTAACATTGCATACGTAAGAACCAGAAAGGAATAACTAGCCAAAAACGGAAGGTAACTTCCAAGAAACCAACAAGCATTGTTTGTAAATAGGAAAGAATTGTTTGGGCTAAGATTGGTTGACCTAGGAAAGAATGTTTGATCATCCTTAAGACAACTTTTCTCAAGACACCTTTGATTCCTTGGAATATTTTACTCCAGGTGATGAGTAATGATGGTGAGTCAGCCAACCATGGATGAGTCGGTTACCTCCGTGCACGTGGATTCTTTACCCCGTGCTTGTCTATGTTTGTGGATACTACATAAGATATCGTTTTTATCCTAGAGGAACCGCCCGGTTGTATGGGCAACCGGCTGGCGTATGGGCGCGTGAATTTTGGGTGATGACTTTTTCCACCCTGGTTTTTATAAATAAGGAATGGGTACCGTGTTTCACCCCTATATAGGTGATCTTGAGAGAAACAAGTACTGGTCAAAGTTACTTCACATTGATAGTACCTTGTCTTAAGTCTAGAGATGTCTGTTTGCTAAAAGAATGTTTTCAATACTGCTTTCAAGGGCTGTTTTAATGAAATTCTGTTATGAAGGATAAAAAGAATCATTATTTTAATTGTGATAAGAACGTGGCAGTAATTAAATAACAAAAGAATCATGTGTGAGTGCGGGGTGGTAAGTGGGATTGACTAAGGTTGTCAATCATGGATGGGTAGACCTGATTAGTCAGGTAACTATCCATTCCCACGCACTAAAAACGTCTAGAAAACTTCTTCACTTGGAAGAGGAGTCCACCAGCGGCTTTGCCCTCACATATGCTAGGGGAAAAAAAGCATAGGTTGGGGATACCTTAACCAAATTTGTGGAAGTTGTAGGACCGAAATAGTTTTTTAGACTTTAAAAATGTTGGCTTTTTTGCTGTGAGACATGACTAGGTCTCCTTCTAGGGCTATAAACCCAAGCCATTGTCAATGGTAAAGGTATATTCCCTAGATTTTTCTTGTTTAGAGATTTTGATTTTTATTAGGCCTAGAGACCTGTCTAGGGTTCCATCCTATTTTTTATGTTGGTGGGTTGGGGACCTTACATGAAACACTTGTTATCTTTACGATAATGTTCAATCTCTTTAGGAGAAAGTTTTTTTAAAACCTTTTGAGCACTTTTCTTTTGCCTTTCCTTTGTTGTTGTTGTTAACCTTGGGAGAATTTTTTGTCGCATTATTCTTTCCCTTTGGCTCAGTTGATTCGTTGGCTTCCATTGGCTTGGATCCCTTCTTGGTCTCTTGTTGAAAACGAATCCTCAAAGTGACCATAGTATGATGTATGACCTCCGTAATGGTTTTAGGTGTCCTTAGATACGCTAGCACAAAATTGTTGCTTTTGTTTTGCAAAGTCTATCTTTTTGTAGATAGAGTATTTGAGATTTAACTCCCAAAACATATCCACATGCTTTAGGATAGACTCGTATGGACCATCTTCAAGTTTTTCCATTCTATGAGGACTTTGTCTTTGACATCACTTGGAAGGAATTACTTTGTAATAGCAATCCTAAAAGCTTTTCAAGTCTTTGGCGCTTCACCTTGGCTATGTAGGCTTGCCCACCATTGACGGGTTGACTTTTGGAAATACATAGAAAAAGTTTAGAGCTTTGAAGATTCTAAGAAATGTTTATCTTCAAATACCGTGTCGAATTGGTGGATAAATACCATTACTTTATCAATTACTCCAAAGGTCTATCATAGGTAAGAAAACTGATGTTATTTTCTCCCTCTTTGAATTTCTTCACCTTATGTGACATTTTCCATGCTGCATAACTTCTCCATTTACCTCCTTTCTTCTATCTCAGATGGAAAGTCGCTATCCTCCATGTCAGAAGATGGTGATCAGTGAAGATGAAGAGGAAGAGGAGGAAGAAGGCCAAGATGGTGACTGCTTTCTTTTCTTTCTCTTGCTTGAATTTCTTTCTCCCTTCTTTGGATTGGTATGTGAGGGAGTACTTGAAGACTTCCTCCTACTTTTGGGAGGAGTAGGTGACCACCGTGCCGACCGTCTTCTTGGGGCATCATCAATTTCAGAGGTAGGTGGAGTGTCACTTTCATACCTCTCCCTTGAAAGTTCAGGGCGCACTTCTTCTTCTTAAACAGTTTGCCTTGGAGGTCCCCCTGACATGGTCATAGCACCCAAGAAGCAATCCAATAAAATCCACATATGAATTGACTATCGTGCTTTGAACAAGGTGAAAATTCCAAATAGCTTTCTAACACCTTTCATCAAATGTGTACTCAAAGATGTGGCTGGACATATACTTTATAATTTCATGGATGGGTTTCATGGATACAATCAGTTGAGCATTCATCCTATGAACCAGATCAAGACCACATTTTTTACTCCATTGGGATATTTTCATTTATACAAGAATGTCTTTTGGTTTGAAAAATGCCCCTCCTTCTTTCAATTTTCGATCTTCATGGATGTTTTTTTGACATTATCCAATTGTGGATAATTTGGAGGAGGATCTCAGCTCTCTGCAATCTTCCTCGGTTTTGGGAGGCATGCCTTAAGGTCAATCTAACAAATGCCACTTTCTGGTCACGTAAGATACACTTTTGGGTCATGAGGTGTCTGCTAAAGATTTAGCTCCTAGACCTAATAAAATAGTGGCCATTTTGAGGTTTCCTCCCCTAGTGAGATTCAAGGGTGCTTAGAGCTTTTTAGGCTACATAGGTTATCATGGTACGCCCATTTGTATATGTATTCTCATGGTGCCCAAACTCTGACTTACCTGACTAGGTGTTGTTGTACTATTTCAATGATTTAAGGCTAAGGCCCAAGATTTTGCTTACTTAAAAACGTGTTTTATTGAGGCACCCATTTTAGTTGCCTAAAATTGGTATCTCACTCTTCATATGCATACCAATGCTATTCAAACTATTGTAGGTGTTGTTTTGACTCAGACTAGCAAAGAATTCAACTTAGATTGCCCTATCCACTATGCCAGTTGCTTGCTTGCCAAAGCTGAGTACAATTACAACACAATAGAAAGGGAATTTTTGGCTATTGTTTATGCCCTACAAAAATTATAACATTATTTATTAGGGATCCACTTCACCATCATTACCAATCATCACGCTCTACGTTATCTACTGAATAAGCCACAAGTTGCACTACAAGAGGTTCTTCATTAGCGACGCTAGCAGTGCGATGCTCAAATTTTAAAATCAACAGCGTCGCTATGATCGTTGCTATACTATTTGTTGCATAGCGATGCTCATAGTGACGCCGATAGTGGTAAAAAATAAATCGAGAGCGCCAAAAACTTAGATCTTAGATATGAGTTTCGACGCTCTAGTGAAATAGGTAAACCCACACTCTCCTTATCTCTCTCTCTCTTCACCCTCCCCCCCCCCCCCCCCCCAAACACTCACACACACACACATGGGGAGAGGAAGGAGAACCAGGTATGCTCCTTCCGTCTCCTCCCTCTCATGTTCCCTTCCCCTCTTTCTCTCTCTCCCTCTCAATCTCTCTCTCTCTCTCTCTCTCTCTCTCTCTCTCTCTCTCTCACACACACACACACACACACACATAGTGTGTGTGTATGTGTGTGTATGTGTGTGTGTGTGTGTGTGTGTGAGAGAGAGAGAGAGAGAGAGAGAGAGAGAGATTGAGAGGGAGAGAGAGAGGGAAGAGACGAAAAGAGAGAGGTAAGGGGAGAAAACAAAGAGAGAGAGAGAGAGAAATAGATAAAATGAAATGCTATATTAAGATTTAGGGTTAGGTTAAAGTTATATTTAAGATTAGGTTAGATTAAGATCTAAGATTACGTTAGATTACATTTAACTTATATTTAAAATTTATGCTAAATTAAAAAATAGGTTAGAATTAAGATTAGGTTAAGATGAAATTAGACTTCAGATTAGGTTAGATTACATTTATGTTTAGGTTATTTAAGATTAGATTAGATTTAGGTTTATGTTCACTTTAAGATTAGATTTAAGATTACCTAGATTAGGGCAAGATTTTAAGATTAGCTAGGTTAGATTTAGGATTATATTATACTTAGATTTAGGTTAGATTTTAGGGCATGTCAATGAAGGGGGAGTTCCAGCTAAGCTCAAGGCTTTGTCCAAAAAGCAAACACTAGGTACACAACAATATGTATATTCCCATTAGAATCTGACACCTATTAACTCACCCATTAACCATGTTCAATTAGCTCAGAATTACCATATGTTCAATTAGCTAGATTTAAGATTAGATTTTGGATTTAGTTTTTATATTAAAGTCTACCTTCGGGATTACGGAAAAAATTAGAGTTAGGTCAACGGTGATCCCTCTCTTCCTCTCTACAGATGCGACCTTAAGTTGGAAAGCTTTCAACGGCATGATACTCAGATTGGAGGCCAACATGTAATGTGCTTAGTAATCCCTTGAACAAAGATCTACTGTGAAGAGATGTTAAGATACTGTGAATTGCTACAGCTACAGAAGAGGCAAAGGGGTTTTGTCCACTACATGCACTGTCATGTAGATGTGGGTGTGTAGATTTCTTGTACCCACAAATATAGGCATTGATCAATAGAGACGAGATTATAACCCGGTGGTTCTGATCTTTGTGCACCTCTAGACCGAGGTGTGTGGGGATCGAACATGACTAGAGAATGTGAGGTAATTTACAGTGTGATCAGAGAGAGAGAGAGAGAGAGAGAGAGAGAGAGAGAGAGAGAGAAGACGGAGGATTCCAATAGAAGATTAAATTTATTTCCAGTTTATAAGGTTTTTACATTCATTATGAGTAGTGACGATGATGTGGGGCCGTCCAACCGAAACACCTATCTTTAAAAAATAAGGAACTTATGTCCTTGTAATCAATGCAAACATGCTGTGCGAAGAACAAGACACGGTTATTTACAGCACGTTCGCAAATTTGGCGATTTTGATCCATCTATTATAGATCAAGTTGTTGCCAATTATAACTTGTCGAACTCTCATGCTGGCCAACAGGCAGCAAACTTGCAACCCAATAGACGTATTCGCAGGCACTTTGGTCAAGCAGCATATGGGTGAGGCCACAAGATGTAGCCTCTGACAGCTCAAAGGATGATCATGCAGACCACATTCCCAACGAGGCTATGTTTGAGCCCGAGATCGATGAGATGATCGAGACGTTCATGGATTCAAAAAGGCTTATCCATGGTGATATGAAAAGTGAAGCCGATATGCCATTGTATGATGGAGCACGTGTGTTTAGATTGAAGGTGCTCCTGGTTCTTCTCAACATGGAGACAAAGTTTGGATGAACTTACACTAGTGTCACAATGCTTTTCAGGTGATCTATCATAATGTGTTTACTTGAGTAAAAAACTCTAGATGTATAATGATCTGATAGATTACTTACACAAGTGTACTGCATTTTTTTTGCTGTGTAGATTGCTCAAAGAGCACATACTGCCAGCTGATAATGTGATGCCAGATTTCAGAGAGGAAGCAAGAAAGATCTTGCAAAACTTGGGGATGGATTACAATTCGATTCACACTTGTCCTAACAACTGCATTCTTTTTAGAAATGTAGATCTCCACGGACAAAAAATTCCACAAAAGGTTTTGTGACATTTTCCTCTGCTTCCTCACATCAAGCATTTCTTAAAATGTAAGTCCACGGCCACCCTAGCATCATGGCACGAGGAGAATAGATCTTTGGATGGTGTGCTACGGATTCCTGCAGATTGCGCAGCCTGGAAACATATAGACGATGCATGGCTGGATTTTGCCAGGGAAGCTCGAAATTTGTGCATAGGCCTGTCTATGGATGGCATAAATCCATTTGGTCAGAGGTCAATATCCTACAGTGTATGGCATGTCGTCATCGTCAACTACAACATTCCCCTGTGGTTGATTACCAAGAAGGGGCACCTGTTTCTAAGCTTGATTGTGCCGAGGCGGTATAAAGTGAAGAATATGGATGTGTATCTTCATCCACTATTGGAAGAGCTACGATAATTGTGGATTGGCATAGAAGTGGTGGATATGAGCCGACACACAGGTCGATAGAATGCAGAGGCATTCTAATGTGGACAATGCATGACTATCCCGGACTAACAGAATGCTCAGCTGATTTATACTCAAACTCAAACACTATAAATCTTGGTTTTTCTCAAGCTTATCTATTGTCATGTGTATACATGCAGCACTTCAAACAAGCAGATACAGAGCATGTGTCACATGTGGACCTAAACTTAATGCACGTCGTCGGGCGCCCTCACTGAAGAAGCAAATCTACGAAGGTCATCAAGTGCATCTTCCAAAGAATCACGAGTTACGCAACATTTTCTTGGGAAGAGAGCCACCAAGGATGTCTGCACAAGCATGGTTAGAGCAGAAGGAGATGTGTGATGACGGTTTGCCCCTAGGGATGAAGAGACTCTCTCTATGGTATGAGTTACCATATTGGCCCAGACTCATGATCAATCACTTGCTCAATCCAATGCACATATTCAAGAATGTGGGTAATCTATTGTGGGACCATCTGATCGGCAAGAAAGATACTTTGGGAGCCAGAGTTGACCTTAGAGATGTGGATCATATGGAGCAATATTGCCCACAGACAGCACCCGATGGATTGATAAAACTCCCTAAAGCACCATGGATTTTGATAGGAGCCCAAGAACGCAAAGTAAAAGAGACCATTCGATCTATGCGGACCCCCACTGGCGTAATGCACTCACTCCGAATGTGTTTCACTAAAGAATGGAAGCTTACCGGTTTGAAGTCACACGACTGGCATAAAATGTGTCAGATATGTTTGAAGTGGAATATATCATAGTGGGAATTGTGTAACAAATTTTTGTGTGGACTTTAATATCATTGCTAGATATGTTTTGAAGTTTATTTTACCGGTGGCCATTGAGGGACGTTTGTCTTCTGACGTCCGTACCACAATCTACAAACTTGCGAAGTTGGTGCAATGGATCTCACAGAAGGAGATCAATTTAAACTCCATACCATTTGCCAAACTAAATGTTGTTGAGGTTTTGTGCATGTTTGAGAAACACTTTCCTACTACCATGCTAACCATTTAGGTGCATCTTCTTGTTCACATAGTTGATGAGGTGGAAATAGATGACTCAGTACATTCTAGATGGATGTTCTTTTTCGAACGTTTCATGAAAACGCTCAAGTGATATGTGTGTCAAAAGGCACGTTTGAAGGGTAGCATGGCAGAAGGTTGATTGATATCAGAGTCCCTAGTTTACATTGGAGAGTAGCTAGACGAATTTGATAAAGCCCGAGACACGCTATGGTGAACCATAGATGATGACCGCATATCTGGGATTGTCATGTGCAATCTAGGGGTTGAGAAGAAGATGATGGAAGATCTAGAGGCTACAATCAATTGATTTTGCATGCTTCACAATCCAATGAAGCAAAAGTGGATTTCACAATACGAGGATGCAAAGCAAGAGTGACAAAGGGCACGAATTGAGTGGAGACGGGAAAGACGACCACCGATGCATTATCCGGCGGGTCTGGAGAGCCTACCAACATTCATGAGCTTAAGATGGTTTCACAACAATTTGAAAACTGCACAACAGTGCAGTAAGAAGTGAATGAGGAGGAGTGGGAGTATTCTCGGGGTTGCACGACCAAGGTAAGTTTGCAATGTATGACTCGTGACTTTCTAGATGTTTGAACGGCCAGTCATAATCTTTGTTGGTTGTAGTATAAGTCATACACAACAGCATGGTGAAAGGTCAACATTTTAGGGTGGAACTGTCATAATAAACAATATCTAATTCTCCTAAATGATTTTCTCATGTTAAACTGATCATTTAATATGGGGAAGTGCCAGGCGAGAAAAAGCTAGAATATTGGTTTAGCTAGCAGACTGGCCACAGTAGGGATCCAAAGGAGGGAAAATAGGGATACAAAGGGGGGGCCATCTGAAAAAGAGCCATGTGAAACAATGGGATTAAAAGACCCTAAGGTTCAACCCATTAAGACATCCAAAATGCTAAGGTTCCAAAATTCAAAGGTTGTGTCCAAAGGTCAAGCACGGGGGGAATTGGATGCTCTGTGTGTGTCCCAAAAGTCTTTATCAATCCCTACATAGGAGGGGGCGAGCCTTGGGAGTAGGGGATAAGAGATAAACTCACACACACACACACACAAGCTCCCTTTACACAAAGGGAATGAGGGACACACGTCAACTCTCTAGCCCAGATGCCCACAAGGTGTACCCAATTCCTATTGGATGGCCTTGGAGGTGGACCAATGAGAATAAGGCTAGAGTAAATCTAGTCTAATTAATTTAAAAACACTTAATAAAAGAACCAATGAGAATTAACCTCTCTAGAAGACTATTGGACAGTCTCCCAAGGGGTCCAATGAGCATTCAAAAACCCAATGGCTTGCGTGATTCCTATTGGCCAGAAGGCAAAGGGGTCCAATGAGAGTTTAGTTGCATTTATTAATTACATAAATCTCTCACAAAAGGGGAAAGGGGGACACATGTCAGAAGGCTATCACTTATACTGCTTAATTATCATTGGCTAGCCATAGGGAGGTCCAATGAGACTGTAGCATGAACAAATAGCAAGAAGGGACGACCAAGAGAGAGAGAGGGGGCTGATTTTTGCAAGGCATTATCACACACACACTCACACAATCTCATGTGTTAAGTAAAGAAGAATCTCTCTCCTTCTCAAGCTTTAATGGAAAGCTTACCACCTACTCCAAGCTTGTGAGAAGGGAGGCATACACCAACAACTCTTGGCTTTGTGATGCAAATCCAACCAAGAGACAAGCTTCAATGCATGCTCATCTCCTCTACCATGCTAATTACTAAGCTAAAATATGCTAATATGAGTGATTATGTGGGGAGATGTACATCTTTATTGTAAGAATACTCCTTCTTCCTCTCAATCTACTCTCATACCTTGCTAGCTCTCAGCATCTTGGAACATGTGTGAGGTCTTGGATCTAAGACCGGAGAGAATTGATGTTGTGTTTGATAAGTGTTTTGCTTAGTGCATGAAGCTTTCATTTTCATTGCACTAGCTAGTCTTGAAGGAACACAAAGAATTTTATTGTACAATGTCTCTCTTGATGGGAGAAACCATAATACAAAGCCTTTTGGAGGGGGGACCGACTCCATGTAAATCCGGTCCTCAATTGTTGTCAATAGCTTAATTTCTCTCTCTTTTGAAAGTATTGTTCATGCTATCTAACTAGGTGTTATGCTTTTTGTTGCTCTCTCCACCCAAGCACTCTTGTAATTCTCATTAGGAATCTATTCTAATGAAATGCCCACTATGTTCATATTAATTTCCACTACACACAAGTTACTAGGTTATTAAATGTTACATTGGTATCAGAGCACAAGGTTTCTCTTTTCCTGCTCAAGAAGGGAGGTCCGCAAGCTAGCTATAAATGGTTGGTATTATTAATTGCCTGTGAGTAAGTAGAATAGGGATTTTTCAGCCTTGCAGTGCGCCTGCCTTCGTGTAGCTAACGGGGCATCACTGTCGAGAGCTATGGTCTTAATAGTGGAGTCCTATGGGGCTTTAACCACTATTGAGCTATTAGAAGCTTGATAGGAACCGGTGCTATTTTGGTGTTGAACGACCCTCTCTTCTATTCCTTGCAATTAATGGTATTCGAGCCACGGGTACAGTAGCTTGAGTGCTTTTTCTAAAGGGGTAAAGAGGAGTAGCAACTAGGGCTTGAAGTGCCAAAGTACACCTAAAAAGTTTACACCTAAAATTTGTTAGAATGGCTGACAATAGTAAAGAGACTGAAATTAATGTTGATAACTTTCATTTTGACAATGAACAAGTTACTAATGATGCCCCTATGCTTGTTAACTATCTTGTTTCTAGGCTTCAACAAGCCATGGGCAATCCATATCTCCAAAGTGAAGTGCAACGGCAGCTCCGTGCTCATGGGATTCTCCAAGCTCCCCACCATGATGAGAGAACACCTAGGAAGCCTCCTTGTGAGACTTCCAAAAGGTCTCTTCGATTCGGGAAGAAGAAGAGAATCCATACGAAGGGCTCAAGAATTTACTTCTTGATGATGCATCTCCTTCTCAAAGGAGAACTCAAAAGCCTCCACCGAAGGAACGAGAAAGAAGTGAGTCTCCCGCCACCTCGGCGGAGATGGTCCACGAAAAAGGTGGGCTAAATGCTCTCCATCACCTCCAAAATGGAGAAGACCATCGCACCCTTCTCCACACCATAATTCAAAGAGGGATGACAAAAAGCAAGAGAAGAAAAAGGCGAGAAAGAGGACACCCTCTGCTCCATCTTCTTCATCCTCTTCCTCTTATGAAAGTGATGGTGAAGATGATGAAGATCAAGACAAGAAAAAGGAGAGAAAGAATTCACCCTCTTCTCCACCTTCCTTAAATTCTTCACCTTCTGAAGAAAGTTATGGTGCAACCTTTGAACCATCGAAAAGAAGAGGCCATAGGAAATCCTATGCCGCATGGAAGAGGTCGTCCAAGCTGAAGAAGTTCAAAGAGGGAGGGAAGAGAATCTCTTTCCTTACCTATGATGGCATCTTTGGTGCTACGGACAAAGTCTTGGCCTTTATCCAACAATTTGATGCGGCGTTCAGAGATGAGGGCTTCACGGAGTCCTCTAAGCTACGCCATGTAGCTATGCACTTTCAAAAGTCCATCAGGCAATGGTGGTCTAGCCTACGAGCCAACGGTGAAGCTCCAGGAACCTGGAAAGCTTTAAGAGCTTCCATTATGAAGCAGTTTTTGGCCACCGATGCCAAAGACAAAGTACTCACCGAATGGCGAAGCTTAAAGCTCTCTCCCTATGAATCCATCCACAAATATGTAGACAAGTTTTGGGACCTACAACTCAAAGCCACTGTCTTCAAAAAATTGGATTTTGGAGAGCAAAAGCAAAAATTTTGTGCAGGCTTAACCAAAGAAATGGCAGAGTATGTCAACTCCCAAAGGCCACGTACCATATCGGCGGCGGTAATACACCATACTATGGTGGCCTCTCAAATCAATTTCCAAACGGGGGCTAAAAGAAATAATAAGCCCACAGAAAACAAGGGTTCCAACAAGCCTAAGGGGAAGGACAATGTCCAAAAGTCTCCTAAGGGCAACTCCAACAAAGATAAAGAGAAGGGAGTTTACAATGGTAAAAACAAACTCTCTCCTGAAGAGCTTGAGCGTTATCGCAAGGATAACCGGTGTTTCAAGTGCAGTGAACAAGGGCATGCGTACCGCGCTTGTCCCCAAAAGAACACCCGCCATGATCCTCCTAGAGCTACCTTGGTTGAAATCCAAGAGGAGGAGACTCACCAAACTCACCACAAAGGATCTCCTCTATGCCATGCTTGGAGAAAGGTAAGAGAACATGATGCTTTTATTCTCTTTGACCCTAGTTCTACTCACAATTTTATATCTATAGAGTTGGCCACCAAGCTAGGCATACAAGCCTACGAGATGGGAGATGTTCTACCCACAGACAGTTCTTTCAAGGGGCAAGAAGCTTCAGTCACTCCCTTAATCGGGAAATTAAGGCTCCATGTCCAAATCTATGTGGACAAAGAGGATTTCTTTATCTCTCCTCTCAAGCATGAGGATGTAATCCTAGGGGCACCATGGTTTGATCGCCTGGCTGCCAATGTTAAATTCCCTAAAAGGAGAATCTCCTTTAAGTCCAGGAAAAAAGACATGTATATAGATGCTAATGAAATGGGTAACACTATCCTCATTGTACATACACCAGCTTTCAACAAGTCAATAAAGAGCTCTATTTCCGTGTACATGATTTTTGTTAAAGATTCTCAAAATGAACCTAATGCTTTAGCAAAAGAAAATAAAATCAAACAAAAGGAATTAGAGTTATCCAATTTTCTCAAGGGGTTTCAAGATGTTTTTATTGATGGCATCCCTTGTGATCTACCTCCTAAACGAGGTAATGATGACCATGCAATTGAACTTCTTCTAGGAAGTTCACCTCCTAACAAAACTCCTTATAGAGTTTCTCAAGCTCAACAAGAGGAGATTATGCGGCAAGTGCATGAGTTAGTTGAGAAGGGCATGGTTAGGCCTAGCTCATCTCCATTTTGCTCACCTGTGCTATTAGTGCAAAAGAAAGACGACACATATTGTATGTGTGTCTACTATAGAGCACTAAATAGGATCACTATCAAGAATAGGTTTCCCGTTCCACGGGTAGAAGACCTATTTGATAAGCTACAAGGATCGACCTAAAAAGTGGCAATCATCAAATAAGGATAGTTGATCAACACATTGTAAAAACAGCATTTTGCACCACATTTGGTCTTTATGAATACATTGTCATGCCTTTTGGCTTGACCAATGCACCAGCCACATTCAACTGCTTGATGGAGAAGCTGTTCAGGCCTCATCGAACCTTCACTGGAGTGCTCTTTGTTGATGATATTATCATCTGCTCTAATTCATTAGACGAACACAAGCAACACCTCCAGGTAATATTTCAAATTTTAAGAGAGAAATTTAAACTTTGTGATAATCCTAAGAAAAGTAATTTTTTCTTGCAAGAAATTCAGTATTTAGGTCACATTATCTCTCAAGATGGCATCCAAATGGATCCATCAAAGTTAGAGGTAATAAAAGGATGGCCTAAACCAAAGAATCTTCATGAACTAAGAAGCTTTATAGGTATGTGTGCATACTATAGACGCTTCATAGAAAAGTTCTCACAAATAGCGGGACCATTACATGACCTAACAAAGAAAAGCGTTAGGTATACATGGTCTGCTAAGGAGAACAATGCTTTCGAAAAGCTTATCTCTCAACCTGTGCTTACACTACCGGATCTCTCAACACCATTTGAGGTCCAATGTGATGCTTGTGGTGATTGCCTTGGAGCTGTTCTTCTTCAAGAAGGGCATGCCATAGGCTATGAAAGTTGAAGTCTCGACCTTGCTGAGCAAGCTCTAGGCATATATATGAAAAGGAACTCCTTGCAGTTCTACATGCCTTAGACTCATGGAAGCACTATTTATTGGGGACTCCTTTCATTCTGCGAACGGATCACCAAAGTCTTAAGTACTTCATGACGCAGACCAAGCTCTTCGACCAAACAAATGAGGTGGGAAAATGTCCTTTCGCAATTTCATTTTCATATTGCTCACATTGTTGGCAAGCATAATCAAGTAGCAGATGAACTCTCAAGACGGCCGAGAGTGAATGCGGTTTCCATAGCAACTCACAATGATCTATCTTCAATGATAGATGAGTATGCTATTGATCCCGATTTTAGAGATGTGATTTCAGCCCTTGCATTAGGGAAGAAAGAAGAACCATTTACTTTACAAGATGGTTATCTTCTCTATGGAAATAGAATATGTGTTACTAACTCACTACGTGAGAAAGTAATGTATGAATCTCATGCTCCTCCTTACGCGGGGCATAGAGGGATTTAGTCTACCCTAAAGGGAATTGAAACATATTTCTATTGGCCTACCATGAAAGTGAACATACAAGAGTATGTTTCTAAATGTGTGGTATGCCAAAAGACAAAAACAAGCAACCTGGATTGCTTCAACCCTTGCGAATCCCTAATTCACCATGGGAGAGCATACCCATGGAGTTTATCTTTGGATTGCCTAAGTCGATCCATGGGAATACGGGAATATGGACGATAATAGACAGGTTCAGTAAACAAGCTCATTTTATACCTGTCAAAAAGACTATCAAAGCGCATCAAATGGCAACCCTCTTCATTTCACAAATTTTCAAGTACCATGGCTTGCCAATGTCCATAGTGTCGGATAGAGATCCAAAATTGACCAGTAATTTCTGGAAGGGTCTCTTTGAGAATTTAGGGACAAGGCTAAACTTCTCTTCAGCTATCATCCACAAACGGATGGCCAAAGTGAAATAGCTAACCTAACAATTCTCGATCTACTAAAAGCCTATGTAACGGAAGTAGATTAAAGATCCCAATGGGAGAAGTACTTACCCTTAGTGGAATATGCTTACAATAACACTGTACATACTTCCACAGGAAAATCACCTTTCGAGGCAATTGAGGGAAGATAAAAAAGTCCCTTGATACTTAAGGTACATGGGAAGATCTTCGCTGCAGATGAGTATAGCAGAGACCTACAAGAATATTTTCAAAATATTAAGGATGCTATCTCTATCTCACAACAAAGGCAAAAGGCTGCTGCTGACAAGCACGTAATAGCCCAAGCCTTTAAAGGAAATGATTGGGTCTTATTAAAATTTCCCAAGGCTCGATTAAGGCACACGACGGGCAAGAATCCTACGAGATACCAAAAGTACTATGCTAAACTAGCAAAAAGGTACTATGGTCCCTTCCAGATTCTTAGGCCAATCAATGAGATGGCCTATCAACTAAAGTTGCCCAATCATTGGCTCATACACAATGATTTCCATGTGAGCCTATTAAAGCCTTAGAAAGGAGAGCCAAGTCAAGAACCAACTTCTGAAGACCCACCAGAGATCGAGGACCAAGAAGAGGTGCTGCAGCTTGAGTCCATTCTCCGACATGAAGACAAGGTACTAAGAGGCGGTAAGACTATCGGACAATATCTTATTAAGTTTAAGAATTATCCTTTTGAAGATGCTATATGGATGCAAGGCATACAATTAAAGGATAACCTAAACCTTGTCAATGCTTCCCAAGAGTAAGAAAAAGTACAAAATGTTAAAAATGAACAAAGGTTTTGTCTTATAAGACTCTCTTTTTGTTTATTGTGCACAAAAATGAAGTAGTATGCATGCTTAGATCAAGTTTGCAGAGACGACGTCTCCCAAACACCAAGTAGAGCTTGTCACTCTATTATGGAAGATTGATAGGACTAATGTGCAGACATGCTTGTGGCAGCCTCACGCTCTCAAGCACCAAATGGACTAGTCATCCATTGTGGTGTGATGTCGTAGGGTAACATAGGGATCCTCTACCCACTAAGAAAAGGACCAATGAATATGCTTTATCTTATCTACCCCATAGTCGAGGACGACTATGATTTCAAGAGAGAGAGAATGTCATAATAATCAATATCTAATTCTCCTAAATGATTTTCTCATGTTAAACTGATCATTTAATATGGGGAAGTGCTAGGGGAGAAAAAGCTAGAATATTGGTTAAGCAAGCAGACCCGCCACAATAGGGATCCAAAGGAGGGAAAATAGGGATCCAAAGGGGGGGCCATCTGCAAAAGAGCCATGTGCAACAATGGGCTTAAAAGACCCTAAGGTTCAGCCCATTAAGACTTCCAAAATGCTAAGGTTCCAAAATTCAAAGGTTGTGTCCAAAGGTCAAGCATGGGGGGAAATTGGATGCTTTGTGTGTGTCCCAAAAGTCTTTATCAATCCCTACATAGGAGGGGGCGAGCCTTGGGAGTAGGGGATGAGAGAGAAACTCACACACACACAAGCTCCCTTTACACAAAGGGAATGAGGGACACATGTCAGCTCCCTAGCCCAGATGCCCACAAGGTGTACCCAATTCTTGGAGGTGGACCGATGAGGATTAGGCTAGAGTAATATAGTTTAATTAATTTAAAAAAACTTAATAAAAGAACCAATGAGAATTAAGCTCTCTAGAAGATTATTGGACAGTCTCTCAAGGTGTCCAATGAGCATTCAACAGCCCAATGGCTTGCTTGATTCCTATTGGCCAGGAGGAAAAGGGGTCTAATGAGAGTTTAGTTGCATTTATTAATTACATAAATCTCTCACAAAAGGGAAAAGGGGGACACATGTCAGAAGGCTATGACTTATACTTCTTCATTATCATTGGCTAGCCCTAGGGAGGTCCAATGAGACTGTAGGATGAGCAAATAGCAAGAGGGGTCAACCAAGAGAGAGAGGGGGCATCCAAGCTGATTTTTGCAAGGCATTATCACACACACACTCACACAATCTCTTGTGTGAAGTAACGAAGACTCTCTCTCCTTCTCAAGCTTTAATGGAAAGCTTACCAGCTACTCCAAGCTTGTGAGAAGGGAGGCCTACACTAACAACTCTTGGCTTTGTGATGCAAATCCAACCAAGAGCCAAGCTTCAATGCATGCTCATCTCCTCTACCATGCTAATTACTAAGCTAAGCTATGCTAATATGAGTGATTATGTGAGGAGGTGTACATCTTTCGCGTAAGAATACTCCTTCCTCTCAATCTACTCTCATACCTCGCTAGCTCTCACCATCTTCGAAGGTGTGTGAGGTCTTGGGTCTGAGACCGGAGAGAATTGATGTTGTGTTTGATAAGTGTTTTGCTTAGTGCATGAAGCTTTCATCTTCATTGCACTAGCTAGTCTTGAAGGAACACAACGAATTGTATTGTACAATGTCTCTCTTGATGGGAGAAACCATAATACAAAGCCTTTTGGAGGGGGGACCGGCTCCATGTAAATCCGGTCCTCAACTGTTGTCAATAGCTTAATTTCTCTCTCTTTTGAAAGTATTGTTCATGCTATCTAACTAGGTGTTATGCTTTTTGTTGCTCTCTCCACCCAAGCACTCTTGTAATTCTTATTAGGAATCTATTCTAATGAAATGCCCACTATGTTCGTATTAATTTCCGCTACACACAAGTTACTAGGCCATTAAATGTTACAGGAACGGATCAACAAAGAGCGTTTTACACAAGATTGTGGAATCATGGCAAAATTAGAACAGTCCAATCGATGACGGTCCTCTGATGCAGATCTTGTGGTGGCGGAACTCACCTACTTCGGCACGCTACAAGAGATTTTGAGTATCGATTATAAAGGTCACACGTCATAGGCGAGAGGGCTTGCCGTACTTGGTCGATATCAGCGGCGGCATCTTCTTGCTCTAATGAAGGCAAGAAGATGATCTTGCGCATAGCCGGTCTTTGCTCTCAGGTGTTTTGACACCACATATTAAACACCTAGAGTGAAGTGACAAATGAATTAAAAGACAGAGTCATCAGCATGCTGCATAACGAGTTTCCCATGTCAAGTCGGGATGAGCGCTTCAATAAGGACCTGATGAAGGTTTGAATGCACGAATACTGCAAGCACAAGAATTTTGAAGTACAAAAAGCAATAAAGCATGGGTGGAACAGACTAGATTGGTTGGCAAAGAAGATTGGAAGAATGCAAAGCAAGAAGCACACGAGAATGTTGACAAGTGGAAGCAATAAAAGGAGGCAGCCAAAGCGCGAGTAGAGGCACGGAGCTTGCACCACTTGGGGAGTGGCGGGTGGACATCATTTGAGATCAAAGTGCTTTTGCATTGCTCTTTAGGTTTGGTAGTTACATCTATTTGTACTTTTAAATTCTAACATAATGTATTATTTGTATGTTCTGAGCAGTGGTCGATGACAGGACGTGACCCCACATCGTACGAGCGTGATACACAGGCAGAAAGGGCTTAAATGCCCTGATGGACATTCTCAGTTCTCGCGGCAGCATGGCTAATAGATTGTTTTGTAATTATATGTTTATACTTACAGAAAGTCTTATTGTTTTTTTCTGCAGAATCTAATAGATATGCCACTTGGATGTGATGAGAAGTCTGATTAGACAATTTTAGATTACATATAGCCCTAGTTTTCTTTTGTCATAGCCTATATAATGAGATAACATGTGTACGTCTTTTTGTAACTATTGAAAAACGATGTATTTTCTCAATAATGATAGTTGTGTTGTAACTATTACATTTGCAAAGCTTAACAATCAAGTGATTTTGCCTATGATGTGTATAATTTTTTCAATAATCGATTTACTTTTGTCAATTCACTTTGATCTAATTACTTTTGTCAATTTTGTATCTTTATTCTGCAAACAATAGTATGCATGATGGAGTTAATGGTTATATTGTCTTGTGGGTGACTATTTTGGGTCTATACCTTGCACTTTCTTTCAAAGGTGAATGTGTGCTTATCTTGGATTCCTTTAGGTATACTTTATTTTGAAAACATTCAATATGGTTGATGGGTGAATGCCCTACCACCCAAAATTTTTTACTCTTGGGTGTCGCTATAAGCGTCTCTATATAAGGTTGTGCAACATTGTTATAAGCATCATTACAGAAGGACTACAAGCATTGCTATAGGCGTTTCTATATGCATCGCTATTTAGTGACGCCTATAGTGATGTTCCCATAATGACGCTTGTAGAGCGATGGTGGTAGCGATGCCGGGGAGTTAAAAAACCCAATGTTTGCATCACAAGTGCACATAACCTCTTGTAGTGTTGTAGGCTGGGTTTAGTGGTGGCTACTTCTATTCTAGGATTTTGATTTTGAGGTGGTCCTTCATCCATATAGGTGTCGCATCATGACTGACCACCTCTCTTGCATACAAATGGGTGAAGAATCTACATGTGTTTATGATGACTTCCCAATAGCAATATCTTTAAAGTGGACACAACCTTGGGATGGTATGGCAATGTGTTGTATTTGTTGGTCCAATTGCTTGTACCGATAAAATGCATCTCCCTTGCAAAAAAGAAGACTATTATTGAAGTCTAGATCATTCACTATGATTGGAGGTCACCTCTACAATTATGGACAAGATGATGTTTTGCATCGTTGTGTCTCCCGTCATGAAGTCGAACATATTTTGAAGGATGCCCATAGTGGTCCAAGTAGTCACACCACAACACAAAAAAATATTCAATGTTGTTTATGGTGACCATATGTGTTTAGGGATGTAATTGCTCATGGTGTGAAGGCCTATGATTTCTATCGATGTTGTGCACATAAACCCGATAGGTAGTCCAACCATCCTTTACAGGTTTCAATGGCATGGTTGTCATTTGAAAGATGAGATTTAGATCTCATTGGCCCAATTTCTCCCCCAAATCAACCACGCACTTGAAGTTCTCTTATAGTAGCTAAATATTATGCCACCAAATGGACAGAGGTACTACCTACCACCTATTGCACAGGTAACATAGTGGTTGTAGAGTTCTTGTATGAGAATACATTTTTCAAGTTTGGGTGTTCCCTTTAGATCACAAGTGATCAAGGAATTGACTTTGTCAATAAGATGACCTTGACACTGCTTACAAACTATAAGATCATCCATTTCAAGTCTTGGTCATACTACCCCAAAGCCAATGGACAAGTAGAGAGCACTAACAAGGTTGTAATTTCCCTCCTTCAAAATGTGTGTTATTTGCATCTAATTTCCTAGGCTCATGCAACCTCAGCATCCCTGGGCATATTGCACTTCATACAAAGCTATGAACAACCACACCCCCTTTCAAGTGGCTTTTGGCTTAGAAACCATTGCTCCTTTTGAATTCAACTCTTGATCAACTAGGGTAGGAAGCCTTCAAGACATATAAATGATCTCTAGGCAAAATAAAATTGTCGCAAAGCATGGCATGATCAAGGCTCCTTGGTGCTACTAAAAAAAAAGAAAAGAAGCTCATCCCTACCTGGAAATGGCCACACAGAGTGCAAGAAATTTTACCACAAGGAGCGGTGCAACTAAGCACTCTAGCTTGTGTTCCTCTAGCTCTTGTGGAAAGGTCAATAATAAAATTATATTATCACTTAAATTGAGGAATACATAAGGTTTTTATGCTCCCTAGATGGAACTTTAAAATGGTAGCATCCCTTATTTTCCTAGTTCAATCTATTCTTTGCGAGATAATCCATGTGTCCCTGTTATCTATTGTCATCAAGCATTATTCTCTTCACTATGCCTTCATCTCTAATCATCTGTAACCACAGTGTTACTATTTATGAATTCTTGTATTCCCCTAACTAAACTTGTTGATAGTGCAAATCTATTTTTTGAACCTGTCTAATTTCCACTACTCTTCTTGATATTGTAAGTTGGTTTTTTGAGCTCTATAGTATTTATCTTTTGTTTTTCACGTCCGATCTTTCTCAAACCTTGGCATTCAATCTCCAACTACAGAAAACTACATAAACTTCCACTTTCATGTGTCTCATTCACTCATCCTAGAATTTTATTTCTACATGCATTCATCCACCATCTCACTCTCCATCTAGTGTGATTAAAACTCTATTCTCTTGCTCAAATCCTACCTCCCCCATGAGATAACAATATCCTATTTCAAAGTGTCAGCAGAGTCAAGCATAGATTTTACAAAAGATTGGCTTGTAAAATTTCTAGTAAACTAAAGGCTGAACGGCTTGCAAATCCTCTTGTCTCAAATTTGTATGAGGAGTTTCTTGCAAGGGCAATAGGGCATGTTTCTTTCAAATCTTGAACTAGTCAACTTAGGCTTCATCCACGAGGATGTTCAGGATCTATTGTTCTTCTTCTTGAGTGTCATATTTTGTATCTTTAAAAAAAGAGGTAGTACTTGCCATCTCTCCCTTTATTATACTATCACTCGACCTGGTATTGCACCCCTTTTTTTGACTTACATTGTTGATGCTTGAGAGGGCACATGTAGTGGAGGTGGAGGATTTCTACTCTGTATGAAAGGTTGGCGTTTTGAAGATATTGTGGATCCTTAGACTTAGTGAGGCTCATGAGGTGCAAAATTATCTTCTTTCTACGAGCAATAAGAACAACATATCACTTAATCATATAGAAAAATGAAATGGAACGAGCACAATTAAAAATGAGAAACTAATAGCTTCAATACCTCTTAGCAGTGATTTTAGAGCTTGTCAAACAATAGAGCTTATCTCTAGTGATCTTTAGCATTCCGGGCTCATCCCAATTAATGCTAAAAAGAAACTTGAAAAACTCATCACATTAAGAGGATTGGCAATTGATAAGTACTTGTAGCCCCTATCTTTCAAAATTTCCTCTTTTACCTTTGTGGCCTTGTCTAGTCTCTTGTTCTTCTCAACATCATTTAGTCCAAGTGCATCTAGATTTGCTCTTTCTTTGGACATAAATGCAGCGAACTCATCCTAATACAAAACACTGTATTGAAACCGTAATAGAATTTCATTAATTACCCAACATGTAATGTAAGTATCACCTTCCACATAAGTTGAGACATCAATCCACATGGAGTGTTGTACCATAGTGCAGCACTATGGTAATACCTTGCCTCCACAGTCATCTCCACCCTAGCCCATTCTCTCATATCGGGTGTCACTTGTTGAAGGATTGGCTCTTTATTTTCCATGCCAAATCTTTGAAACATATAGACTTCATGAGTGATGTTTGGCATGACATGTGCCCTAGAAATGCTACAAAAAATAGAAAACAAAGAGCTGAACACAAGCATTGCTTGGAAAAAAATTGAGAGTCAACATGCGATTAACAAACTTATGCATTGGAAGTGTCAAGTGCAAGAAGCAACTCTGCTTCTTTTTCTCTGGACAACTCAAGGAATTAACAACGAACAATAACATGGTATTGACCATTGTCTGAGTACTCTATCACAAAAAAAAAATTTATCATTTGTAAAAACAAATTTTTTAAAACAAAAGAGTGAAAAAGGTGAAAGATCTCACTATCTTTGATTCTCTTCCGCCATGTTTTAAGAATATGGTTGCCATCCCATACCGGAAACTACCAAGTGCTCTTTCAAACTCAAAATTTCTTTCTTGCCAAAGTGGTTCCCATTCCTCCAAATCCGTTACGGTCATGGGAATTGTATCTCCTCTGGAGTCCCCAACGGACACAAGAAAATGCCCCATAGTTTCTAAATACCCAACATACACTACAAGAGGTTCTTCATATTAGCAACTCTAGGAGTGTGATGCTCAAATGTTAAGATCCACGGCGTTGCTATGAGCATCGTCATCCTCTTTTTTTCATAGCGATGCTCATAGCGACGTTGATAGAGATGAGCATAGCGATGCCAACAGGGATAAAAAATAAGCCAAGAGCGTCAAAAACTCAGATCTCAGATCTGATTTTCGACGCTCTAGCGAAATAGATAAACCCGTGCCTCTCCCTCTCTCTCTCTCTCTCTCTCTCTCTCTCTCTCTCTCTCTCTCTCTCTCTCTTCCCCCCCCCCCCCCCCCCCCCGCCCCCCCACAAACAACACACACACACACACACACACACACACACACACACACACACACACACACACACACACACACATACACACGAGGAGAGGAAGGAGATCTAGGTATGCTCCTTCCCTCTCCTTGTTAGCAGCAAGCTAACTTGGATATCATTTTTTGGAGCTCTCATTGTAAAAACACTTCTTATTTTGATAAATCGAGAATATTGTAACTTCTATTTTTTGGATAAATCTTTGTAATTAATAAGCTAGGGCTACAAGCTTCCAGATTGTATCAACCCGTCATTACCCATCTTTAGTTAGGGCTCCCAAATTATTAGTTTTGACCATCAAAAACCTTGGCTAAGGTATAAAAACAATTTTTGTAAGTTATTTTAAAGTTTTGGATAATGAAATACACAGCGTGAGCTAATGGCGCCCACTTCTCTCCTTCTTGCGCTTCCTACTCCCTCCCCGGTTGTCACATTGTAGTCACGTCTGTTGCATTGCAACCGCACGTAAGAGCTCTACGCATTGACGTAAGCATTTCATAATATTTTGTAGCTTTTGGCGTCGCCGACCCGTGGTCTAATTTTATCATAAGTAGGAATTTACACTTCAAAATCAAAAACTAAGTATAGGCGGGGTATTGGGGCATCATTGCTAAGCATTTAGATGCATTTTGGGTCGAAAATGACTAGGTAAAAAATCCACTGCTGTTAATAATCATGATTTTTTCACTTGACCTAAAGTGGGATTTGAGACCATAAGCATGTGTGCTTAAGTCTTATAAACATCTCCTAGAAGTTTCGTGACGTTTGGATGTCGTTTGATGCTGTAACGGATGTGATTTGTTTGTCGATGAGCGATTTGCTTTTGGTGATTTCGGTCACTTGAGTGTAGCTTGAGTTAGATGCGAGTTGTTTGTTGTTTTTCGAGAGATTGACAACCTCTTGTAGCCTCTATGCACTAGTCAAGTCAGCTTCGTCCCATGGATTGACAATCTAATCGTGGTTCTCGCTAAATCTGCAATAAGATAGGAGTGAGGTTAGACACCTGTCCCACATTTGGCGCCACTATCGGGGATCGAAAAGACCTAAACTAGGGAAAAACACGAGCGTCTTGTGAAGTTATCCTTTAAATTCCTCTAGGATCCCCTATAGTAGAAACTTTCTTTTTAGAAACCGCATAGCTTAAGATTGTCGTCTTTTGCTGTGTAGACGTAGCTTGGAAGTAATCGTACTTGCTGAGTGCCTTTAGGATTGTAGGATTGTAGAACTAGATTAGGATTTTGAGAATGATTGATAGACGAGACAAGTCTCAAGATCAATGCTCAGAAAACCATAAAAAACAAGAAAACAAGTGTTTGTGGACACTTTCCACAACCCCATTGCATGAGAACCTAGGAGTAGGGTAAGTAGGATCCGAGGTGGATTTCAGAACATTGATCTCTCTGAAGGAATCATTGTGAGTTGTTATTGAAGTTGTAGAATTTCAGGTCTACGGCTAGAAATAGCACGAAAAGACTGCCAATCACTCAATCCGACTGGAGAGTATGCTTAAAAGTTATATGAACCAGTGGGTAAGCTCAAGGACATATTGAGATAAAAATTTCTAGAGTTTGCAAAAACTTAGATTATTTACTTTTTCTTGAAATTTTAGGCCAAATTAAGTTTTGACTTGATTCATAGGCTTAAAATAGCTCCTAAAAAGAATGTCTATTGAAAAAGTGCAAAAAGATGTTTATTTTGGGCATAAAGTTAATAATCGTGATTATTTACTTTCAACTCAAAACTGACCAAGGTAGATACCAGTGACTCATAGCATGTGTACGAACAACTTTTGTAAAGGCACATAGAATTTGGATCACAAAATTGACCAAAAATTGGGTAAAAACTAAAGTCTGTACTGACTTTTGGAAACTTGAGTGTAAATTGGGAAAAAATTTCTCCAAACTCAATGAAATTTGATTCATAGGCTTATATTGATGTGATAGACATGTGTACATGCTCAGTTGATAAAAAAGATGCAAAAATTTACCAGAAGCAAATAATCACGATTATTTACATCTGCCCCATTTTTCAACTTTTTTGACCAAATTAGCATACCACTAGTTTTACCATGTTGTAATAAGCCCACAAACCAAATTTGGTAAGATTTGGATTATTGGATTGAAAATTGTGACCAAATTTGCAAAATCAGTATGCGGACAGAAAATTGATGACCATTTGACCAAAAATTATCCAAACTTGATGAAACTTGGCTAGAGACCGTAAGTTGAAGTGCTTAACAAATCTGTGTCAAGATTGGAACAAAAACTTGCAAACATATAGCTAGAGTAAATAATCACAATTATTTACATCTGCTTCAAAAATTGGTATTCTTGCACATCTGAGTATATCACAAGGTCAAGCATATCAAGTAGACCACACAAATCAATTTTGGTGAAATTTGGATCATAAAAGTGAGACTTAAGCCAGATTCTTAAAATCGGAGTCTTCAAACACGAAACAATTGCTAAACTTGAACAGATTTTGTCCAAACTTAGTGAAACTTGTTCAGGGACCTTAACAGGTTGTACCTTGGCAAATCAAGCCAAAAAGTATAAAAATTTGAGAAAAGTAAATACTCGTGATTATTTACTATTTCTACACAGAGACACCAATTTTGACTTTTGAACTTGTACAGTGTAAGATCAACATAATACAAAGCCACCGAAATTTTTTGGGTTCAATCGGATCCAAATTGGTACATGTTCACTTAGTTTCCAGGTTGCAGATATTAATCCTTTGATTCTTTGCAAAGATGAATCTGAAAGTCTCAATTGCTAAATCCCATAGCTCAATTTGAAGTGACCCACATAGACCAATCACAATAGTTAGCAAAAACTATATTGTCTTTGTGAAAGAATAGCTAACTTGATCAAAATTGATACATGAATCAGGTTGCAGACAAGGAATCGACAGCTTGACAAAAGCTGCAATCAAGTCAAGTAGAAGAAATTGACAACAAGTCAATCCAAAGGTAAGTACTCTATCTAGGAATGCACAAGTCTTTATGAACCTTAGATCTGGTCGTGTACTAGGAAACCAAGGTATATTTGGAGAAACCTCCAGTAGAGTATCCACCGAAGAGAATGTGAATCAAGGCAATCCCTTGCACGCTATCCTTGAAGAAGTCACGGATACTTTTTCAGATTCAACATCTAAAATGTCTTCCCATTCGACTCACTTAGAAACCGGAACGACAATGCACTACAAGTATATACTCTCATTTTATAAGACTAATCGCCATGGAGATCAGGTTTACCTGGACCCCAACAAAGAGTATGCTATTCGCATTGATGACCATGGTTTTGAGTTCGAAGAGGAGATCAGGGCAAACAAACAAGGAAAAATGTACATGGATAGAAACAGAACTCAGTATTACAATTCAAAAACCCTGACGTGATAGACAAGTGGGGGTTAGAAGTAAACACTATCATAATAATCAATATCTAATTCTCCTAAATGATTTTCTCATGTTAAACTGATCATTTAATATGGGAAAGTGCCAGGGGAGAAAAAGCTAGAATATTGGTTAAGCTAGCAGATCGGCCACACTAGGGATCCAAAGGAGGGAAAATAGGGATCCAAAGGGGGGGCCATTTATAAAAGAGCCATGTGCAATAATGGGCTTAAAAGACCCTAAGGTTCATCCGATTAAGACTTCCAAAATGCTAAGGTTCCAAAATTCAAAGGTTGTGTCCAAAGGTCAAACATTGGGGGAATTGGATGCTTTGTGTGTGTCCCAAAAGTCTTTGGCAATCCCTACATAGGAGGGGGTGAGCCTTGCAAGTAGGGGATGAGAGAGAAACTCGCACACACACACACACACACACACACAAGCTCCCTTTACACAAAGGGAATGAGGGACACATGTCAGCTCCCTAGCCCAGATGCCCACAAGGTGTACCCAATTCCTATTGGATGGCCTTGGAGGTGGACCAATGAGAATTAGGTTAGAGTAAATCTAGTTTAATTAATTTAAAAACACTCAATAAAAGAACCAATAAGAATTAAGCTCTCTAGAAGACTATTGGATAGTCTCCCAAGGGGACAAATGAGCATTCAGCAGCCCAATGGCTTGCTTGATACCTATTGGCCAGGAGGCAAAGGGGTCCAATGAGAGTTTAATTGAATCAAATAATTACCTAGAGCTCTCACAAAAAGGGAAATGGGGACACATGTCAGAAGTCTATCACTTATGTTGCTTAATTACCATTGGCTAAGCCTGGGGAGGTCCAATAGGATGCTAGCAAGAGCAAATAGCAAGAGGGGTCGACCAAGAGAGAGAGAGGGGGATGATTTTTAAAAGGCATTATCACTTACACACACACACTAGCTCATGTGTGAAGAAAAGAAGACTCTCTCTCCTTCTCAAGCTTTAATGGAAAGCTTATCACCTACTCGAAGCTTGTGAGAAGGAAGGCCTACACCAACAACTCTTGGCCTTGTGATGAAAATCCAACCAAGAGCCCAGCTTCAATGCATGCTCATCTCCTCTACCATGCTAATTACCAAGCTAAGCTATGCTAATATGAGTGATTATGTGAGGAGATGTACATCTTTAATACTTCTTCTTCCTCTCAATCTACTCTCATACCCCACTAGCTCTCACCATCTTCGAAGGTGTGTGAGGTCTTGGGTCTGAGACCGTGAGGGAATTGATGTTGTGTTTGATAAGTGTTTTGCATAGTGCATGAAGTTTCCATCTTCATTGCACTAGCTAGTATTGAAGGAACACAAGAAATTGTAATATAAAATGTCTCTCTTGAAGGGAGAAACCATAATACAAAGCCTTTTGGAGGGGGGACCAGGCTCCATGCAAATCCGGTCCTCAACCATTTTGAATTGCTTAATTTCTCTCTCTTTTGAAGTATTGTCCATGCTATCTAACTAGGTGTTATTCTTTTTGTGTTTCTCTCCACCCAAGCACTCTTGTTAATCTCATTAGGAATCTATTCTAATGAAATGCTCCCTATGTTCATGATATTTTCCGCTACACACAAGTTACTAGGTTATTAAATGTTACATTGGTATCAGAGCAGAAGGTTTTTTTTTTCTTGCTCAAGAAAGAAGGTCCTCAAGCTAGCTATAAATGGTTGGTACTATTAATTGCATGTGAGTAAGTAGAATAGGGATTTTTCAGCCTTGCAGTGCGCCTGCCTTTGTGCAGTTAACGGGGCATCACCGTCGAGAGATATGGTCTTAATAGTGGAGTCCTACGGGGCTTGCCTACGGATTAACCACTATTGAGCTATTAGAAGCTTGACAAGATCCGGTGTTGTTTTGGTGTTGAACGACCCTCTCTTCTATTCCTTGCAATTAATGGTATTCGAGCCACGGGTACAGTAGCTTGAGTGCTTTTTCTAAAGGGGCCCTAACGGGGCATCACCGTCGAGAGATATGGTCTTAATAGTGTAGTCCTACGGGGCTTGCCTACGGCTTAACCACTATTGAGCTATTAGAAGCTTGACAGGAGCCGGTGTTGTTTTGGTGTTGAACGACCCTCTCTTCTATTCCTTGCAATTAATGGTGTTCGAGCCACGGGTACAGTAGCTTGAGTGCTTTTTCTAAAGGGGTAAAGAGGATTAGCAACTAGGGCTTGAAGTGCCAAAGTACACCTGAAAAGTTTACACCTAAAAGTTGTTAGAATGGCGGACAATACTAAAGGGAGTGAAATTAACGTTGATAACTTTGATTTTGCTAATGAGCAAGCTACTAATGATGCCCCGATGCTTGTTAACTATCTTGTTTCTAGGCTTCAACAAGCCCTGGGAAATCCATCCCTCCAAAGTGAAGTGCAACGGTAGCTCCGTGCTCATGGGATTCTCCAAGCTCCCCACCATGACGAGAGACCACCTAGGAAGCCTCCTTGCAAGACTTCCAAAAGAGGTCTCTGTCCCATTCGGGAAGAAGAAGAGGATCCCTATGAAGGGCTCATAAATTTTCTCTTTGATGACGCATCTCCTTCTCAAAGGAGAACTCAAGAGCCTCCACTGAAGGAACGAGAAAGAAGCGAGTCTCCCACCACCTCAGTGGAGATGGATCCACGAAGGCGGCGGGCTAAACGCTCTCCATCAACTCCAAAACGGAGAAGACCATCGCATACTTCTCCACACTATACTTCAAAGATGGATGACAAAAAGCAAGAGAAGAGAAAGGCAAGAAGGAGGACACCCTCTTCTCCATCTTCTTCATCCTCTTCCCTTTATGAAAGTGATGGTCAAGGCAATGAGGTGAGAAAGAGGTCACCCTCTTCTCCATCTTCCTCAAATTCTTCATCTTCTAAAGAAAGTGATGGTGCAATCTTTGAACCATCAAAAAGAAGAGGCCATAGGAAATCCTATGCCACGTGGAAGAGGTCATCCAAGCTCAAGAAGTTCAAAGAGGGAGGGAAAAGCATCTCTTTCCTTACCTATGATGGCACTTTTGGTGCTATGAACAAAGTCTTGGTCTATATCCAACAATTTGATGCGGCGCTTGGAGATGAGCCTTCACGGAGTCCTCTAAGCTACTCCATGTAGCTATGCACTTTCAAAAGTCTTCCAGGCAATGATGGTCTAGCCTACGGGCCAACGCTGAAGTCCCACAAACATGGAAAGCTTTAAGAGCTTCCATTATGAAGAAGTTTTTGGCCACCGATGCCAAAGACAAAGTACTTACCAAATGGTGAAGCTTAAAGCTCTCTCCCTATGAATCCATCCACAAATATGTAGACAAGTTTTGGGACCTACAACTCGAAGCCACTGTCTTCAAAAAGTTGGATACTGGAGAGCAAAAGCAACAATTTTGTGCGGGCTTAACCGAAGAAATGGTGGAGTATGTCAACTCCCTGTTAGCAGCAAGCTAACATGGACACCATTTTTCAGAGTTCTCCTGTAAAACAATTATTATTTTGATAAATCAGGAATATTGTAACTCCTATTTTCTTGGTAAACTTTGTAATTAATGAGCCGGGGCTACAAGCTTCCACAATGTATTAGCCTGTCAATTCCCAGCTTTCGTAGAACTCCAGATTATTACTTTTGACCACCCAAAAACCTTGGCTAAGGTATAAAAGCCAATTTTTGTAAGTTTTTGGATAAGAAATACACAGCATGAGCTAACGGCGCTCACTTCTCTCCTTCTCTCGCTTCCTACTCCCTCCCTGGTTGTCACATTGCAAATGTGTTTGTTGCATTGCAACCGCAGGTTAGAGCTCTACGCATTGACGTAAGCCATTCAGAGTAATTCGAAGATTTTGGCGTCGCCGACCCGCGGCTTAATTTCATCAAAACTAGGAATTTACACTTTTAAAACAAAAACTAAGCATAGGCGGGGTATTGGGGCATCATTGCTAAGCATTTAGATGCATTCTGGGTCGAAAACGACTAGTCAAAAATCCACTGTTGTTAATAGTCGCGATTTTGGAACTTCACCTAAAGTGGGGTTTGAGGCCATAGACATGTGTGCTTAGGTCTTGTAAACTTGTCCTAGAAGTTTTGTTATGTTTGGACGTCATTTGATGCTGTAGCGGATGTGATTTTCTTGCCGATGAGCGATTGGCTTTTGGTGATTTCAGTCACTTGAGTGTAGCTTGAGTTAGATGTGAGTTGTTAGTTGTTTTCCAAGAGATTGACAACCTCTTGTAGCCTCTATGCACTAGTCGAGTCAGCTTCGTCCCATGGTTTGACAAATTAATTGTGGTTCTCGTTAATACTGTAATAAGATAGGATGGTGACGTTAGACATGCGTCCCACATTTGGCACCGTTTTCGGGGATCGAAGAGACCTAAACTAGGGAAAACACGAGCGTCTTGTGCAATTGTCCTTTAACTTCCTCTAGGTTCGCCTATAGTTCAAAACTTTCTTTTAGAAACCGCATAGCTTAAGATTGTCGTCTTTTGCTGTGTAAAGGTAACTTGGAAGCAATCGTACTTGCTGAGTACCTTTAGGACTGTAGGATTGTAGATTCAGGTTAGGATTTGGAGAATGATTGGTAGACGAGACAAGTCGTAAGATCAAAACTCTGAAAAACATAAAAAACACAAGAAAACGAGTGTTGTGGACACTTTTCACAACCCCATTGCATGAGAAACTAGGAGTAGGGTAAGTAGGATCCGAGGTGGATTTCATAACATTGCTCTCTCTAAAAGAATCAAGTGTGAGTTGTTATGTAAAGTTGTAGAATTTCAGGTCTACAGCTAGAAATAGCTTGAAAAGACTCGAATTCACTCAATCCGACTGGAAAGTAAGCCTAAGCGTTGTTCGAACGAGCGGGTAAGCTCAAAGATACTTCGAGGTAAAAATTTCAAGAAGTTACCCAAAACTCAGATTATTTACTTTTTCTTGACATTTTAGGCCAAATTAAGTTTTGACTTGATTTATAGGCTTAAAAAACATCATAAAAAGAATGTCTTTGAGAAAATTGCAAAAAAGTCCTCATTTCAAGCCTCAAGTTAATAATAACGATTATTAACTTTTTGATCTAAGTTGGCCAAGACTCATAATATTGACTCATTGCATGTGTAGAAACAACTTTTGTAAAGGCCCAAAAGATTTGGATCACTAAACTAGCAAGAATCTAGGTAAAAACTAAAGTTTGTACTGACTTTTTGAATCTTGAGTGTGAATTGAGGAAAAAATTATCCAAACTTGTTGAAAATTGGCTAGTGACCTTAACATAAGGTGCTTAACAGATCTGTGTCAAAGTTGGGACAAAAATTTACAAAAAATCGTCAGGAGTAAATAATCGTGATTATTTACATTTGCTTCAAAACTTGGCGATTTTACAAATTTGAGTATACCACAAGGTCAAGCACATCAAGTAGACCCCAGAAATAAATTTTGGTGAAATTTGGACCATAAAAGTGAGACTTAAGTCAGATTCTTGAAATCAGAGTTTGTGGACACGGAACAGTGGGTAATCTTAATCAAATTTTGTCCAAATTTGTTGAAACTTGCCGAAGGGCTTTAACAAGTTGTATACTTGCCAAACCAATCCAAAAAAGTGCCAAAAATTGACAAAAGTAAATAAGCGTGATTCTTTACTTCTGCTATCCAGAGACTTCAATTTTGACTTTTGGGCTTATACAGTGTTAGACCAACATAAAATAAGGCCACATGACAATTTTGGGTTCAATCGGATCAAAATTGGTACAGATACACTCAGTTTACAAGTTGCACATTAGACCTTTAATTTTGCTAAAGTTGAATCTGAAATTTAAAATTTTGACTTCCATAGCACGATTTGAAGTGATATACAGAGACTAATTATGAGGGTTCTCAAGAGCTCTACTGTCCTTACAGAAAAATAGCTAATCTGATTAATTTTGTATAGGAATCAGGTTGCAGACGAGAAAGTTGCAACTGAATCGAGTGGAAATTGATGACAAGTCAATCCAAGGTGAGTACTCTATCCAGGGCTTCATAAGTCTATATGAACGCTAGATCCGGTCGTCTAATAGAAAATCAAGGCCTATTCGGAGAAAACACCAGTAGAGTATCCACTAAAGAAAGCGTGAATCAAGGCAATTCCTTGCACACAATCCCTGAAGAAGTCTCGGATAATTTTTCAGATACCACATCCGAAATCTCTTCTTACTGTCTTCTTACTCGACTTACTCGAAAACTGGAACGACAATGTCCTATAAGCATATACTCTCTTTTTACAGACTAACCGTCATGGAGCCCAGGTTTACTTGGATCCTAACGAAGAGTATGCTATTCGCATTGATGACCATGGTATTGAGTTTGAAGAAGAGGTTAGGGCAAACAAACAAGGAAAAATGTACATGGATCGAAACGGAACTCAATATGTACAAGTCAAAAATCCTGACGTGATAGACAAATGGGGCTTAGAGTAAACACTATAATCCTAGATATGTCAGCAAAAGAAGGACACCAACTTTGGAATTCGAGGGATACGATAAAGTAGACTTGAAGCCTTTGAAACGGCTTAGTACGGATAATCCTAGGATTGGAGTCTATTGTTGGGAAGATAGGAACATAAAAGATCTTTTGTGGACTTCTCATGCTAGACCAGGACAATTAACGGCCATGAAGATCATCTATATATTCAAGATCAAAGATAAGGGATCTGCGGACCTAACAACTTACTTGTTTAGGGATTGTTATAACAAGAACTTTGTTATGATGACTCCTAAGGAGGTAGAACAAACCAAATACCAGGGGTATTCCATACGTGATTGGATATTGGGTCAAGGACCAGAAACCACTCCAAGAGAAGAACATCGTGAGAGATCATCTGAGAGTAATGTGAAGAAACCAGAAATCACCTCATCACGTAGAGCCATCTAGGAGGGGTGGAAGGGTACTAAGTACTAAGTAATTAAGGGCAATGTTTGGAGGGGTGGAAGGGTACTAAGTACTAAGTAATTAAGGGCAATGTTTGGAGAGAGAGAAAAAAGTTCCATGTTAATGTGTGATTTTTTGCAAAATTACCTAATAATGCCCTTATAATTCGTCGACAAGGGAAAATTCACTGATAATATCTTCCCGATGAGTGTAAATAGTGTATATACTATCAGATAAGGAGGCTTAAAAATGGAGAAATCCAACAAAAAACAATAAAGCTGTGTTTTTCAAGATATTTTCTTAATTATTGAATTTTCACTTTACTTTTTTAGAGCATTTTGCTATTTTCTTTAATTTTTGAATAAAAAGGTCAAAAATTAATAATAAATAGCAGGGAAGCTCAGATGGAAAAATGGAAGACACGATGGTGATCAAAAAGACAAGGTGACAAGCACAAAAATTTTGAATGAAATCAGAAGATGGAAGCGGGAAGCCTAATTTAGGCGGCCAAGCCTACTTTCGCAAAATTCTTGCAGAATGAGCTACAAGAATCCGATTTTGGAAAATTTTGAGCCTAACATAGATTTCACGGCCTAATAGGACTAACAAGGGAATCTGGGGAAAATTGGTTCGGGAAGTCCAGGTATAGATATCCAGGGTAGGCTAAAACCACCTCATTTCCACTGGACCATTACTTGCAAAATTGCCAAAAAACGCAAAGAAGTCCTTGAAAGCCAAAATCTGGGTTATGAACAACTTTTCTTGATCCAAATCACCTCAAAATTCATACCCAAGCTCTATACCATGCTTAGAACCAATGCATGCCAAAAAATGTCAATTTTGGAAGAAAAGTTAATAATCGTGATTATTTATTTTTTGGTCAAAATTGGGGAATTTGGATATTTTGTCATCATACATCCAAAGTACATGATGTGATAAGATCACTAGCCAATTTTGAGTCAATTTGGATTTCAAAATCTCAAATTTCCTTTATATCTACTGTTTCAAAGACTTAAAGCCAAAACCTGGTACCATTTTCAACCTATGCATCCAAATGAGCCCATATTTCCCTCAGAGCATGTAATTGGCATATACTTCAAGCCTGTAAAGCCAAGTTTGCAAAAAGGTTGAATTTTTTTCCAAGTGTAAATAATCGCAATTATTTACTTTGGTTGCAAATTTTTGTTTTGACCATATAATTTTGTTCCTTGCATGATTTTATGCATCTTTGCTTGTTCAAAAATTGATTTGAAGCAAGTTGGACCAAATTAACAGCATTTCAGTCTAAAGGACAATCCAGAGAGAAATCCGACAAATCTGCTAACTTTGCACTCTATTCACTGAACAGGAGCAATGCAAGCCGCGGAGAAGGCCAAGAAGAAGTTAAACCAAAAGGAGAAACTGCAAGAACTGTCCCCGTATCAACTGGACCCCGAGTCAGTAAAGGCAGCAAAAGCATCCTACCTTTCTAAAGAACAATTGGAAGAACACCACACCACGGTTTTCACTGGCAGGTTTAAGAGTGAAGAAGGGCATCAGGTGG
Source organism: Adiantum capillus-veneris (assembly GCF_014529385.1). Classification (NCBI taxonomy): domain Eukaryota; kingdom Viridiplantae; phylum Streptophyta; class Polypodiopsida; order Polypodiales; family Pteridaceae; genus Adiantum; species Adiantum capillus-veneris. Next base: position 158,032,409 of record NC_140936.1, on the reverse strand, counting down.
AGTTGTAACTCTTGCCTAAAGAGGTCTATGATGTAGGTGCAAAGCCAGAAACAAAAGAGACTAACCGCAGGTTGGGGCTCTGATATTTCTACTAACAAGAGCCTTGCGGAGTGGACTTTCAGAAAGCTTACGAGCTTCTGCCCACAATCAAAGAAGATGGAACCGCCCAAATATCAGACAATTAGGGAAACAAGGTCGAGGTTGTAATTACAAAAGATATTGTGGCAGAGGCACTCAGACTGCCCATTGAAGGGATGACCATGCAAGCAAGAGATAGGAAGACAACGGGCACATTTACTAAGGAAACATCTGCGACAACATTTGCCGATCTCATCCACAAACAGGTGGAAGAGCCAGCCCGTCTCTACCATCAACACTTCCATTTCCTGGCAAAAAGGCCACCAAGGTACACGACACCAAATCACGCCGTGGCCACCACTTTTACACAAGTTCTAAAGTCAACAACAAGGCAACCTGTGGACCACGTGCAGTATGTTTTGACAACATTGAAGGCCACCAAGAAGGAGGGGAAAATAACATACTTGGGTGCGCCAGAAGTATTAACAATAATAGCCTATCATGCCATGCCATCGCATGGCTAACAACCTATCACCTGCCCCGGATCAGAATACATGGATCTTGGCAGCTCAAGCCTCTCCAAGAGCTACAAGATCTGGTAAAAGATCATTTAAATCAGGTGATGAATCAAATGACAGCTCGTCAGAGCGTCACAGCAGTGAAAGCTCTGACAATGAAGAAAAAAGAGCTAGGAGGGAAGAGATGAAGAGGAAAGTTGTGGCTGCCCACCAAGAGGAGCCAGCTCAGAAACAAGCAAGATTTGAAAGAGAAAAACAGGCGTATCAACGCACTAGGCAAGCACAGGAAAAAGACCCAGAAAAGTGTGTACCCACAGGCTTGAAAGGACTTTGAACAAAGCATCATTCAAGAAAAGAGGCCAAGGATCCAAAAGATTATTTAGAAAGGATGAACCAAGAGTCAGAAGCCTTAAAGTTGAAAGAGGCCAAAGAAGCGGCAAAGAAAGATGAGGAGGCGGCTACCCAAGAGCAAAGCCAGGCATCTCCCCGACCCACCTCACCACCGCCGGAACAACAGGACCAGCCCATGCCTACTCCACCATCATCACCGCCATGCCAAGAGACCAATGAAGAAGCCGAGACCAAAAAAGGAAAAGATTCTGAATTCACCCACCAAACGGAAGCTACACAACAAGCCGACCACGCCGAACAACATGAGGAAAAGGAAGCTGAACTAGAACCAAAGCAGACAGCCAAGGAAACTCACAAGCCGACGGATAAAACCGATAAAGAGGAAGATACAGAAAAAGAGCAAACCACTACACATGAGAAAGAAAGCGAGACTGAGAAGGCAGAAAGGCCTGCAACCAAAGAAATGGTAAGGGTTGAGACCACACCAGTTATTTCCACTTAGCCAAAAACTGCCGAGGTATCAAAGCCTCAGGATGGCCAAGGAGAAGAACAGCCATCCACTTCTTCAGATTCACCAGCACTTACAACACAACAAGAAGCAACACAAGTTGAATTTTTGTTTCAGATGGTTCGAAGTGTGGATATGGAGCTGCTGCGAGTTTGAGAAGCTCAAACGCACGCTAGCGACAGTGTTCCTTGACCACCACAAAAGATTCAATAGAGTGGTAAGTCAGGCGCAGTGCACAAGGGCCCCTTTTAAATTGGGCGCGACAGATAAACCGGTGTTCCACAAGAATCTCGAAAATTTTCCTGACCTACCACCTGACACACTTATCTTTGATGATTCTGGATATAAGCTAATGTTTAATCCATTGCGGTCATTTCTTGTTTTTCCCAAGCTAGAAAAGCAGTCTAAAGAAGTGCGCGCCTGTTTTCTGTCAACCACTGTCATAAACTGGCTGGCACACTGGTTGTACTCTAAGGACAGAATTGAGTATACAAAGAGGTCTGTAATTTATGTAGACGGACAACCTGACGACACCTATGTGCATCGTTTTTATTGGAAATGGCGGATTGACTTTTTCAAGAAGAGAAAAACAGATTTTTTATATAAAAAGAAAGCTTCATAAAGTCTGTGAAGTGGGTGACTTTTGTCGATGTATTTTTTTGTCGATGGATGTAAATGGAGAATTACTCAGCCTTCTTGTCAATCAATGTAACAGAATTCATGTATAATACATTTACAAGCAAGTTGCACGGAAATACGTTGTATTCTATATTTAAAGTATGAGAGAGAGAGAGAGAGAGAGTCTGATAACGGTATTATACTGGGCAGAGAGAGAGAGAGAGAGAGAGAGAGAGAGAGAGAGAGAGAGAGAGAGAGAGAGAGAGAGAGAGAGAGAGAGAGAGAGAGAGAGAGAGAGAGAGAGAGAGAGAGAGAGAGAGAGAGGGAGAGGGAGACAGTTCAGTTTACAGTTAAAGGCAGATATACACAAAATTATGCATTATGCATTTCTTAAGATGGTTACAGCTCAAAAGGCATACTATTGTAGATAGACTCACTGACATCAAGTGATATTGTATATAGTTTTGAGTTGCTGGGATGGGGTATCATGGGGATTTTGATTGCCCGAACAAGATGTGAATATATGAACACCTCTGGCTTTTTGTCCAAAAGCTCGTAGGTCTGCTCATTTATCATACGATAGTAAAACCCTTTGATAGCATAGGATCCTCACCTAATGATACTGCCCCAGTCATCTTCAGCGTCTAAATGAAACTCCTGAATAGCTACAGTGCATTTCACTATATAGAAATCCACTTTTTCTTCATTGTCATTTGGTGCGGGAACAACAAAATTATCACCAACAATAAGAGCTTGACTGAGGGTGTCATAGTGTCCTTCATACGCTGCATCCTCATTTATTTCGTCGTCATCGTCTTCCCCTTCTTCTGTAGGCTCCAAAATAAGGTATGTCCATAAAGGAACGTGTGACTTGCTCACACATCTCCTCCACTTTTCCTGTTTACATGCACTACAAAAACAAGACAGTGAATGTGTTCTCAAAGTAGTTGTATCATGCTCTGAATATGCAGAAACAGAGTGCATTGAGCGGGTATTTTTTACAGCCTTCACATCCCAATTTTTTCCCCTTTTGACATCTCCCAATTCAATCACCCAAAAAATCCTGCTTACATAACGGGCCTGGGATGCATAGGTGGATGTAGCACCATCTGACAAGGTCCGTCTCAATAATGCCACAACATCTGCAGCACAGTCTATCTTTGGGCAGTTTGGCTGCAATTGGTATTGAGTTAAAGACCTTTTTATCACTGCTCCCGCACCGTCGTGTTCTCCCTTACCATGGCCGGATCCAAAAAAGTTCCAAGACATTTTCCATCCCGTAAAAACACTGTATCTGCAATTTATTCAATGGATAGAAGAAGATTAATATACTCTTGGCACGATAAAATTACCAAAAAAAAGAACGTATTATAATATTACTGATGTTAGACAAGCATTTTATTACAACTTTAATGCCAATATTATAGGTCTCTATATTAAAACCACCTTCAGATAATGTTTGTTAGAACATGGTATACCTAGCAAGGAAATAGAAGGGTCTTCTTGCTTTGAATTGTGAAGTTGCTCCATCAGACCATACCCAATGACGCCTTATGTTTAGACCAAATTGCTTTAGCCATTTCGCATGTTTCAGAAAATTGTGTTGAACAAAATGTGTGTCATGTTGCTTGTCATCTGAAATGAAGAAGTGAATTGTCTTGTGGATGTCACCTGCATAATATAAAAATAAAAAATTATTGAAGGCTTAATACAAAAGAAATAATACTGATCTAGGGTGATGTCGTTACCTGCAATTCGGAAATATGTTATGTGCACAAAAAAAGGTACTTGATTTGAATACCATTGCATGGACTAAATCTCATTTTGTTCTGTGAAACTATAATTTTTAGCAAAGCCAACAACTGACACAACAACATCTTCTGGAAAGCTTTGTATACATTCCTTATATTGTTCTGCTTGCCATCTATACACAAAATTATGCATTATGTATTTCTTAAGATGGTCTTTGAACATGATTGAGAGATCCTGGCATGATATTTCCTTATGTGACAAGACTTTCCTTTTCTTCTTCAGACCGTCACGCGCAGTTCCTACTTCTAGGCCCTCAAAAATCTTCACCACAATCTTTTTAGCAACAAATGCAGCCTCTGCAGCACAAAAGTCTAACTTATCCGGGCCACACCTTTTACATTGACCACTCAAGCAGGCAAGGGCATGGAAGGTGGACGTATCTAATTTTGGACACAATATAGAGTCCAATAAGGCTGTTACACTCTTGATAGGGTTTTTTGGTGCCTTGCATCCACCATTGTCTTTGCATATGTTGCATTGACATTGGCAAGCTTTTCCATGCAGACCGAATACAGAACTTCGCATGTGATTTATGGCATCCTTTAGGAAGCACATTTGAACATGTGAAATGCAGCAGCAGGTATATTGGTCTCTCAATTTCTGCACAAAATATGGCTTCATGTACTCAATTACAATTTCAGGGTATTGTTCTTTGAAGTTGAGAAAGAGATCCACCTACAATGAAAGACATATATGGTTAAAGAACATTGAAGAAAAATGCAGGTTTCTATTATCTTTGAGGAAAAATGTTACATTACTATAAACCAGTAATTTTATTTCAAACCACTATGTTTTTTCACTTAATTAGTTAGGTAAACCAGTATATATGAACACATGTCCTTGGTACGTACCAGTGGTATATAAGTGTCAACCAGTGCAAATGTTCTTACTGCTAATGTAAACCAGTCTTTTCATTTATAACTGGTATGTTATTTACCTAACCAGTACAAGTGAGCACTTAACCACGATGTATACCAGTGAGAAATAAGTGTTAAAAAGAATGAACACATGCCCTTGGTACGTACCAGTGGTATATAAGTGTCAACCAGTGCAAATGTTCTTACTGCTGATGTAAACCAGTCTTTTCATGTAAACCGGTATGTTATTTACCTAACCAGTACAAGTAAGCACTTAACCACGATGTATACCAGTGAGAAATTAGTGTTAAAAGTAATTAACACATGTCCTTGGTACGTACCAGTGGTATATAAGTGTCAACTTGTTCAAATGTTCTTACTGCTGATGTAAACCAGTCTTTTCATTTAAAACCGCTATGTTATTTACCTAACCAGTACACGTAAGCACTTAACCACGATGTATACCAGTGAGAAAAATGTGTTAAAAAAAATGAACACATGTCCTTGGTACGTACCAGTGGTATATAAGTGTCAACCAGTTCAAATGTTCTGGCTGCTGATGTAAACCAGTCTTTTCATTTAAAACGGGTATGTTATTTACCTAACCAATACATGTGAGCACTTAATCATGATGTATACCAGTGAGAAATAAGTGTACAAAAAAATTTACTGGATATGTAAACTAGTATTTTCCTTTCAAACAGATATGTTTTTTACCTATCTGACATGACAAACAGTACATGTGAACACTTGACTAGTACATGTGAACACTTAACCACTATGTATACCAGTGAGAAATAAGTGTTAAAAGATTTTTACTGGTTATGTAAACCAGTTTTTTACCTAACCAGTTTCTACATATCATACGCGTGTGAAAGTATGCGTCTGCAAACGTATGTTTCAGCAAACATACATGTATGATAAAAACTATGTTTCCATTTATATTCTCCTTCACATCCAATATTTATCTACTCTTAGTCTAGGAACAAATACATATTCCCCTTATTTCCATTTATAACTTCCTTCATATCCAATTTCATATCTACTCTTATCAACCCAATTATAGTGAATATAGGTCATGAATGCAAATATTAGAAAATAAAAATGGATATTGTGAAGCAAGTTATTACCTGAGATTGTTCAAGAAGATGCACAGGATGTTTGACATATGAATTTCTTCCAATACGCTTTCTGCACACTCCTTCTTATTGGGTGAAACACGAGTGTTAGACATCCAAAAAGAGAAGATCAACTCTTTCTCATCAGGTGTTATGAAACCATGATCCATGGGCTGTCGAGCACACAAAGAGATTGGCAAATTGCCATCACCTACTGCCCTCAACCGATTCTTTGCAGCTATGAAGTTCCTCTTGTGCAAATTTAGCAACTTAGATGCAGTTGAAACATTCAATTTTGAGATAGATGTACACTCAACATTCATAAGCATTGTGGTGATGAACCTTTTAAGAAAGAGCTCCTATCCGCTCTTGGGTAATTTGATTACATCTATTGTGTTGCGTATGGATTCAACGAAGGTTGTTCGTGCCGTGGGCATTTCAAGGTCTCCAAGAGAAGGATGATTGACAAACTTGCACAAAATATCTGAGCGTGATGCAACATCGAGGGCCTTTGTACGCCGATTGAAGAGCATAACAAGGTCATTGCAAAGTCTTTGACGCTTTGCATCATCAGCACCATTTTGATCATTATCTTCCTCACATGCTACCTGTTCAAGCTTATTCTTAGCACGTTGCTCCCTCTTTCTCCTAGCATGATATTCCTTGACCGCATCAACAACATACCTAGCACACAGTTCACAGTGAGGCTGAGAGCAGTCACATACAGTGTGAGATTCTTGCTCCATGCTAGAGAGGGAGAGATTGAGCGAGGTGATAGGCCTACAGAGAGCAAGAGCAATATATGACAGCAATAGATGTGTGATAGGACTACAAAGTAAAACAACAATCTGTGCTCCTACACAGAGAGTTAGAGAGAGACAGGAAAACGAGAGAGTGGGAAGACAAAGAGCTGGATGATGTGCATAGTTAAGAGCTACAGAGCCATCTTCTATATTTGAAAAAGAGACGTGGAAATAGTAATGGTGTAAAGAGCTGGTTGACGTGCATAGTTAAGAGGTACAGAGCCGTCTTCTATATTTAACAAAAAGCTGTGGAAATTCCATATTTAATTAAAAAGCTGTTCAAAAGAATATATCGAATTGAACTAATAGAGATGGTTGTATGTACCGGTTATAAAACCTCTGTACGGGACAAGGTTTTTGGTCCACCTATTCATGCATCCACCCACATAAGCTTTCAACAAGTCAATAAAGATCTCTATTTCTGTATACATGATTTTTGTTAAAGACTCGCAAAATGAACCTAATGTTTTAGCAAAAGAAAATATACACAATAAAAAGGAATTAGAGTTATCCAATTTTCTCAAGGGGTTTCAAGATGTCTTTATGGATGACATCCCTTGTGAGCTACCTCCTAAACAAGGCAATGATGACCATGCAATTTCACTTCTTCCAGGAAGTTCACCGCCTAACAAACCTCCTTTATAGAGTTTCTCAAGCTCAACAAGAGGAGATTATGCGGCAAGTGCATGAGTTAGTTGAGAAGAGCATGGTTAGGTCTAGCTCATCTCCATTTTGTTCTCCTGTGCTACTAGTGAAAAAGAAAGACGGCACATATCGTATGTGTGTCGACTATAGAGCACTAAATAGGATCACTATCAAGAATAGGTTTCCCGTTCCACGGGTAGAAGACCTATTTGATAAGCTACAAGGGTCCACCTACTTCAGTAGGATTGACCTAAAAAGTGGAAATCATCAAATAAGGATAGTTGATCAAAGACCGCATTTTGCACTATGTTTGGTCTTTACGAATACATTGTTAGGCCTTTTGGCTTGACCAACACACCAACCACATTCAACCGCTTGATGGAGAAGCTATTCAGGCCTCACCAAACCTTTACTGGAGTGTTCTTTGATGATACCATCATCTACTCTATTTCATTAGACGAACACAAGCGACACCTCCAGGTAATATTTCAAGTTCTAAGAGAGAATAAACTTTATGTTAATCGAAAGAAAAGTGAAATTTTCTTACAAGAGATTGAGTATTTAGGTCACATTATCTCTCAAGATGGCATCCAAATGGATCCATCAAAGTTAGAGGTAATAAAGGATGGCCTAAACCAAGGAATCTTCATGAGTTAAGAAGATTTATACGTATGTGCGCATACTATAGACCCTTCATAGAAAAGTTCTCACTAATAGCAGGACCATTACATGACCTAACAAAGAAAAACGTTAGGTACACCTGGTCTGCCAAGGAGAACAATGCTTTCGAAAAGCTTATCTCTCAACCTGTGATTACATTACCGGAAGTCCCAAATCCATTTGAGGTCCGATGTGATGCTTGTGGTGATTGCCTTGAAGCTGTTTTGCTTCAAGAAGGGCACCCCATAGGCTATGAAAGTCAAAGGCTCGACCCTGTTGAGCAAGCTCTACGCATATATGAAAAGGAACTCCTTGCAGTTCTACATGTCTTAGACTCATGGAAGCACTATTTATTGGGGACTCCTTTCATTCTGCGAACGGATCACCAAAGTCTTAAGTAAATCATGATGTAGGCCAAGCTCTCCGACAAACAAATGAGGTGGGCAAATTTTCTTTTGCAATTTCATTTTCATATTGCTCACATTGCTGGCAAGCATAATCAAGTAGCCGATGCACTCTCAAGACGGCCGAGAGTGAATGCGGTTTCCATAGCAACTCACAATGATCTATATTCTATGATAGATGAGTATGCTATTGATCCCGATTTTAGAGATGTGATTTCAGCCCTTGCATTAGGGAAGAAAGAGGAACCATTTACTTTACAAGATGGTTATCTCCTCTATGGCAATAGACTATGCGTTACTAGATCCCTACGTGAGAAAGTAATGTATGAATCTCATGCTCCTCCTTGTGCATGGCATAAAGGGATTCAGTCTACCCTAATGGGGATTGAAACATATTTCTATTGGCCTACCATGAAAGCAAACATACAAGAGTATGTTTCTAAATGTGTGGTATGCCAATAGACAAAGTTTGATAGAGGGAAGCAACTTGGATTGCTTCAACCTTTGCCAATCCCTAATTCACCATGGGAGAGTATATCCATGAATTTTATCTTTGGATTGCGTAAGTCTATCCATGGAAATATGGACGATAGTAGATAGGTTCAGTAAACAAACTCATTTTATGCCTGTCAAAAAGACTATCAAAACCCATCAAATGGCAACCCTCTTCATTTCACAGATCTTCAAGTACCATGGCTTGCCAATGTCCATAGTGTTGGATACAGATCCTAGAATGACATAATCTCTAGAAGGGTCTCTTTGAGAATTTAGGAACAAGGCTAAAATTCTCTTTGGCCTATCACCCACAAACGGATGGCCAAAGTGAAATAGCTAACCTAACAATCCTCGATCTACTAAAAGCCTATGTAACGGAAGTAGATCAAAGATCCCAATGGGAGAAGTACTTACCCTTAGTGGAGTATGCCTACAATAACACTGTACATACTTCCACGGGAAAAGCACCTTTTGAGGTAATTGAGGGAAGATAAAAAAGTCCCTTGCTACTTAAGGTACACGGGAAGATAAGATCTTCGCTGCTGCAGATGAGTATAGCCGAGACCTACAAGAATATTTCCAAAAGATTAAGGATGCTATCTCTATCTCACAACAAAGGTAAAAGGCTGTTGCTGATAAGCATAGAAGAGCCCAAGCATTTAAATAAAATGATTGGGTCTTATTAAATTTTGCCAAGGCTCGATTAAGGCACAGGACGGGAAAGAATCCTACGGAACACCAAAAGTACTATGCTAAGTTAGCAAAAAGGTACTATGGTCCCTTCCAAATTCTTAGGCCAATCAATGAGATGGCCTATCAACTCAAGTTGCCCAACCATTGGCTCATACACAATGCTTTCCATGTGAGCCTACTAAAGCCTTACAAAGGAGAGCCACCACAGTAACCAACAATTGAAGACCCACCGGAGATCGAGAACCAAGAAGAGGAGAAATAGCGGTAAACCAGGAGCAGATCGTAGATGAAGTGCTAAAAAAGATCAACTTGTACGCCAAACCCCAGGCTAAACAGCCCAAGTGGTGTGCTATCGAACAAAAGTGGACAAACCATGGGACTGAGGAATGTTACTATAACAAGGGATATGTGAGGGAGAGACCTTATTCTACCCAAGCTCCTCTAGCTTCCCCTCAAGTTCCACCTAAGCCTAGATATCAAGCAGGCAACCTACCAGGACCTGTAGGTGTAGAGAGACCACAACCGGTGTTAGGGCAACAACCACCCTACCAGGATTACGACCAGTTGGTGTAAGATACACCCCAACGGTAACTGAATCAGAAGAAAAGGCTTTGGTGCCTATGCATGCATACTATGAGGATCCCAATGGATATGCGGCAAACCCTGTCTATTATCCGCCAGAAGAACCCTCGACACCAGAACCATGGAGCATGATAGGGAATCAAGGACCTCCAACTGCTGCACAGGCCGCAGGAGAAGGAAGATACAGCTTAGATGAACGAACATTGTTGTTCATAGCCAATGGAGGCATGGGCGGACAAAGACAGACTTACTAGCAGCGAGGAGCTCAAGGAGCACCTCAACAACCCAAGGGCCCCTGTTACAAGTGTGGCGGAGACCATTGGCTGAGAGACTGTCCCCATGATGAAATCATTAGAGTCAATGCGTATTGCCCAGAATGTGGAATTACTCATTTGATTCCCGATTTCCCTAAAAACCCGAGTAAAGGAGCAAAAGCCACCTTGAACCTGTTGAAAACAGTACCTTCCAGAAGAGTATCAGAAAATGAAACAGTCATACCTGTTCAGGCGGTGACACGGGCCCAAGCCCAAAGAAGGACGAACGAACCCATAATAGAAGAACCAAAACGGATGCACAAAGTTCAGAAACAAAAAATCCGAGAAGCACTTGGAAGGCAAGAAAGGTGCGTAGGAAAGCCAGGAAAGAACGAGAGCAAACAGCCCTGTCCGATGAGTTGAAACATACAAAGAACAGGTTGGAGCGGTTAGAAGATCTAGCTAGCCTAAGCTCACACACCACAACATCCATAGCACCAAAGGAAATAGCTGCGCCCAAAAGTGCAGGATCAGGAGGATCTGTGCTAGCAGACAAGGTAAACGAACAGCTGGATGCGCTTCTAAAAGCTTATGAAGCTCGACTTAAAAAAAACCAGACCCAGGAGCAAAGATGGATGACATATCCATATGCGGAAATAGAAAAACAAAGGTTGGATATGTGTAAAAAGATGATCGAGACGGTTCAATCATTGATGGAAGACCCGTTGGGAAAATTGACAAATTTCCATGACGCACCAGGTCCAACCCCTATCCAACCAACATTAGAGAAACATGAGGAAACAAAGGAAAGACTCACTAATAAATATGAACCCAGGGGAGAGCCTATCATAGTGCCAAATACCACCGACGAGGCAAGTGACGGGGTCCATCCTAAAATATTGGCAGAAATGGGAAAGGACGGTAATGGTCTAGATGATCTGTGGAAGCAAATCCAAGAGGCCAACGAGGCTAATAGGATGAAAGACCACATGAATAGCACGAGAAAAGAAAAGAATGTGATCCTACCTCCTATTGAAGAATTTGAGGCAAGATCACAAATGAACTTTGAGATACATTCACAAGGGGGAGACCAAGGATCTATTAGTTCGGGGCACAGCCAACCAGACTCTTTGAGAACCTTACCCTCTTACCTAGGAGAATATAAAGCTAAGTCGGAAGTGAGAGAAATCCCATCTCAAAGACTTTCGTCTAATAAGGTGATGGATTCACAAGGATTGATTGAGCTGTTATCCACCTCGGTGGCATGCACAATCACGTTAGCAGAACTCCTAAGGCTAAGGCCAAACATGTGGACCACAGTAGGAAAATGCCTAGAAAAATTTGGAGTGAAAGACCCCACCTTGAAACTACAAGAAGGAATCAGGGAATTGGACAGACCTAACCTAAACACTAGGCCGGTACCATTGAATAAGGTTGGAGAATATTGTGAGGGAGAATACGGAAACACGACGCTACCTGTAGAATTCCAAGGAGTAGTTTCCAAAGCCATTCTTGACAGTGGAGCTGGAGTTGCTATCGCCACCAAGAAAATCTGGAAAAAATGGGGAAAACCAGCTCTGAGGGCTACCAGAATGAAGCTGCAGTTGGCAGATGGTTTCATGGAGAAGCCTCTCGGACTCTTGGAAAAAGTAATTGTCACTTCGTGCGGGATCGAGTATGAGCATACATTTGCAATAGTCGATTTCGACAAAAAGAACAATTATGAGATAATCTTGGGACGACCATTCATGCGACAACTGAAGATGGTCCAAGATTGGGGTTATGACCACATATACCTCAGACATGGCGAGACGACAACTAAAATACAATTGAAAGACCATAGTTACAAAGATGTAAACGAAACACCGGTGGAAGAGTTTGATTCGGCTACAATAGCAGGATCAGAGCTACCAACATGGTTAGGGCAACCAAAAGAGCTATGGATGTGTGGAGCTTCACATTGTGGAAGCTTAAGGAAAGAGGAATGCATCTTAGAGAGAGCAATTGAGGACAAAGAGTATATTCTGGAACCATTCCCTGAAGGTGCCTTGGAGCCTCTAGAATGGGAACACATACTGGCAACGTTAGATGTCTGTACCATTACCGACAGTCCAACAACAAAATTTTGCGATAAGGATGGTTACGATGTGCTACCCTATTACATGGTAAGCGTGGTGCCAGAAAAAGAGACGATAGTACCTCCAGAACAAGAAGAGTTTTACAACTCTTCTGAACAACTGGAAGTAAATGATGAGGCAGATAATGAGTGTTCGGACACCTCCAGTGAGCATGGGAATGAAGCCGAGAATATCAAGTTTTATGATTTTTCTAATCAACACCCTAGACGCCAAGAACGCTATAGGAAGAAAAGAGCCGGAAATAAAGCAAGAGAGAACCTGATGCCCAGGATAAAAGGAAAAACTCACTATTTGATGCTTGTAAAAGCAGAGGATTGTGTGAAAGATCAAATATCAGGAAAATTCTCAGAAAATCGAAAAGAACGAACGCGAGAAGAAATAAAACAGGAAAGAAAAGCTCGGGCTGAAACAAAATCACAAAAATCTGAAAAAACAAAAAAAGAACCAACAAAAGACCAAGAGTGGACCAAACTAGAGCGTAAACAGAAATACCAAGAACTGAAACGGTCTTTGAGGGAGATATGGACCACTGAAGAGGATAGTGATGGTAAAGGAGAGTCAGAAAAGGGCAACATGAACGTACCACCTCACTATAGGAAATTTACTATCCAGGATAGAAAAATCATCATGACACCACCAATCCGGGAGAGAACCAACCAAGAATCTTACGACGGGCCTGAAAATGCAAAAAGAATAGACCTCGCAGAACCAGGTGAAAAGCCTCAGCCGGTCTATATAGCTAATGATTTAGAGCCTGAGGAGGAAGCAAAGCTAAAACAACTTCTCATGAAATATAAAGATGTGTTTGCTTGGTCCTATAAAGACCTTAAAGGAGTTGATCCATTGATATGCCAACATACAATTCCTTTAAAATCGGATGCAAAACCTAGCAAACAACGTCCTTATAATTATAATGACACATTTGCCAAACGAATCAAAGAAGAGATTGATAAGCTGATGGATGCAGAGTTCATCTATGAAATTGATCATACAGACTGGGTTTCACCCCATTGTGGTCGTTCCCAAGAAGAATGGAAAACTGCGAGTGTGTGTAAACCTCAAAAAGGTGAATGCGGCAACCATAAGGGATAATTATCCCTTGCCAATTACAGAACATTTCCTTGAGCGAGTGGCCGGGAAACGGGCTTATTCCTTTCTGGATGGGTTTTCAGGATACAACCAATTGGCAATAGCAAGGGAGGATCAACACAAAATAGCTTTTGCCACAGAATGGGGGATTTATGCATATCGAGTTATGCCATTTGGCTTAACAAATGCACCAGCCACTTTCCAGAGGTTAATGACTCACGCTTTCAAGGAATACCTAAGAATATTCTTAGAAATATACATGGATGACCAGTGTGTACACTCTCTTCTGCGAGAAGAACATATCAACCATTTGCAAAAGGTCTTTGAAAAGTGCAGAACATATCGAATCTGTCTAAACCCAGAAAAGTGTGTATATATAGTTAAGCAAGGACGAATCTTAGGACACATTGTCTCAAGAAACGGCATAACCACAGACCTGGAAAAAGTCAAAGTCTTTGTAGACCTGACCAGGCCTACTATGCAAAACAAGTGAAATCCTTTATGGGGCACTGTGGATATTATCGAAGATTCATCTACATGTATGCGGTCATCGCACAACCTCTGTATCGCTTGCTCGTCAATTTCGAATGGACCAATGAGTGTGAGACTTCATTCCAAAGGCTGAAAGAAAACCTTATATACGCACCTGTGCTAAAAGCACCAGATTGGGACAAGATATTCCATGTACACATTGATGCTTCGGCATATGCCATTGGAAGCATTCTAGCTCAACCTGGAGACGGAACAATGGATTTTCCAGTTTGCTATGCGAGCCGACAGTTAAACAGTGCAGAAAAGAACTACACAACCACCGAGAGGGAAGGGTTAGGAATGATTTATGCTGTAAAGAAATTTCGGCATTATTTGCTTGCAAACAAATTTGTGTTCTTCACGTATCATCAAGCTCTTTTATACCTAGTAAATAAACCTTGCAACACAGGGAGGATCGTACGCTGGTTTATTATATTGCTAGAATTTGACTTCACAGTGGTGGTCAAAAAGGGGAAAACTCATCTGCGAGCTGATCATCTTTCAAAAATACACAACGGGGAAGCTCCTCAAGGGGTAGATGATGACATACCAGATGCTTATCTTTTCAACATTGAAATGGTACCCAAATGGTCTCAGGAAATAGTTAGCATTCTCTCCTTTGGAAGTGAGTTTGATAATACAGGATGTAGATCCAAACAACGAACAATTCGACAAACAAAAAACTTCCAGTTTATAGCAGGACGGCTGTATCATCTTGAATTTGACCTAATCCTACGATTATGTATAAATCCGGAAAAATTCGAGTGCTACTTGGAAGAGGCTCATGTCCAGGGTTGTGCATTTCATTGTTCGACAGTGAAAACACACCAAAGACTGAAACAATTAGGGGTTTATTGGCCAACTATGTATGCGGATACACATTCTTATGTTACCAATTGTAGAGTATGTAGTGCCAAACGACCAGTGGATCACGCAAATTTGTTTCGGGTGAACATAGCACCTGCATGGAGTCAATATATCATTGAATTCCTAACCACCAGAACGTTCCCTGAGAACACTACAAGAGCACGGGAGAAAGCTATAGAGCTGGAAGCTCGTGACTTTCAGCTAATTGGAAATCAACTCTATAAACGGGGAAAGGATAACCAACTTAGAATCTGTGCAAGTGAAAGCGAATACTTGCTGATTCTAGAACATGCACATAGCGGAGTAAGTGGAGGCCATTTTTCGGGCGATAAGATGCCAAAAATTGTCTTAATCGCAGGAATTTGGTGGCCTACATTGCACATGGAGGCCGAGGAGTTTGTCAAACGTTGTGATGCATGTCAACGCACCAAGGTACCAATCAAAAGAGATGAGATGCCATTAAGGCCAATGATGGGGGCAAGGGCATTTGCAAAGTGGGGCATTGATTTCGTGGGACCTATATCACCCCCTGCATATCGCACCCATACCCAATATATCATTGTGGCTACGGACTATCTCACAAAATGGGTCGAAGACAAAGCAACACAAAAAACTGATGCACGCACCACGGCTCAATTTTTGTATGAGCATATTTTTGTACGTTACGGGTTACCCATAGAAATTGTCAGTGACCGTGGAACACACTTCCTCAATGAAGTCATTGAATATCTACTAGAGGATTTCATGGTCATACATAGAAAATCAACACCATACCATCCACAGGCCAATGGGCAAGCGGAGGCCACAAATAAAACACTATGCACGGTTCTCACTAAAATAGTGTCACATTCAAGGACCGATTGGGATCAGCAGCTACACTCAACACTATTTGCATACAGGGTAGCTTACAAAACCTCAATAGGAACAACACCATACAACATGGTGTTTGGGATAAATGCTATACTACCCATAGAGTTTTTAATCCCAACTCTACGCGTAACAACAAGCTTGGAATGGACAGGGCATGAACTCTCTTCAAGAATTAATGATCTTGAAAAGCTAGATGAACTCCGCTTACGAGCTGTCGCTTCGATCTATGCTAAAAAGAGAAGAAATAAGGAATTTTTTGACAAACATGTGCGTACCAAGGAGTTTAAAACAGGTGATTACGTACTTGTTTATACCTTGAAGCAACATGCCAAGAAACTGAAAAAGTGAGGGATGGGACCATTTGTGATTCATGATCTATCACGAAGTGGGGCTGTCAAACTTGCTACATTAGCAGGTGAAGAAATGCCAAACTGGATTAGTGGGTGTCGACTAAGGAGATATCACCTACCGCTCACACAGGAGATGCTCCAACAAATTCATCAAGGAAAGCAAAGAATGAAGGAAAAAGAGAGAGTATGGGAGGAAGCTCAAACCGAAGCACAAGAACGCATTGCAAAAAGACGGCTTCTGCGACAACAACATCAAAGTAAAGCAGCCTTGAGAATCAATGCCACCCGACTGATGAACTTGGAAGAGGACACACTAGAGCCCATAATTACAGTCAAGGTGGGCAACAATCAAGTTGAATCACCAGCCTTGCTCGATTCGGGTGCTCAAGCAAATTTGATCTCTTACGGATTATACCAACAGCTCCCAGTCACAGATCAACTTCATCCTACTCCCCAAGTGCTAGAAAGTAGCACATCACATCAATTGAAAACATTAGGGTGGATTATATTGCATATACAGTTACATCAATATATTTACCCACAAAAATTCTATGTGGTGACAGATGAAAGCACACAACAACCAATGATGCTAGGGCAACCTTGGCAAAAAGCATACAATGTCCAAATAGACTGGAAGGCACAGGCGGTCAAAATCCAGCACGAAAATGAACAGCAGGTGGTAGCTTTTGCTCACAAGGACCATCCGGATCAAATGCAAGCCATGCAATCACTGGAAACAAATACAAAAGAACAAATACCCTCAAAGATCAACATGAAACCTGAGACCAACTACCAGGTAAAGACCAATATTGCTCATCACAGACAGCTGAAATCACCGGCTACACTGCAAAAATCTAGGCTCCCCAAACAAGGTAAACAAGTATGGATGAGAAAGGATAGAAAAGCCATGACGGGAAAGACACAATGTGACAACCAAATTTCAACAAAGCAGATGGTGCAACCCAAAACCAAGGTAACCAAGCAGATATGGATTCCAAAGAAAATGCTTAGCCAAAACTCTAATGTCACTCACATTTGGATACCAAAGCAAAAGACAAAGCAAATACCTACGGTACAAGCAACAATGGAAAGCAGACATCTGCGGGTCAACCAAGCAAACAGATATAAGTGGGTGCCGATGACAGACAAACCAGTGGCAAAGTTGGTAGCACCAAACTACAATTCGAAAGCCAAGGCCATACGGCCCATAGCTATCACATCCCAGCCAATTCCATCCTCAGAGAGAGCTACTACTCCATCAACAGTGTCGGCAAAGCAGTTGCCTCCGGCCAAAAATACCATTAAACAAAGAGCAGTAGAATTACAGCTGCTACTTGCAAAGAAAACAGGAAACCTCGACGGCGAATGCCAATAAGCATCTTGCTTATTCCCTTCTCTTGCACAGCATTAATTTTTTCCATGCATTGACCGATTATGCATAAAATAGGGCCACATTAATCGGCCAGGCATTAGCACGTCTTTTTCAACCTATGCACAACACATACTCTGAGACGGGACCTTGTCGTCCCGGAGGACTCCGACTAGGAGGGGGGGAGGCATTCTCAATGCGGAACCAATAACAGGAACAACAAAAAAGGGCATGATTTTTGATTTTTTTTAAGGGTTGACATTTGATTGCGAAATTTTTTGGAGTAACCCAAGTATATATGCCCTTATACAACATGAAGCTATAGGTATATGGGGCCAAACGCCAAATCAAGCCCCTAGGTGTGTGTATATAAGTAGAAATAACCTTTTTTTTTCCAAGAAAATACTGGTAAAACGGAGAAATCCGGCCATTAAAATTGCATGTGAGTGTATATAATGTGTTGCAGTGATGTTTGTGATCTATTATGAATTTTGGGGATTTTCTGGGTTTGATTTGCTATTTTCCTTTTAATTTTGCTAATTTTCGGCAGAAAAACTTCAAAAATACAAAAAGCAGGTGAAAAACAGTCGTAATGAAAAACAAAAAATATGGGGATGACCAGTGACTAAAAGATGACCTATGGTACAGTGGGGGTGCAATTATGAGACTGGAGCGGAAAGCGTGTTTTGGCCAGGTTTTGACCGAAATGACAAATTTCTGGTAAACAGAGCAAATGGAGTCCAAATCAAGAAATTTTTGAGCCTAAACCGCATCTTGCAGAAAGATAGGAGCACAGGTCAAATTTCATGAAAAATGGTTCGGGGACCTCCATTATAAGAATTTTTCACCCCATTTTTAGCTCATTCTCACTATTGACCTTGTGGAGAGAGCTTCTGCCACCTAGAGCGGATCGATCTTCCAGCAGCTTCTACGACGTGCACGGCTACCCGACCAGCTCCAGACATGAGAGGTAGGCTCACCACCTTGAGCTTTTCGTGCATGTTTGTCATTCTGTCGTGAGAACTAGCGTAGAAGTCACACACAAAGCGGGCGGTAGAGACCTGCAAGTAGAAACGGCGGCCTAACGGCTAACCCAAAAGCAACAAGACTTCATCGGCAGCTTACCCTAGTCTAGGAGACCAGTCTTGGATAGCCAAAGGCAGTGGGAAACCATCGGGAAAAACCCTAATTCCCAGAAACCCGCAAGAGGCCACCAAATGGGGAATCGACGAAACGGCAACCAAATGCTACCAAAATTTATGGGTAGGAGCATATCGACATACTCAACAAGTCCATATGACCTGCATGACCAAAAAGTGACCCGAAGCGCCACTAAACCTCAGAAACGGCATCAGACAGACAAAGCGTCAAAATGCACTTGCGGCCAAACCGCAAGTCCGTTTGCCACCAAACTTCACGAGCGGCTTTCCTAGACCATCAACAACCAAGTCCTATGGTGGTGGACCACCACAAACCATCAAAGGTATGTAAACGCAGCCACGGGTACTTTTAGAGCGACAAATTGCCAAATGAAGCTCCGGTGAAGCCAAAGTCGACAAAACCATACGGCAAGGATCCCCAAGGGATTGGGAAGCTATGGAGACCAACATCGAGGAATTTCATCGCCAAAAAGCACTCCAAAAGTCAGAAAACGGCTCGGAGGCTTTGAAGTCCACACAGGGAGTTATACTCTATCCATTTGAATTTTTTGTTGAAATTAGTCTCAAAAGGAACTTAGGGGGGCAAAGGGCAAGCACTGGGAGCACTAACAAAGGAAAAATCACCAGGAGACATCCTACGCGTAGGATGTCTCAAGCGCATTTTCTAACACAAAACCCAACAATTCTTGTCATGCACATGTTCTGAATGACATTTGCAAGCCATACACCAAGTTTCATCACATTTGGATGAGATTGGACCTCATATGCATGGAAAAACGCAAAGTTAGGGATAAAGGCACTAATGGGCCATTGACCTACCAAATCTTGTCCAAATCTCATGAAACTTGCACAACCCATTCACATACACATCAACTAACTTTCTGTGTGGTCTGGGAGTTAAAATGAGGAATTAGACATCCTACGCGTAGGATGTCTAATGGACCTTTTGAGCATGAAGGAGAAGTTTTGTCATTTCAGAATTAATAACCTCATCAACAAGAGCCCATATGTCAAGCTTGAAGTCCTTCTAATCACTTTTGACCCCCAACACCTTCAAGATACACTTTTTTGAGCCCAAAAACACCTCACAGAGCCCTACATCATCAAATATTATCCAAATGCAAATCCAAGAACATGGCTATGTTCCACAGTGTTAACCCTCACGGCACACGGACACCCCATCACCTACGATGGACGCGTATTATGTATTTGGTAGAGTCAGGTACCGGGCTTGTCGGTCCAATAAGGAAAGGTAGAGTGATCGTCGATGAGAGGCGCACTTTAACTTGGACATTCAAGGGATTAGTTGGCTAAGCATGGGCGCCCAAGTGTGAATGGGGTGAGCTCCTATAAAAGCCAACTAAACCTAATTTTTACTCATTCTCTCGTTTGTGCAATTGAAGAGTGCTCTTGCTCCATCTCCATCTTCTTCTTCTTCACCTCCTTGTGTGTGTGTGTGTGTGAGAGAGAGAGAGGGAGAGTGTGTGTGCGATCGAGCATTACGAAGGCACGACGGCGGCGAAGCGGTTGAGCGCGGCATGACTGCAGCTTCTTCTTCATCGCGGCGAGGAATCCACCACGAAGGCGAGCGTAGAGCGGTGAGTGACACACCCTTTGTTTTCTTGAGCTTGCTAGTTTAGGCTTGTTGTGTGCTTGGAGCCGTTTGTGGCTCGCATACGGTGTATTGGCAAGTCCCTTGCTTTGACAGTGCGGCAAGGAGCGCACATTTTTGGCGCCGCTGCCGGGGATATGCCCTACACTAAGCTCGGTTAGCACTTTACGCTTCCTTGTGGTGCAATTTCTATCATAGGAAAGGCAGGGAAGGAGTGTGAGGAGATTTCTGTTTTTTGCGTTTTCTACATTTGCTGTCAAGTATCAATTTCTGCTATTGTCTGCGTTTTTTCAATTTCTGCAATTTCTGCATTTTCAAGTTCGGCGTTTTCAATTTTTGCAATTTTCTGCATTTCTGCGTTTTTTTTAATTTTCCGCAATTTCTGCAATTTCTGCATTTCTGTGTTTTTTCAATTTCTGCGTTTTCTGAAATTTCTGCATATCTGCAATTTTTTGCATATCTGCGTTTTCAATTTCTGTATTTTCTGCACCAAAAAGAAAAAGAAAAAAAAAATTCTGTGAAAAAAAAAATTATTTCAAAAAAAAAAAAAAACCGGAAATTAAAAACTCGAGTGAGCGGGGCGGCGAAATTTTTCGAAAATAAAAAACGTGACTCTTAAAACAAACGGGTTGGTTTGTATAAAAGATAGATCGGGATCGGGATCATTTTCCCAAGCCCAAGCCCAAGCCCAAGCCCAAGCCCTAGCCCTCAGTCTTATGATATATACTAGACTCACTCGTATATATATACCCTACTTCCTCAAGAGAGAATGAGAGCATGTGGGACAAGTCCTCCACTCTCCTCCTTTCTCTTCCCACTTGCACCCTTAGACTTTCTAGTTTGGGCCTAGTTCCCTACTAGAAATTGACAGTTTTAGGGATTCTGAGGGCATAGAGTGACCAAACGGAGGGCTGTAAAGCACGGCACGACCCTCTGACCGATACGCTCATTTCGAGCTATCACACATCCCATTCCACGACACGCTCTAAAAAATCTAGCAAAAAAACAAACAAAAAACACGCTAAAAACTAGTCACAAGGCCTCCTAGAGCAGCTTTTTGACACCTTAGGGTATCAAAAGCACATGCACTTACGCTCTGGGCGGGTGCTAGAACACGAGCATATTGAGAGTGCCTCTGTTCATACGGACACCCATTACCCATCCACGATAAGCTCTAGACCCTCAGCGGGGACACAAGGTAGCACCACCCAAGACCCTAAAATAGCCACTAGTGATTCCTCCTCCGACTCAGAAATCATGGAAGCATACCCTACCCAAAACACTGAGAGAGAAGGCCATGCACCTCCCGAAGCTCCACAGCCTAGTACTAGTATATTTAGCCGTTTCATGGAAACATTAGGTAGAGCTACTCGCTCGGAACCTGATGCAAATGAAGCACACGAAGGGGGTGGGGAAGTGGACTCTCCTTTCACATCGCACGTGGACCCCACACCCCCAAAGAGTGTCCATGTGGATATCCTGCCAACTTCTTACCAAGAAGGCCCTGTTGAGCTGCCTCCTTCAGAAGTTCCCTCTAGAGTACCGTTGGTGACCAGTAAAACCACGGGGAGCAACATTGCTTCTACCTCACAAGAAACCGTTAACACGTCGACTCTAGAAGGATTGTTCATTAATGATCATTGGACATACGACCTCCACACTGAGGTGTTGACGGATCTACACTCTGGCCACGCCTACCATGTAGGATGGATAGAGATTGTACAATCCACCTCTAGTGCCACGAGCATCGAAGATCAACAGAAAATGATCTGTAATGTTATCCATGGCATTATTCAATCAGAAAGGCAAAACCGAGGGGTAAATATACTCTCAACTGGCCCCATGAGATTTTTGGATACGAGCAAGGCTCAACAGCCTACTCTATCACAAATGGAGACTCCTCTAATGAGCCCCATGGACCCATCTTACGTCATTTCACCTGGGGTCTCTATGCAATCTGAGCCTCCGAGCGAAAACTTTAGCTTCCCTAACTTGGCTCAACCCTCTATCAAGGAAAACACAGTGCTCACTCCAGGGATAAGCCTGACAGAGAATGTACCGATGACATCTACGGTTAGCGCAGTGCCACTACCTAGTGTCGTAGTACCTAATATGGGGCCTCGACCATATGTGCCTCTAGCCCCTTATGCACACATGGCCCCCACACCTCCAATTGTACCACTTGCTTATGCTCCTCGAGTGCCGCTCCCTAGCCCTTATCCGAGTGGACCTATGCCCGGTTATGTTCCATATCCTACATCATCCACACATATGCCAAGACCGGCACCCGTTCCTCTCCCACATATGATTCCAAGAGTACCTCCACCGGCCCTGCCTCCTCACATAGGTGACTTGGCAGCGTTTGCTCAAACCATAGGTCGATCTATCGCGGAAAATATGCGTCATGCATCTGATAGAGAGCCTAGAAGTAAGGCAGTACAAATTGCCAAACTCACGCAAAAATTCAATGGGGACGAAGATGCTAGGAAACACATTGAAGTGTTTGAACAAGTATGTGATTCCTTAGGGGAACGCAACGAACTACATAAGTGCAATGCCTTAAGCTTGACATTAAGTGGGAAGGCTGGAGATTGGTATAGGACCCTAAGGGTGGACGAGAAAACAATCTACCCTACCCTTCGAAGGTTGTTTCTAAAGGAGTACATACGAGAAGGTGTGCTTTGGGGTGTAGCATCTCAGCTACAGAAGGCCGAACGTAAGGAAGGAGAGTCAATAAGGGACTTCATTAGTCGTCTAAAGCACTTAAACTCTCGCTGCCCTGTAAATGAGCGCTTCAACAATAACCAACTTCTTGATCGATTCATTCGAGGGTTGAGGAATGAAGGAATCTATAATGGACTAGTGATTAGAGGTATCACAACCTGGGAAGATGTCACTGCCAATGCAATCCAATTAGAGGACAACTTGATGATAGCAGGCATGAGGGTGTCTACTGACACGAGATCCACTAGCTCACAAGCCATTGAGTATGAACCCATGACTGCAAAGCCCATTGCCAATGAGCCAAAGGTATTTGAGACATTCTTGACAGACCTCACCAAGGCAATCCAAGAGTCTCTTAAGGATAATCGACCCCTCAAAATAGTCACATGTATCCAAGAAGGGAGCAACAATGGTGTTCCATTTGCTTAGGTCCACATAGCACTAGTGAGTGCCCTACGTTTAGAGTAAAATTTAATGGAACTTGCAACGCATGTGGTAGGTATGGTCACCAAGCTAAGGATTGTTTAATGATCAAACGTATGATGGCAAATAGACCACCTGTAGCCTGGACGGATGCGCCTCGAGCTCCTATATTGATGCCTGCTCCACCTGTTGAGCAACTACCGCAACACATGGTCCCTAGATCTCAAAATGTTGTACAAGCTACACCGTTACCACCTCCTGTGCTAGGACCGCAGCCCCCGCATCCAAGAGTCGCCCCTATGAACCAAGTGGGTTGCGAGCCATCAAATGCTTATGCAGATGGCTGTGAGGAGGAAATAGACACTAGTATTGCCTACGGACTTGATACATTGGAAGAGTGTCCTATATACTACATGGAAGATTGTTGGGGACAAGTCAAGCCGGTTTATCAAGCTACTGCTCTCGCATCCAGAGGTCAAAATATCAACACCCAGGCTAGGAGGCCACCTCTTCAATGCTACGAGTGTGGTGGACCACATCGAGTAGCGGAGTGCCCTATTAGGCTGCAAAAGAATGCTGCACAGATGCAAGTGAATCAAGGGAGCACGTCTGCAATGCCAATACTCACATGTAATCGTTGTGGCATAGATCACTTGATTGCCCAATGCCCCTATAACCCAAATGCGCCTAAAATCACACCCCTGAATTTGGTCGAAATTGCTAGTGTGACATCGCCAATGCCACCCGTCGCACCCGCTTATGCGATTACACGGTCCATGCTTCAAGGGCCAGGACATATCCTCGAAGAGAGAGATACCGCGTCAGTTATCCAAGCAAAGAAAAAGAAGACACGAAGGAAGAAGTCGCAGAATACGGAAAATTCAAAGCCAAGTTCCAAAACAAACATAGGAACAGGAGATGACCCCGTGTATATGAATGACCTCGAGGATGATTCGGATTCAGTCGAGACAATGGAGACTAGAACCAATACCACAAAGGGAAAGAGCGACAAAGAAAACCGTAACATGGAACCAAATGAAAACCGAATAAGAGAAAACCATAAAGAGCCTCTGAAAACACCACAAGTGTTTCCAAATCCAATCCAAGACCCCCAAGATAAACGGCAGGGGCAAAAAGGGAAGAATCGTAAAAAGAAGATTGGGACGTACCCAAACCCTGTAGACGAGATTAAGCAGGTGAAACATCTAAGAGGTTTAGTGGAGGAGACTCAAAGGAAACTAGAACCAGAACCCATGCATGTCAAAATTCATGACACAGTGTTTCCCACGCAAGTTCATCCACCCCACATGAACCATAGACCGTTAGCCATATCTAGTATCATCCAAGAAGGGAGTGAGGACAGGACATCAGAAAGTGAGCATACACCCTTCTTGTTGGAAAGGATGTTTAACGAAGGAATACCTGATCCCATTGAGGAATATGAGATTCCATCCTCACCAGTTCCTAGTCAAGGACCTACACCCTGCAAAACGCCAATGAATGTTGCCAAACTAGTGGACTTCATGTCTTCTGAGGTCCGAACCACGATCATAGCAAAGCTGTATGGAGATCCTGAGTTATTCCTTGCACTTCGAGCATTCCTTAACGGAGAGCTACGAACGGGATTACCGCAGTTTGCGCAACCAAATAGGCCTGACTCGATTATGATTGATGAGGAAAATCATGTGCAATCACTTGACTTAGATGGACACGAGTCTGTGATCGAGGTACCCATTAACGAATTAGGGCAGTATTTTGAAGGCGACGAGTCTAATGCGACCCTACCCATCACTACCAAGGGATTAACTATAAAGGGAATTCTTGATGGTGGTGCGGGAGTTAGCATCGTTACAAAAGATTGTTGGGAATCCATGGGAAAACCCCGCCTCAGTGTTACTAACATTGTGGTAAAGATGGCAAATGGTACCATAGCCAAACCTATGGGGATGCTCAAGGATCTTAAGATCAAAGTTCTAGGACACAAGGTACGACATACGTTCATTGTAATGGATTTCTCTAAACACCTTATGTCATATGAAATGATTTTAGGACGACCATTCATGAGGGAAGCACAAATGGTTCACGATTGGTCTAAAAATCATGTCTATTTGCAATTCCAAGACTCTGTCCTTAGAGTGGATTTGGTGACTGGTAAGGTACACCCCTTAGGGAGTAAAACCATTATTGATCATCGCTCTGACACCACAGTTCACTCGGCCCCACTACAATATTGTTACACTTGTAAGAAGGATACAGACATTGGCCAAGATTCTCCTTACATGGATGTGTTACCGGGTATGACGGAATCAGACAATGTAGACTGGGTACACCTAGCATCAACCATAGACACTTGGGGAAATAGGGGGATGACCTGGGTAACACCTGAGGGGGATGAAATGCATGTACCCTTAAATATGCTACAAGCAATGCATATCGCTTCCGACAAGACTCATCCTAAGGTAACGAAGAAAACATACAAGTGGGTCCCTAAAGCTTCTTTAGTGACCATAGCTAGTGCAAAAAAACAGAAGCCTTGTAAGAAACGTACCACTCGCTCCAAGAAAAGTAAGAAAATGTTGCGATGGATCCCTAAACGACTATTGGAAGCCCAAGGCTACTATCAAGGAAATGATCAAATCTGGGTGCCAAAACGTAGATTGTGCTCTTACCTATCACCTGACCCAAGTGAGCCCAATCCCGTAGTTCCAAAACGAATCAATGATCGTGGAAAGAAAACAATCACAGAATGCTACACACCCGCTCCCGAGCTAGTTTGGGTACCAAAGAAAGAACGATTTGTTCCACCTAGCTCAGGAACAGGGAAATCAAATGAAGCTTCTTGCTCTTCATGTAGTTCCTATATGCAAATAGAAGCTTCGACACAACCTCCACCTACCACTGTACATATCCATCCAAGCACGAAAGAGTTTGCACCTTCCGGGGTAAGTTCACCACCTACAACAACGTTGCAAATAAAATCATGGGAGAGTACCTTACCACCCTTGCAACTTGACGAGGCACCTAGGGTAATAGAAAACTACTGGCAAAAATCCTCACCTATTACCAACTGGAACAATTGGTTTCAAAGGGTGACAAGCTCATTTCAAACGGTATGATCTACCCAAGGAAGGGGGGAGTGTTTGTGGACATCCATCATTCACTTGCTTCCCTCTCAACCTTTTTCCCTGACCTCTTAATCTCCGATCTTAGGGAATGTATATATATAGCCTTATACTCACAAAAAAACAAAAATAGTAAAGAGCAAGAGCGCCTAGCAATGAGAGAGCACCCTATCAGATCTTACATATAAGTCCAAATTCACCGTGTCAATTCAAGCAACACACAAAAACAACTCTTATGTTTTAAAGGCCTAACCAAATCTATCTGTCTTGTCAGAAATGGCTACTTCACCAGAGGCATGCACTTCTATTTTTTATGAAAGGTACCCCTTGTCTTTTCAACAAGTGTTCTACGTATGCTACCCTATACTTTCTTGCGAATGGGATTTGATAGAGAGCCTTGCATGTGAGAGAAATTTTGAGGAGTTAGAATGGCTGATACGTCTATGGCTAACTAGTGATCCCTACCCAGTAGCGAATGTGTCTCCAATGGCACATGCTTATTCTTTTGCACAAGATGAGTATCCACGCATCACGAGGTTCTTGATTAGCATGCTTGCACAAGAGGATGATGAAGAGGAACTAATAGAGACCGAGGAAGACTATGGCCTCACGGACAACGATTTTATTTATCTAGATGATGAGGATAGAGGCCTAGCCTTAGGGTGGCCACCCGGTTTATATAATATCCTCTTTCCTTGATTCTAAAAGGGGTGACAGATAGGTAGGTTAGGGGTCTAGATTGTGTTTTGAGTTTGTTTTTTAGGAGTTTTAATTTTTCCCACTGATGTGCCTCCTGGAGGTATTCCTTTTGTTTCCTAGTGTGTACAGGAGCGTGTTGCTATTGATAGGATTTGGACCTTCATGGAACCTTCAAATCAAGCGCGACCATCAACACAAACAGGTGTTTCTTGTCCATTAGCATTGCCCTTATCTTTTTGCATCTATGATTGTCTGCTTTGATTGTGATTGGTAGCATAATATTCAGCGCATTGGTTAGTATCAAACATTTAATTCAATGTAATGTTTTGTCATAATCACTTGTCTAGGTTTAAAAATCAAGCAGTCTGACTAAGCTAGTTTGACCAAGCTAGATATTAGAAATCTTCTCTTAATACCATGGGGAATGCCTTCCTAATAAGCAATGGTTACTTAGGTTCTTAATCCGATTTAGGCAGCATTGTATGAAATGTACTAGGGCTTTCTAGTGGGCTTAACACTAGTGACCTTTAGCTTAAGTATTATAAAGGGAGTTTACTAATGTGATGAGCCTGGGGAGGGTAACAGTGTTATATGACCCCCCAAAGTTACAAAATTAAAAGGATGAAAATGAACAAACAAAAAATCAAAGTGCCACAATGTAAAATCTTACGCTAGAAGAGAAATCTCGGCTTGATTTGGTACTTCACTCACTTGATTGCCTATGGTACTAGAGCCCTAGAGGTTCCCAGTGTGGGCGCTTTTCCTTGAAAAGCAAAAAACCCAGGGCATCCAAAATAAGCACACACATCATAATTGAATCAATGTGAAAAGACTTTGGGGGGTCAAAGAAAAAGTAATCAGTCAGGCGATGATTTCATGAGAAATTCCTTTTATGGTAGCTTAACTACAAGGTTTTCTAGATATAGCCTCTAGTCAGCCCTCGAACATGAATACTTGGCTCTCGCGATTAAACAACTTAATTGACCACAGAAAATTAAGAAGCTTACCCATGGTATTAATATTCGATCTCTAGTGCTTTTCGACCGTCAAATTAGCGACCCCAGACTTGTTTAATTTTCTACCTTTACATCTGTTTATGCATTTGATTACATTGCAATTTAATGTTCATTGCTATCAAATTGTTTGAAATTCTTTGACCAATCAATGTGTCTACCTAAAACTGCATATGCTTTTTAAGAGAATGCAATTACTGTGCCAATGTTGTTTGATTTTGCAGTGACTGAAGAAGGCTAAGGACATTCATCTCAAATGCTCTTCCACCTCGACGAACCAGCTTCAACTCAATAGCTTCCGAGGACGGAATCTACATCAGGAAGGGGGGCATGTTAACCCTCACGGCACACGGACA
This sequence comes from Adiantum capillus-veneris, assembly GCF_014529385.1. Lineage (NCBI taxonomy): Eukaryota > Viridiplantae > Streptophyta > Polypodiopsida > Polypodiales > Pteridaceae > Adiantum > Adiantum capillus-veneris. The sequence goes on along the minus strand of NC_140936.1, from coordinate 158,003,690 downwards.
CCCCATCACCTACGATGGACGCGTATTATGTATTTGGTAGAGTCACGTACCGGGCTTGTCGGTCCAATAAGGAAAGGTAGAGTGATCGTCGATGAGAGGCGCACTTTAACTTGGACATTCAAGGGATTAGTTGGCTAAGCATGGGCGCCCAAGTGTGAATGGGGTGAGCTCCTATAAAAGCCAACTAAACCTAATTTTTACTCATTCTCTCGTTTGTGCAATTGAAGAGTGCTCTTGCTCCATCTCCATCTTCTTCTTCTTCACCTCCTTGTGTGTGTGTGTGTGTGTGTGTGTGAGAGAGAGAGAGAGGGAGAGTGTGTGTGCGATCGAGCATTACGAAGGCACGACGGCGGCGAAGCGGTTGAGCGCGGCATGACTGCAGCTTCTTCTTCATCGCGGCGAGGAATCCACCACGAAGGCGAGCGTAGAGCAGTGAGTGACACACCCTTTGTTTTCTTGAGCTTGCTAGTTTAGGCTTGTTGTGTGCTTGGAGCCGTTTGTGGCTCGCATACGGTGTATTGGCAAGTTCCTTGCTTCGACAGTGCGGCAAGGAGCGCACACACAGGTCAAGGAAAACCCACAGATCAAGTTTCATGCAGTTCTGATGAAAAAGACATCCTATGCGTAGGATGTCTTAAGCTTAGATTTAGACTTCTGTGCAGGAAATGACATCATAGGAGCTAATACCATGATGCATTGAGCCCATATACCAAGTTTCAACCCATTTGGACATCAATTGCTTCCCATGATGGACAATCTACCAAAATTGTGACCTAAAGCCTAAATCAGTCCAAAAATCCACTTTTGACATCCAAATTCAAATCCAAGCTTATAACCATGTTCCATGAGCCTTACACTACCTACATGTCAAGTATGAACCAGTTCTGAAGAAAAAGACATCCTACGCGTAGGATGTCTAGATGGATTTTTTGGGTCAAATTTGCACTGTGAGCACATGCACAGCTTCACAAGTTCCTTTTAAGCTATAATTTTAATTTTCAAGTCATTTGGATAAGTAAAACTCAGTTTAGCAGTTGATATGGAAAAAACGATAACTTTGGATTGCTGAGTGCAACAGGGTCTATGGCAACCTCGAAGTCACCGGCAAAGAAGAAGAGAATGACAATCAAAGACTATCTGGACGAGGTGGAGCCATTTGTCATTCCAGAGGGAACATTAAAGCCCACAAGCACCTGGATACAGGAAGATCTACTAGAGTCAAACGACCTAAAGATCTACCAAGGTGTGTTCAAGGACAATGACAGAAATGTAATAGAGCTGCCAATGCTGCCAAGGGAGCTCAATGAATTTGTTCGAAGCAAAATGGCCGGCTACTTGGAGAAAATTGACCTCCATAACTATTTTGAAGCAATCCCAGCAGGGGTGGACGTCAAAAGGGTATGGGAGTTTGTGACCAGCATTAAAGAAGATGGAGTGGCCAAGGTGACGGATTTGCACGGCAGACCCAACACAGAGATCATTATTACGGAAAGGGTTGTCGCCCATGCACTAGATCTCTCCAATCAGGGAGACAGTGTGACAAAGAGAAGGGATGAAGTAAAGGTGTACAAAGAGAAAAAGGCTAATTACAATTTTGAAGACATCGCCAACCCAAAGGTGGCGATCATGAGCCAATTGTACAACCAATACTTCCACATGTGCACGAAGAGGCCGCAGAAGTACAGGATGCCGCCAGGTGCAATTGCCACAACATTTACTTGGGAAATGACGAAGGGCACCCCAAAGATAATCAATTATGTGGCATACATACATGACAGCCTGGTGAAGATGGGAAACAAAAAGCCAACCTACATAGTGCCAGGAGAGATGATAACCAAGGTAGTTTATGCAACACTACACGCCAAGGGAAGGTGGCCTTACCCCCCATCTCAGAATGACTGGCTCAGGGTGAAGAAAGAAAAAGAAGACGAGCCACAAAGAGCACCAAGGGTGGCTACAAGGTTAAAGAGGACGACTAGAGCCAGTGGAAGAGGAGCAACCTGAGCAGAAGAAAGGCAAAAAAGAATTTGCTCAAGTGCCGGCTAAAGAGACTCGATCACAAAAAGTGGCTAGACTCGAGAGGCTGATGGAGAGTTTCCGAGCAGAAAGAGCCCTCAAGGGCGATTTAAACGAATTATGGAAGCCATCCCTCGAGTCTATGTCCGGATCCTCGAGAAGAGTGCAGAGGGACCGCTTCGAAGACTACATCAAGAATTTCGAGATTCTTGATGCTGCAGTGGAAAACATTCCACACATCCCTTTCACCGAGGAAGAAGTGGAGCAGATACGACAGACGTTGCTAGATGAACAAGAAAACCAGGAAAGGGAAAGAAAGATGAAAGTAGATAGGGATTTCAGGGGCAAACCTACAGCTTTACCAAATAGCCCTAAACCTAGCCCACGGCCATCACCATCACCATCACCACCTCCTAGTAGCCCTCCACCAGAAGATAAGGAGGCTGGAGACAATCAAGAAGAACACCGGGCTGAAGAGCAAGAACAAAAGCCAGAACCTGAGGCCAAGGAAGAGGCCAAGCCTGCATCTGAGCAAAAAGAACTTGAAGAAGCATATTATGCATTTCTGGACCTGCTAGCTGCAGGCTATACAAGGGAAGAAGCCGCCACAGTCGCATTCGACTTGGCGAGGACAGGACATGAAGAACAGATGCCAGGCATCCAACTAATTGAGCTAAATGAGATTGCTATCGACACGGTAGACCAGCACCCGCCCTCGAATGATTGGGATGTGGTGATGACAATGCTAGCTGGAATAAGGGCACAATCTGTGGCATCAAACGAAGAGTTGATAACTCTAAAGGCCACTGAAGTAAAGACCAAAACGGAAAGAGATCTACTGCAGGCAAAAAGCCAAGGACACAAAGAAAGAGAAGCTGACCTCCAGGCCAGCCTAGCCACTACTCTACAAAACTGCCAAGCAAAGGAAGAAGCAAATGAGGCAGCGATAAAGAAATTGCAAGCAGCTGAAGAAGAGTGCCTGCAACGCAGCAAGTCATTGCGAGATGCAGAAAAAGAAAGGGATAATCTGACACTCCAGCTAGCAGAAGAAACTAAAGAAGTAGAGGCCTTGAGGAATGCTAAGGAGAAGGTGGAAATAGAACAAGAAGCAAGCCTGGATGAAGTCCTTGAGCTCAAGGACCAATTAAAAGTCAAAGATCAAACCATCCAGAGGCTGAGAGCATCACCTGCAAGAGTTAGAGCTACAAGCGCAACTCAAGTTATTTCAGAGAGTCAAATGTATGAAGAGCAGATGCAAGAACTCCAAAGGGAGTTGACTCTTGAGAAGAAGCAGAGGGTGATCATGGCTGAAGGTTCTATCGCAATGCAAACCAAATTGGAGGACAGCAAAAAGGCCCTACAAGAAGAGTTGGAGAGCATAAAGATAAAGCTGGAGGAAGCTGAAAAAGTAAATGCTGAACTCAATGACCTCCTTGTGACTATGGGCGAACAAGCCGAAGTGGAAAAGCAGAAGCTCCTCAAGCAAATTGAGGAGTTGAAAGGTCGGCAACAAGCAGAAGCAGAGAGCTCAGGGCCAGCTTCCAATGAGGGCATCGACCTCGACAATGTGGCAGATCCTGTGGACACACCCATGCCAGAGGAAAGCATAGCAGGCTCCTCTCAAGAGCCCCAGGATCTAACACAGGAAGAGGAGGAAAAATTGCTAAAAGCAATAGAGGCAGAGCTCAGAGAAAGCACAAAAGAAGCCTTGGAATGGGAAGAGAGGGTTTTCAAATCAATGAAAATTCAGAAAATCGACGCCAGCAATCTCAGGCGTGAATGGATACAACCCTCCCTCCCATATCCATTGCTTAAATATGAAGCGGCAACAATAAACCAGTGGATCAGAGAAGCGCCAACGGTCCCTCTATACAACGCAGACACCTCGAGGCCAGAAGGAGTAAGGCTGATAGTGGATTCTCAGCCCAAGTGGAGGAAGGCTTGGCTTACCAAGTACCCGCAGTACCTAATACACTTGGTAGAGGCACCTAAACACATTAGAGACAATCTCAGCTTATGCCCTCTACCAAGGGTTAGGACATGGAAAGCACACGAAATCTTACAGAGAAGCCAACCCACTTGGCTGAACTACCCAAAGCTGCCAGGCATGAAGGCAGGTGAGAGAATAAGTGTACAATACATGGTGAAAACCCTAATGGGCGCCATAAAGTTGTTCACTGGCTCACCTGACCTTACATGCATCATGACGAAAAAGATCTGCAGAATCATCCTAGCAGTGTTTGAAACCTTCAAGCCAAGACAGGTGACTGACAGCATATTTTTCTTCCAGGACACATACAGATGTTCTTATGATATGTCAGGTCAACCTTCCAAGGAGGTGATACATGCGCTATATCAAAGAATCATGTTTCTCCCATCTTATCACCTCCAGGCGTTTGAAGAAGCTTTCTACACGGGATTCTTTACCATGTAGACAGACATCTTTGGACCAACAATGCTAAATCTACATGCACGGTACGAATCACTGCTAAAGATGCGGGAGACCATAAGGTGAAGCAAAAGATCAAGGCCATGTCGGGGACGACATGAACAAGGAGGGGGGGGATATTAGAAGCTGGACACACCCCACGGCATCTAACTACTTGGCGGATTATTATCTTTTGTAATTAGTCATTCATTGAGGAAAACCCGGTTTTTCACCTTGTAAATATTGGGACTTACAGAAGTTTCCAGATTGTATCCCAGTTTTGATAGTTAGATGGAGTAGATGGATGATTTTGAAACTTTAGGGTTTGAGAAGTTGTAAGGTATATATATCACTTTTTGACCTTAATGAAAAAAACCTTTTGTCATTTAAAACAAGTTTAAGCTTGTGAGTGAGCGTACTGTGTACGTGAGAGAGAGTGTGAGCTTTGTCTTGACGCTACGTGTGCTACGGTGGTCGGAATCGAGTGCGGAGAAGTGCAGCGTGTTGCCCCCGACTAGAGCTACGAGCCGATACCAACATTGTGCACGTACGATCCGGCTTTGGAAGCTCCTTCTACGAGCTTCATCAGTTGTTTGGGTGAGCATACGTTGTCCGATTTTGCATTGCAGCATATCCATGCGTTCACATTGAGTAGAACTACACATTAGGCACTTCAGATTTTGAAAACGAAGACCTGCAGATTTCGGCCAGACATCCTACATGTTTCTGCACTGAGTGTTTTGGGTCGTGATTTTGGTTCACATACCTTAGGGAGAGTGGCCTATAGGTATTAGTAGGGTCTCCTTCAAGTTCTATGGTGTTTCGGAAGTGTTTGATAAGTATTCGGCTCTAGCAAGCGTTGTAGGAAGCATCCTCTTTTGTTCTCTTGAAGACTGTGACTTAGACAATTGGTAGGGGCCTCTGTAGGAATTAGTTAGGAGTCGGTCGAGTGTAGGTTGACACCTTATGCTTGCTTCCACGCGCCTGCGGGTCGATCTTCGTCCTTAGCTGACATTACTTATTAGGTGAGTTCTCGCTGTGCTGACGTCCGTCACGGCGTATCCGTCCAACAAGGACTTTTGTGAGTCAAAAGGTATAAAACGTGAACTTACTGCTCCTTACAATCCTCCTCAAAATGGTGTTGCTGAGAGGATGAATAGGACCATACAAGAGAAGGTCAGAAGTATGTTGTCTAATGCACAATAGCCCAAATGGGTTTTGGGCTGAAGCTGTATCAACAGCTGTTCATCTTATAAATAGATCTCCTAGCAAGGTTTTGCAGAAGGATTCAGTGGCAGAGACGGTATGGTCAAGCAAAATGCCCTCATACAAGCATCTCAGAGTCTTTGGCTGTGAGGCATATACTCATGTTCCAAAGGAATTTAGGAACAAACTTGAGCCAAAGAGTAGAAAGTGCATCTTTCTAGGCTATGGTAGTTCTGGTGAGATGGGGTACAGACTTTGGGGTCCCGAATCCAGAAAGGTTATCCGCAACAATGTGTTCACTTTAATGAAGCCAAATATCATTCTAAACCAGAGAGGGTTGAGGAGATTAGAAGAGTTGTCTTCGAAGAAGATGGACCTCCACGTGCAAGACAAAATGTCAGGGCTCAAGAGGAGAAAGGACAGGATAGAGTGGAACCACAGGTTGTGGCTGAGCCTGAGCCACCTATTGTGCGTAGATCTGGACGTATCAGGCGACCTCTTGATAGGTTTGTTCCATCTATGAACTATGTCATGTTGACTAATTGCAATGGGCCTTCATGTTACAAGGAAGCAGTGCAAATGAAGGACTCTGGGAATTGGCAATTGGCCATGCAGTCAGAGATGAAAGCTCTTCATAAAAACCAGACATGGAAGCTAGTTAAATTACCACAGGGCAAAAAGGCTCTACCTTGTAAATGGGTTTACAAGTATAAGATCACCGCTCATGATAGTCAGCCAAAGCACAAAGCAAGGCTTGTTGCCAAGGGCTTTAAGCAAGAACAAGGCATTGACTTTGATGAAGTCTTCTCTCCGGTGGTCAAGATGACTACATTGAGATACTTTCTTGCATTGGTTGCCATATTAGATTTGGTGTTGCACCAAATGGATGTCAAGACAGCGTTCTTGCATGGTGATTTAGATGTGGAAATTTACATGCAGCAGCCAGAAGGGTTTGTTGAGAAAGGCAAGGAAGATTTGGTATGCCAGTTGTTAAAGAGTCTTTATGGCTTAAAACAATCACCGTGGGCATGTTACCATAAGTTCCACAAGTTTATGCTTTCTCAAGGCTACAAACGTAGTGAGTTCGATCACTGTCTATATACAAAGAAGGCTAAGGATGGCAGTTGGCTGATCCTTATTTTGTATGTGGATGACATGTTGATTGATGGCAAGCACTTGGAAGAAATTTCAGCTTTGAAGTCAAAGATGGCAAAATCATTTGACATGAAAGACATGGGTGAGGCAAGTCATATACTTGGTATGCACATTGAGAGCGATAGATCAAAGAAGTTGATTTGGTTATCTCAAACAGAGTATATTGACAAGGTTTTGTAACATTTCAATATGGAGAAGGGAAAGGCATTGAGTGTTCATTGCCACCATATGTGAAACTTAGCAAACAAGATTGTCCTGTGTCTGAGGAAGAACATGCTGAAATGGATAAGATTCCATATGCGTCTACAGTGGGTAGTTTGATGTATGCAATGATTGCTACTCGCCCAGACATTGCATTTGCAGTGGGAGTAGTAAGTCGATACATGTCAAACCCAGGCAAGAAACATTGGGAGGCAGTGAAAGGAATATTGAGATACCTGAAAGCTACAAAGAGTATGCGTATATGTTATGGGAGTCAGGAGCTAAGTGTAAAGGGTTTTATAGACTCAGATTATGCAGGTGACTTAGACAACCAAAGGTCTACGTCAGGGTATGTCTTTACATTGGCTGGTGGAGCAGTATCATGGCGTTCTAGATTACAAGATTGTGTTACTCAGTCTACTACAGAGGCTGAATATGTTGCAGCATCAGAGGCATGCAAAGAATCAATTTGGCTTAATTGACTAGTAACAAATTTGGGAATCAAAGAAGAGATGCATGTGTTATATTGTGATAGTCAAAGTGCTATACAATTGCCTCGCAATCCAGTTTATCACTCAAAGACAAAGCATGTGGATGTGAAGTATCATTTCATCAGGGAAATGCTCGAGGATAAGCAACTTCAGCTTGTCAAAGTTCACACCACAGAAAATCCTGTTGATCTACTTACAAAAGGACTTCCCTCAGAGAGCTTTGCGCATTTTTGCAAGCAGTTAGGTGTAGGGTAGTACATCACTTCTCTACATCTCTTGTATATTAGCTTGTATAGTAGCTTCTCTCACACTTAAAGTACCACATTGGGCTTTAAGTGGGAGGTTGTTGGGGTATAAAGCCCAATGTGGTCGCCAAGGTAAGTGGCGGGCTGCCAGGTATGTACACATATTCTTTTGTAAAAACCTAATAAGAAATCACTATGCTCTACACATTACAGAAGAGCGAGTTCACCATATCGTCGTGCTCTTCTTCTCGCACTCTCTCTCGCGTCGCACTTCCGCTTGTACTCCTTCACAAGGCATACAATTAAAGGATAACCTAAACCTTGTCAATTCTTACAATGCTTCCCAAGAGTAAGCAAATGTACAAATGTTAAAAATGAATAAAATTTTTGTCTTATAAGACTCTCTTTTTCTTTATTGTGCACAAAAATGAAGTAGTATGCATGCTTAGATCAAGTTGCGGAGACGACATCTCCGGAACACCAAGTAGAGCTTGTCACTCTACTATGGAAGATGATAGGACTAATGTGCAGACATGCTTGCGGCAGCCTCAGTCTCTCAAGCGCCAAATGGACTAGTCATCCATTGTGGAATGGTGTCGTAGGGTAACATAGGGATCCTCTACCCGCTAAGAAAAGGACTAATGAATATGCTTTATCTTCTCTACCCCATAGTCGAGGACGACTATGATTTTAAGATAAAGGTAATGTCATAATAATCAATATCTAATTCTCCTAAATGATTTTCTCATGTTAAACTGATCATTTAATATGGAAAGTGTCAGAGGAGAAAAAGCTAGAATATTGGTTAAGCTAGCAGACGGGCCACAATAGGGATCCAAAGGAGGGAAAATAAGGATCCAAAAGGGGGGTCCATCTATGAAAGAGACATGTGCAAAAATGGGCTTAAAAGACCCTAAGGTTCAGCCCATTAAGACTTCCAAAATTCTAAGGTTGTGTCCAAAGGTCAAACATTGGGGGAATTGGATGCTTTGTGTGTGTCCCAAAAGTCTTTAATAGCAATCCCTACATAGGAGGGGGTGATCCTTGCAAGTAGGGGATGATAAAGAAACTCACACACACACACACACACACACAATCTCCCTTTACACAAAGGGAATGAGGGACACATGTCAGCTCCCTAGCCCAAATGCCCACAAGGTGTACCCAATTCCTATTGGATGGCCTTGGAGGTGGACCAATGAGAATTAGGCTAGAGTAAATCTAGTTTAATTAATTTAAAAACATTTAATGAAAGAAACAATAAGAACTAAGCTCTCTAGAAGACTATTGGACAGTCTCCCAAGGGGACCAATGAGCATTCATCAGCCCAATGGCTTGCCTGATTCCTATTTCCCAGGAGGCAAAGGGGTCCAATGAGAGTTTAGTTGAATTAAATAATTACCTAAAGCTCTCACAAAAGGGGAAATGGGGACGCATGTCAGAAGGCTATCACTTATGCTGCTTAATTACCATTGGCTAAGCTGGGGAGGTCCAATAGGATGCTAGCAAGAGCAAATAGAAAGAGGGGCCGACCAAGAGAGAGAGGGGGCTGATTTTTCAAAGGCATTATCACTTACACACTCACACTAGCTCATGTGTGAAGAAAATAAGACTCTCTCTCCTTCTCAAGCTTTAATGGAAAGCTTATCACCTACTCCAAGCTTGTGAGAAGGAAGGCCTACACCAACAACTCTTGGCTTTGTGATGAAAATCCAACCAAGATCCAAGATTCAATGCATGGTCATCTCCTCTACCATGCTAATTACTAAGCTAAGCTATGCTAATATGAGTGATTATGTGAGGAGATGTACATCTTTCTCGTAGGAATACTCCTTCTTCCTCTCAATCTACTCTCATACCCCGCTAGCTCTCACCATCTTCGAAGGTGTGTGAGGTCTTGGGTCTGAAACCATGAGGGAATTGATGTTGTGTTTGATAAGTATTTTGCATAGTGAAATGAAGTTTCCATCTTCATTGCACTAGCTAGTATTGAAGAAACACAAGAAATTGTATTGTAAAATGTCTCTCTTGATGGGAGAAACCATAATACAAAGTTTTTTGGAGGGGGGACCGGCTCCATGAAAATCCGGTCCTCAACTATTGTCAATTGCCTAATTTCTCTCTCTTTTGAAGTATTGTTCATGCTATCTAACTAGGTGTTATGCTTTTTGTTGCTCTTTCCACCCAAGCACTCTTGCTAATCTCATTAGGAATCTATTCTAATGAAATGCTCACTATGTTCATGATATTTTCCGCTACACACAAGTTACTAGGCCATTAAATGTTACAAACACCATAATTCCAGATATTGCAGCTAAAGAAGGACCACCAACTTTAGAATTCAAGGGATACGATCAAGTTGATTTGTGAAATGGCTTAGTACGGATAATCCTAGGATCAGAGTCTATTTTTGGGAGGATAGAAACGTCAAAGATCTTCTGTGTACTTTGCATGCCAAATAAAGACAACTAACGCCCATGAAGATCATCTATATTTTCAAGATCAAAGATAAGGGTTCAACAGACCTACCAACCTACCTGTTTAGGGATTTTTATAACAACAAGTTTGTTATGATGACTCTTGAGGAGGTGGAACAAACCAAATAGCAAGGGTATTCCATAAGGGTTTGGATATTGGGCTTGCCAAGGACCATACACTATTCCAAGAGATGAACACTGTGAGAGATCTTCTGAGAGTAATGTTAAAAAACCAGAAATCACCTCATCACGAAGAGAACCGGGTACACTAAAGCGAGTCCAGGGATACAAGAGTCACTATTTCCAACAGACTGATTTGAAGGACTTGGAACATGACCAGCTGCCAAGAGACTAGGAGTTGAACCAAATAAACGTGTCAGACTAGCTGATTTTCAAACATGGGTCAAAAAATACATTGGATCTAGGGATCCATACAACCACTTAGCAAGCTTTAAGCAAGTGCTAAGATCAGAAGCATATTCAATTTCCATACTCAATTCGAGGGTTTTGGAATGACATTAGAAGGAAAAGCATTGAAATGGTTCCAAAACATTCCACCAAGGTTGATCATGGACTTGAACACATTAGCTCAAGGATTTGTAGCTGCTTGTTCCAAAACAAAGATCAAACACAATACGGTAGCTCAAATCTATAGCTTTAAACAGAAACAAAGTGAGTCTGCTAGGGATTGTGCAACTCGAATGAAACAATACATTGCGAGATGCCCAGAGCTAGAGATACCTGCAGAAGAACGACTAGTATCATTGTTTCTAGAGGGACTGCTAAACAAAGAACTTCAGGCTATACTGTATAGCAAGAAGCATACAACCCCAGAAGAGTGTGTGTCAGATGCTATTGATTTAGGTGAAAATTGTGATATTTTCAACAAAGAAGATGTTCCTAAAGATAACCAAAGCGAGAAAACAACATCCACCAAACCAGTTCAAGTGGGAACGGCTGCTGCAGCACCACTTTCAGCCATAGAAGACATGCTCAAAAGGATGATTGACATGATGAATAACATGCAAAAAGAACCTATAAGAGGACCAAGACAAGGGATACCTCCATAGGGACAACCAATTAGGCCGCAGAAATGGTGTGCAATTGAGGGTAAATGGACCAATCATGAGACCAATGAGTGCTATTATCGACCAAAGTATGATGGGAATGTTCAATACGTGCCTATGAGGCCACAAGGACAACCCATGTACATATATCAGCATAATATGGCTCCAGCTCAAAGACCACCGATGGGTGTGGAAAGACCTCAACCTGTGTTGGGTCAACAACCTCCATATCCGAGACATAATGCAATGCCTGTAAAGTACATGCAACCAGAGGGAGTCATAGATGAACAAGCAGTAGTGGATGTTACACCCTATGATGAGCCTAGTCCATCTATAGTAATGGTAGAAGGAGATTGATATAATTCACATCCACCACGAATGGAAGAACCTATGACTTATGCCACACCAAAGCTTGCACCAATGTACTATGTAGCTAATCAAGGTGTCAATCCTACTATGGTAAGACCCATGATTAAGCCCAGAACTGGAAACTGTCATAATTGTGGTGCAGATGATCATTGGAAAAATGAATTCCCAGTGCCTGAGAAGAACATTAGGAAAAGTTTGGACTCAAAAAAGGACTTTTTGGCGTTAGAGAGAGAATGATGTTCGACCAATAGAGTTTGAGTCACCACAACGGTAGCTCCAATTTATTTGATTTTTATTTCAAATTTTTGCGTTTTCAAAAAAGAGTTTTTTTCTGTTAAAAAGATCTGAATAAGAAGATACGACGCGATTTGTGCAAATTATTCCCCTACCATGGCCGACGAACGCCGAATGTGCCATAACTCACATTCAATGAGGTACACTTTTTGATGAACACTTTTCAAGCTACTACTTCTTGTGTAAACTAGTGAGCCTCTTTTCTTCTATCATTTTTGCGTAGTGTCACTTCGCAGCTAATAGAAGCAGAGATGGAAGGAAGACGACCACGACGACCATCCGCCTCTGTTAAATCTATGGAACTATTCAACAGTTTTGACTTAGACCATGGTCGTTGGATGTCTACCACAGTCACCATTGGTAGTTGGGTTCTGCTTCAAACAAGAAGAAGAAAACGGATGTCACATGAATTCATCAACAGCTACAAAGGACGCGTGAAAGATTTTCGCTTGTCTCAAACGGGAAAGACAGTGAAAGAGGTGCTCATTGAGCATGCATATATGCACTCCGAACTACGACTACAATAGTCACCTTTGGGGTTTCCTGCTCATAGACCAAACTGTGTGACTACTATATTGCTAAAAAGTCTTTAAAGATCCTTCAAGTTATTTTGCTGACTATTTCTTGTGACCATTCTCTTATCTTTTGTTTTTGCAGATATTTATCCTTCTAACAAAGAAGACTGGAAACCAGTTGAGTGCATAATTGGTATTTTTGATGCTTTTCATGCTTCGGTGGGAGAAATTATGTACAGAACTAGTGCGAGAAGAGCTCTCGTAGAGAGGGGAGTTTTCTTTTACGACTACTTTTACAACGCCCCTTGCTCTATCCATGGATTTCGCACTTTGAAACCTTTCCCTCTTCCCCAACAAGATTCCCCAAAGTGTCCAATTCCAACTTCAGAAACCTCTGAGTGTTTTAGACTCAAGCTTCATCAGGAAATTTTGAAGTGTTTGCGACCAAACATTGCAAGCACGCAAGTACGGATTTATGCCATTACATGTCTTTATATATTTCTTCCCCGATGAGGAGGTTCGAAAAACAGAAACCATGTTCATCTGCAAATCCCAAACTTGCCTTGATTTTTTGGATGATAATTGGGATGCCAGTGATTCTGAAGGAATTTTGTGCAAAGTTGACAAGCGCTCGGTTGTGTGCAAGTGTATGATAGCATCACAGAATTTTATAATTTCTTTCTACTACATGAGGTGGCATCGAGTGAATGGTCAGGTGGTAGATATGGATCAAGATTTAAGTGACAATGATTTTAATCCCTTGATGTCCATCGAGATATGGTTGTCAAATTATTTGCTTACAGTTGTTGTGGTCAAATCAAATGTCACTTTAAGACAGGTCCGAGAGGATCTATTAAATGAGTCCGATCTCAATTTGCCTTCAAAAATTTGTTTTCAAGTGTAACATGCGAAAGGTACTAAGCTACATGTATTACTTTTATACGTTGATGTTTCTATCATGCTCATGTATCCCAATGTCTTATCGCGTACGTTGCATTGCAGGTACCTCACAGACAAGAAAATACGACTCTTTGTGCAGAGATTACCAGCGAGACAGACTTGAAATAGTGAACTAACTGTACACAATAATTCAAATACTATTCTCAAAGATTACTCGACAAAGGCAGCTCTCTACATTACCAAACACCATTGGATCCTCACTCTCCCATTTTTTTGGAAAGCTGTACACAACATTTTGTAAAGTTTAAACCATAATCAAAACAAAAGTCAAATTTCGATCCACTGCTTGTAATCAATTTGTCAAAAGTACATTTCATAATCTCTTTCTAATCTTGTGCGTGCGGTGATGTGGGGGCTGTTGGTTGAGGTTGAGGAGAGGTGGTGGCTTGGGGGTTTGGGGGCTCTGGAGCTGCTTCATGAGTAGGAGAGGTGCTGGGTGGGGGGTTTGGGGGCTCTGGAGATGCTTCATGAACAAGAGAGGTGCTGGGTGGGGGGTTTGAGGATTCTGGAGCTGTTTCTTGAGGACGAGAGATGGTGGGAGCTTGGGTTGGGGAGGCATTTGGGGAGATATTGATATGTGCTTGTGTTGGTATGGCAGACAAGGGGTATCTTGTTGGCGGAGGCCTAGGCGTGGACCTTGGTGCTGGCATGATAAAAGCATCATGTGCTCCGTCCGGACGCATGGTCGCGCAATTGATCAAGTTTTCAATCATTCTGTTTCTAAACGAAGAAACATCAGCCTTTGAATAATCTTCCAAATTTCTTACCTGCGTTAAGAACATCATGTTTATTAACATAGCTACTAACTTATTAAGATACAAATCTGTAAACGAGTGTCAAATGCTTACACTTCTACGACTTCCATCAAGCATGACCCCTAACAAAATTTCTGCATTGATTAAGACTCTCCATCCACAAGACTAGGCATCGTCCTGCTTAGGGACTTTGCAACTAATAATCGTAAGATTATCATATATCTGCTCTTGCGTTAAAGCTTCAAGAGCAGACACAAGCTTCCACAATTAAATTTCATAAGCGCCTTTTAACAAAATTCTATGCAATGTCGAACAAAATACAAAACATGTTACCTACGTACTTCACCATGAAATCCATGGGCTGAATTAGCAAGGTAGCACCGGTTTCGTTCAAGGTGTAAGAGAACAAGACTCTAATGGGCGTTGTTACAAATAAACATAAGCAAAACATATGTCATCACAACAAATTAGAGTTCAAGATAAAATAATTTTACTATTGAAAACATTGCGTACCCTTCATGATAAGCCATAACAAAAAAAATTGCCGTCTCCATGTTCACTGACTGGAACCAGTCAACTACTTCCACTAAAGATGTATTCTCGGCCGCCAAAATGATCAAGACGTTTGAGTCAAGGAAGACGACATCATTTTGCATATTCCAAGGCAAATTTGAAACTAAAAAACTGTAAAGAAATTCGTGTCATACAAAATTCAATATATTAAAAGAATTTATTGTGAAAAAAATAATATCACGCACCAAAGCAAGCAATTGATGATTGAGTCTGTGAGTTCCCACGTCCGGTTCTGTAAAATTGCAATCTCGTGGGGGTGATAGGGAAAATACAGAATGCGTCCCAACATAGGAAGGCCAACATGGAAATAGGGAAACAACAATGACAAATCATCTGCGTTGGCGTCACTTATGGCATCTGCCATTTGTTCCTCCATCATCTCAAGGCATAACTTCTCCAATATTTCACTATCGTCTTCTGTTGTGTCCCGCTTGGTGTTGAGACGGGTGCTGTATCGATGCATTTGTGTAGACACTTCATGAACTTTGACCTTGTCAATAGGTGGTATTTTAAGAATATTGTCCATCTTTCGGTCTGAAATACTGGTAGGCAACATTGTTTTGTCATACCTGAACCTGAGAAGGCGAAGTGTGTTGATGTCTCACGGCATCAATGTTGCCCTATGGGTGTGGTCCGAGAGAATGTAGCTGTCCTAGAAAAGCTCTACAAAAAAATCCTTGAAGGCCTTGTGTAAGCACCCCATTGCACTTCGAGACCACCGGAAATTCAGGTTGTGTTGCTTGCAAATCTCGCGAACAACTCTCTGGAATGGCAGTTTAGGTATTGCCAATGAAATGTGCTTTTGGAGCTTACGAAGTTCGAGTAGAACGCTCCTATTCTGCTCGTATCTTATTCTTCGCATTGTTGCTCGTAACTGCGGCATGGTCTTGCCCGTAATCACTTGTGATGTTGACAGTTGCACTGCAGACGAGCTAGCCTGGCCCTGCGGACCAGACTGGCCAGGAAAAACCTTCCTTGCTGTTTGCTTTGTGTGGGCCATGACCTGAACAAGGAGAATGCGAGGAAATATGGAAATCTGGATGTGGGTAAAAACGTAGAGTGACTAGAGACACTTCGGAAAAAACGATGAGAAAAAAGGAGAAGGGGGGGGGGGGGGGGGGGGGGGTGTTTATATTAGCGGAATAAGTATAATCACATCTTAATCATGAGAAGAGACGGCTGCATTAATCATGACATCAAGGTATGGCGAGAAGCGTGCGAGCATAATGATTACGCACCACGTGGCACATCGGGACTCAACGCGATATTGGTGGTGCCGAAATTAGTGGCACTGCCTATTCGCGGTGTGGCACGATGAGGAAAGAAGTGCCCCAACGGGTTGCCCTAGCAACAACAGTATGTCGTGGCACAACGCAAGGAGGCGGACCCTGAATACTCTAGATTGGTCGTATCGCGTTATGACGCGACAACAAGCTGTCGCGCCAAAACGCGATAGCGGTGCTTCTGTTGAGTGGCGGCACCAGTTTCACGTTGTGGCGCGACCGTTCCACGGCGGCTGACATGTGGCATAATCATCACGGCGACTGCATGATGCACGGGTGGCACGACAAAAAGGCGTCGCGTCACAACACGATATGGGGCGATCCCAAGTACTCTGGATTGGCCATATCGCGTTATGACGCGACAACAAGCTATCGCGCCAAAATGCGATAGCGGTGCTTTTGTGGAGTGGCGGCACCAGTTTTGCGTTGTGGCGCGATTGTTCCACAATGGGTGACACATGGCGTAATCATCACGGCGACTGCATGATGCATGGCGGCCCCATGATGCACGTCAATCGATGTCATCAATGTCCTCAAGAGTCCTATAAATATGACTTGCTCCCCCATTTGCCCTTTGTTTGGATGTTGTGCTCTCTCGTCTATCTTCGCTTTTGAATTTCCGTTATGGACCCCTTCAATGTTGAAGCAGAGGAGGAAGTGCCTTGCTCTCAGGATGGCCCCCAAGACAAACTATCTCATTTTCTATACCGCATTGGGCTTCAACAGCGCGAGACAGAGATCAGGCTGATGTTCAATCCAGATTTTTATTTGCATGAGTGGATTGTCTCCGTGCAACATTACCTATCAGGTTTTGAGAAGACCTACCTGCAGCAAACGTCTAGTGGCACTGTCGAGATACAAGGAGTTCGTTTTGTTCACATGAAGGATATCAATTCGGACTCTTCCAAGAAACACATATTTTCTAGGAGTTGCCTTAAGCTGCCAGTGCACTTGCGGATAACAGACTACAAGTGTACACTTCATAACTGCAAGTGTCGAGTGGCTGAATATTGCGGCACGTTTTATTTTATATTTGCATTTAATTTTGGATGAGCATGTTGATGCTGCAGATACCTCGCTAGAGGATCAGACTAGGGAGGGTCAAGAGCCCAAGTCTCGGGGAAGCCTTGCCTTGTAGGTTTCAGAGGGAGTCCAGCTTCAGGAGGGTGCGGGTGCTTTGCCTACTAGCGTTCTACCTACCATACCTATTGGTGATTTGCAGTATGTCATGCTTAACGACATTATGGAGCTTTTTGACCTTCGAGAGGACTATTGCCTTGCCATTGTGGCACAGAATCTCAAAGAGGATGATGCTATCATTGACCCTGAGCACGACAAGTATTTTGTTATAGATGCCCATGTAAATGACGATGAGTTCGTTGACCCCGCAAGTACACTTGTGATGATTTACAATGATGTTGCTAGGTATGAGCGCACGCTTCCAACAGAAAAGGAGTTCATGGAATTGCAAAAAAAGCTAGGGATTGAAGAAATGGGTAAGGCAAGCACTTCTTCATCATCTTTGGCCTCAACCTCCAATGCGCCCACTGGAGGTCAGGGCGGAATCAACCTATGGAATGAGGACTTACTTGAGGAAGATGAAAACCAGAAGGTAATCTTTTTTTTTTTGCCTTACCTTTTTGGTTTCTACTTATCTCATTTCATAACTTTAATTTGTTGCAGTTGGTGGTCTATGATGATACCTTCATTCCTCGCCCTCGTGGATGAGGCATGGGAGATTTAGGGAAGAATTCCTCTCTCGGCCAATACTTAAAGAATCTTAAGTATTCGAGTTTTTTGGTCTTCCATTCGTCCTTCTCCAATGACAACGCGGAGCTACCCTTGATGGCGTTGAAGACACTTTCAAGATATTTAGGAGGGGCCGTCATTAGGTGGAACACAGATAAAATAATGCTTTTAGAAAAAAAGGCCGCATTGTATATGCTTGGCCAAGGGCCAGGAATGTATGGTTTGCGTAGTCGCTATTTTTTGACCCAAGCAGCATATGGTTTGGCATGCGGAATCACTGACCCTGTGCAATTACTAGAGTATGACAAGCATGCTATGTTTCGCAATAAACAATCAATTGCGCATCTGCCTACTGAAGAAATGTCTCTTGTGGATGTGGAGGTGGAGACAAATTATGTACTGTCGACAAACAAACCTGCAGGACTAGGTTGCAAAAGACCAAGGCAAGAAGAAGACGATAACATACAGCAGGCAAAAAGGCCAGAATATTTTGTAACTTTTCCTGACGAAGATGAAGAATAGAGAAGCTCCAATGTATATTGTCGATGCCAAAAAATAGTACATTTTCTATCAAAACAATGAGTACGTTATGTTTCTCACTTTTGTAACTGGTTGTCTTCTCTTGGCACAAAAAATTATAATGTGTTACAATGCGCTATCTTTAGGAAGTCTCAAAAAACTTGGGCCGGAGTTGTCCAAGTTTTTCCAATGCGTTCTTTTTGAAGTCACCACTCTGCATGTCGCGATGCCGCAGAAGATGCCTCCAATATTTCCTTCTTCCGTCGTTTGCTTGCTAATCTCATTGCTTGGCCAATCTGGCTGTCTTTGACACATTCCTTTCGGTGTGTTCTATGCATAAGTTTTCGATAAGTCCATTGATGTAGTTCCTCCAAACTGTTGGCTTTGTTTGCACCACCTCCGTGACGAGTGTGGCTGAAATAGCCAGTACGGGCTTGGTAGTGAGTTTTCTCCATACCTTGTGTAGACCATATAGATATTTCCTAGGAAACCAAGGCATGTGGTTGCATATGATATGCTACAAAAAAGACCAACCTATTGTTTATATGTAAATATATAATCACAATTTTATCAAATAAAGTAATGTACCATGTTTAAATGAGTTATGTGTTGATTTGTCCATGCTGCTATGTAAGACCTGTGGAAGGTCTCCAGAGCGTCTTGAAACAATGTATAGTCAGTATCTCTCCAAGTATTGAGCTCACAAAACTTGAATATGGAATCCAAACTTTTCCACACGTTTGCTTTGCGAGTCCTTGCTGCACCATTGTCTGCGTGGTCAACCTCTGCATTGTACAGGTTTCTCCACCGATTGTATCTCAATGTCAACCTTTCCTAAGCACTTTGGCTTTTGCGTTGTCTGCCACTTGCTGGCATTGACAAGAAGAGAGAGGCTTTCACACCACCAATAGACAACTTCTTTGGCACATCTCGACCATTATTAGACCTCTTCTCGTCCTACTCTATTTTCATATGTCCTCCATGCAAGCCCATATATGAGAAAACTATTTCCAATGATAATATAGCCCTTTGTTTTGCTGATGCTGGCCGAGTGGTCCAAGAAAAACAAATGTACAGAAACATAAGTTTCTCAATGATTCTGCACAGTGCATGCATCGTGCAAATATGTACTCTGGATAGTGGAATATCCAACATTGGGTGGAAGTTAAGGTCCTGCAAGTGCCTATCCGGTGCTCTCCTCCAATTTCTTTTGTCAAAATCAATGACACCTCCCATGCAATACAAACAAGGGCTTTTACTTGTTTCTCCTTTTGAGATGTTGTACATACACTTTAGGGTTTTGAGATCTCCAGCCATATGCCACTCTACTGTGTATGAACCCATGTCTAATACATCGAGTGTCTTTCCATTTCTCTGTTCGCTTATGACTTCATGAATACTTGTTGATGGAAAACCCAGTTAAGAATATCGAAATTTTCTGCAGGCACCTGAAATGGGAAAACCAAACCAATCAAATGAAACATGTCTAACCATTTTTAAAAGAAAAAACTTGTTGATATCAAACCTTGAATGTGGCTAATAAGAAAATATTGTTTTTGGATTGCACGCTAAAGTTTCTACGGTCGTCTGAAGCAATGCTTTCATCTAATGCTCTATTCATAAGTGTTATTGTGACACGTTCAACCTTTGTCTCTTTCACTAGCTCGCACTCATCCAGTTTAAGCACAAACTTCAAAACTCCATTGCTTTCCTCTTGAGAAACCTCGAACAATTGAACAATATATGTCTGCAAAGCTACTAAATCATAAAATATATTATTGTATTTGTCATAGACCACTTCCTATGCCGATGGCGATCTGTACATTGCTTCAATGTGAAAAGGAGTGCCCAATGTCCGAAGCACTTCTTGGTTGACCTCCGGTCTTGTCTTTCGAATGGAGAAAGGATTTGGCAGCAACGTGTGCTTGAGATTGAACTTCTTACTTTGTTGCTGCATAGTTCTGTAAACAGAAAATTAAGTAAATGGACTATTTCCAAGTTTTCAAATGTTTCACATATCCAATATACCTAAAAATTGGAGATGTTTGATTTGACAGGTGAAGACAATTGATTCAAACACCAGACATACCTAAAAATTGTAGAATAACCTTTGTTGGATATTCTGGCTTCATCCAGAATTGACTGAACATCACGTGTTTGGAGTTGATTCTGTTTCAAAAGAGTGTCAAGTTGCTTAGCAACAATCTTGCAGTAGCACGTATCGTCCAAAAGTCCAGCGACATCTTTGCGTTTTAGTATGAGACCATAAGGAATTGAAGAAGTTGGTGTGTTGCTGTCAATATTTGACTGAGGATGTAGCAACGATCTAAGCATAAATATGAAAAGTAAGATATAAAACTACAAATGTAAAGATGAATTAAACCTGCTTGAATGATAATCTTACTTGATTGCTTTAACCCTCTTCTTCAAACCCCCAGAACCAACCTTCAGCTGTTCAATGTCTCGTAAGTGTCGTTCTCTTAACCGAGGACCCAAGACAATATTTTTTTCTCTGAGATCCTGCATGAGCTGCATGATTCTTTCGTCCTTGCCTTTCAGTTGCTGAGCGCACTCTGTCACAATTTGATTCAAGCAAAAGTTTTCTTTGTGTGCAAGGTCTCTTTCAAGCTTAAGAATATCACTTCTGGCCACCAAATGTTTGGTGTAGCCATATAAACCAGAATAACCGTCTCCTACGTAGTTCAGCAATGACGTTATGTTTTTGAATGGTGGAGTTGAGTTGGTGATAGGATGCTCAGAATAAATCCTGCCATCCACCCAAAGATCGACGATTTTTTTACCTTGAAGTCTGAAGTTCTCTTTTGAAGCTTCGAAAAGGATGCCTCGCTTATTCTTCTTTTTGACAGGCTCGTATTCTCTCGACAGTTCGATATGCATATGATACACATCGTTTTGACTCCTCGTCTGATTTCTGTGTGAAGATGATAATGACATTGAGACGATTTGGTGAATGAGAAAGCTCAAAGCAGAGGAGAGCGCAAGAGTGGAGAAAATAGAAGAGAGCTCAAGGGAAGAGACTTCGCGCAGGCGGAAAGCAAGAGACGCGAAACTGAGGAGAAGAATAACATTCAATGCACCTCGTTGAGCACCAAATCTTAGTTTTGAAAAATCCAAAAGATTGAGATAATCGGCGTTCAATTCGGAGCCGTCGTATGTTATCATTGTCTTAGCACTTTTTGAGAGTTTTAATAAACGTACCCCCCAAATCTGATATCTGAGTTTTTTGAAAGTGAATATCAAAAATGAAATTAGGGACTTTTTATTATCTCTCTCTAAGCTGCCCTGGCATTTCTTACAAGGCCCATTTTTGAGTCCAAACTTTTCCTAATGACCTCAAGCCAGTTGAAGCTATTGCATACAATGTTGAAAAAAGGGAGGGCACTTCCTGGAAGATTACCAAAAAATCCTTTAAACAAGGGTAAAACAGTAGTGAACGTAGTCCACGTGATACCACCATTTTGAATTTTTCTTTATTGTCTCTTACTACAAGCTCTTCAAGTTTTGCCATACTTTCGAACTTGGGTTTTTGTTTTTCTAGTATCGCGGAAGAGCCAGAACTTATAGTGCCAAACAACGAAGATGCCTTAGGTGGAATTCCATTCGTAGAAGAAGATTGGCCAGGACACTTATGGGAAAAAGTTAGAGAGATCAATGACGGGAGCGTAACTCTTAAGTCAACTCCTATAGAGTAAGTTTGATTAAACAATCTATCTCCTGATATGGACATGGATGTACAATACTTGTATAGGGATTGTGGATCTGAAGCTTCAAGGATGTTTAAACCAGTGACCTTGAAAATGCTACCCTCTTACTTGGGAGATAACAAAGATGAATCCGTAGTGTGTAAAACCACTCAAGTAAAAAGAGCGGAACATACCCTATAAGTAGACAACATTCATTCAATCATGTCTACACCCATTCAATGCACTCTTACTTTGGGAGAACTATTAAAAATCAGACCATACCTATGGAATGATCTACAGAAAACCCTAGAGAAGGTGCTAATAACGGGCCTAATTGCAAAAAATTTGAAAAAATTGAAACACAAAATGAACAACAAAGAGATTAAATCTGTCCCAATGAACAAAGTTGGAGAATATTACAAAGGGGAAGAAGGAAACACAACCCTTCCAGTGAAATATAATGACATAGAAACCATGGCAATACTATATAGTGGGGTAGGCATAGCCATAGCCATGAAAGCAGTATGGGAATCCTAGGGACAACCAGCCATTGGACAAACTTAAATGAAATTGCAATTGGTTGATCCATCCCATTACAAGAAATATACTCTCCAAGATCGAAGAATCATAGTGGAACAACCTGTTAGGGAAGTACAAAAACATGGTGAGTCCTACAAAGGGCCTGAAAATGCAAAAAAGATAGATCTAGCCGAACCAGGAGAAGAGCCTAGACCGGCCTACATTGCAAATGACCTTACTGAAGAAGAAGAAGGGATTTTGTTAAGCTTACTAAAAGAATACCAAAATATCTTCGCTTGGTCTTATAAGGATCTGAAGGGTGTTGATCCAGAAATTTGTCAACATACTATACCCATGAGAGATGATGCAAAACCAAGTAGACAAAGGCCATACACATACAATGAGACATTTGCCAAAAATATCAAAGAATAGATTGAAAAACTAAAGGAAGCCAAATTCATTTATGAAATTGAACACATAGATTGGGTGTCTCCAATTGTGGTAGTATCCAAGAAAAATAGAAAATTACGAGTGTGTGTCAATCTCAAAAAAGTGAATGCAACTACCATTAGAGACAACTTTCCTCTTCCAATCACTGAGCATGTTTTAGAGAAAGTTGCAGGTAAAGAAGCTTATAACTTTTTAGATGGATTTTTGAGATACAATCAACTTTTGGTTGACCCCAAGGACCAGCATAAAACTGCCTTTGCAATGGAATGGGGTATTTTACCTATTGGGTTATGCCTTTTGGGTTAACTAATGCTCTGACCACCTTTCAAAGATTGATGAGCCATGATTTTAAAGAATATCTTAGGAAATTCTTGGAAGTATATATGGATGATCTATGCGTACATTTATCAATCTGGGCTGATCATTTTGAACACCTAAAAAATGTATTCAAAAAATGTAGACTTCATAGGATTTGCTTAAATCCTGAAAAGTACACATTCATGGGTAGACAAGGAAAACTTCTTGGACATATAGTGTCTAAAAATGGTATAGCTATTGATATGGATGAAATTCATGTTATTGTTGATTTTCCTATATCAACAACAGTCAAGGGGGTTCAAGTCTTCATGGGGCATTGTGGATATTATAGACGGTTCATTTACATGTACGTTATAGTTGCAAAACCCATGTATAGCTTGATTACATACTTTGAGTGGACTGAGGCTTGTGAGGAATCTTTCATGAAGCTTAAGCAAGCTCTCACTTTAGCTCCAATATTGAAAGCACAAGATTGGAATAAGATATTCCACATACATATAGATGCTTCCAATTTTGCCATCGGGTGTATACTAGCTCAACCAGGAGACAGGAAAATTGATTTTTCCTATTTCTTATGCTAGCCGACAGTTGAATATGGCAGAAAAGAATTATACCACCACCAAAAGGGGGGGATTAGGAATGATCTATGCCGTAAAAAAGTATAGACATTACCTATTAGCTAACAAATTTGTATTCTTTGTGGACCACCAAGTCTTATTGTACTTGGTCAACAAGCCATGAAACACATGAAGAATAGTGTGATGGTTCATCATTCTTTTGGAATTTGATTTCATTGTGGTTGTAAAAAAGGGCACTACACATCAAAGAGCATATCATTTATCTAGGATTGTTTCAAGGGAACCACCTAAAGGAGTAGACGACGATCTACCAGATGCCTATTTGTTCTCCGTGGAAATGCTACCTTGTTGGTCGGAAATATGGTATCATTGATGACAATAGCTCAAGTGGATTCGCAAATAGCACTTCCTATTACAATCAGATTAATTGAGCAATTGGCTATGTATCAATTACTAGCTGGGAGGCTATACAAAAGAAATCGAGAAGGAATATTGCTCTTATGCATTAGTCTTGAAGAGAAAACCCAATACCTAAGTCAAACACATATTACGATAGTAGGACATCACTTTGCGGAAGATCAAACTATGCGACAAATCTTAAGACTTGGAGTATTTTGTCCAATTATGAGGAGTGATGTTCGCTCTTTTGTAAAGGATTGTCCTCAATGTCAAAAACAAACACCCATACCTCATGTAACATTGTTCCAAATGTCACCTGTTACATTAACAATTTTATCAAGAAATAATAACTTATCAAGCAGTGATATTATCCATAACTCTTTCGCTACTCTATGAGCACACATGTTTTTTTATTGTGATAAATCACGTTTTCTTGGACGGTTTAAGGAAATTTATAAACTTGACTCACTAGGTCGGGATGTATAATGATGCAGAATTATAAATTTGTCTTACCAAATTAGCGATATATTTGATTACCTCCATGTTTGAGGTTGGACGGCTTCAACTTATTTCGGAGTCGATACCTCCGCTTCAGTTATTATTAGAGTAGATGATACCTTTCTTTGTACTTTTCTTGGAGGTGGAACGACATGAGCATCCTTGGAGCTTTGAGTCACTTGCTTTGGGACCATCGTATCATGAAAGAGAAGAGGAAAAACTTTGCCGTGAAAAGTAGAGTTATGGCTTTCTTGCTTGCCGCCGCGACGATGAGAAGAGAGAGAGAAAGAGAACTCAACAATCCGAGGGACAACACGATGGTGGTAAAATTGGAGTTAGAGATGGCGATGGATTGAGGGTAAGAGCTTGAGGGAGAGAGGCTGAGAGTGATAAGGTAGCTCCGGAGTCAAGGCAAAAGAGCTTTCGCTTTTGGCTTCTCACCGTGCTTTAAGATCAATTAGGGACTGTCAAAAGTCTTCTTGCTTAGCCGCAAGAGAGCGGTGATGAGAGCTATGTAGAGGTCCGCCAAAAAATCTTTTGGAGAGTGCATACATCGTGAAACGAGAGAGAAGATAGTAACCAAGTAGAGAGAGGGTATCCTTCTTCTTCTTCTTCTTCTTCTTCTTCTTCTTCTTGTCCTCGAGAAGAGCTTATGGAGATGGTGATGAAGAGCTTGCACCACTCCCTATAATAGATACATATAGCCTTGCGGTAGTAGACACAACAGACGGCATTGAAAATTGAGCACTCTATGCCAATTTATAGGTTCTCCAACTGCCCGGAGTGTGCCCCAAGCTGAAGGTTGCGCTAGTTTTGTAGCTAGGAATAGCTTCCTGCTTTTGGAAACTTTCCTAAAAACAAGCCTTTGCTTTTGGTGGTCAACTTTCCCACTTACCATTCAATTTTTACAACAAAATTGGCCAATTGAACAGTATCTGACCAACTAATGGAAAACGTAGCTAGACTATGCCGCACCATAATATCCCGACATAATTATGACTTTCTCGTACTACCCTGGCGTATTTACGGTACCGCTTTTCATAGGTTGAGGCTAAAGCAACTCAAAAGAATGATGCCAGAACCACCGCCGCATTCTTATATGAGTATGTATTCACAAGATATGGAATGTCAATAGAAATTGTTAGTGATAGGGGAACTCATTTCCTCAATGAGGTAATTGAATACCTACTTAATGAATTTATGGTCATCCATAACAAATCAGCTCCCTATCACCCACAAGCAAACAGACAAGCTGAGCATATGAATAAAATTCTTAGCTCGGTATTGACTGAAGTGTTTAGTTCAAGAAGAAGGACAGGCTGGGAAATGAATCTCCATGCAGCTCTATGGGTTTATCGAGTTTCATTCAAAACAACTTTAAATGCTACACCCTTTAACCTTGTTTATGGTCTTGATGCCATACTGCCAATAGAGTTTCTATTGCCGACACTAAGGGTAGCTAAAGATCTTGAGTGGACTAGGCATGAATTGTCAGAGAGACTTTAAGATTTAGAAAAGCTAGATGAGAAAAGGCTAATTGCTATAGCTCACATCTATGCACAAAAGCAAAAGCAAAAACAGTTTTTTTTTTCCCATCTAATTACAAAAATCTTCAAAAAGGTCCCGTTTTACCTTCGGGTGACCATTTTTAAATTCGACGGAGACTAAAATTAATATTTTTATGTTTAGGTCATCATAAAAGCACATTGCTTTTTAAAAACGTCAAAAAGCATGAAAAACAAAAATAGCATAAAAAGCAATAAAAAAAGCAAAATTTTCTAAAATTGAACCACAGGTTTTCCTTGTCCATTGAAATAAGAAAGCGGATTCGCTCTTCACTAAAAAGCACTCAAATTCATGAAAAGCTAAAAATAGTGTGTAAAACACTCTAAAAGCATATTTACAAAATTATAGCTTCCCCGAAACATGTAGATCAAGGATCCGACCTTGCTTTTTTGAAAAAGCACCTAAAAGCATAAAAAAGCTAAAAATAGTAGATTTTCTCAAAACTGAACCAAACGTCCGTCTAATCTACTGGAACATGGAAATGACCTTGCTTTTCACTTTAGAACCTTCCAATGATGTCAGTCAAGCATCTTAAGTCAAAATTTGGAAAAACATAAATTGAAAGTTGATTTTTCTTATTTTTAAAAGAGACCCAAAAATTGGGGATCTTACATCCTCTGAGACTTGAAAAATTTGAGGTTCCTTACCTCGACATGTAATTTGGATAATTTAGTTTCATTACATCATCACGTTCCCAAGTGGCAGCTTCCTGAAGATACGTTGACCATTTAACAAGGTGTTCAATAATGGTTCGATTACTCAGAGGCTTGGCTCTGCTCTGAAGTGTCACTTCGGGATATACTTCAAAAGTTCCATCGGTAGAGGTAGATAATAGATAATCATCAAGAATATGTTGCGGACCAGGTACATACTTCTTGAGTAAGCTGACGTGAAAAACATCAAGTACCTTTATGTGTGGTGGTAACAAGAGTCTGTAAGCTTTATCATTAATTCGCTCTGTGATTACAAAAGGTCCACAATATTTGGCACTTAACTTCTTATACTTACCCATTCATAAAGAACTACGTTTGGGTTTCACTCTCAAAATTACTATATCGGCCTCTTCAAAAAGTCTGACAGATCATTTTGGATCAGCATAACTCTTTTGTCTATCTTGAGTAGTCTTAATATCCTGTTGTATAAGATCGGTTTGTAGTTGCATTTCATCCAACATTTCTTTGGATGCTTGAACTCGTAGGAGAGGGTCTGTCCATTTGAGTGGAGTAACACACTCTTGTCCATACAATGCTTGAAAAGGAGACATTCCAATTGAGCGTTGGAATGAGGAATTATACGCAAATTCAACCAATTACAAATATCTAGTCCATTTACTATGCTCATGGATACAATAAGCTCTTAACATGTCTTCAATGATTTGATTTGTTCTTTCTGTATGTCCCCATCAATTTGAGGATGATAAGTAGTACTAAACGCCAACTGGTTCCTGTAGCTAAGAATAAGGCTTTTCAAAAATTAGAGGTGAACTTTGCATCACGATCAAAAATTATTTGTAGAGGTAAACCATGATACCTGAAAACACCTTCCATGAAAACTTGAGCTATATCATTAGCCGTAAATTTTGTCTTCATTGGAAACAAATGGGTCATTTTTGTAAGCATATCAACAACCACAAAAATACAGTCATATCCCAGAGATATAGGAAGTCCTGTAATAAAATGCATGGATATGCATTTCCATTTCATTTGTGGAGCATCAATAGGTTGAAGCTTACCGGGGTATCAAATTCGTTCAATGCTTTAATACATTGACATGTTAAGGTCAGGTTGCTGGATATTAAGGTCAGGTTGGGTGTAGATCCACTTCAGGATTTATGATCGGTATGTAGTTCAAATCTCCTTCCAAGAAGATAATATCACCATAGTTCAAGAGCATGCACAACGGCCAATAATTCTAAGTCATGTGTAGGATAATTTAACTCATATATACGTAACTTAAAAGATTCATAAGCTACTGGTTTTCTTCTTGAGACAGAATGCCACCAATTGCTTGTCCACTTGTATCAATGAGCACATTGAATGTCTTTGAGAAGTCTAGAAGTTGTAGTATCGAAGATTCACCAAAGCTTCTTTGAGTTTCTCAAAACTAGCTTGAGCACATTCATTCCAAATAAACACTTTAGCCTTATTAAGCATATTAGTCAATGGAGATGCAATCTTAGTGTAGACTTGAATAAATATACAATACCATCGTGTCAAACCAAGAAAGTAACGTACTTCTCGTACTGATTTCGGTGTAGGCCAAGCTATAACAACTTTGATCTTACTTGGATCAATAGAAACACCATTCTTAGATACAATAAATCCCAATTATTCCACCTTGTCAGTGAAGAAGGTGCATTTGCTACATTTGGCATAAAGTTGATTTTGGCGAAGAAGTTCAAGTACTTGCCACACATGTTGTTTATTTTCTTCTCTGTTTCTTGAGTAAACCAGGATGTCATCAAAGAAGACAAGAAAAAAATCATCAAGATGCTCTCCAAAGACATCGATCATAAGACGATTAAAAGTTGCAAGAGTACTAGTAAGTCCAAAAGGTATAACTATAAATTCATAATGTCCAAAATGAGTATAAATTCCTATATTTGGTATTTCCTCCTCCTTGATTTGGATTTGGTAATACCCTGACTTAAGATCAACTTTTGTGAAGATAGAAGCTTCATGTAATCGGTCAAGTAGTTCATCAATCCTTGGAATTGCATACTTATTCTTGATTGTTACCTGGTTCAATCCACGATAATTTATACAAAAACTAAAGTACCATCCTTCTTCCAATTAAAGAGAACAGGAGTACTCCACGGAGAAACATTGGGTCGAATGAAGCCTTGTTCAAGGAGTTGAGTTAATTGCTCCTTGAATCCGCATATTCAAGTACTGACATTTTGTAAGGTCTACGGACAACTGGTTGAGCTCTTGGAGTAAGCTCTATTGCATGATCAACATCATGCTTGGGTAGTAATTGTGAAAGTTCTTTGGAAAATACATCATCAAATTCTGTTATCCATTCGGGTTCAGGTGAATCTATTTTCTTCTTCTTAGGATTAAGCTTTATTGCGTAAATTCTTTCATTTTTCCTATGACTCTTCATAAGTTTGGTAAAGTTCACTAGTCTGAGAGCTTAGGCTTCCCCTATTTCCCAATAACTATAACCCTAGAGTTTTGATTATCTTCGAAAGTTAATGAAGCATCTTTACAATGTATGTAAGCATCATTGGCTTTAAGCCAATCCATTCCTAGGGTTCCATCGTAGATTCCTATGGGTAAGACTTTAAAGTTTGAGGAAGTATTATGACCATCCAAAAATAATTTCAAGTTACCCACTAAAGTAGAAGATTTAACCTTCCAACCTGTAGCTAATTCTACTGTAAGGTCTGTATCAGGGTGTTCAAGCAAAATGAGGTTTCTGATGCACTTAGGAGATATGAAAGAATGTGTACTCCCTGAATCAATCAATAAGGTAAAATGGTTACCTTGATATTACGTTGGGGTTTGAATCATTGAAAATTGTTCATTCACTCCCTGATATTCAATTGCAGCATGAACATATGCATTTGCCTGATTTCTTTCACCTCTAGCCCCTTGAGTTCTCTTAACTTGAGGTCTTCCTTGAGGTCTTTGACTTTCTTCTCCTCCTAGACGAGGTTGACGGTTAACATTCCCATTGCTGTTATTGTTGACAGGCGGTCCATTTTGAACAAAAGGTGGATTTCCTGGTCTAAAATCTCTTTGGTTTTGAGGTTGTCTCTTGTTTTAATTAAAGTTTTAATGATAGAAGTTTGTCTGAATTGCCAATGGTCTGGGTCTAAAGTTTTTGTAATTCCAATTCGGATTGAAGTTTTTATGTTCATAATTGTCCACCAATCCTATGAAGCTTGAATTGTTAAATGAACAATCCTTGTATTAATGACCAGGATCAAGACAAGTGTAGCAAAAATGGATCATGTCTGGCCTTCATACGTAACAAGTTCTCTTCTTTGCTATGGATTTCTAGACCTTTGTTCCTCCTCTCAAGACGAGGCTTTTTTATTTCAGAAACAGGAATAGGTTCTGGTTTCCTCTTTTGGGTAGTAGATAACTCTATTTCAATGGGTTTACTGCATCAAGGACATCTGCAAAATTGGTAAGACAAAGAATCTGAGTCTAGTCCTCATAAGATTATGTAACCCTAACACGAATCGAGCTACCTTGACCTCTTGTGTCATCCCTGTTGGAGCAGACTTGACAAGGGTTAAGAAATGTTGATAGTATGATTCCAGATCTCTGGTTCCTTGAGTACAGTCAAGAAACTCATTCATACGGTCTGAATGATAGACTTTGTTTTGATAGTTCTTCTTGAGCTGGGTTTTAAGGTAATCCCAAGTTGCAACATTAGGGTCAACATTGTTTTCTGTGCAATGGTCTCTCCACCAACGCTTGGCTGTTTTCTCTAATTTGAACTTAGCCATGATAGCTTTGTTTACTGCTGGACGAATGATCTAAATCAAAGTAGTCATCCATGTCCTCAATCCAGTCTTCAAGAACTTTGCCTACATATCAATGATGGTAAGTTTAGAAACAATAGGTGCATTTGCGTCAGCAGCAACCGCATTTCCTCTAGGAGGCATGGTAACTTCCTGCACCATATCAACCAAGGTCACACTTAGTTAAATATTCTAATCCACTCAAAGTCCTTAAATCAAATAGAATAGATAGTTGAAGATAAGATGAGAGAGAAATAGGAGAAAGAATAACAAATAAATTAATTCAATTCCTATATTGCAAAACTTTGGGTTTCTAAAAAGTCTACAAAGTGTCTTGAAAGTTTCTAAGAAATCCTAATGGCTCTAATATAATGCACTCCGTAATATCCATTGTGACATCCTTCTACCAATGGAACATGGTTGTCCCATTCCTTGAGTATGTCAGATGGGTAATTCCAATAATCATTTTTTATCTTTGGCTGGAACATCTCTTCGTTGGCATGTGAGTCATACCATTCTTGAGTAAGAGATTTGTTTGTTACAAGTATCCCAATTTTGGTGTGAACAATTGCCTTCTTGTACCCAAAGTAGTCATTGAGGAAAGCAGATTATTTTGGAAACACATCCGGTGTGTCCCATCCAATTGAGAGTGTATATTTGCACAATCTGCAAGGCACTGAGGTCTGTTGTAGGCATTGTATAAAATTTTTACATTGCAAAGATTGTAGATTAATGACTTTCCAAACAATTCAAAGAAAAATATATAAGATACTGGGCTAAAGGAATGTCGGTCTTTGTTTTCGCATTGCGAGCCCCATACATTAAGCATAACAACGTCAAAGCATCCCATAGCCATTACTAGAAAGTATGTTTTTGACCATCCATGTTTCCTTCGTCGGTCTTAGGGTAAGTTCATAAGCATTTATGTACAATATTTGATTAGTGACAACAATCTCTGTTTCCAACTTGGATTGTTTCTACTCAATACTCTTAACAGGTGAGGGTTTATGCTCAGGGTTCCTTGTAGCATAATGATACAAAACTCGAAAGGTATTAGGTACAATGAAATCCGTAGACATCAACCTTTTCTTCTCTTCCTTGATGCGTGGTAATGACAAGCCTTTGCACTTCCACTCCAGTTTAGAAATGCTCTTCCACCATAAGGCGGGAGAGTATATCTCTCCCTATATCCCTCGAGGTAAGATGCCAATCATCTACACACACACCCCATCACTCAAGTTAGTTAGAATGATAAAACCAAGATTCAAACTCAAACATTATATCCTCAAAACAATATGTGTTATATCAAAATCAAATTTTTATAGTTGCAGAAGGCCAAAAAGATACATAGTGTTTCTAGGGAGATACATAAATACGAAAGGGTCCTATGAACCAATTTTTGGTTCCTACAACCGAGGTCCTACCCCTATATTTGTTCATATCTCGAGTATCATAGTTTAGCACTTCAACTTATGCATTGAAATTCACGTCTTCCTTTTCGTACCATTCTTCTCCTTGTGATACATCCGTGGGTAGTAATCCATTAAAGCAGTTTACATAAGAATGTCGTTCATTTACATCATTTTGTAGGAATATCTACTCAAGTTCACTGCCATTGGTTGTGCTTGGGCAAAGTCACCAATGCACCTTGGTTTCTCGTAGTCATCAAAGGTAACAGTGACATTGTGAGGGTTGTATTTGAGAATAGGTCCATGACTCTATTAAACCAATCTTGGGGTACATAATAGAATTGGTTACCGCCATTTGACTTCTTCCACACTCTAATTATGACCTTCTCAGTAAAGCCATTTATTTGGTTTAGCATAAGGTCCTTCTTGCTAAGTATGAGTTCACGACTCGGTATGTCCAAAAGAGAACATAAGTTAAGGTAAAGAACATATCCTTGGTGACTTTAACATCGCCTTCTTGGATATTTTCCTCTACACAAAGCAGTGGGTTGGTCATAAACCTATCAGTGTGTTTGATGTTCAGGATGAGCTTCAACATATAACTCCCATGCTACATAAGTGTTTGGTACAAGGTAATCCCTAGTCGCCTTTGAAACTCAAACCAGTTCAATTCCCCAATGGAGATTGAATCCAGCCGCATAATTGAAAAAGACTCTTTGCGCAAAGTCACTCGGAAGTTCATCTAGACAATTAAGGAGATCCATCTAAAAACAAGACAAGGAGAGAGAGAAAATTTAGTACACATGTGAACCAAAACTGAGTCTACTCTTCTTTTATTTATCAAAATTTGATCTTTATGAGTTTATCATAATATTATGGGTGTCTTGGAGCTAATTCTCTAAATATTCTTTTAGCGCTCATGACAGAGTATTCTTTCAGACCTCCCACGCGACAACGTGGTCTATAGTTATCCTCTAGCTTCTCTTTTCCTATGACACCTGCAAGATCTTCAAACTTCTTAGCAACTTTGGCAATTCTTAACATTTGGGAGTGCATCACCAAGTAGTAAAACATGTCTTCTAGGCCTAACAATATTTTGAGTTGAAGTAGCCTGAGGTTGGCAAACCAATCTCTTGGACTGACGTTAATATAGATGAAGAATTGACGGAAGGGTTCTTGGTGACAGGTAAGGTAACTACAGTCATCACTCTTCCAACAAGCTCTGCTTCTTGGCATGCCAAAGACTTTGGTCCCGATTTCTAAGTAAAAGAGTTCTCGTTTATCCCTAGACAACCGTGTCGTCATATTGTTGAACACTATGGCCAAAACCTCATTCCCCCGGCTAAAGCATTCACATGTCACTCTGGGAGCCATTTATTACTGCAGAACAAACATTCAAAGAAATTAAAACGTTTTTGTTTGAACGATTCAACCATAACTCAAACCAAACACTTCCACTCAAGAAGAAAAGTCAAACAAGTATCACCAATCAATGTCACTTATAGATACATCATGAATACAATACCTTTTCTCAAACAGCATGCATGAATGTGTGCACGATGCATAACTAAGCCGACTAGTATCAGGCTTTAGGCTATTTCCCGATAACCTTAAGCATTGGCTTTGGTACAAGGTGAGAAATATCCCTCCCCGGGGGTCTATGCACAAATTATACAATTTACACTTTTTTACAATTTTTAATATACATCAGAGTTGTGGAAGCATTTGGATAGGGGAGGAGTTCTCAGCGCCCCACCAAGCATGGAGTTTAGACCATGAGCCGGACTGCATCCAGAGGTACCTAGCAGCTAGTGCTACCCCTAAATGGGTGTTATGAATGAAAGCGTACTCAAGAAAAAATATAACATTGTGGAGGGTGAATATATGTGTACACCGCGTTGCGAGAAGAGAGAGAGAGAGAGAGAGAGAGAGAGAGAGAGAGAGAGAGAGAGAGAGAGAGAGAGAGAGAGAGAGAGAGAGAGAGAGAGAGAGAGAGAGAATATAGTGGAGGGTAAAATAGAGTGCACTAACACATAAGAAAATGGCAACAAAGAATCTTTAAATTCCCCTTCTAAATGAAACATGCAACCATGTATTAATGCAATGACAAAATCTGGGTATACCATAACATCAAAAAGTTTATGACAAAATAACTAGCAGAGCATCGGACACTGTGCAGGGATTGACCGATCCACCCATCGACACTAGCTCTACTACACGAAAGCTTTCGGAGAGCACGTACACCGTGAAACGAGAGAGAAGATAGTAAGCAAGTAGAGCGAGAGTATCCTTCTTCTTCTCGAGAGAGAGAAGAGCTTATGGAGATGGTGATGAAGAGCTTGCACCACTCCGTAGAATAGATATGTATAGCCTTGCGGTAGTAGACACAACAGAAGACACTGAAAATTGAGCACTCTATGCCAATTTATAGGTTCTCCAACTGTCTAGAGTGTACCCCAAGCTGAAGGTAGCACTAGTTTTGCAGATAGGAATAGCTTCCTGCTTTTGGGAACTTTCCTAAAAACAATCCTTTTCTTTTGGTGGTCAACTTTCCCACTTACCATTCAATTTTTACAGCAAAATTGGCCAATTGAACAGTATCTGGCCAACTAATGGAAACCGTAGCTAGACTATGCCACATCGTAATGTCCAGATATAATTATGACTTTCCCGTATTGCCCCGACGTATTTACGATACCGCTTTTCATAAAAATATTTCTCGAAAAATCCCGTTTGGTCTTGTTTTACCTCCGAGTGACCATTTTTAAATTCGACGGAGACTAAAATTATTATTTTTATGTTTAGGTCATCATAAAATCACATTGCTTTTTGAAAACGTCGAAAAGCACAAAAAGCTAAAAATAGTATTAAAAAAAAAAGCAAACTTTTTTTAAATTGAACCACAGGTTCCCCTCGTCCACTGGAATAAGAAAGCGGACTCTCTTTTCACTAAAAGACACTAAAATTCATGAAAAGCTAAAAATAGCATGAAAAGCACTCAAAAAGCAGATCTTTACAAAATTGAACCATAGCTTCCTTGGAACACGTAGATCAAGGATCCGACCTTGCTTTTTGCAAAAATACATCTAAAAGCATTAAAAAACTAAAAATAGCAGATTTTTCCAAAACTGAACCAAACGTCCGTCTGGAATATGGAAATGACCTTGCTTTTTACTTTAGAACCTTCCACTACTATAATCAAGCATCATAAGTCAAAATTTTGCAAAACATAAATTGAAAGCTGATTTTTCTTATGTTTAAAAGAGACCCAAAAATTGGGGATCTTACACTTTCTCAACAATTGTTAGAGAGGATTTGCTATATGTGCATATTTTGGTATCTAATTAAGATAAGAGATGCATGCACCAAAAAATCTTTGCACTTTTTTTTATTGTTGTACAAGTTACTTTCATGTTCTTGATTGCATCCACCTTTGTTGGACAAGGCCTTCTATAGTAAGGACCACACATATGCCCCATCAACACTTCATTGAATCCAAATACAAACTTTTGCCCTCACAAGGTAAGATTGACTTCTTCCAACCTTGTCAAAATCTTCTCACAATCCTTGATATTATATGCAATAAATTTATGACTTCCCCTCTCAAATCCATAAGTCCATCTTTGTCTAGAAAATTTGTGAGTCTTGTTAATTTGGAAAGCATGCAAAAAATTCTTTTCCTCATGATAAGAATGTGAGCAAGCATGCATTGGAATTAGTACATACAAACATATAGGGTTCTTCAAGGATTGCATCTATGGGTGGATGCAAGTACTCTATGAGATTCATTGATGACCATACGAGGAAGGTATGTGTCTATTTCATGAAGCAAGAAAGTGAGATGCTTATGAGCTTTCATAATTTCAAGGCTATGGATGATAAACAAATTGGAAAACATGTAAAGTGCACAAGGTTAGATGGATGGGGGGAATACTTCTTAAATGAGTTCAGTGGTTTCTTGAAAAAGCTTGAAATTCAAAGGTAGATTTCACACAAATATGCTCCGTAGAAAAATGGTGTTGCAAAGTGGTAGAATAGGCACATAACAGAAGTTGTTAGAGATATAATGAATGAGAAGAACATGCCTCATTATTATTGAGTTGAGGTTGTTACTATAGGTGTTTACATTTTGCATGAGATCCCTACTATTGTACTACATGATATGACACCATAAGAGAATTTTTGTGGTGAAAAATTGGATATATTAGAATTTAGAATGTTCGGATGTATTGCTTATATGCATGTGCCAAATATAATCTTGACTCAAAAGGGCAGAAGTGTTACCATCCCATCATAGGTAAAGGAGAGTGAGAAAAGATGTTTTTGATGCAATGAAAAGTTGGTATGCTGATGTTAACAATGATTTAAGGGCTGATGTAAGATAAAATATGACCTTAGAAAATGTAGATGCACAGTCATAGATTTTGAGTAGGCCAAAAGGGTCACCTAGTGCAAGTCAAGGAATCCCGATCCTTGAGCAAGTACTTCCGAGCGGACAAGAGACCAAGTGAGCACATAGAATGAAAAAGACTAGGTCAAGAACTCAATAGTTACTCTGTAGAGGATAATGTATCAAAGTAAACATGTTGCATCTTAACTAGTCTCAAACAAAAGAACCATACTCTTACTTTAATGTGTTCACACACACACATCGATACATAGTCACAAACACATATGTTCCAAGATCTTCTTAATAAAACTAACTCGAAAAACTTGTGCTTACACAGATAAACACTTTAGGTCACATTGTAGCTGGACAATAATTGATGAAAAATACCCTACAATGCAAAACTACTACAACCCGAGACACTTAAACTATTGCTATACATTTGGTTGCGCTCCACCCATGGCTTGGAAGAGCTCCATCGTGGTCAAAGCCACTTGGTGCATAAACTCATGGTCTTGAGAGTCCAAACCTAAAATTTGGAGAAACACATAGTAGATATGCTTGCATGGCACATATGGCAGCGTATTCTTCACATGTACATCATGGAAAATTAGACATTATCACAGAGTATGTAGTTCACTTTTCTCTTGATCCCTTTGTGCTAATATAGAAAACATGTGGCTCATTACACACAATAATAACCTCTATTATTAATCTTGCTATCATAGCTTCCCAAATCAATTATGGTCTTAAATTATTTTGTTAGCTTTGCTTGCCACTTAACAATCTTTCCATCTCTATGTTTCATATGAAAGGCAGTAGAACCCTATTTGCTACTCTAATGCCCCCATTCACCTCTAGTTGCCTTAGATTGCATTAGGTTTGTGCCATCAACGACCCCCAAACACATGGTGCAAGCCCAAGTGGCCCAACTAGCATATCATGAATCTTCCATGTGTGCATGTTTCTTGTATTACAAAACCAAACATAACCTTCCACAACCTCCCCCAAGGTTTGACTTGGATGCGGGGTATTTTCTATGACCCCAAAGACATGGTGCAAAAATCCAATGCTGAATATCTTGTGAACCATCATTAATGAATCGTCCACATCTGTCTGTTTGATTTTGTAGAATCCCAAAACATGTTATCTTACGTCTTAGTTTAGATCTTCTAATTTCTCAAGCTGTCTTTGCAACCTTTACCTCGGGCTAGTATTTTATATCCCTATTTGCAAATGCATACCCTCTCCAATACTAATGGAAATTTTGTGTTTCTTGTGAGTGCTCTTTTTACATTCTTGGAGTGCTCTTTCCATCAATATCAAAAGCCAAGGTTTGATGCATACACATGGATTGAAGCCACTTCAATATTGATCATAGAAAGGATTTACAAAGCCAATTTAATGCACATGATCGTATCTACTTTATCTTAAGAACAAATTCCTTGAGAGAAATATTTGATGGAAATTCAAAAGACTGCTCATATGGATGGGCCGAGTAGATTGAGGATGTTAATTTTGGCAAGCTAGTTCCTATGCGAATATTGTGAGTTGGAGGCTAGAGCGTTCAAAGACTTGGCAAATAAATTAGCTGACGTAGCAGCAACAAGACCCCTGACGCACGGCCAACACTCCCTACATTGCCATATTCACGAATGATTCTATCTTGTGACAACGTCACAAGTCTTGACAGACTTATCATGCATGATCTTTGTTTAATATATGATGCACATTGGCCGGATCGCCCCGGGAGGTGGTGCCGCCTTGAGGGAGGGTATGGGCAAGCAGGAGCGACGGATTTTCTTTTGGGATGTTGCTTGCATGAGCCACCCTCCGGCCGCTAGCATCCCTTTACAACATCATGGCATCGTGTTAATTGGTAATAAGGGGCCACTTGACATAATCTAAGCCTCTCATGTGTAAGGTTTCTAGTTTTCGAAACCTTAAAAATTGTACAAAGCTTGTAAAATTAACTTGAAAACCACTGTTGAAGGATTCAATCATGGCTGATATTGGTATTTTTGGAATCATAAGCAGAGCTTACTATAGTTAGTAATTTTCAGAATCAGAATCCGATAAAAACTGGAAAAGTTACAGGCCCTGGAAGGTTACACTAAGAATTCAATTAGTTAATAAAAATTGGATGGTTTCAGTAATAATTATTAACAAAGACTTTCTTATCCTAAGGTTCTAGAATTAACTGATATTCCAATTTTCATCATTAAAAATCAGTAAAATCAACCAAAATCGATTCTGAAGATATGGGAGCAGTGTGGAGCTGGGGGGAACCTGCCAGAGACTGATACAGCAGCAATTGGCGCCATCTTCAAGCTGGGGGCCTGCTTGGGGTGTCAAAACCTGCTAGGAACAGCCCGGGCCCAGAAAAACTATAAAAAGATCCCCTTCCCTTCATAAAAACTTAGACTCGGAGACTTGACACACTCTCTCTCATCTAGAGAGTCCGCTACGCAGAAATCACTAGAGATTAAGCTCTAGTTGATTAAATTAAACGGTAATTAGCCTAATCCTTTTTAATTAGCAAGGCTAGATTAATCTATTTTCTTAAAAAAATAAAGATTAAGCTTATGCATACTAAAAAATCCTCGCTTAATTAAATATTCTCTGCTGAATGTTGTAATTAAACTTAGGGTTATTAAGATAATTAATGATTATATCATATTAGGGCTAAAATTGTCTATATTAACCATAAATTAATGGAAATTATATTAATTAAGTTTAGATTATATTGAGATAATTATCACAGCTGCATTGGACTATCATTAAGCTAGAAAAATTATCTTATAATTTTTTGAGTAATTTTCATAATTAAATTAGCAGAATCACATTGTTTTTTAGAGAAAAATAAAAGGGAAAATAATCAAATTGATTCAAAATGCTTTGAGTTATTTATCAGAGCTTAAGTACATGCTAGAGAACCTGTAATAATTATGTTAACCTCAGGTAATTAATACTCCTAATTATTTTAGCAGAAATACTCTGTTTTAAGAACAAATTAAAAGGGGGAAACTAGCAAATTGATTCAAAATGCTTTGAGTTATTTATCAGAGGTTAAATACATGTTAGAGAACCTGTGATAATTACATCAAGCTCAGATAATTAATTTACCTAATTACTTTAGCAAAATTACTCTGTTTTTAGGACAAATTAAAAGGCAAAAATTAGCAAATTGATTCAAAATGATTTGAGTTATTTATCAGATGTTAATTACATGTAAGAGAACCTGTGATAATTATGTTAATCTCAGATAATTAATTTTAGCAGAATTACTCTGTTTTTATGAGACAGATTAAAAGGGAGAACTTAGCAAATTGATTCAAAATTCTTTGAGTTATTTATCAGAGGTTAATTGCATGTAAGAAAACTTGTGATAATTATGTTAAGCTAAAATAATTAATTTACCTATTTACTTTAGCAGAATTATTCTGCTTTCAGGACAAATTAAAAGGGGAAATTTAGGAAATTGATTCAAAATGATTTGAGCTATTTATCAGAGGTTATTTATATGTTAGGGAACCTGTGATAATTATGTTAAGCTAAGATAATTAATTTATCTAATTACTTTAGCAGAATTACTCTGCTTTTAGGACAAATTAAAAGGGAAAAATTAGCAAATTGATTTTAAATGCTTTGAATTATTTATCAGAGGTTAATTTTAATGCTAGGGAATCCATAATAGTTATGTTAACCTCAGGTAATTAATATTCCTAATTATTTTAGTAGAAATAATCTATTTTTAGGACAAATTAAATGAAGGAAATTAGCAAATTGATTCAAAATGATTTGAGTTATTTATCAGAGGTTTAATACATGTTAGAAAACTTGTGATAATTACTTCAAGCTGAGATAGATAAATTACCTAATTATTTTAGCAGAATTACTCTGTTTTTTGGACAAATTAAAAGGGGGAAATTAGTAAATTGATTCAAAATGATTTGAGTTATTTATCAGATGTTTATTACATGTAAGGAGACCCATGAGAATTATGTTAAGCTTAGATAATTAATTTACCTAATTACTTTAGCATAATTATCTATTTTTAGGACAAATTAAAAGGGGGAAATTAACAAATTGATTCAAAATGCTTTGATTTATTTATCAGAGGTTAATTACATGTAAGGAAACTGGTGATAATTATGTTAAGCTCAGATAATTAATTTACATAATTATTTTAGCAGAATTATTATGTTTTTAGGACAAATTAAATGGGAGAAATTAGTAAATTGATTCAAAATGCTTTGAGTTATTTATAAAAGGTTTATTACATGTAAGGAAACTGGTGATAATTATGTTAAGCTCAGATAATTAATTTACCTAGTTACTTTAGCAGAATTACTCTGTTTTTAGAACAAATTAAAAGAATAAAATTAGCAAATTAATTCAAAATGATTTGAGTTATTTATCAAAGGTTATATACATGTTAGAAACCCATTATAAATATGTTAAGCTCAGATAATTAATTTACTTAATTACTTCAGCATAATTACTCTATTTTTAGGACAAAGTAAAAGGGGGAAACTAACAAATTGATTCAAAGTGCTTTGAGTTATTTATGAAAGTTTAATTACATGTTAGGGAACTTGTGATAATTATATCAAGCTCAGATAATTTATTTGCCTAATTACTTTAACAGAATTACTCTGATTTTAGGACAAATTAAAAGTGGGAAATTAGTAAATTGATTCAAAATGATTTCAATTATTTATCAAAGGTTATTTACATGCTAGGAAACCCGGGATAATTATATCAAGCTTAGATAATTTATTTACCTAATTACTTTAGCATAATTACTCTGTTTTTTGGATAAATTAAAAGAGGGAAATCATAAAATTGATTCAAAATGCTTTGAGTTATTTATTAGAGGTTAATCACACCTTAGGGAACCCATGATAATTATGTTACCCTCAGATAATTAGTTTACCTTATTATCTCATTAAAATTATATTATTTTTAGGGGAAAATAAAATGGAGAAAATAGTAAATTATTCCAAAAACCTTTGATATAATTATCAAAGGTAGAACACACATTGCAAATCTGTGATAAATACCGCAACCCCAGATAAATAGTTTAAATATTTATCTTTATTAAAAGTAATCGATTTTATGTATAAAATAGAGAAAGGAAATTAGTAAATGAATTTATCTAATTTCCAAATAAATACCTGAGGTCCAAAATCACTATTGAAGGGTGGGAAACTTACCTTATCATAAATGGTTGGTATAACAAATTACTATCAGTAAAATTTTACCTAAATTAGGAGGGAAAGGTTATAAATCAAATTTATGAAAATTCCTAAAGATAGGACATATTCAATTACAATTTAGGGTGAGTAATCCATTAGCCAATAGAAATTTATAATTTCCTAAGGTTTAAAAAATGGAATATGGACTAAGGATAAACCTAGTTAAAGGGCTTCCTTAATTAAACGGTAATATGGGAAACTACTTATAGTATAAAGAAGTTACAGGAAGAATATCTCATCCAATTAACTATCAAGGATACCTACTTACTCCAAACATCCTTATTTTTGGGTAAAAAGGAAAAGAAAAAGAGATTATTCAATTAAACTTCTAATCGATTAAGTCTTTTTATAAGGCTGCCGACATGGCTCCAAAGAGAGCCAGGGGAAATCCTCTTACCGAAGAAGAGGATGTTAGTAACAAAAGAAATAAAGCCACTAATGACCATGAGCATGGGCCTAGCCATAGGCCAACGGAGGAAAGTCTATAGGCTCCCGCTCAACAGCACATGAACGAGCAGTCCGAGGTGGATTTCTACTTTGTTCACTTAAAATCTTTTAAAGTTCAATTTTAAGTTAGCATTGCATACGTAAGGTTAATAGGGAGGATAAACTGACTGTAAACGGAAGGTAACTTCCATGAAACCAACGAGCAATGATTGTAAATAGGAAAGAAATGATTGGGTTATGACTGATTGACCTAAGAAAGAAATATTTGACCATCCTTAAGACAGCTTGTCTCAAGACACCTCTGATTCCTTGAAAATATTTTACTCCAGGTAATGAGTAATGATGGCGATACCATCATGGACGAGTCGGTTTTCTCACCACGCGTGGAGTCTTTACCCCGTGCTTGTTTGTGTTTGTGGATATTACTTTCAAGTTTATCCTAGACAAACCGCCCGGTTGTATGGGCAGCCGGTTGGCGTATGGGCGCCCGGACTTTGGGTGATGGCTTTTTCCACCCCGATTTTTATAAATAAGGAATGGGTGCCGTTTTTTCACCCCTGTATAGGTGGTCTTGAGACAAGGCAGTACTGGTCAGAGATATTTCAGAATGACAGTACCTTGTCTTAAGTCTAAAGATGTTTGTTTATTGAAAGAATGTCTTCAATACTGTTTGCAAAGGTTGTCTTAATAAAATCCAGTTGTGAAAGTTAAAAGTAATTGTTGTTTTAATTGTGAAAAGAATGTGGTAGTAATTAAATAACACAGAACTCATGTGTGAGTGCGGGGTGGTAAGTGGGGATTGACTAAGGTTGTCAATCAAGGACGGGTGGACCTGATTAGTCAGGTAACTATCCATTCTCGCACACTAAAACATTTAGAAACTTCTTCACTTGGACGAGGAATCCACCAACGGCTGTGCCCTCACATATGTTAGGGGGAAAAAAACGTTGGCTAAGGAAACCATATCTGAATGATGAAGTTATAGGGCCAAAAATTATTATGTTTTAGGTCCCGTTTCCCTTGCGAGACAGGACTAGGTCTCTTTCTAGGGAATAAACCTAAACCATTGTCAATGGTAAGGGTGAATTCCCTGGAATTTTTCTTGCTTAAGGACTCTGACTTTAGTAGGCCTAGAGACCTATCAATGGTCCCATCCCGTTTTTGGTGTCGGCGGGGTGGGGACCTTACATCATGCTAAACATTTAATATATTATCACACAACATAAACAATGACGATTAAACAGCAACAACTCTGTCAAAAAGCTCAGTGCACATACTGTGCAATCACCTTCTCGTCGCTTCGACAACGTGAAATTCTCATTGCCTTGCTTTCACGCCTTTGCACGCTA
The DNA here is from genome assembly GCF_014529385.1 of Adiantum capillus-veneris. Taxonomy (NCBI): domain Eukaryota; kingdom Viridiplantae; phylum Streptophyta; class Polypodiopsida; order Polypodiales; family Pteridaceae; genus Adiantum; species Adiantum capillus-veneris. The sequence goes on along the minus strand of NC_140936.1, from coordinate 157,960,025 downwards.
GCCCCTTTGTTTACCTATGTTGTTTTGCAAATGTCGACCTTCCCTATGACTGGTAGATATATTGTCACTACACTACCTCTTGTCCTTAAGAAGTTTGGTGCCACTCACGAGGTTCGACAGTTTAGTGGACAAGGCAGGGTGCTTGTTATTTATCCCAAATCTGCATAAGTTGTAGTTCCTTGTTGTGAGTTGTCCATATGTACTCTCCCAAAGAGAGGAACCTATGGAGCAGGGGAAACTTCTCCACATGCTACTTGTACAAACTCAAAAATGAGAGAGTTGCGGATAGTTGAAAAGTGATTGTAGTGCTGTTCACATTTCTACACATCGATGTGTTGCAAAAGGATGATGACGTATGCATAAGGCTGGAAGCCAACTTTGAGTATCCTAACAAAGTGTTAGCATAGTTCATTATGCATAGACCTCGAAGTCAACATTGGTGATGCCTCTATCCATAGAGGGAACATTGAATAAGATAGATTGAGTGCATGCTAGAGTTACTAGTCGAGGACTTTTGTCTATCAACACTAAAGCCTTGGTACTACATATGTCTTGTTTGAACTTTTAGAGCTTATTGTTTGATGTGAGAAAATAATGATCGCACTTATCATAGTCTCACCATTTGGATCTTGTGGGTGGGTTTTCTATAAGGGAATGCATGCCAAGCTTTGTGAGTACTTCCTGTAAAGTTTGCACCCATAGAGAAGAGCAACAACAAAGGAACATTCTTGATTCCATCCCAAAGGATCTAAATTGTCCGTAAGAATATCACATGCTAGAAACAGGGGAGTATCATCTTGCTCAAGGACTTCGTGGTGTAAGATTCTCTAGGTATAACATCAACTTCTTGATGAGCTTTCCACTTAAAATGTCATCTATTGCCAAATGCATTGTTTTGCCCAACATGGCTACAACAAGGAAGCTTTGGGCTCGTTGCTCTTGAACCTCTGCTATGACAACTTACTTGATCAACCCAACCTCCCAAAGTTTTGCATCATCCTTGTTTCTCCTACACCTTTGTACTCTGATAGTTTACTCAATCCAATCCTACCAGCATTTTGCATCAACCCCATTGCTCTTGTGTTGCCCTTGCCCAATAGAAAATAAAGACCAAATTGTTGTGCTTCTCAAAGTTGTGCCTTATGCAGATTCTGGTCAAATGGTAACAATGCTTAAAGAGAAAGATCCAATGCCTAAACTTGAAAATGTAATAAACTTTTTTTAAGAGCACAAAAATAAACTCAAAGGCAATCAAAAACCGACAAATGGCACTTGTGTGGTCTCATCCAACCGCTACAATTGAAATCACAAAAAGAACTTAAAATGCACACATTGTGGCAGAACAAATCATATTTCAAAGGATTGCTATAAAGTCAACCCTTGCCGCATTTATGGCAAGAATAACCATGCTACAAAGTATTGGAGGTTCGAAGATAAATCTTTAAAGGTAACCAATCACAAACAACATTTCAAAGATAAAGCAAAAGCAAAAATCAACCTTGCCACCACTAAAGATTCTAACTACAAGAACGACAACAATGTTGTCTTGGTACATGATGATATATTGTGAGCATTTTCTCAATTGTACATTACCGGCCTCTATTTGTGCCAGGGGAGGCTTGTCTATGTCCCTACAAAACTGATATTTTGTATGCCTACACCCTTTGTGTCTAGGGGAGGCAGATTTGTGTTCAAGGGGAGGCTTGTGTCATTGCGTACCTCACCCGAGTGTGTTTTGAGGGGAGGATAATATTGTGTAAGGGATACACAACCAAAACCCACATAGGGGAGGATTGTTGGGATGCGGGCTTTTGAACAATCTCTTCCACCTAGAAAAGTCATGTGTCAACAACCCATGTGAAGAACCTCTTACAACCCATGTGTAAAGAGTAGTCACTTATATTTGTGCATAGGCAGCCACATTTTATACCCATGTGTCAAAAGGATGTCTCTTTCTATATGCCCATATAAAGGCACATTATGTTGCATACAAGTAAGTCTATCATTTTATGCAACTACACTCTGCCCAATTTCAAGCCCTAAGATAACTCTATTTAGATCATGCATTAGGAAAATTTTGAACTCATTTTTGGGCCTTTTAAGAGTGCCACATCATCAAAGTTGTACAAAAGAAAGCAACCCAGTAGACCCCTCTAAATATTGCTTAGAACCCCATGATATGACCTATCATTGGAAAGTTCTTGAAAAATGGATTCTAAAGAGCCAAGGTTCAAAACGTTTGGATGACTTCTATGAAAGTTATGCCATTTTTTTTCAATCAGTCAGGTTTTGTTACCGTTACGATAATCTAAAATCACCTTTTTCTAGATCTACATGAAGGCAATGTCCAATACATGCATGCTATATATCAATAGATAGCATTTGAAGAGTAGATTCTAAATATCCAATCTCCAACAAGTTTGGATTTTATTTGCAAAAAATTGACCGATCCCCACTTTTTGAAAGCTATGCCACATCAACAATTCTTACAAGGCCCATTTTTGAGTCCAAACTTTTCCTAATGCTTATGATGGCACACTAACACATCCACCATAGCCTCATAGATCGAGCTATTTGGCTGTAGACACCAAATTCAGTCCTGTTATCTAGCATGTTCAGTTTTCACCTCATGTGATCTTTCAATGCCCTCCACGTTCGTAGACCCTACCATTGGACTCGACGCACCCATAGAAGCCGTCGACCTTGGTGACCTACTTTTAGACGATGAGCCAAATTTCATGGAGAGCAATTTGCATCGAGGGGGATGATGAAGAACCCTTAAATGATGATGACAAGGACTATGACCTATCCAACCCTACTGATATCTTGACAAAGATGGAGCTCTCTTAAATGATGATGACAAGGAATATGACCTAGCCAACCCTGCTGATACCTTAGAGAAATTCTAGGTTGATGTAGTCATCATGCTACAAAATATCTCCACATGCATTGATGCGTTGATAGCTGCTTCAATAGGCTCTCCCCTTTCTTATAATAAGAGGACCCTTAACACGTGAGTGAGCGTAGCGTCACTCGTATTTACGAATGTCCAAAATGTTGTGCCTTGCAGGACCATTCGTAAATATAGCCTTGTGTATACTCAAGGATTTAAAGTTGTCTAGCTTTGGAAGTGAGAAAAGAGAGTGAAAAAATATTTTGTGAATTATGTTCCTAGTGAAGTGGTCAGACATTCATGCACTGCAAAAGCAGTCTAGCTATGTGTAGCCTATAGAGGCTACCTTCTTATTGACTAGCGAAGTGTACAAGTGGTGGATGAGTTTGACTACTCATCCTACCACTTGGGCGGAGTTTGAGACGATGGTTTGAAAGGATTCTTGCTAGGGAACAAAGAAGAGAGAAATTAGGAGTCATGGTTCAAGTGCTTGATGGAGAACATGTACCTATTTTAGTACATCTCATACTATAGAGAGATAGTACTCAAGTTGAAGGAATTGATGCATTCTAGACATTGTGGGGCTTCAAGAGAGGCCTCACAAATGATTACCATGCCTATGTTGAGCCTCTTTAGCCAAAAGATTTATCCGAGGTGATCAAATATGCACAAATTTGAGGGGATAGAGAGAAAAATGGATCGGGGTTCAAAAGAAAGAGGTTTCGTAGTGAGAGGTAGGGGAGAGGAAGGACCAAGGGAGTCAGGGTGGTCGCTAGACTAAAAACCATGATCACTCAAAAATAGAAGAGTCCAAAATTTAGAAAAAATACAAATATATTAAAGCGTAAAAGGAAAATTGTTGATTTAGTTGTAATGAGGTAGGGCACACCAAGGCCAAATGCCTAAAGCTCAAAGCTAGCACTAGTGGTAGCGAGCCAAAGAGAGATGGTTAGTTCCAAAGAGTTTGGGGAGGTGACGGTGTGCCATTGTGACAACCTTCATGCTTGTTCAATGACATTGGCTATGTGGCAACCTAGCGTAGGTCCTCATGACATGATGCGCAAGTATGGCACCATAGGTGGCCGTAGAGTCACTATTTTCATAGATTATGGAGCTAGACATTACTTCTTTAACTCCTCATTGTTAAAGGTTGACAAAAACCTCCAGCGATTTTGAGTATACTATTGGGTTGGCCAGCAATTATGATAAGATAGTATGAAATATGGTACTCTTGGAATTTCCATTAGCCATGCAGGACTATGAGGCTTCGCTTGAATTTCAAGTCATGCACTTGGCTAGAGCAGACATGTATGTAGGTAGGGACTGGTTGTATAGCTTGGGCCCTAGTTAAATTCAAAGTTATTTGTGTAACAAACTATAATTTGAGCATGGTGGTTGGGTGATCACCCTACGGGGTGACCGTAGTGTCCCCTCTACCCCTCTCATTTCTTCCATACAGCTACACAAAGTGATGGTGGCGGGCTATGGGGGGTGTAGCATAAGGGTGGCAAGCAGAGAAGGTTGAGGAACGAGAGAGAGAGAGAGAGAGAGAGAGAGAGAGAGAGAGAGAGAGAGAGAGAGAGAGAGAGAGAGCAGAGATTCGACACAACAGGAGAACCTACACGCTATTCTTTATTTGATAAAACCTTTACAATATATAGATTTTCCTTGCCATGCAAATTACAAGTAATGTACATGCCTTTAAGAGGTGTACATATCAAACAACAATTGGGCTTGCATACCCAACAACCCCCCCTCAAGACCAAACCACTAACTATGCACTTGATACAGACCTTGGCAGAGTCCAATCACCTGCAACTATGAGTAGAATTCCCCCCCTTGACAATAACATAGGTGTGTGTGTGTGTGTGTGTGTGTGCACTTCCCTCAAACAACTATCAGTGTGAGACAAACCAGAACTCGACCAAACAAAAAAGGGTGGTCTTACCACTTTATTTTTGTGGCAGTGTCTATAACCTGTACAATTTTGACATGATGAAAACTAACAAGCATGACAAACTAAAACAAACCTTTGATATGAAATAGATGATAATTTTGTCAATAGAAAACCTATGACACTGAACATGTAAAACCAATTATGAACTCTGCAGATTGTTGATGGACCAAGTTCTTGAAAGCAAATCTTCTTTTTTCTTGTGGTTGTTGATGTGTTTGAGAAAGTCGTAAACCTTGCTTGGCACTTTGAACATGCCTATGCACCGCATGTATTGCAACAACAAGCTATCACCCTCTTGATCTTCAATACCAAATAGGTCTACATCTATCATAGCCCCAAGAACCTGCCTTGATTTTACACTCACTAGCACATGATGCATGTCATACACCTTTTCTTGGGATGACCTCATGGTTATACCATTGGACATGTTGCTGAGCAGAAACTTGAGAAGAGTGTCTTTGTAGCCCACCACGGATAATCACACTATGTGTGAACCCTAGCTTCAATAGGATATTTGTAATCAAGACTTTTTTTAAGAATAACAAGTCTATAGTCTGTAGATAATTGACTCTTGGAAACGAATGGCTCTGTGAAGAACTGCGCATATCAACACCGGCTCTCAAGCCATGTGCACTGGTTGTGGTTGAGTAGTTACGGGCTTATTTCTTGTATCATGCACCCTATGGCTCTGTAAACCGAGACCTCACGTCGAACTTGCTCCCCTATCCCCAACGTTTTGAGATGCGAGATTCACCGTGCCTTGCCAGCGCCAAGAGTTCTTCTCCTTGCTTTGGCGGCCTGGGCTCTGATACCAATTCATGGTGTCAGGCTGCTATGGGGGGTGTAGCCAGTGAGGGTTCCCCATGGCATAAGGGTGGCGAGCAGAGAAGGTTGAGGAGAGAGAGAGAGAGAGAGAGAGAGAGAGAGAGAGAGAGAGAGAGAGAGAGAGAGAGAGCGAGAGCCAAGAGTCGACATAGCAGGAGAAACTAGACACTATTCTTTTTTTATTAAAACCTTTACAATATATAGATTTTCCTTGCCATACAAACTACAAGTAATGTGCATGCCTTTAAGAGGCGTTTCCCATAGGCTTGACACTACATATTGAACCACAATTGGTCTTGCATACCCAACACAAAGTAGCCCGTAGAGGCCTGATAGCATAGTATCTACTTGTTATCCTCTTTTAAATTCTCTTGCTTTAAATGAAATTAATAAAAGTGTTTCCATATAGTTGAAAATATAAGTAATGTCTGTGTAGACAAGCACACTTAAAAAGATGGCCTTGGACAAGACCCACTGTTTAAGAACCGTGTTTGGCATACATACGATGCTAAAGTGAGAAAACCAAGGCAAAATAAACCCTTATGAAAAATTGTGTAGATGCTTCATTGAATTTATTAGAGGAGTTTTAGGATGTATTTCTTGGTGATTTACAAGATGGCTTGCCGCTGTCAGGAGTTTTCTCGAGCAAGGGATTGCGCATATGTACATACACATGCATGGTGCATCAAATAAAGGATTGTCCATTTTCTTTAGCCAGGTGGTTACGTGGGGCCCACATGTGTACAGGTAGGACAGCATGTACATAGTGCATCGATTTTCACTATTACCAGTACCAATTTGTTTTTTCTACAATAGTGAGGAGTTGGTAGCGCTTAAAACTTCTCAAGGAAGCTATCCGCGGGCCGACGACATGAGGTAAGCAGGTGCGTCAGATGGCATCTAGTGGCGTCAGGAGGCCGAACGGGGTCAATACTTGCACGTGGATGAGTACGGACACAACGTGGGTGTTTCCTTGTGATAATTATGCAGAAAGTTCATCATGAGGATCACTTTTTGGGGCCACTTCACGTGGTGGCGAGATGCATTATTGGAAAAAAGCTGAGTGCCAGGTGTGCGAATGATGCAAAAAGGTGACAACTATGCACTGCGAGGTCAGTTTTTGGCATGTTCGGGGTCCGTTTGAGGTCATCTAAAAGGCCAAGGGTGCCCAACTAATAAATCTAAGTGTGGGAACTAAAAAAAAAAGAGAGAAGACCAGAAAAAACGTAGAGAAGAGAGGAGGAACAGCCGCAGGTGTGTTTTTTGGTGTTTTTGGAGCCTGTTTTGGTCGTAAACTGCTCATCCGAGGTCGGATTTGAGCACTTTGACATTGTAGACTGGGGTTTTGGGCCGTTCCGGACACGATGGCGCTGTCCATTTTGCCAAATTCCTCACCCTTTTTTGCTGTTTTTTCTGTAAAAGTTTCTCCTATGAATGAAGCTTCTTCTCCAATTTGTGATTGTATCTGGCATATTTTACCCATATTGTGTGAGCTGTTTGCCCCATTGGTGTTGGCCCAAGCTCATTTGTATCTAAAAATCAGAAATTATCCTCTTTTGAGCTGAGTTTTTTGGGTGTGTGTGTGTGTGTGTGTGTGTGTGTAGTGGGCAAGTGGATAGTCTCTCTCCTCTCACTCCAGAGGTGTGTTCCCTGTCTCGGCCAGGTGTGTTGTCTAAGCCGAGTGGTTCCCCATAGTGTGTGTGTGGATCTTCCCAAGAGTGTGTGTCGGGTCGTTATAGAGGCGCTGTGTGTGTTTTCATCCCGCTCAAATTCTTTTGGCGCCCCCACGGAGGATCTTCTTCGAGTACCTTCTGCTTCGAGCTTCGAGCTTCGAGCTTCGAGATTACAGGTTGCAGGTTGCAGATTACAGGTTACAGGTTACAGGTTACAGGGACAGGGACAGGTACAGGTACATGTGATTCACACAGGTACAGGTAGCTCGAGTACAGTGATATACTAGCAGTGATGTCACTTGCAGTTGTCGTGGGTATGCATCACTTGGCGCCTGTTTGAGCGCATTGTCTGTTGCATTGTACGTTACTTGTGGAAACTGACATTGTACGTATTTGTGGAGCCATACTTGGCTGTATTTGGCAGTCCCAGCCATTTCTGTGACTTGTTCTGGAAGATTGTCATTTCTGAGACTTGACTATACGTGATTTGCATTAGCCTTCGTGTGAGGGTCGATAGCATGAGGTTTTTATTGAGCTGGGGGATTCTCAAATGTAGAGATCCTTTCGGTGATACAGGTAGCTGGAGCACCCTTTTTGTGACCTCGCCATAGGCTATGTACTAGTGAGTCCTACTTGATGCTCGAGTTTTATTGTTGGCAGTCTATGCTTACACATATAGTCTATATTTTGGGTTCTTACTGCTCTATTTGTGGGGAAACTCTGTCAAAATTTTCCCAAGTTATGATGGCTGGTTTTTTGGTCTTTTGAGCCATTTATGCTGTTATGCTGCTGAAATTTTGGCAAAATCAGAGGTTAAGTCAGGTGTGCCTTCTTGGGAGCTTCATGGTTGGCTTTATTGGATGATCAAAATGGCCCTCAATTCACTCCATTTCATTTAAATCAAGACAGTAAATTACAACCATTATGCCTCTAAAACCATTGCAGTGACTTTGTCATGGTAAGGAATAGATAATGACATATTCACCAAGATTTCATGCTTGCATATTCTGGGATCTTTTTTTCTTGTCTTATGGTTGGCCAATTTCAAGGAAACTGGAGAATTTGACTCATACTGCATTGCTTGAGATACTCCACTAAATTAGAATTTACAACCATTAAAGTCTCAAAAGCCTCAACGAATAAACACATGCAAAATTTTATGTATCAATGCATGTGCTTTTTATAGCCCTTAGCTTTATGAAGGTGCACCTTGTTCTTTGAGAGCCTTCTCCTTCTCAAATTGCTTTATCACCGCTTCCATCTCATCATCTCCCCCTACAACCTTCATCATGTAAATATACACTGATCGTGCAAACGTGACAAGGCTAGTATCATTTGCAAAAAAATTCATTTGCATGCAAGAGTTGTTATTTTGCATTGCTTGTATCAGAGGAGCCATTGTCAATTTTGCCATTTCCTTTATCAACTCCTCCAACCTTCTAAGTAGGCATGGCCTCTTTTCAGAATGTGAGCGCTCTCTCTCTCTCTCTCTCTCTCTCTCTCTCTCTCTCTCTCTCTCTCTCTCTCTCTCTCTCTCTCTCTCTCTCTCTCTCTCTCTCTCTCTCTCTCTCTCCCCTCTCTATGTGATATCAAAGGAGCCTACATAGATCAAGTTTTACCTATGGTTGTCGAGCGTGACCATGGCCTAAGAAGATTCATTAGCAATGGACTTGTTTGCACATTGGCGTGCGGTTCTTACGATAGGAAATAACATAGGGAAAGTTTGATGCATGTCCCTCACTGTAGAGTTTATTGCACTGGCCATTTGTGGCCCTCATGTAGTGGAAGCTCAAAGATAGTTCACAAGGTTATCAATTGCAAATGGAAACGTCAGAACTTAAGTTCATTTGATGTGAAGAACATGAATATATAATGTTTTAGATTCCTAAAAAATACTAATTTTAACAAAAAAGAGAGCATGTAGGCTATGCCATGTTTATCATTTCTATGGTTTGCCTTCCACTTCATGCCTAAGAGAGGGAGCGGAAAGGGAAGTAAGGGAAGTAGTCCTCAACTAACAACCAAAAATAGGACCCGCAACCGACCATGGAAATATTTTAAGTTTGCAACTAGTTCCTGACACAATGGTAGAGTCTCATTCATGTGAGCAATTTTGTAGAAATGTTGAAGCATGCAAGCATGAATCATACATGCCACAAATCACGTGACTGTGTAATTTAAGAAAAAAATGAAAGCAAGGAGGTGTGTCTATGGCCCCTCATATTTGCTTGGGTTTTTGTTTGCTCTAGAAATCTTGCTCGGGCTATGGTAAGACTCGTGCAGGTCATGGTGAGAAGCCATGAAGTGGCACAATGCATGAAAGAGTGAGTCCTGCTACCTCTTCAAATGTGTTAAGAAAAGGAATGGAAATATTTGATGATGCCTTTAAGCTACAAATTTGAGTACTAGTCATGTGATGATGTGATAGTAGAAGAGAGTTTAGATGATGAGTTTGGTGTATCCTCTGTGAAGACTCTAGGTGCAAGATGGATGGAAGAAGGGACTAAGGAACCTGGAAGTGATGTTGGACTATGCAATTTTGAGAAAAAAATCATGTGTAAAGATTGAATTATGAAAATTATGTGGCTCCTCATTCTGCATATATGTCAACGATTACGTAGAAGACAGAACCCACTTGTTTTGAGGATGATGTTAAAGATGAAAAATGGAAGCAAGCTATGCATAAAAATATGGCTACCCTTGATGCAAATGGAGCATGGGAGTTGATGCCATTACCAGGGGGAAAGACGGCAATGGATGTAAGTGTGGGTTTACAAAATAAAGCACAATGTTGATGGCAGTGTGAGCATGTACAAAGCAAGGCTTGTGGCAAAGGGTTTACAAGATAAAGCAATTCGATGTAAGTGTGGATTTACAAGATAAAGCACAATGTTGATGGTAGTGTGAGCATATACAAAGCAAAGGTTGTGGCCAAGGGTTATACACAAACATATGGGATTGATTATGAGGAGACATTCAATTCTATAGCTAAGATGGATACCATTTGTGTGTTTATTGCAATGGCTACAACTTTAGGATGGGTGTTGAAACAAATGAATGTAAAGAAGATTTTCTTGAATGGAAACCTAGATGAGATTGTCTTTATGGAACAGTCACAAGGTTATGTGAAAATGCATTTACGTGACCTTATATGTAGGTTAATGAAATCATTATATAGACCAAAGCGAAGGTTGTCATTTTTGAGCTAAAACCCACAAGCTAATGAACTAAGAGTCAAAATATGTGCAATTTAGTTGATATTTGTAAAAATATCAAAGGTGGCAAACTATATTTTGAAGATAAAATATCTTTGAAAACTATTCCTTATTATTTGCAACAAAGAAAATTCAAATATTTACATGATATACATAGTGGATCTAGTAGGGCTAGAGAATTAAAAGGGATTCAAACTTGAATGTCTTAAACAAAGTATGGTTTAGAAAAGGAATTGAAACTTGAATATCTTCAATAAAACATGGTTTAGAGACTACGTTTCTTTTGTGAAAAATATGTATTTATGCTAAAATAGCAAAACATGATTGTGTTGAAAGCTAATTTTTCCAAAGAAATATGGTTATGAGCTAGCCTAGACATAAATTAGATGGAAATTATGGTTCTAGCATGTCTTGCAATGCAATTTTTCCAAAGAATTATGCTTGTGAATAAGATTATACATAATTGATAATTCTTATGGAAAAATATGGTTGTGTAAACTGTACAGAATTTCAATGGAATAATATGATTGAGAGCCTAGAAAACAATATCATATTTTCTATGGCAAAAAAAAATAGTGAGTTAAGATGAGATATAATTTCTCTAGAGAAATATAAAGCTAAAATTTTCATTTTATAAGTTTGACATGTTATATGATGTTTATTGTAGCTTTTAACCCAAAAAACATGTTTACATGTTATTTATCCTTCGATTTGAGTGGCTGAATGACTATTTTTTGACGTCAAACGTGAAAGTTACAACACTATTAAAGTGCAATTCATAATAATTTTGCCAGCAAAAATAGCTTTTATTGGGTCCAATTGAGCCACTTTCATGGAGAAAGTAGTATAGTGCTTCCATACGTGACGTTTTTTTTCAGAGAAAATACTTTTGGTGATGAGTTGGATTGAGATTCAATTTCTCTTGAGAAATATAATAGATTGTGGCATGGATTGAAACTTAATTTCTCCAATAAAAAATGACGTGTGCTTGGAATGTGGGGTTTCTATAGAAAAGCATGAAATTGTCCTAAACTCCAACATAATTTCTCCAAATAAATATAATCAAATTATTCGACTTCCCAAGAAACATATATAAAATAGAAACCCCCAAATGTGATTTCTCTAGGGAAATATAACTTTTGGCTCCAACATACTTTCTCCAAAGAAATATAGTCAAATGCTTGGAATTTCCCAGAAATAAATAAGAGGTAGTAACCCCAAGTGTATATTTTGCTAACAGAATATAAACTTTTTGTTAAAAAGAACCTGTCCAAAATCATTTTTCCCTGTGTAGGTTAGTCTTGCTCAAGTTCCTTCTCTTCCACAATCAATAAGGACACTCTATTTGTAAACATGAAAACATTTTCTTAAAGATGGATACTAGTCTGAGACTGCTTTATTCTGAACTCAAACCTCGTAGACATACTTCCATTTTATAATCATCATTGACCGTGACACCAACGGATGGAGAATTGATACAAGGGATTCACATATGTTCTTTATCTTCAATAAGTAGTCATTAATATGTTTTCTTCTGCACTATATTCAACTCAGTCTTTGTTCGACACCCAAATCAGCCATAAGGCGTATGAGCCATACACACTCAACCATAGTGGTGAAGTTATTAATCCATTCATGTGCGTCACTAATTAGATGATGAGGCATTTGGATACCCTAAGAGAGTCATCCCAAGCCTCCTTAAGGGTGTGCGAATCTTTTTTTATGTGTCCAGTCATAGTGTCTTGCACACTCAAAAAATGAAAATGCATGATCTTTCGAGCTCCCTAGTTCTAATCTCTAAACACCTTTACCTGCTCATCTCCCTCTGGTAACTTTGGTGATGTCGCATGCCAAAACATATCCGAAATGGAAATCTAGTGATAGACGTTTTTTGGCTATCTATATTTTCCATAGTGAGCTACCTCACCCAAGAAAAATCACCTAGATGCTATGGTTATACTCACCTTTTCATTGTACATAGACATGTGTGAGTTAGGGGACTTTCCCATATCCCTTGAAAACCCTCTCCTAGCTAGTCAGTGGGCTGGTTGAGCCAAAAAAATAAATAAAAATATCTTATGGCCCATTTGTGTGTAAGTATTTCATTGTATGGATGGCCTCAATTATTATTATTTTCATACTTATTTAAATATTAATCCTAGGTGTGTGCTATTTGCCTAAGTATGCTATGTACATCAACTCACCGCTACCATAATTTCCCTTACCATTGTGCATATTCCCTATAGGCCTATTCATGCCTTCAAGTTGTTCCAATATATATCAAGTACACCTTGATGATCGTCAAGCTAGATGGTTCCAGTCTTGTGGAAAATCTAGTGGTTTGGATGATTGTGTTTCTAGTACAGCTAACCTCATTGCAGGTATAATCAGTCACGTAGGATCAATCTTGGCTCTTGAGTCAAGGTCCAAAGAACCTAGTCAGCAACTATTTTTCCTTCACATGATTAGTCAATACGCATTGTTCCAGTCTCTTATTGATGAAGGTCGCTTGCCCTTTTGTCACCGTCTTTATGTGCTACCTTGTCGTAGGAACTCCATATTACAGATGCACAAGCCTCCTAAATATTTGTGTGAACCCACTCCAAGAAAAATACACAAAAATACTTTTCACTTAAATATTCTTTTTTGTCCATAGATAAGTATTTTCTACACAATTTTTCTCTTACTTCAAGTAAATAAAAGCACATCAATAAATAAAAAAGAGGGCCCTCTCACTTGATTTTCTTGTTTTTCCATCATGTATATATTTGATATTTGAAATAATCCACATCCATGCAGGTTTTCAAAATCCTTAAGAGTCTATTAGGTCATTCTCTCATGCAAGGAAGGGCTCACTCTTAGAGCTTTATGCAAAATTCAAAAAAGGGGAGCCATTGAAATACTTTTGTAGTGAGAAAACACATATTTTGGTAGAATTTTTTTGCATCCACTTCCACTCCAATTTTGAAGAAGTAGTCAACATAGAAAATGTAGCCCACAAGATTAAAAAAGTGCTCAAATATTCTCATGAGTTTTGAAGCCACCAACGGTGAGATATGACTTTTTTGGTGGACCCCAGTTTTCCCACGTTTTCTCACAAGTCACCCTTAGTTTCCTCTCACCTCCCTTCACACCTCCATACATACACACACTCATTTCTCTCCTTACTCAAACCTACACCTTCCATGGCCTCTCTCACCTTCTTCACTATTACCCTCCCCTCTCACCTCCATAGCTCTCATAGGAACTTCTATAGGCATAGACCATCTCTATGCCTCTCTCTATCACTTCTAAGTAACAATTCCATTTTTACGTCTTCTTAAAATACATAAAAATTCCACATGAGAAGCATGCCTAATCTCTACAAGCTGGGGGATCTCAACAATCAAATTGTCATTTTCATTGCGGTGATCAACTTTGGCACCTCATTATAGAGAAGAGGAGGAAGAAGAAAAGATAGACGATTATTTTGAGGATCTACACAAGGGTGAGTCAAAACTTTTTCAAGGTTTCACCATCACAAGGATTCTCTCACTTCATCCACAACGATTCTTTCTTCAACCATTCAACTCATTCTACCCATTGTAGATATATCATTTAACTTTTAGTGATCACTAACACTAATTACTAACCTACTAACACAAACATCCATTGATATAACCCTAAAAGGCACCTTACCTCAAGCTTGGGGGGTTCACCATTTAGTAGCCCCCTATATAGCGTATGTTTGTGGGGTATTGAAAAAACCCCTCTTTTAACATGTCTGCATGAATAAAAGGATCCTTTATTTTAGGAAATTTATCCAAAATTGAATAAAAAAAACCCTTATTTTGATGTATCTTTGTTAAATTACCTAATTTTTTTGCATTTCAAAACCTCCTCTTTTGAACTCGGGTTATACATTAACATGATTACATAGTGCACCCCCGAGACCTCAAGACATGTATATAGTAAAATCTCTCTCTCTCTCTCTCTCTCTCTCTCTCTCTCTCTCTCTCTCTCTCTCTCTCTCTCTCTCTCCCTCCCTGAACACTCTAATTTCACCTTATCTACCACCAATACTGTCTTCTCTTGAGTCCACATCCAGGACTCAAGCAGACATGAGCGATCCATTGTATTTTGATATTTCAAAATATTAATCTTTGGTTTGTTAACTTGTAAAAAAGGATTTCCAATGACCTAAATGAGGAATCTCCAACATATAAATACGCCCTCTCCTTCTTGTAAATCGTCTCTAATCTCACACATAGCACCCCAACACTAAATGTGTGAGAAAAGACTTAGGTGTAGTGACGACTTTGTGAGCTTCACACTTGGTGTAAGGGAAGCTTGATACTACACATTGCAAGTGAGAGAGTTTGTCATATCTCAAAACAACTATTTGACATGCTCTTCCATTATCAACAAGTTGAGGTTTTGGTGGTTTAAAGGGACGTTTTGACTTTAGAATTGTCATCCTTCCACGTGTGCAACATGCTTTGTCGACTTCAAGGTGATTTATATCTTAGAGTTGTGTCAATTAAGCTTTTTGTGAAAGCATTTTTACTGTGTTTTGTGTGAATGCTAAAGCACCTTTAACGTAATTAAGTTGGTTGCATGAATCAAAAATTTGTATGACGTCTTTACTCCATTGCAAGGCAAAAGATACACATCATTTTTAGCACTAAGCTAAAATTTCAATGTGTGATTTGTAGAATTTTAGATCCTTGTAGGTTAGCCAAAATAAATGTATCAATGAATCCTCTTATCTCGCCACTCATTAGGTACAACCTCAATTTGGATGTATATAATGTTATTCTATTTTAAGAATTAGGTCATGCATAGACCATGGATAATGGTCTAGGAATAGAGACTTTTCTCTTCATTTCACACCACACATTAGAATAACCATTTCAATTAGTAGAAATATACATTTTCAACAATGTATGGTGTTCATGTTTGATGCTCAAAGAGTAAGAAAAATTCTTGTATCACCAAACCCTGTCATCTTGCCTCTTATTGACTATCACATATCATTTGATATGCAAGTTTTTTTTTGGTTTTAGAACAAGTTGCAACCTAGAAAAACATTGTGTATGTAAATCTTTCTAAGAAAAAGAAAAAAGGAACGTATTTTGAAATTGTTTTAATGGAGGCCCAATGCCATCGACACAATTTCAAAATACATTGGAGAGCTTAGCAAGGATGTTGAGCTAGTTTTAGCAAATTTCAAACAAGACAAGACAAGCACCGACTTCCAAATAGATGCATGAGGTAATGGTTAAGGTGATTGAAAAGTTGAATGAATCCTTGAGCAAATTGTTAATTCACCTTGCACAAGATGTAGGTCCCAAGGGACAAAAAAAGAAAGCTGAGAAACGAGAGCTACGACCTAGGAAAGTATTACAATGTTGGAATTATGAAATCTGGGCATGAGACGTATAAATTTCCTTGGTCCCATGGAGAGCCAAGGAGACCTAAGTTGAATTATTGAGTGATCAATGTAGATGAAGGAACTAGTTAACAACCAATTCTTTTGCAAAGATAAAATGGAACAAGACCATCACTACAAGGAGTGGAAGGAATTTCACCTTTTTTAGATCCAAATGTGCATGTGATAGAGGCAACAAAGTCAAATGAGGTTGACATGGAAGAAAATGGCAGCAAACGTGGTCGTGGAAAAGATAAGGAGAAAGAAGGAGTCACATCACAAAGCAACCATGGAGGAGACAAGAAGGCTAAGGAGACCAAAGAAGCCAAGAGAACTTGATGTCATATCAACCTCCAAGACTTTCTCTTGGACATGGTATGGCTCCATAAAACCTTTTAGAAGACATGAGAGGTAAGGGTCGTGATATCTCATGACCTCAATTTCTTGAATTGTGTCCGCAAGCTAGGAGGGATTTAACAAACGCAATTAGTACTAGGAGAAATGTGAAAGAGAATGTGCATGTTGTAAAGATTACATAAGCTAAAATGGATGAAGATATTACACATATGCTAGATTGTTAAATCAAAGGTATGTAGTTTAGAAAAGGTCTAGTGGATGGGGGTACACAAATTTGCATCATGACTGAAGAACTCATGCTGAAACTAAGCACGGATATCCATGAGATGCCTGAAATCAAAATCAAAATGGCAAAAAAAGCAAAGCTATGTGCTAGCAATTTGTAAAAAGTTTTTGTGGAGGCCGTTGGCTTAAGAAGGCGGTTGATTTTCATGTTATGTCAACGAGATGTCAACCAAGGGGAATGGTTATCCTTTTATCTTGGGAAGACCATGGCTAATGAAAATGTGAGCTTTGCAGGATTGAAAAAGTGGAAGGTTGATTTGCAAGAATGCAAATCATAAAAACATGATCTTTGACATGAAGGAGCAATGTTAAGAGGATATCCATGACGAATCATTTTGACGCAAGATAGAAGAAGATTGGAGTGATAACACCTCAGAAAAAGAGAGTAATGGTAGCATTACTGAAGAGGAGTCTCCCATTGAAGTCATGGGGGTAAGGTTTAAGCCAAGCAACCAAGAGACCTCTTGTTAAGTCTTGCAGGAAGTAGGTCCCCAAGAGGAACAAGGTGTGTAAGATGAAGGGATGTTGTTAACAAGAGTTACAAGGGAAGAAAGAGAGGAGACCAAATGTTTGCTAAGGAAGTTTACTAGGCTTTTTGCTAAAGACTACACGGACTTGCATGAAGTAGATGATGTTAGTCGCTTAGCTAGCGGGAGCCTCAAAAGAACATATGTAATATGAAGGGATGCTGTTAACAAGACTTACAAAGGAAGAAAGAGAGGAGATCAAATGTGTGCTAAGGAAGTTTACTAGGCTTTTTGCTAAAGACTACACGGACGTGCATGAAGTATATGATGTTAGCCGCTCAGCTAGCAGGAGCCTCATCATCATTTTTTTATTCCCACTCATTTGTTAATGAGAAATCCCATAAAAAAATTTATTGTAACACAATTGAGTTCCAAAGAGTGTAAAGGGGCCAGGGGCTTCCAAAGTTGTAATTAATTGCACTTGCTAGCCTTATTATTCAGCCAAATTAGCTAGTAGTCACAAACTTTTGAGGGGAAATCTCTTTTTGAGAGTAATTTTCAGCATGATTTTGTTGTTTGTGCTGGAATCTGACTCATAACCATATCTTCTTCTAGAGTGAGAGATATCATATATACCATGTATGCCCTCCTGGTTCGTGTCAGACTGATACCTAGTAAAATAATTGATAACTAATTGCAAAGTCCCCCAAGTTCGTATGCTAATAACATATTCAAACGTCGAAAGCCGCTATGCAATATTCCTTAATAAAAAGGCTTGTTGCACACACATGCTGTTGTGCTCATACACAACATATGCTGTATCATGGCATGTTTAATTTGACCTTATCAAATAGTTACAACTAATCAACCATGTCAAATAGTATATAGTATTGAGAATTAGAAATTGCACTCACAAAGTGTACCTAAAATTATCCAATGGTGCCTCAAAGAAAGTGTTATTTGTATGCTTTGGAGAGTGGTGATAAAGGGTCATCCATGCCGAGCAGCTTGACACCCTTCATGAAGTCTAGCCAAACTAATTACCAGCCCTTGGCTAACAATGTATACAACAAAATTGTAAATCTTATGGTAACTGTCACAAGCCTTGCTTGTTTTTGGAGTGCTTAAACGGGACTCACCTCTACTGCATGATAGAGCTCCGGATCATGTTTTGGAAAAATTTCCAAACAAACAGAAAAATCTATGCATACCTTATTAATCACTAAAATCAACTTGACTTGCCGTGTTGGTGGTCTCTTGATCCTTGGTGTAGTAAACAAAGTTACCCTGCCAATCCTCGAACTTGTCGAGTGGGGTATCGTATTAAAAGCATAAAAATATGTACAATAATTGTAATGACAAGGCATACTTGGGTTATCCAATACTCATTGCCAAATGATCCTAGAATCCTATTGGATCTTGCTTGCCAACCATGGGTAAGCATGCCTCTTGAGGCCATCCACCCTCGCATGGCCTTGCTTTAGCTCTTCTTGGAGCCATGCTCAACGTGTAGAATAGGAATCAACAATTCCACAGGCAGTATGGAATTTATCCCAAACACCAAAGTAAAAGGTGTCGTATTTTGTGGCATTTTTTATGCAACTCGATCCCAATCCTGTGTTTTGCTCATCAACTTTGGCATTGGTTCCTTGAATTTGTTTTGTTGTTTTTTCATTCGACTCATTTGATATTTCTTTTTTCTCCTTATTTTTTGGTTAGGAAACTAGTTTTTGTGTCTTTTTTTCTTATGAGCCACTTAAAAGCTCGTCATCAACATCATTCCCAAAATCATTGCTCCTTGATTGACAGAAGTTATCTTTGTCATTATCACTGAGATTTTGAAAAACTTTGTCCACTATTCATTTGCAATTAATTGTTTCATTGGTTTTTGTTGTTCTAGTCTCCTCTTCCACTACCAAGATAACACTTACCATCTAGAAGGGCAATATGTTGTAACCATTTTGGTCACAAAAAACCGTGTCGATCACCTCGTTCAAGCAAATATCTAGAGTCGCTCGTACTTTATTCCATCCAAAGGGTTCAAACAACTCCTTTGGAAATGGATCTTTCACGTAGTAAGTATCTTTGACAAAGCACTCTAGGATGCAATCCTCCCTCTTTCATTAACCAAGCAAGCATTTGTATCTCTGAATCCGTAGTTGCTCCAAATCTTCTACTAGGGTTTGGTTTACATCTCTGTAACTATGATCCTTTGTGCCAACCTTAACAATGATACCCGTATGATGTAGGTAGAGATGTTCATAGCCCTAATCCTAAACCATTTTGAGTTGATGCATAAATGGTCGTCCCAAAATAACTTCAAAGTTGTTGCCTTTCCCAAAATCAACTACAACAAAAGTATGTTCGTATTCTATTCCATAAGAGGATACAATAACTTGTTCCAACATTCCTAAGGGTCTCCACATATCATCTGCTAGTTGCAACTTCATGGGAATTTTTCTAAGAGTTGGTCTTCCCCATTTCTCCCAAATTCCCTTTGTAGAAATGAATATTGTGGTCCCAGTGTCGAGTATCGCTATTGTTGTTACTCCCTTGTACTTTAGTGGTTAAGTTGTGTTGCCCTCTTCGCCTTTGCAATAATTACCCACTTCATTCACTGATACAAGCTCTTCTTTGGGTTTCTCTGGTTGATTTGTTCCCATGATTTTAGCTACAAGTTTATCTTGTGGATGGATTTTGAGCCCCATCTTTTCCAAGAGTTTGCTTATTTTTCCCCACAAATGGGTCTGATGTTTAGAAGTTAGGTGAGAGTAATGGTGCATCTGATAAGAGAAGAAATCAAATCATGTAAGCTCTTTGTGTCTTTCATCTGTGGAATAGGATTCCATGGGGATGGCACAATTCTCACTTCAAATTTTGTCTCATGTTCCCCTACAAAGGAAGGTAAGGTCCTTATGGTTGGTGGTTTACTCTTCACAAATACCTCCATCCCTACATCCCCATATAATGACTGTATATCCCCAAGATAGATCTCTCAATCCATGTTGACCTCAGGGATGGGTGCTATTAGCAACAACATGGCACTTTCGTCTTTTAAGTTTCTGATTGTCTCCCATAGTGATTGTTGCCATGACTTGTCCACTTTAGAAATTGGTAGCATCTCAAGAGATTTAGCCTTATCCGTTGTGTTCGCAATAACCTTTGTATCAAATGGTCCTTCTTTTTCCACTATTGCTGGTTTGCCCATGTTGTCTAGATTCTTAGTGTAGTGTTTGAGTAGGTCCCATCCACAACCGTCACAAAATCCAAAGATTTTGATTTGTTCACCCATGTTGTTAGCTTTGAGTGCACTTTTGTTTATTTTTTCTGGCACATTCAAGGTTTCTGGCTACATTAGAGCTTGAGAAGGCTCTAAGAGCCTTTTACACATTTACATTTGTTTGGTTTCTATTTGAAGATGCAGATATATTAGCATTCTTTGTTCCAAAATTTGGTCGTTCTTCAGCCTTGCCTCGTAGGCTTGCAACATAGCATCTAAGTGCTTGTTCACCTTCTCAACCAAGATTGATCTATCTGATACAATCTTTGACTTTGGCATTTTCTTTGCTCTCCTATTTATGTGTGAGCTATTCCTTTGTTTAGTTTGATTCCGTCCCCAAGGTTGTCTTTTTCTTTATTCTCTTTGATTTCATTTTGCCGCGTTTTGATTTCCATGATTTTTGAGGAGTCCTTATTGACCCACTCTCAAATTTGATTTGTTCTAGAAGTTTCAACTCATCCACCAGTGGGCTGATTTTTGGCTACTTCTTGAGCTTGAGATCTAGTCACCACTTTGACTAAAATTGTCCACTTTGACTCGGATTCTCTTGAGAAAGGTAAAATTTCAATGACATTGGGAGTCACTTTTTTTCGTGTTGTCTCAATTCTTAGCATAGTGTTGGAGTTGCACAAGAACTAGGATAGCTGGGACATGAGTTTTCTAGTTGATTGGAATAGCTACTCTAGCTGGATGAGTTGAGACTTAAGGGTGTTGCCGCCATGTACGTACAAAAATGCCAGATGAAAGAATTTCATGACCAGCATGTCATAAACAAGGAGTTTCAAAAGGGTGACTATGTCTTAGTCTACACCTTGAAACAACACTCCAAGAAACTAAAAAGGGCAAGGTAACAACCCATTTGTGATCAATGACATATCACCAAGTGGTGTCCTCCAACTTGCAACATTGGAGGGAAAGGTAATGTCTAATTGGATCAATGGATGTATATTGAAGAAGTATCATCAACCTCTTACCGCGGGAATGTTGGAGAAAATACATGAAGCAAAGGAAAGACAGCAAAAGGCTCAAACAATAAAAGAACAAGCACAAGAATCTTGATTACAAATTTTGAAGTGCAAGGAATGACAACATCTAGAAGCACCTTCTCCTTCTATTAGTAGTCCAAATCGAGTAAAGTCGGCTTGGAGGAATGGACATGCACATCAATGTTCAACTATCTGATGGCACAACAGAAAGAGGACTTGTGGATATCGGGGCACATGTTAATACCATGCGGTATTTGACATACCTCAAATTATCAACCTCCATGATCAAACCAACCAAGATTTTAGCTAAAGGCAACTAACAAAGGAACAATGGTTAGTTTGGGACAAGCCAATGTCTCAATTAACATTGCTGGGAATCACTACCCACATTAATTCCACATCATGGCTAATACGAACCTCAATGAGGAAATCATCTTGAGAGTTTCATGGATGCGCACTTACAAAGCAGATCCCAAGTGCGAAGACTACACTTTGAAGTATAATCTCAAGGCCATAGATTATGTTGCACACTTGGCACAAACATATCATATTTGGAATTTACAGACTCATTCTGAAGAATTGGTGATAGGAGAACCACAGTTAGATCCTCAATTGTAATAGTCTACAAGTAGTCATGGAAAAAATGTTAAGCAAGTTTGGGTCAAAAGGACAATCATAGCAACCAAACCATAGCAAATATGGATACCCAAGGCTTCCAACTCGATTCAAGTTTTCAAGTCTCTCAAAAACCTTAGCCAAAGCCAAAACGGTGGCAGGAATTTAAACAACAACTCATTACTTCATCTCGCTCACCACAGTCCTCCAAAACACCATCAGATCCCGAGGGTACGGTACCACATGAGTGTACAAGAGGAGGGGTTTGGATTTTGTACACATTAAGTGTATACAATAGGGGTATCCCTCCATTATTTCATACTCATACCGTATACATAAGGGGGGAAGGGGGGGTTACATAGGGGCTACATACAACTACCTAGGCCACCTTAAATACAATCGTTGTTTCAAGAGAGAGAGAGAGAGAGAGAGAGAGAGAGAGAGAGAGAGAGAGAGAGAGCATCAACTAAGTTGTTTTGATATATATATATATATATATATATATATAGAGAGAGAGAGAGAGAGAGAGAGAGAGAGGAGGGGAAGAGAGCATCAATTCATATTCCTTCCAGAAGAACATATTTGCACTTCGACTCCTACTCTTGCACAAAAACATTGCTTGTGCCCATGCACATTGCACAAAACTTTTTCAGGGGTGACTTAGAATGGGAAGGGGGGAGTAACCGTAGCTGGAGCAACATATTGCAAGATATGAGGCCGCAAGACGATGAGAGATTATGTGTACAATGTATAAAGTGTGTTTTGCTGCTTAGAATTTTTCCTTTTTGACGACTTTTAGTAAAAAATTTCTGTTATCAGGCATAGTATTGAGCCATATTGACAAATTTTGACGGGTGAGATGCCTAGAGTGAGAGTATATACATACAAGTGTGATGAATAATTTTGGCAAGAATTTTTGCCAATTTATAATAATTTTCAATAATTTTCTTACATTTTTAAACTAATAATGATTTTAAAAAAATGAATAAACAGAGCCAAGAAATTTAGATTCAAGTAGAAAACACCAAACCCACAAAGCAAGAGCTTCAAGCATGTCAAATATGGAAGAATTTGACACATATTGAAATTTGGGCAAACTTGGACCAAAATTGCATAATCACGACCAATTAATGGCTACATTTCCAATTAACAAGCCTCCTAAGCCACAAGTGGTATGACATGCAAAAGGTGGACATGTCAGATAAGGAGGGACAATGCACTTGGGACAAGCCAAACACATATGGGTAAAATGGGCAAATCAAGCCTCATTTGCAGATAGTCACTTTGTGTGTGTGTGTGTGTGTGTGTGTGTGTGTGTGTGTGTGTGTGTGTGTGTGTGTGTGTGTGTGTGTGTGTGTGTGTGTGTGTGTGTGTGTGTGTGTGTGTGTGTGTGTGTGTGTGTGAGAGAGAGAGAGAGAGAGAGACCACAACCTATTGCTCAAGACAAAGGCCACCGACAATGATAAAGCATTTGTTAAACAGCAAGGGCACAAATTCACATACAAGGACTTGGTCTATTCAGAGATGGAATTGCCACTTTGGCTAATATCTCAACCTATCAAAGTATGGAAGCTACCAAGATACACAAAACCAAATTTGCACATTACAATAGTCATGGCAATGGGGCTTTCTGAGAAAACAGTGGCCCACTGCTGTGAGTTGAAAAGCTACATCTTGGAAAATCAGGTCGAGGTCAATCTCAAGAGCAATGAGAGGAACAAAACTTACATGAATGAAGGGACAATTCTTACAAGGATATTGATACCAAGACCTAGGGATGATCGACCAACTATCGCCAGCCGATTCGCAAATTGATCTTTTTCACAAGTCAAATCATGCGGTCCTAACAGTAGGTGGTCCATCATTGACACGATATAAAGAAAACAAGAGGACAAAACTCCAAAAAAAAAAGACTTCAGACAATGAAAAGATTGAAATTGACATTGAGATTAGCGGTGAGATCAAACCCATAAATAGAGCCACCACGTCAAAATTCCAAACCACGGCGGATGAAGAAGATGAAGATGAAGGAGAAGATTTTACCATACCACTAGTACGGATCAAGTGTAGATCAATTGAGTTAAAAGACCAAATTCCAATCTCTCAAGCTCAGAGATCTATAGAAAGGGCACAGAAAATGAGGGATGAAAGAAGGAAAAAGATGGTTGAGAAAAAGAAAAAAGTAGAAACAAAGGGTGATGATGCATATGATGAGGAGGAAGACAATCAAGACAAGCCACTAGAACAAAGAAAATCAAAAAGGTTAGAAAAGATAAAGTGGTACAAGAGGAGGACAGCAATAGATAAGGTGGATCGTGCCATCACAATGTGCCAACACAACATACTCAAACATAAAGCCGAGTAGAGAGATCAAGAGTAGTCCAAAAAGGAGAAGACTGATGACCTCAAATTCTTGGATGACTTCTCAAGGAGCAAAGAGAAGGACGACAAGGAACCACAAAGGGAGGGGATAGGTGTGGAACCCTTAGAAGTCCATACAGGCACAATGCCACCTCTCTCCCCCAAGGCAACCACCCCTCTTCTTGCTGACAACACCAAGAATGAAGAAAACAAGCAAGAAACACTTTCATAGAAGCCACCTTGGGAGCAGCCGATTGTTGAAGATAAAGAGAAAATATTAGAAAGGGAAACTACCCAGTAGATCCCTATAGTGCAGCAAGAGTCAAAAGAGCATCAAGAAGCTCACAAGGAAAAGGAAACTAAAAAGACAGAGCATGTTCCAACTACTGAGACAAAGCAAGACAAGCAAGAGGATTAAAGAAAATAGAGTTGGAGGCTAGCACCTCTCAACACCAAATTACTTCAGAAAGAGGGCCAATATCTCCATGCTCAAGGGCAATCATTGAAGATGGATCCAAAATTTGACATTGATGAGCAGTTAGAACACATCAAGCTACAGTTCAAGTGCTAAAGAACCATCACCAGCCTGAGGGAGCTTGATCTAAAAGATGCCCAAATGGAGGCAGTCACATAAGTGGAAGATCTCCAAGATAGTCACGTCCAACTCAAGGACACACACACACACACACACAAAATAGCTTGTAATATTTCAACAGATCTCTTAAAAAGGTGCAAATTTATAATGGATTTTTTGAACATGGAATTAATTCCACTTGCACAAGGAGTGGATGCTCCAAGCATGGCATGTTCTTGTGTTGGCTCATTCAAATGTACCTTAAGAAAACAAAGTTTAATATGATGCATCTTTTTTGTTAGGGACTTGCAAAAACTGAATAGTGACTTTGTTTTTAAGTTTGATGGCAGAATAGCCAACAAACCTTGATGTTAGATTGGCGATCATTGGGCCAAAAATATTTTTCTACCATGTGAAGAATCCAGTATAAAAAGCCTCTTTGAATGCTAACATATTGCTTGATGGCAGGAACATGCATCTGGCATAGAATCCGTAGAAGGTTTTCCACTCAAATCATAGCATAAGCCTTTGTTACCTTCTAAAAAAGATGTCCAACGGGCTCGTTCTTGCTCAGGCTCATGAAAAGTTTCAATGCATGTAAGAAGCATTCTGTAGATTTTATATAGCATTGCACATGAGAGGTCAGGGAGGCTCTTGAAGAAGTTCATGGTGCTCGTTAGGGTTTTCATCATGTATTCCTCCGTTGTTGGTCCTTGCTCTAGAGCTGGCAGTCTTGGGGCAGTTGAGCCACATTGGTCTCTTCTTCCTTAGTACTTCATGTGCTGGCCATGTCCTTACCCTTGGTACAGGACAGAATGTAGAGTCTCTCTGTATTGCTGCAGGTGCTCTTGTAAATAGAATGAGGTATCTTGAGTTCTTGTTGAGCCAGTTCTTTATCCATTTGGGGTGGAGAGCATCTGAACCTTCTTCCTGTATATCCTTGTAAAGTCTTTCTTTGACTTGCAATCCCTCCACCTTTATCAAAGGGTAGGGAAGTGACTGTTGATGCCATTGAGCATTAATTTGGTTGGGAGTAAACTAGGCTACATTGACTGAACTAAGAACTCTCAACTCCCAATCCATTGTTGCTTTCCATTCAACATCTACCTCATGGACAATCTGTTCTTTTAGTGCATCTTCTTTAGCTTTAGAAAGTTGGACCATTGGCATTTGATATTCTCTAGTGATTGGTACCGAGAATTCAAAATCTCTAGTCTTTCCTTCTGTTGTTTGTGTTTCCATATCCGTAAAGGAGACTGATGGTATGTCTATAATTGACTATTCGGAGGTTCCTGCCTCATCTTGAGCTTTTGTATGTCCCTCTCTCAGCAACTGGTTGGCTCTCTTTAAATCCTCTATTTCCTTGAGCAACTACTCTTCTCTTTGTACCCGCATTAAGGCAAGGTCTCGTCTTTGTGCCTATTCAAGATTCAACTCAAGTTACAGGTCCTTGTTTCTCTTTTCCAAAGTCTTGTAGACTTTGTATGTCCCCTTGACTGAAGCTACAACTGGGTTTTCCCTGGTCTACCTTAGAAATGCCGCTTGGTCATTGATTCTTTGCTTGGAGTATTGCAATGAGGCATTGGCTACATCTAATGGCACTTGGATCTTCTGGATAAACTGAGTAGTGATTAAAAGTTTGTTGGTCACTTTTGTCAGTTGTTGGTCCTTGCTTTTGCATGCATCTGAAAGCTTTGTGACAAGCTCCCCTAAATCTTCCATCTCTTTCTGTTGCCTTTCCTTGACAGCTTGGTATTGTTCTACTTCATTTTTTAGTTTTTTGATCTATCCTTGAAGATCCTCAATGATGTTCATCTTGTCTTTGAGCTCACCTTGTAGAGCATCTATTACCTATTCCAATTCTTTATCTTTGGCACTACGACTAAGTGCTGTTGTTTGTATCTTTTCATTCATTAGTTGCATCTGATTTGCATACATTCGCTCAAGAAAATCCTTCGGATCTTCTGGGACTTTCTGTGCAGTGTTCTTCATCCTTGGACCCTTGATCTCTCTCGGACTCCATGATTTTGAGTTTTCTCTTGTAGCTTGGCAGCATTTTTCGTAAGACTTTTTCCTCTTTCAAACCTTGCTTTCTGCTGAGGTTCTTCCTGATGAGCTGCCACTGTTTTATTCTTCATTTCTTCTCTCCTTGCCGTCTTTTCCTCAATGTCAGAGCTTTCACTATTGTGGGCTTCAAGCGAGCTTTCTGTTGACTCCTCATATCTGATTTGTATACCCTTTTCTTCTTAGATCTAGTGGTTCATGGAGAAGGTTGAGCTAATACTATCCATGTATTATGATTTTGGGCTGGGGGCAAGTTATCTACCATTCCAATAGCATGGTATGTGATTTGGGTTAGAACTTTTGGAATGCCCATATATGTTATCTTTCCTTCCTTTTTTGTGCTCTTGAGTGTTGTAAGAACATGCTGTGCATAATCTATTGCTTGCCTTGTTGTTGACTTTAACACTTGCGTGAAAGTAGTTGCAACTCCATGATTCAGAGTTGTGTACCTTGGTGGTC
Organism: Adiantum capillus-veneris; assembly: GCF_014529385.1. Lineage (NCBI taxonomy): Eukaryota > Viridiplantae > Streptophyta > Polypodiopsida > Polypodiales > Pteridaceae > Adiantum > Adiantum capillus-veneris. Next base: position 157,932,604 of record NC_140936.1, on the reverse strand, counting down.
TCTTTGAGAGAAAATGAAAGTGTTGATGATAAAGACGGACGGGATCCTCTACTTGCTTCAGTATTAGGTCAGAGAAAGTGGCAGCACAACTGTATACTTGGTGAATGTGCCATCCATCTTCCTATCCCTAGCCCTCATTGTCATACCTTCCATTGGCAACTTTAGTGCCTCGGCCACTATGTCCTTTTTTATAACCACTTCAACTTTCTGGCCTTATTGATCCATGATCTGAGCAAATCTATCCTCTTTAATAGTGGATAATATTTCATAGGCCCGCTGGAAATCTACTCCACATGGCTCTTGGTCGTAGAATTCTCAAAGTCCCAGTCTTCTATTGGCTCCTTTAATGTTTGGCTTTGTAGCTACATCATAAACTTCCTTGGGTAACTCTACTTGGTGTCCATGTTCACTCTTGAACCTACCGGTGAAGACTATAGTGTTGTTTTCTTCAAGCTGTTCTTTGGATAGGTAGGTTGCCTTTGCCGTTTTCATAGAGCTCGGCTCCAGGTATGGTGGAAATTCTTGCAGCTTCTCTTTCTGAGTCATCCTCTTCTTTGCTTTTTCAGCCACTTGCATTGCACCTAATAGGAGAATACAATGTCAAAGTTAGAAAATTCCACGGATTCCACTCTGAAATGCCCGGAGTCTGAATTACTGGCAAATGTTACCATTTTGCTTCATATCAATTTTGGAGCATGCGTAAAAACATGTAAGGATCGATACCATGCAATTTAGGCAAACTTTGTAACCAAAGTAAATAATCACAATTATTTACAGCTGCGAAATTTTTCCAACTTTTTGCATTTTTGACATCATAGGCTTGAAACATATGTGATTTAGATACTCTGAGTGAAGTGTGGGCTCATTTGAGTGCACAGAGTGGAAATGGTGTCAAATTTAGGCTTCAGACTTTGAAACAATAGATATAAAGGGATTTTGGGTTTTTGTGATCAAATTGATTGGTAGCCATGGAACATCATGTACTTTGGTCCCATAAGGTCAAAGTTGAAATTTTGATTCATCTGGTGAAAAAGTAAATAATCACGATTATTAAATTTTTCAACAAATTAGACATTTTCTGTTGCAAGCTGATTCTAGACATGATATAGAGCCTCTGTGTGAGATATGGGGTGATTTGGATCAAAAAATGTGATAGTTAACTCAAAATTTGGACAGAAGAGTCTTTAGTGCGTTTTTTGACAAAATCAGAGATTCTCTTGATCGTTTGGGCTCATACTTGACATATGGCATGTAATAGATGTGTACAAGTGATAGGTGAAGTGACAAAATATTTTCAAGCCAAATGTGCACAAAAGTAAATAATCGTGATTATTAACTACATTCACATTTTTTGCATGAAAAGATACTTTTTTGACCTACACATCTTCATTACACCTAAAACAAGTCCTAAAATGAATTTGGTAAGATTTGGTCATATTGGCATCACTTCATGCTCTTGTCCAATCTGAAATCACCAATTTTGTTACTACTTGGTGTGTAGAGTTGTTTGGTCACTTTTAAAGCCATGGACTTGTCCACTACATAGTCCTGATGCAGCTCATCCACTTTGGGCTCATTCGGAGTCAGTTTGACTTCATATGTCAAATTTGACACTTTGTAGCCTTTGAGTTGTTTCCTGTTGTTTGATATCTTGCCTTGACTATTTTCTTAAAACTATCTAGGTACATTGTGTATAGACCTTGTCTATAAGCTGCCCGTGCAGTTAGAATCCAATTCTGGCATGTGACAAAAACCTAGATTATTTACTTGGGACCCTCTTGATCTCTGCCAAATGGTCATCTAATGATATGGAAGTGTCCTACTATCTAGGGACATGCTACAGTTCAAGTGTCGTCCAATTGGGTTGAGCTAACAAGCCGCTATGGTCGTTTTTGTGTCATAGGAGTTCATGCACAATTGGGATTATAGGGTTTTTTTCTTGTGCCTAGACTTGCTACCCGACTGTATAGAAATGTTCTTTGATAAGTTTAGAACTTACCCCTCATGTTTCGTGTGAGACGACGCTGAAAATGGGTGAGTCTAGACTCTGAAAATCACACGTGAAGAAGGTAGAGAGCTCTCTTCTCCAAGACTACCTAGTGGAAATGAGGTGATTTTGGGCTACCTTGGATATCTATACTCGGACTTCCCAAAATATTTTTCTCCAGATTCCCCTCTAGTCCTACTAGACCGTGAAATCTATGTTGGACTCAAAAATTTCCTCATCGGACTTCGTTAGCTCATTCTGCAAGAATTTGCAGAAACAGGCCTTGGCGGCCTAATTAGGCTTCCCGCTTCCGTCTGTCATTTTGATTGAAAATTTTTTGTGGCTGTCCGTCTTGTTCTTCTAATCATCAGCATATCTTCAATTTTTCCATCTGAGCTCATTTGCTATTTATTATTAATTATTTATTTTTTTTATTAAAAAATCAAAGAAAATAATAAAATATACTAGAAAAGAAAATTGAAAAATCAACAATTAAGAAAATCCATTGGAGAATACTATTTATTACCTTTTGCCAATTTTAAGCTCCAATATCAAGAAAAATTGATGAAAATAAGCAAAAAAAAGGCTATTTTTTATGTATTTTTTGATATTATATATATTATTTACACTCATCAGGGAGATGTTATCAGTTGAAATTCCCCTGTTGATGATTTTTAAGAGCATTATTAGGTATTTTTTGCAAAAAACTGCACGTTAACATCCATCTTCCCCCCCCCCCCCCCCCCCCCCCCCCCTCTTCAAACATTGCCCTTAATTACTGAAGTTCCCTTCCACCCCTCCTAGATGGAGTACTTCGGGACGACTTTGTGCATGAGTTAAACAATCGTGCCTATGCATGGCTGTGGTTGGCTCTATCATGCTTTGAAGGTCAATGCAATTTAAACCAGTATGTTTTGCAAGAGTTGAGTCTTGAGTAGTTAACTCAAGGGTTTCAGTGGTCGAGGTTTCTTGTTGATGTCTTCTAAATAGCAGACTCTGTAATTTGTGTGCTCTTTGTCTGATTGTACCATCTGAATGCTTTGGCACATTGATTTTTTGAGTTGTAGGTATCAATGATGACGGTTGCTGAGATTTAACTCTTCATTGGTATTTTGGTTTTCCGTTGATGAATTGTTGTGGTTGAGTGTTTTTAGATTTAACTTTCCAATGCTTCATTAGATTTACAGTTTGTGGAGAAGATAAATGCTCCTTTAGTTTCCAAACCCATGGAGTGCTAGTTTCCCTTCTCAAAGATGTTTTTCTTTGAGTCGATAGTTGGGAAACTTTCTTCAGTATGGTAGATGAGTTTTTAGGCACCCAAATCTAAGACGGATTGTCCTTGATTTGTGCTTTTGGTACCCATATTTGCTTGACTCCTTGCATGCTACTTGTAGCATTTGCTTGACTAGAGGAGGAAGTAGATTGATTACTCCCTGGTTTCTTCCATGGGTGACCTCTTTTCCATTCCTCTTTGCTCGGTGCAATTGGAACGATGAGTTGTCCTCCTTTAGATGATAGCTTGAGTTGATTGGCGTCCCAATTTGGCGTTGTCTTGTACATCTGCATCCATGGGCCAAGAATCATTGTTTCATTCATATGTTCATCTGGTATGCATAGAATTTGATGAGGGCATGAACATCCACGTACTATCACATTCAAGTTGACTACTCCCAATGCTTGTGTTGGGTTTTTGTTGCATCCTTTGATAGCAGATATTCCCGATGCTAAAGACTGATTCATCACTTTCTTGTAAGTGGAGTGACTGACTGCATTCATTCAAGCTCCGGTATCTACAAATGCATTTGTGCTATGATTGTTCATTTGTACTTTGATGGGAAGGTCCATTCTATCCAACCATTCATCATTCATTGACACTGCATCATTCTTCAATTCCCATAGTCTATCATCTAGTTCCAATTTGTTGATGGGAATAGGTGTGTTGATTTTTGAACGCAGCTTTCCTTTTGAGTACTTGAAGTCAAGCTTCCTCTCGGGATTCATCATTAACTTTTTGTCATTCATCTTTATTTGCTTTTTTGTATGCATCTTCTCTACCAAATCATTGGTTAGTGGCAAATGATACTTCTTTAAGCAGCATCCACTAATCCAGTTAGCCATTGGTTCACCATCTAAAGTGGACAACTTAACTACTCCACTTGGAGAGAGATACATCTTCAATGCTAAAAGGTCTAAAAGGTCCGTTTCCCTTTTTCTTGAACTTGGAAATGTGTTGCTTAAGGGAATAGAATAAAACTAGGTCCCCTTTTTTGAAGATTTTTATGACTACATGTGAATCAAAAAATTGTTTTTGTTTCCATTTTTGTGCATAGATTTGAGCTACAGCTGTTAGCCTCTTCTCATCAAGATTTTCTAAATCTTTGAGCCTCTCTGACAGTTCATGTCTGGTCCACTCAAGATCTTTTGCCACCCTTAGTGTCGGCAAAAAAAAAATTGTTGGTAGTATGGCATCAAGACCATAAACAAGATTAAAGGGTGTAGCATTCAAAGCTTCCTTGAATGAAACTCTATAAGCCCCTAGAGCAACATATAGATTCATTTCCCAATCAATTCGTCATGAACTAACCACTTTAGTAAATACTGAGCTAAGAATTTTATTCGTGTGCTCAGCTTGTCCATTTGCTTGTGGATGATATGGAGCGGATTTGTTATGAATGACCATAAATTCATTCAGCAAATACTCAATTACCTCATTGAGGAGATGAGTTTTCCTATCACTGACAATTTCCATTGGAAGTCCATATCTTGTGTATACATTCTCATATAAGAATGCGATTGTGATTCTAGCGTCATTCTTTCTAGTTGCCTTAGCCTCTGCCCATTTGATCAAATAGTCTGTAGCTACAATGATATATTGAGCTTGAGTTCTATAAGCAGGTGGTCGTATTGGCCCAACAAAATCTATGCCCCATTTTGCAAAATCTCTACCCCCCATCATTGGTCTTAAAAGGCATGCTATCTACCCTGGTTGGCATTTTTGCTAATTGGCATGCATCCACACCTTTGAACATATTCCCCAAATGAAGTGGGAGTGTATAAGGATGGACTTTGTCATTGGATTACCTACAGTACAAGGAGGATATAATTCACTTATAATAGTTGTTGACCTGCACATCTCATACCGGTCAAGAAAACCTTTACCGCCTCCGATATTGCACGACTATTTGTTAAAGAGATTTTGCATGGATTTCCCAAACGGATTGTAATCAATCCATATGTGAAGTTCACTTCAAACTTTTGGACCTCACCCTTCAAGGCAATTGGAATAGAATTAAACTTTAGTACCGCATACCATCCTCAATTGGAGGGTCAAGCAGAGCAAGTCAACCAAGTCATTAAAGATATTCTTAGAGCTTATTGCACTAGATATCCTAAACAATGGATTCAATTTTTACCTCTAGTGGAATATGCTTACAATGCTTCTCACCGTCAAAGCATTGGTATGACCCCATTTTGTGTCTTGTATAGTCAAGAATGTGTCTCTCCACTCAACGTCTCTGACCCTACCATCAGAGTTGAAGCGTCTAAAAATATATTGAAAGAAATGAAAAATCAAACAAAAGCCATTTGAAAGGATATTCAAGCAACTCTGGATCGTCAAAAGTAGTATGCGGATCGTAAGAGATTTGAAAGAAGATTCAACGAAGGTGACAGGGTTTTTCTTTGAACTCATCCAAAGAAAAGTACCTTATCACTTGGAAAGTACAAGAAGCTTAGCTCACGTTGTTGTGGTCCTTATGAAGTGATCAAGTGTATAGGAACCCAAGCTTACAAGTGAAGTTTCCAGCTCACATCAAAGTCTACAATGTATTTCATGTAAGCTTATTAAAACCCTATATTCCCAGTGATGATCAACTATTCAACGATGAACAAATTATCATGCCTACTCAAAATATCGTGGAGATCCAACCTTCTAGAATTTTGGAGTCTCAAGAGAAGATTCTTGGAAATAGACTTCTTAGAGAACACCTTGTTCAGTGGCACGACTATGCTGAAGAAGATGCAACATGGGAAGATGAAGCCACCCTAAAGAAGGACTATCCTCACTTTTTCTCAAGATGAGGACATCTCAAATCCGTAACTTGGGGAGATTGTAATGTACCCAACATTTTTTTCAATAAAAATTATTTCATTTACTTTGTAAACATATTATGCTTCGCATTTTATAAGTCATAGAGCGTTCTAGTGGAATGCTCAGATCAAAAATCAGACTCTAGAACTATTAATTATGGCCTTTATTCACTTAAAAACAATATGTTGATATGGGAAACTTAAGCCCCAGACTATATCTAAAGACAAGAGTTGACCCTTAAAAAAGAAAAAGTAATTTTAGGAAAGAGAGAGTAATTTTAGAAGAGAAGGAGTACTTTCAGGAAAGAAAGAGGAGTGAGTTAAGTTTAGAGCTTCTTTTCTTAGAAGCCAAACTTCTTCTAAACTTAGAGATTTGAAATCGTGCATCAAGATGCGTGTCCAAAAGGGGAAAAAAAATATGTGAACGCGTGAAAACTTATCTCTCTATTTTTTTGTTATTCTTAGCTTGTGCTTTTGGCCTTGAGAGCATATATAAAGACCCCTCTCCCTTCATTTTCAACACACACATAGAAGTTCTTGCAGAGCGGAAGCTCTCTTGTCTTGATGTCGGAGTTATATTCTCTCCTTCAACCTCCTCCCTCAAGCTCTTACCCTCAATCCATGTCTATCTCCAACTTATTCCCTACCATCACCGTGCTTCCCCTCAAATTCTTGAGTTCTCTTTCTCTCTTTCCCCCATCTCTTTCGCAATATGATGGCCCCAAAGCAAGTGATTCAAAGCTCGAAGGACGCTCATGCCGCTCCACCTCCAAGAAAGGTGCAAAGAAAGACATCAACTACTCCAAATGTAGCTCAAGTGAAGGTATCGGCTGCAAAAGAAATCGAAGCCGTCCAACCTCGACCACGAGAGGTAGTCAAACGTGTTGCTAATCCGATAAGATGAATTTACAATTATGCATCGTTATACATGATGATCGTAAGTCAAGCCTAGGAATTTCCTTAAACTGTCCAAGAAACGTGATTATCACAAGAAACAAGGATATGATTCCATAGAGTAGTGAAAGAGTTGTTTGATGTATGGTTACTGTTTGATAAACTATCTCTATTTGATATTAGAAGTTAGTTAATCATGTTTGAGAAATCATTTAAAGAAAACAATTGTTGAAAGAATATCTTGTTTCCAGATGGAACTTGCAGTTAGTAAGGTGATTCCGCGGTTAACGGAGAATAAGCTGAGGTTATCAGCTCTCTTTTTGTCTCTTGCAATTAGCAAAATGCCTTTAGGTTAGCGAGATGCTCCCTTGCGGTTAGCGACTGGGAAAGTTTGCACATTTTGCTATTAGCAATAAGTAAATCCTTTGCAAAGGCTCTAATGGTTAGACAGAGAATGTCCGTGGGTAGCGGCATACTCTTAAGAATAATTATTTTTGTTGAATTATAGGACTGTCTTCATTAGACCATGTTTGAGAAAGAATTGCTTTGGTGATGTTTGAAGGGCTTTATGAAAGAATCTGGGGTCAGAATTAATAAAGGAACACTAATTGTATATGTAGAACAATGTGGTAGTAATTAGAAAATAAAAAGAACAGGTGAGTGAGGTGTGGAAAGTGGGAGACTAGTATCGTAACGGATCTACGTCTACGGACGGGTGGACCCAATTAGTTGGGTACTTTTCACAAGATTTCTAGTTAGTTTAGCTTAAGTCTCATATCATATTTATGGTTTATGCTTAAACGTGGGGAAAAAGTGTTGTTTATGGATTCTAAAGATATCAATGGGATTTCACCTTTATGTTAGGAAATAACTTTCATTAGAATCCTTGATTTATTAAGAGCCTTTGCGTGTCTGAGGGCGTGGTTAAGAGCCATGGCCCAGTCTAAGGGCACAACTAGAGAGACAATTGATATGTACAAACATGGTGGTGAAAACACACAGAGAAACCGTCTGTGTGAAAGCGATGACCGAGATGGAGATAGAGAGGTGACAAAGCTCTGTGCGGACAAGGCAAGGGGAGGATTCTTTTCCTTTAGGATTCAAATATTCGGTCTGAATCTAAGAAATGAATGGGTTTTTTTGTTTTTGGACTAAGTAGCTAGAATAAATGTAGATTTGTAGTTTTCTAAAGTGATTAGATCTCCACAATTCGGAAAACATAAAAATTACAAAAGTGAAGGGTGTAGAAATTGAAAGACTTCTTTCTTGGCATCAAAACTTTCCTATGCAAGGCATGGTAGACCATGTCCTACTAGACTATGTCCTACTAAAGGCCTACAAAAGTGTGAACGAGTTGGTGTGTTACCATGAAAGAGACAAAAGAAAGGAGCTAATCATGTGAAAAATGGATTTGTGTTAGGCGAAGAATAGACAAGAACAAAACCTATAGCTTTCAAAGCTCACGTAACAACAAATGTTGATGACACATTACTAACTAGGCCCTCCCTTCTTTTAAAAATCTATCCTAAGAGACAACGTAGCTTGTTTGACAACTCAACAATTTTGTGGTGCATTATGTGATCCCATTCCTCTCCTTTATATTTTTTACACAAGCACTCAATGCATATTTCTCATCTCTTGCATACATGGCTCATATAGAGGCACCATAAGGAAGCTTAAGCAAGCCTGAGTCAAGGCAAGAAACAAAGAGAAAGGGCCCTTGAAGATGTGGTCAAACAATAATCGAGAGATTTGATGGCCATAACTTTGATTGAGTTCTTGTGAAATTCATATGAACATGCTATTAAAGAGAGGTTAAGAGATCATATGAGCCACAAAACCTATGATGTTGTTGCTCCACATCTTAGTCTAACTTGAGCATAATCATAACAAAATTGTAGCTTGCTCATCCCATCCAAAATTCTCAAAAATGCCACAGTGGCTTGATCACTCTAAATTAAGACATGTGGTCATATATATACATCCCATACAGAGGGGAATGTACATGGATGTCACTATCACCATGCTCTCAAGCAAGCATTGAGTAAAACGGATGGTCTCTTTGACAACAAGTAATGGAAATAAGTAATTATCTCTCTATGAAAATCCTCAGGTTAAAAGGTTATTCTTGTACACTTCACTAGTGATAGTTTGGTTTATTTGACATTCTGACTCAAGCACAACATAGAAGGAAGGTGGCCTCAATCACAATTACAATTGACCATTGCAGGTGTTTTTGGCACATGTGTAAAATGTGCAACTTGCTACTCTCCAAAGTGTTTTATGGCCTCTTAATGTGGCATCTGCTTTACAACGACTTAGTTTTGATGGGTGATGGGACTGAACATGTACATTGTGCTTGCAAGACTCTTAGAGGATGAGGCAAAAACTTAGATCCCTATCCCACCCCACTGCTTATAGGGGGTGTAGCGCAAGCACCCATGAAGTGTTGAGTGCATAACTTTTCACCCCATCTACATGGGATTTTTTGCAATCACGCACATTCAACACTCAAATAAATATTTTCACAAGCAAAATGCTATAGGCGCTCCAAGTATTTTGTATTTTTAGAATTTTTGTGGTGCTTGCAACGTATCCTCTAGCCCCTTTAACATCTGAATTGACTCTTGTGTGACGGCAAGGTTTTGGTGCATTGAGCCACTGTAGCCCCCGCAGCCACCACCAGGTGTGATGGGGCTCTATAAAAAGATGAAATTGCATCTTGTTAGCAACAAGTTAACGTAAGCATTATGAATTGTTGGATTTCGTTGAAACAAATGAATACCAATGGTTTTTGCTTGCTATTTCCTCACTCTTCTCAACCCTTGGAGGGATTGTGACAACTACATTGCTATGTTGCAAGAAGATCAAGGCGTGGAGCACAACTGCCTCATAGAAGTTATGGACTCCAAGGTCTCTCTCTCTCTCCCTCTCTCTCTCTCTCTCTCTCTCTCTCTCTGTGTGTGTGTGTGTGTGCGCCCGTGACGATGCACATCACAATGCAACATTGTGCACCACCCTCATCTAGTTAATCAAAGGGTCTCTTTTTTATTTTTGAGGAGGTAAATTTGCACAATTTTTTAGTTCCAAGTTTTAACAAAGGTTATGTTCATAGTTTGGTGCTTGTGTGTGTGTGTGTGTGTGTGTGTGTGTGTGTGTGTGTGAGTGAGAGAGGGAGAGAGAGAGAGAGAGAGAGAGAGAACACTAATCAATAGTCTGGACTTTTGACAATGTAGAGTTGATTCTATGAGAGGGGATTTCTCATCAATAAATGCTTAAGTCTTATGAGAAGCTACAAGAGCCTATGGATCGACAAGCTCCAGCCATGGAAAAGCTCATTGATTCTAGTGTTGAGGGAATAAGGGAGGCCACACCCCACAAGGCATGTTCATGACCTCTTTACAATAGCCTTTTCATATGCAGGCCCAGAGTACAATGTGGAGTAGCTCCATCCTCCAAGAGCCTTTCTTTCACATTGATCATGGCCTTGAATCAGACCCTGATCCGCTTTCACGCAAAGGGGTCATGTAGGCCTCTCAAATTGTGCCTTCTACAAAGCCAAGCCTTCCAATTAGAGGCACTATTATTAAGAATCCACTAATGAAAAATAAATTTATGAATTGCTAGTAAAATTAAATACAAACGATCAAACATATGTTCACTAGGTAAAGTTACCTTGAGCAATTTTTTTCCTTTAAAAATATTGACAAGTTCTCAATGCCATCAACGTGCGCACCATGAAGCCCACCTTGCCAACCCCAAATGTGATCCTCTTGATTCTAAGTCTTGAAATTACACTTCAATCGGATGTCGTTCTCGCTCTTCTCAAAGACTTTCCAATAGCAGTCAAAGCATGGCTCTTAGTTTGGGCACAATGTCCTCTGCTGGTATCAAAACAGACCATGTACCTAGGCCCCATTTCAACTTGAACAAAGTCCAGCACCAGGTGCACAACCAGTTGCAACATGGTGGTCAAACCAAGGTAGCCATATGTACCTAGCATCATCATCATCCCTCATCTACTGCAAGTTGAGCTCACACACACATGACTCCGTGAGTGTAGCGAATTGATCTACAAACGAGGCTCCCTGTTGAAAGAAAACTAAAGTAGAGGTTCACGGTGATGTGTCAAAGGTGGAGCGTGAGCTATGCAGCTCCTCGTAGGTTGGTACTCAATATGCAGATAGAGGTGGAACATACAGCTCTAGGCAGCGACAGTAGGATTATAGGGCTTAGCACAAACATTCTTACAGGGCTAGCATAAGCGTACAAGGTGAGAGCCTGGGTGTTGGCACTGCTACAACCATGCAACAGACAATGGGGGCTTGTAGGCGCAAGACCTTGTGATTTGTGGTGGTCAAGGGTGGACACAACAAAGATGCAAGGTAGGGGAAGCGGCTTCAAATCCAGCACATGGTGGATGTGAGGGACACACGGCAAGAGAGAGAGAGAGAGTGACACATGGATGTACATTCTCTATGATGCTCCGAAGCTTTGTACACGAGCTTCATAGCACAATAAATGTCCCCTTGCTATGAGATCTATCTCCAACAAATACTCAATTACAAGCTTATCATTTTCAAAACCACTGACCTCATACTCCAAGAAAGGATTACCGTAGTAGCCAAAAGAAATTTGTTCTACTTTATAAATCATAAAAAAAACACTTTTTACTTTTAGCTAGCCAAAAAGAGAACCCATCTCTATGGCTCTGCACTTTGGGCAGGCCAAAAAGAATCAAAAGTTTTTAAAAATTTATTACAAACTTCAAATCATTTGTTGCATCCCCCTCCAAAAAAATTTGCAAAGCCGATGCAACTTTTGGGAAAGATCATTTGAAAGGACATGGTTTCTTTCATTTCAATTATTTTTCAAGACCTTTTAATTTTGAGGGACACATCTCAAGCAACAAAATTTGAACCACCTTCATCCATATGGATACTAAGGCCTTCAGAGGCCAAAAACAAACTCATGTCTAGCAAACCCCCCCCCCCCCCCCCCCCTTTTCTTTTTTTTTCCTTTCTTCCCTCTCTCAACTAATTTGCTTGTTTGACTCTAAGGGATGAAAGGATCTCCCATTAATGTGAAGTGAATATTCCCTCCCTTTGCCCCTTTCCTCGCAAAGATAAAGGCAACCTCACGCAACCATTCCCATGTGTGATGCTCTCTTCATGCTCCTTTTGTCCTGCCCTGCAGCCCACACACCTCTCTTCCTGCTCCGCTGTAGACATCCGCCCCTACTCAACATCTGGTACTTCTCCGCGCTACGCTAAACTAACCCACCTACACAGCATGGCCAATCTCACCTTGCTCGTTCATTTCTTTTCATCCTGCACACCTCCCTTGCAACCTTCTCCTTATTGCCTGCAACTATGTGTCTTTGGATTCTCCTCTCTCTCTCTCTCTCTCTCTCTCTCTCTCTCTCTCTCTCTTGTGCGAAGGAATGCTTTTCGGTGAAACACATGTCTTGCAAAAGGTCTAAGAAGGGTAGCACCAAGAAGAAATGGTTTGACATGGAATGTAGTCAAGCCCGAAAACACTTGCTAAGATTGGATGCAATCAAAGACAAGGAAGTTTACTTGGAATGTTCACACACATACAAAGCACTTGTTCAAAAGAAGAGGAGAAGGTGGGAAGTCGAAAAACAACTTCTTTTAGCACAAGAGAAAGCACATGCATGTGGCAAGTTTTGGCAAAATCTAAAAGGCAAGCGCGTTGAGAGCTTTGGTGACTTGACTCTTGAGGATATGTATATGCATTGTGAGAATCTCTATGAGCAACCCAATGTTGATAAGATGGAGTGTTGTAGCTCCCTTCCGTTTATGTCTTCCTTCTTTACCATTGAAGATGTATGCCGGGCGCTTGAAAAACTTGCTACTCGTAAGGCAGGTGACCTTCAAGGTATCAAGGCTGAAATGATTAAATGGACAAGCAAGAAAACAAGATATTGGATATGCGATACATTTAAACTTGCACTTCAGTATGGCATGCCTCATGATTGGAGTGCAAATTGGATCAAACCTTTGCACAAAGGAGGAGATGTAAACAATGTGAACAACTATCGCACTATAATGGTTGGTTCTTTAATGGCAAAGTTATTTGGATGTATCATGGAGATGAAGATAAGTGAATGGGCTGAAAAGAATGGCAAACGTGCACTTGGCTAAGCAGGTTTTTGAAAGCATCATAGCACTATTGATCACCTTGTCACTCTTCGAGTTCTTATGGAAGCGTCTCGATTGAAAGGAAAAAAGTTGTATTGTTGCTTTGTGGATTTCAAGAAAGCTTTTGACATGGTACCGCGAGGAAATATTTGGAGACGTATGCAAAGCCTTCAAGTGCCGAGAGAATTTATGCATGCAGTCTTTCGCATCTACCAAAAAGTGATTTGTTGATTACGTATGGGAGATGGAATTTCAGAATTTTTTGCAAGCACTATTGGTGTCAAACAAGGATGCCCACTTTCCCCAACCCTCTTTGGGCTACTCATTGATGAATTGGAATGCATGGTTCTTGACTTTATGCAGCAAGAAGGCATAGAAGAGGTTAAGATTGGAAATGCGGTGATCATGCTTTTGCTTTATGCCGATGATGTAGTGCTCTTGGCACATACCTTAGAAGATGCACAAAAGCTTATGAGTGTCTTGGAACGCTTTTGCCTACATAACGGGCTGATCGTGAATGGATCCAAAACCAAGGTTATGCTTGTAAAGACCCTCAATGATGAAAATCCATGCATTGTATATAACAATGAGAAACTTGAAGTGGTAGATCACTTCAAGTACCTTGGCCTTGAGGTTCCATCCAATCATAAATGGAAGGATGGTGCAATGCGTAGCTTGGAAGCCGGAAAGAGGGCCTATTATGCATTTGAGAACATGTGCAATGCAGGAGAGATCAAGTGTTGGGCTCTCAAAAAGTATCTCTTTGACACATTGGTGACACCGGTGCTTCTTTATGGAGTGGAGGTGTGGGGTGGAAGCATCGGGAAGTCTACTTGGAAAGAGTTTGAGAATGTCCAAAAGCGTTTTCTCACCAACTTTCTCCAAGTCAAGACACAAACACCCTACATGCTCTTACTTCTTGAGTCAGGATTGCTTCCCATTGAGGTCTTGGGCATGCAAAGGGTTGTGGAGTACATGCGTAAGACACAACGTAGCCCTTTGCATCGACTTCCTAGAATCGCATATGAAGCAAGTCAAATGGTTCAAAAGACATGCAAGAGCAAAATACTAAGTTCGGGGTGGATGCTTGATATCAAGAAATGGTTTGGAAGATGGGATGCATGTCACTTGGTCAAGGATGCGTCGATCGACTCCCAAGTTAATGAGGCCTTCTTACAACGCCAATGTATCACGGCTTGGGAGAAATCCGGAGGTTCTCGCTTCAGCCATTACACCACACACGTTGCCCCAAACTACAAATCTCTCTTCTTCTCGGAACGAGGTAACCGAACCCATTCCTACATCCTTGAGCCCATCCCGTTGAGTGCGATCCACACCATTGCCTCCATTCGTCTTAGCTCCCATTCTCTACGCTGCGAGACAGGACGTTGGGGCACTGGCGAGGAGTGTCATCGACTTTGCACCTTATGCCCTCGTCAAGTGCGAGAGAGTGAGTACCACACACTACTTGAGTGCTCAGCTTTTGACCACATTAGGTCCTCTTTTCCCCATATATTCAGCCATGATCTCTCCCTACATACCTTCCTCTCCCAACCACGATGTGGACTCTCTATTGCGACGCTCATTTCAGCCATTTTTGAGCATCGAGAGTCACTTATGAACTCCACTCACACCACGTGACATGTTCATTTGGTCCCATAGGTCATATTTGACCTCCCAGGACGATAATAGAACTATCTAGAACTCTCTCTCTCTCTCTCTCTCTCTCTCTCTCTCTCTCTCTCTCTCTCTCTCTCTCTCTCTCTCTCTCTCTCACACACACACACACACACACACACACACACACACACACACACACGTCAACACACATTTGTTGGAAGGCACCGAGCTAACAAAGAGAAAAGGATGAGTGTCTCAGGCCTTGCCAATGCAGGTCTTCCAACACAAATCTCTAAATTTGAAAGGAAATGAAAGTGGAAGGGATTCCTGCATGGATACAACCCCACCCCCTGCCCCCCCTACTCGCCATCGCCAACTCATCCAATGCTCACTGCATGCACCTTCCACTCCACCATGCCTCACAATGCTGGGGAGAACACCATGGGCAAGTTCTCCATTGTGTATGTTGTGTCCACCGCAGCTCTTGTAGCTCAAGACAACCTAGTCGAAAGGATGACGTCACCATGCCATTGACACACAACACACGCCAAGGACTAGCTCTCGTGCTCTGAACTTCCCACAACACGTAGATGCCCTCACAAACAATATCTCTCCCTCTCTCTCTCTCTCTCTCTCTCTCTCTCTCTCTCTCTCTCTCTCTCTCTCTCTCTCTCTCTCTCTCTGAAGTGCGATCTGATGTCCCTTCCACCATAGCTCGCAGGGCAAGCAGCATGTAGTTGCATCTTACCATGGCACACCTCTTCCCTTGTAATGCTTGTTGGATCTAGACAGTCGCTTGCAATTATATCCCATCAAGAAAATCTCTCCCCGTCGCTTCCTGTCTCGTCAAACCACATGTCATCTCTCTCTCTCTCTCTCTCTCTCTCTCTCTCTCTCTCTCTCTCTCTCTCTCTCTCTCTCTCTCTCTCTCTCTCTCTCTCTCTCTCTCTCTCTCTCTCTCTCTCTCTCTCTCCATTCCCCCCTTTTTCCTCCTCAAAGCCATACAAATATCTCCACACCTATGGAGTCCCAGATGGGTGATGGGGACTATGGGCCCAAGCCCCTTTGCTGACGTGTTCCCATTAATTTTGATGTGAGCATTGTCTTCTTCTTCTTCACTACATCGCGGACTCAAGTCTCAAAGGATGAGAAGAGAAGGTAGATAGAGTCTAGAGAGGGGGCCAACGGATCAGCTCTACCGAAATTGGAAGCATTTTCACCAGGCGACAAAGCGCGCTCACGCTAGCAGAACACTGTCACGGTCAGCTTGTAAATATTCTCTAAGTGCTATATGGATAGAAGAATATTTATTCTTTACCAAGAGCTCCCATGGTGGCACCTATGGAGTCCCAGATGGGTGGTGGGGACTATAGGCCCGAGCCCCTTTTTGGCATGTAAGTTTTTTTGTTTTTGTATCAAGGGTGGCACCCTGTTCAACCATGGACTTTTGGTGTTGGATTGATCGACCGGGTGGCTCCCCTTCTTTAGCAGATGTACTTGGTCTCATGTTGTTGTGTGGTATGGTCGTCTAGCTAGTTGATCTAGGCACCCTAGCTCAATTTTGAGTAGGGTCGTAGCTTGTAAATTTTTTGTTTCTCATTAATATGATATCACTCACATATAGTTCCGCAAAAAAATAAAAAAAATACATCGAAAACATTTTTTTTAAAAGCAAACATAAATATATTAAAAAGGAAGGAAGAAAGAAGTACAATGCCTCAAAGGTTGGGAAAGAGGCTCTCCCAAGAAAGAAAAACTAAAGGGCTAGGGACTAAAAATACATAGCACATCTCTCCGTAATAAGAACATAATTTTGATCTCCACTGTTTCTAGGGAGTCTCTCTCTGAGTGAAGGCTAAAGGGACATGTGGGACTTCATGAACGTCTTTCACAGACAATTTAGCCAAGTATTTGATTTCTAAGGAGAAAGCATACACATAAGTGTTTTGTTGAAGAGGATGAAAAGTAGCATGTAGCCTTTGTATCCAAGCAAACCAGAAGAAGGAGTTTCTCCACAAATTCCAAAGGGCTACGTAGATCCAAGTGGCATCATTCCCCAATGAGTATTTCCTTGTAGGTGAAGGGTTGGGGATGGCACAGAGAGAAAATATGATGGAGCATATCTAGAAGAGTCTTTAACTTAGGGCAAGAGAAGAACCTGTGAGCAGTATCCTCCATCCGGTTGCACCTGGGGCAAGTTTTATCACCAATGCCAGCTTGAAGGGCTCTTTTACTAGTCCACAGTCCTTGATGAATCACCAACCAACTAAGGTAGGAGTACTTTATTGGAATTGGGTAACTCTA
This sequence comes from Adiantum capillus-veneris, assembly GCF_014529385.1. Lineage (NCBI taxonomy): Eukaryota > Viridiplantae > Streptophyta > Polypodiopsida > Polypodiales > Pteridaceae > Adiantum > Adiantum capillus-veneris. The sequence goes on along the minus strand of NC_140936.1, from coordinate 157,915,546 downwards.
TAAGGACTTAAATATATAGATCCACTGCTTTGAGCTCCAACTTAACTGCCATTTTTTTGTTAAATCTGGCTTTGTGCTCGAGGCAAAATTTTGGGATAAGAGAGAAGCTGTTAAAGAACAGTAGTTACTGTTTGGCTACCATCAACATGAGGTTATTGGCTTGAAGAGGCTGTTGATATTGGACTCCCAAGAGAATTCTTCTTTGTTCTACTACTTCAAGACAACCTGCAGTCAGATTGAACTTCAGTCCTATCTTCTCCATGTGTCATCAACCTTCCTGATCTAGAAGATCTCCCCAAGTCCTCAGTCCTTCTTCAAGCATTTGTGAGCTTTGATGCTTAATCTAAAACTGCATGTTTAGCAATATAACCAAACCTCAATGAATCATTAGTGAAAAAAGAAGGGTTCTGGTAGAGCTCAGACGGGACCTTCCAAGCCTTTTTTTATCTCTTCCCAGGTTGTCCAGCATCTAGAGGAGATGGAGTGCTTAGGAAACTAGATGTCCACAGGTGCTGAGATAAATTTCCACACCGACAACTTTGACCAGGCTTTGTAGCTTTTCAGATGTCTCCTCTCAACCTTCTTTCTTAGAAGACAAGCCCAAAAGTCATTGGAGCTGGTAGACCTTAAGATCCACTTGGCTGACATTTTCTTAGCGATCCTTTCCAGGTCAAGGATACACAATCCACCTCTAGTCTTGTGCATAGAAAAGATCTTCCATGCAGCCTTAGGAAACTCAGATCTCGATTCATTGGAACCCCACAAAAATAGCTGCCAAGACTCGTGCTTTGTCCTTGAAAAAGGGGACAAAGTCCTTGGCCTTTTTCTTTTTGAGAAGATCAAACATTTGCTTAGTAGGCCTGTCAATTTTTCTTGCCCAAAAGTCTTTGGTGAAAACAAGGGCACTACTAGCTAAAAGGAGCTCTTCCTATCTAAGCTTCTCTTTAAGGGTAAGAAGCTCAGCGGAGGGAGGATCTATGCTAGGGCAAGAAGTTTCTAATTGCTGAATCTGTTCACTGGTAATTTATCTCCTTTAGCCCTCAATTGCTTAGCTATCCTCTTGTAGTCACTAAGCTCTTTCTGCACAACCTTGACTGATCTTTCCCATGCAGTGAAAGCAGAAACAGAAAGACTAAACTCATGTTCAAAAATGCTTTTGACCTTATGCTTAATAACCCTCAAATTAAAAAGAGATTGATCTAAATGGGACCAACCAAATTTATAGCAAGTCTCAACCCTGTCTAGTTCAAAGATTACTGGCTTATTCTGTCAGAAGAGGAGAAGGATCAAACTTACACCCAATCTGCCAATGAGCTTGCATTAGACTCACGGTCATGTACATCCTAGCCAATCTAGCAAATTTGAAGCAAGTGCCTTGTTGCTTGTTGGTCTTGGTGACTCCATTGCCCTCTGAGACATTTAAAAGGTCAAGTTTGGTAGAAAAATCATTCCAAACTTCCTTTTCCCTACCATACATCATCCCTTCTATTTCCATCTGTCTTTGAGACTTTCAACCATCTTAAAATCCCCAACCAGCATCACAGGGTTAGTACACAAAGAAAGATCTTGCCACAAGCCACATCTGTTTGAGACTGAGTTAGGGGCATAAACATTGATCAGAAAGAACTTAAAAGGGGTAGAGAGGGTTATGGCCACCCAATAACCTCTGGTTGATTTCTTGACATCCGAAACATATGTAGCATACTTGTTAATCAGCCCTATTGCAGCTCCCCCCTTCCCTGCAAAATGGTCAGTAAAGAACCAGGTATGGTTGCTACTGATTCTTTTAAGATTATACTCCAAAGTGCTATTGGTAGCCTTGAGTTCCAAGCAGACAAAATCTGGGACAAAACTGGTGTCATTTAACCAATTTTTAATACATATAGCTCTAGCTGGCTCGGTACTAATGCCTTTATGGTTGAGAGTGAAACCTTTCACACTTGGATACTTCATTTTTTACTAGCTTTAGAGGGCTTTGCTAGAGAGATGGAGGCTCGCCCTAGATCATTATTTTGTCCTTCTCAAAATTGAGCCGGCCTACTTTCGAAAAGCTCCGCGTTTGCTTTTCTTTGAAGTTTGAGGCGAGGCATAGCTTACTTCAATAAGCAACACGTTCTTGAATCTTTTTAGATTCTCAAAATTGAGCCGGCCTACTTTCGAAAAGCTCCGCGTTTGCTTTTCTTTGAAGTTTGAGGCGAGGCATAGCTTACTTCAATAAGCAACACGTTCTTGAATCTTGTACATTCGACTATCTAGCGTTTTCCGGTGGCGAATATGGCGATGGCTACGCTTCCCGAGTTTGAGCTGGAGGTGACAGGCACAGAAGGCAGGGCCTCACAAGGAGCTTTGGACGGCTTACCATATGGCAAAAAATAAATAATTGCTAGATATCTTACTAGTTTCAATACACACATCTAGCAAAAGTGCAAACTAGTAAGTGCGAGAATACTCCTAGATGCATCAAGTAGCAATCTTCTTACCATATAGTAACTTGAGTAGCTATATGGTAAGATAATTGCTAGATGAATAAAGAGAGTTCAAGCTCACTTGCTAGTTTGAGATGTGTTATGAAACTAGTGATACATCTAGCAAATCAAAGATATGACATAGTAGTTCATCTGGTAACTTCATAACAAAAAGTGGCAATCCTCTTAGCCCTACTCGATGTGTCTCCCAAAATTATCTCAACATCCCTACCTTTCGGTGAAAGTCCTCATCCTAGAACCTGTGAAATCCACACTTTCAAATAATCAATCAAGCCATGGCAGTTGCAAAAATTCACAACAAGAGACATGACTGAACTAACCACTACACAAAACCACACAAAACTATGGTCGAATGTATCGTGCTCGGATCACGATCTACTTATAAAGCATTTTGCCTTATAAAATAGTGGTCATACACAAGAATTCAATACAAGACAACTCCCATAGGCAATAGAGCAGATCCACAAGAAATCTCCCCATCACATATATCAACCCACAATATAAGCTGCAAATTCCACATGCTACTCCACAATCAAACCACAAGGGGTTACCCTTGCCCTCACTACCATTTTTTATGGTCCAGCCCTAAGCAATGGCTACAACTCCACCTATTCGCGTACTCCAAATCCAGCTTCATTAACTGCTTCGCTCAGTACTCATCCTTGCACTCTTGCAACACTGCAACTATATATAAAAGCAATCATATAAACACAATGCAAATAATCCATGATTATTTCTTTACATGATATGAACTTTAAATCAATCTGTGTACAATCAAGGCTTGTAATTCACTTAAGAGATGCACCAAGAATAGTTGTTGGTAGGTTGCAAGAACTACTTACATACGACAAAGATGTGAGCACAAAAGCCTTGCTCAATCAAGTTTTGTACAGAAGCTAGCAGACCAAGGCACCAGACCATGGTTACCATACATGTAGCAGCAAATTTGATGTCCTCGAGGACCCTTGTAGCCTACAACTGGAATGGCTCTTGTTCTCATGCCAAAATAATATGCCAGTAAGGCTATTGTCTGCAACCATCACAACCCTTTCCAATCATTACCACCAAGTTATAAAGAACAGATAGCTTACACTTATGAAATACATTTGCTACTTCATACATAAGTACATCTTGATGTTCAAATTAAGTTTCAAGATTTGATTCATATAAGCTTTCCTTGGTACTTGAGTTAAGCAACTACCATCACTTTTCAACCCCTGATTTGTTGAAATAAGTTATAACAGCCGAAAAATATATACAAAGCTCAATCCAAAGATTTTGTAGTCGTTTACCTTGCTTGTCCTCAGCCTTCGATAGCACCTAGACGAGCTTGGAGAGCAAATGAAGTCCGCATCACTATTAGACATTGCAAGGGTAGCATTGATGGTGTTGCCAACAGAAGTCTACTAGAAGAGCAGTAAACCTTCAAGAAAAAGGGACACGTAGTCATACAAAAAATCAAGAAAGTTTCTTCAAGAGACCTAATTGTGGAATATATACCTTCAAGGGGGAGAACGCATACATAACAACTACATTTGATGCAAACTTCAAACTTCAAAAGCTTAAAGCCCTCCTCGCATTCGTAGGGAAAAGATTTCACATACCACAAGCCATGATCTATGGCCAAAAGAAACAGTCGTCAAAATTAAACCAAAGTTACAAGTATTTCAATAGGAAGGCTCTTAGATGGTCTTACCTCGTAAGAGCCAACATAAATAAGACCGAATAAGACCTGTCAATTCCTTACTGGGAGCTCATATGACAACCAGTTAGATTGGAACCATCACCTACACAAATTACTAGCAGTTGCAATGTCGAATGGAGCTGGGGTATGAGCACGTACCAAACAGGTGAGGGGAATGATCTGACCCTCCTTTGAGTCAGGAATTTTTTCATTGTGGCCATCATCATCCTCACAATTACGCGCCCGTAAGCCCACTCGCTTTTACTATGGCTCTCAGACAAGAAACAAAACACAAACAGCAGAAAGGAAATTAAAACACCATGCAAACACAGGAAACTAACATACCTGGTGCTTATGGCAGGCTCGAAGAGAGAGGGAGAGATCCCAGTTGGGGGAAGTGACGCCAGACTTCGCTACAGAAGCCAGGCGCAGGCAGAGCAGGTTCCTCGGGTCGGCTCGGGGTTTGGGCGCATAGTCGATTCTCTGTAGAAGGGTCGCTCAGGGTTTGTGCCCGTAGTCAGTTATCTGTAGAGTAGGAAAAAGCCTGCGTTCGAAAAAACCAGGTTTTCCATTTGTCCACCGCCCAAGTGCGCAGTGGAACAAGGGGAAAATTACCAAAATACCCCTCTAATTTGTAGAAATCCCCAAATTACCCCTCAGATTTCAAAAATTCCTCCAAACACCCCCAATGTTCTGTCATAAATTCCCATTGGGCCCTTCAAATTTTCCAAAATTCCCAAAATACCTCTACTTGTGAGAGTAAAATTCTTCAAAAAAAAAAAATTGTAGCTTTTCATAAGAAGACTAATTGCCTATCATACATGATGCTAACCCTAGAATTTGAGTTGGTTATGTATGCTTTGGAAATGAATTGCTTCATAATTTTAAACATAATTGCCTTTTTTGCGAGGTAATTTGTGACAAATTACATGCTAAGCACTCAAAAACGGATCTCAATTGTCAAACAAGAATAAATATTAAAAAATTCATAAAGAATCCACACAAAATAGATACCAGGGTATTTTGGGAATTTTTGAAGTTTGAGGGATATTTTGGGAAGTAAAGTTTCTACCATTACTCCGGAGAGATGCAAGGGAGGCTCAAAAATAATGCAATCTATTACTAAGAAAACTCATTAGATAGAAAAAATTCAATTAGCAAAAGGATAGTTGACTTAGCATATTGTGGTTTGTGGCTGAGTGTGAACCTACTTGTAACTACCTCTCATGTTAATATAAGGAGCTACTCTCGGATACAAGAAGGAGCCTAGTTTGTTCTTAATCCCGTGTACACCACATTGGTGGAGATGGCGGGCATGCCCAAGGCAATTAGGGACGTTTCTTACTTTTCTTGCTAATTTCTTGAGCCCGCTCATGGCATTCTTGCTTGATACCGGGTACGGGTAGAGAGAGAGAGAGAGAGAGAGAGAGAGAGAGAGAGAGAGAGAGAGAGAGAGAGAGAGAGAGAGAGAGAAGATAAGAAGGCAAACGCCATTGTGCTTCCATAGTTTTGATCGCAGCGAGACGAACAAGAGGTGGTCTCACCCTCGACGAAGAGGGCCTTTGCCTTGGAGAAACAAGTCCCAGTCCTAGAGGTGACAAGGAAGCTGCTCCTTGTGGAGAAGGAGCCGTGGCGATGGCACATTCAACAGCGCTAGGAGTGTGTGCATCCTCAACAAAAGCATCCCTCAATTCAAAGCATCAAAGACATATTCACCAACCTCCCAATATCTTCACCTTTCTCCAGGTAGGCGTCAGGTTCACGGGAGTTTTTTGCATCAGCTTCACCAACTCCATCAGGCTTCAAGAAGCCTGAAGTGATCAAATGGTGGGAGAATATGCCCACCAACAAAGCCACCTTCATTGGTGTGGTCATTCGCGATGTCAGGATTTGGTACCTTGATTCAGGAAAGATCGTTGCTAATTCTTCCATTCAAGTCACTCACCCTGTTAAATTAGAAGACAACTGGTTCTATTTAGAGTTCTGGGGTGACTTGGCTGAAATTGCTGCAGTAGTTAATGACACCATTTTTGTTTCTAGCTCTATGTGGTCATAAAAAGCGACTGGCAAGGATGGTTTAGAGAAGACATTTGCTAAGGTGGTAGTCCAAGAATCTACAGTGACCAATTGGTTATCATGCCTCGATTTTGGTCAATGTTTCCTATGACAATCTACGCTGAAAGACATCTATGCTCCCCATTCTCTTGGGACCTTCAAAGCTCTTGGTGGTTTGGTTATTTGCAATTGTTATTGTTGTCAGTCTATTCGAAGATATGGGAATTGTTGCACATCCATTGTTGCAGAGGTGCCCAATCCTTCCGCTTTCACGTGCATAGTTATGTTCTTCTTTATGTTTTAGTAGTACTAATTTGCCCATTATCCTTCTTTCATAGTAGTAGTTCTTGCCAAAGAAACCTCATGATCACACTGAGCCTCTTTTGGATGGGATGTACTTCACAAGAAGATCGCGCCCATGTCATTATAGCGCGTCTCTCAATTAGTCATTCCTCATCTTGTCCATTTCATTGGGATAGCAGGGAGATTAAGTCACTAGTTGATGACATCAATGATGATATCACCAGAATAATGTGAAAACACACCAAAAGCATTTGCTAATTGTTACACACACACACACACACAAATACATACATACATGTGTGTGTGTGTGTGTCTGTGTGTGTGTGTGTGTGTATCTATGTAGAGAGAGAGATAGAGAGAGAGTGAGAGAGAAGAAGAAGAAGAAGAAGAAGAAGGAGAACGAGAGAAAGAGCAGCAATCCTTGCAGCAAGACCTACAACATCTTCAACATCGCCTACATCCTCAGTACCAGGACGTACATCAATGCCCTACACAATATTCCATGTTGCATCATATAAGCTCACATAGGGTAATTGTCCCCATCCAACCTGTCCTCAGCAGCAAACATCTTGAACACATTTGTGTTGTTGTCAGCCATGATAAATGCTTCACCTGATGCGAAAACTGCCCGAAAATAAGAGAAACAAAGCGGGAACAACACGTGCTATATAGCACAAACCGTAGAAGACTGTAAGGCACCTGTTATGCAGAGAACGACACTGACAAAAATTTTGCACAAAATGACAAAATTGCCTGTGCAGACCTGCCTGTAGTGGAAACGGAGGCCGGAATGAGCCTGAAGCAGAAATCTGAACAGACTAAGCTCTACGAGATCTCGAATATTTATCAACATATGAACGCTCGCCAAACCTCATTGAAATCGAAGAAAGTGAGCAGGTGTGTGCTAGAGCAGCTGGCGACTAAGCCCGGGAGGATGCAACCTACTCTGATGCCAAATGTTGGAATTAGGGTTGCAGAGAAACACGCACAGCTTGGAGAAGACAAAGGAAGCTCAAGGCACACAATAGAGAGAGTGTTACTTAGTGTGCAATGGAAAGATAGATAGCCCTAGAGTGATGGGCATATATACAATGCTCGGGGGGGAAAACCTCCTAAAGAGGGAAAAAATGCCCCAGTGGTCCTAGTGTGTTCACACACATCACTACCACAGGTATATGGTAACAATAATTAAGTTCTTACTCTCAAAGAGGAAAAAGAGGACACATGTCCAAATGAAATCATAAAATAATACAAGAGACAGAGAGAGAGAGAGATAGATAGATAGATTAAATTATCGTCCGCGGAGGTTAAATATGACCCATGGGACCAATACAAAACATTGCAACCTTTGCATCTAAGTGATCCGACAGATACATATCAGTTAAGGACTGAGGGTCCATCAAAAGGGTAAAAAGAGAAGGGGAGAACAAAAAAAAAAAACTAAGGGGGCTTATGTGAGGAGGGAGCCAATTTGGGAGTTCAAAACTCTTGAATGATGGTTTTACCACCTCGATAGACTGCCCATTTACCTTGCTTACATGCTTCATGCATTTTCTTGAGCTCGCTTGCTTTAACCTTGAGTTGATTCATGGTTAATTCTTAGGCAATCCAAATCTTTTTTCCTTTGAGGAGGCGGGATTGTTGTAGCAGCTTCATCCGTTCTTCTCTATCCTTGAAAGTGAGAATACAATGCTCAGGTGGTACATGCCTACATGTGTCATTGATCCAAGAGATGGTTTCATGTTGGATACTAATTGGTTGGAGAATTTCATTGAGCTTGACGATTGCTTCTTTGAGGGTGTCCTCGTGGGAACACCATGGTGAGGGTAGCCCCCCAATTCGGACCTTGAGGCCAAGAGATTCTTGTAGTCGGCTTTCTTGTAGGGCTACTTGTTTTTTGGTGTCAATCTTGTGTGTTGCTTCGTTGGCTTCTTTTTGGACTACCATGATAGTCTTGGTGAGGGAGGCTTCTACTTGTTGTGCTTTTGTAACAAAATCTTGGCTCTCGTCTTCTTTCGTATCCTCGAGCTTACGCAAGCGTTGTTTGAGGCTTTCATCCTCCTCAATAAGTTCTTGAATTTGAACCTCTAGGGCTACTATCCTTGCTTCTTGGCGGGCAATCGAGTCTTTCCTTGGTGCAGTTGCCACTGCAAGAAAACTCTTGTGTGTGCGGGGGACGGGGGTATCGGAGGAAGCCATATGGACTCTTCCAAAATCTTGAGGGCTCAAAACCCTAATGTAACTTTGTCCCAGATTGTTGAAAACAGACCTGTTGAAACAAAATTGTCCCTTGCTGCCACAAGGGGTGAGAACAAGCCATAGTGGCAAAAACAAACCATATTGGCGTGAACAAAGCTAAGAAAAAATAAAAGGATTCGTTGATTGTTGCCTCCTGTATAGGCAGTGTATCAGCCAATAATGAGTTGATAGCGTGCTACAAAGCGCGGGACAGAAAGAGGTAGAATCTGACATGCTACAGAGCGTGGGATGAGCAGAGGAGTTGATCTATGCTTAAAGCAGAGAGCAGGTAGCGAAAAGGGGAGGGTGAGGGTTGAGCTTGGGAGGGGTGGTGTTGAAGCCTGGCGCCTCCCCACCAGGCTGCCCTTTGCCCAGGGGGGCTGTGGAGTTCGCTTAGGGTTTGTTGAGAAGTGGAGAGAGAGAGAGAGAGAGAGAGAGAGAGAGAGAGAGAGAGAGAGAGGTGTGGAGCAAGCATGAGAGGGGGGTATACTCTCCCACACACACACACATTCTCTCATTATGTGGAGTGCAAAGTGCAAGATCTCCATCTCCTTCTCCAGGTTTGTTGAGAAGTGGAGAGCCTACACCAACACTCTTGGCTATGGAATGCAAATCCAACCAAGAGCCATGCTTCAATGCTTCAGCTTTCCATCTTCTTCATCTTCATTACTATGCTATTATGCTATGCTTAGCAAGAAGAGTGATGATAAGTAAGGAACTATTTCTTTCTCCTATGGAATGTTTCTTCTTCATCTTCCCTACCCTCATTCCCCACTAGCTCTCTCCACCCTCGAAAGGTGTTTGAGGCCTTGGGACTGAGGCTTGGGATAGTTAATGATTCTTGCAAAGTTTATGTTAAGCTCATGATGCATGAAGCTTTCCATCTTCATAGCATCACCAAGGTCACAAGGAACACAAAGATTGTATTGTAACAAAGTCTCTCTTGATGGGAGAGTTTATAATACAAACGCCTTTTGGAGGGGAGACCGGCTCCAAGTAAATCCGGTCCTCAACTATTGTCATGTTCTCTAATACTCTCTCTCTTGCAAAAGTATTGTTCATGCCAAGTTAATTAAGTACTATGTTTATGTTGCTATCATCAATTAAGTTCACCCTGTATGTTCTCAAAGTGATCTCGCAAAAATGCTCACCTTAATTCTCTTAATTCCGCTATCCTCAAAGTTCATAGGCCATTCCCATTACAAGAGAAAAAAGTCATATTCAAGGTACAAAGGAGATGCATTAGATTGGTCATTTTCATCCTTTTTCTCTTTCTTATTGAATTGTGCTGCTTCCTAGAACTAGTGCTACAAGATTTTGTTGATTAATTTTATGCCAATCAAGGATACTTTGATTTTTCAAAAGAGGGACTAGCTCACTGGATGATGGCATCAATGATGATATCACCCAAAAAAAAAAGCACCAAAAGAATTTGTTATGTGTGTGTGTGTGTGTGTGTGTGTGTGTGTGTGTGTGCGCGCGCGCGCAAGATGGATAAAAAGCAAGACCTTGCATTCGAAAAACTAGTTGAATTTTCAAGTTGATGCTTAAGTTAGGCCCTAGCTTTATGGAGAGCCACAAGGTTAGTGGAAAAGAATGGGTGACACTTAGGGTTAAATGGGCTTTGTTCTAAGGAGCTCTTGGACTTGATGCACTTAGTGTGAGTTATCAAGAAATAGAAATATATTGCAAGGGGTGCGGGTTTTAAGGCCAATCATCCTCTACCTACTTGGTGATCTGTTTGGTTGGTTTACACCATTTTTATGTTTCTTTCAAAAACCTTTCTAGTCATAGTGAGAACTAATTATAAATTATAGCATTTAGCTCCAAACATAAAGACTATTAAAATATTATGAGTTTCCTTTGTTACAAGAAAATATTGTAGTACTTGATATTGCAAGTTCAACAATAATAATCAAGTAAATTTTGTTTAAGATGATGAAAGAGAGTTGTGATAGGATTTCACATGAGGAGAAACCATGAAATCCTCAAAAGAAACTTAGGATTTAAACAAATTTTAGAGAATACATGGTTTCTGTAAGGAAAATACGTCAAAACCCCTTTCTCATATAGTGAGTGTATATATAGAGTCAATGGAGCTTTTAAGGATTTTCTCATATGGTTACTTCATGGAAAATAGATCAAAGCCAATTTCTTCAAGGGTGAGTATAAAGTACGAATGTACTTTTTGAAGAGCTCCCCATACAGTAAGATATAGTTACTATATAGCAAGTGTTGAAAGTCAAAATTGCTATATGGTTATTGCATTGGAGTAAGCATTTGCTACTTTCAATTAGCAACTCCTCTTAGTTATTAGATAAGAAATGCATAGGCATTGTATAATTGTTAATTCTATCTAACCGTTATGAACTTACTATATAGCAAATCCACAAAAACTATTGTTTTGCTAGTTCTTTCTAGCAATTCCACCACAAGCTTAGGCAATTGCCAATTCCATCCAACATAAAAGCTATGATTTGCTACTTCCAACTAGGAAATAGCGTGAACAAGATCAAACTTTCTATACGGTAACATGTTAAAAGTTCCTTGTGCCTCTGCTGGGGTGCTCAGACTAAGCGTCGATGGTGCTGCGCGGCCAGCTGTATTGCAGTAGACATTTGCAGCCGCCAGCCGCTATGCCGACATGGAAGACTTCTACACGGCAGGCATGATTCTTAACAAGATGGCACTTTTCGGAGTTTTCGATGGGCATGGTGGCACAGGTGTGGCCGAGTTCTGTGCCCGCAACTTCCTCTCAGATACCCAAGCCCGGGTACTGGAATCCGAGGAAGGCCTGCACAAAGGCCTCCACACCTCTTTCTTGAAGATGGACGAGTGCCTTCGACCTCTGTATGAGCAGCACCAGAGCACAGCGGCAGCACTAGCTGGGGGCCGAGAGGATGAGGACGAGGACGAGGAATCCCCCCCCTGCCCTGGGAGCACGATTGTCGTGGCTGTGGTGGACTATGAAAACCAGAGGGTGGTGGTTACAAATGTCGATGATTCTCGTGCCATCCTGTCCAGGAATGGACGGGCCGTTGATCTTGCCAGGCCTCAGGAGCCGGAGGATGCGGTCGAGAGGGCTAGGATCGAAGCTGCAGGGGTTGAGACCTTACCCACCAGGTACATCTCTACGCTTGACAAAGCTTCCACATTGGGAATGTGGAGATCTATCGGAGACTTCGAGTTCAAGATGGATGCAGCCCGCAGCCTGCAGCCCGAAGCAACAGGCAGTCATTGCAGTCCCAGAGATCATGGAGGAGAAGCTGGCAGGGTGCGAGGAGTTTTTGCTGCTCATGTCTGATGGCATTTGGCTGCCTAGCCAGGAAATTGTGGACTTCGTGGCAAGGCAATGGAGGCAGGGTCTTTCTATGCCTCTGATGTGTGACATGTTGATGGATTGGGCCAATGCCAATGACAACATGACTGTCCTGATTGTACCCCTCTTGGTAGGGCAGGCAGGGACCAATTAAGCAGTTGAGCTGCATCCCCACGGAGGCCGGATGGCGAGTCCCCATACCGGTGCATCACCATCCGGATAACACTGTGCGATTCCTCCCTCATAGTGCCAATATGATGCAGCTTGGAGGCTCCTGCATGTCTTCTGTTCTATTCAAATGGAGGCGTGAGACCTTTCGCAAGAGTCACGCACGCGTGCTCTACAAGGCCCCACATTCGTGTAAATACCATGTTGCAGACTTGCGTTCAATGGAGTAGATCAGCGAGTAGGTGTTGCTTTTGCTGTCTTCAACCCTCTCTAGTTGGCTCATCCAGGATATCTCATAGCAGAAATGTGTGCGTTCATATGTGTGGAAGATCATGTGAGTGCAAGCACATCTACATGTGCAATCCCTCTTTAACTCTTGCCAAATTGTACGGTTTTGTTAGACAGCATGAGTAAAACTCATGACTTATTCTATTTGCTAAATGTGTGTGTGTCTATGTGTGTGTGTGTATGTGTGTGTGTTTTTTGCTTCAGTTAAAATTGTTCGGAGTAAATTTCCAAGAAAACAGTGGGGACCTAATTGACATACCATTTATGTACAAAAGGTGTTTAAACACTTCATCTAGTAAGAACCAATGACATGATATCTCAATTAAGGTTTCATAGCAGATGTGATGTTTAGGCCATGTGATGTTTAAGCAAGAGAATGGAAAAACAGGTTAAAAATAGAGGCCTGTGATTTTAAAAAGGGACTATCATTAAATTTTTAACCAACCGTAGAAGTTCATAAGCCCATGTGCACTCCATTGTGTATACCAAGGAGGCTGATACAATTGTTGCATGTGTATAGCTGATACTACCAATCGAATCAAACCAATTAGATGTTCAAAGGATGTCATGATTGCATGTAAAGCTACACGCTTCGATTTTGTAAGATCGATATTCTTTATGAGAGAGATAGGAAGAGATATGATTGGAAATGTGCGAGCATGACTTGCTTTATAGAAAGCGTGTGTGGGTACAGACTGTATAGAGCTCTCATCTACTAAGGTTAAAAACAAGTTGTCACGTTTAAATATGTGTGTGTGTGTGTGTGTGTGTGTGTGTGTGTGTGTGTGTGTGTGTGTGTGTGTGTCCCTCCCCCATCCCTGAGGAGAGGATCGACATGGTGGGAGGTGGGGCCCACCATGTGGAACCTGTGTTTAAGAAAGATTATCTGACAATAGTTTGATTTCACAAACTATTGAACCATACAATGGGACTAGAGATCAGGACGTGTAAATAACCAAACCTTATGTATACATTAGATAACAAGTAGATAAAGTTAAGACTACAATTGACATTTAAACTTGATACTGACATATGGTGTATTACATGTTATTATCAAAAAATCATATACAAGTGTCATCTATCACTAATAAAAATAACCAAATAGTGGATGATCTTCTGTTATTGCCTGTGATTTTAAAAAAGGAATATTATTAAATTTTTAACCAACAGTAGAAGGTCGTAAGCCCATGTGCACTCCATTGTGTATCCCAAGGAGGTTGTTGCATGTGTATAGCTATACAAACCAATTAGATGTTCAAAGGATGTCATGATTGCATGGCTTTGGTCACGCGAGGCACAACTTTCAAATTTTCATGTACTAAGCTTGTTTTTGACATTCTAGACGGCTACTGAACCTTCAAAGTGGTCATGCATATATTATCAAGGTTGAAGTGTTGCCACGTAGAGGTTGATGGAGCGAAGGTAGCCAGAGAAGTCAATGCATCTATGCCCAACAGTGTTGGTAGTTTTCAGTGTCATCAATCAAACTCCTGTAGCTTTTTGCAACTATGCAACTTTTGGCATAGTTAAAAAAGGCTATGCTTGGTAGAACTGAATTGGCTAAATATGATGCATGCAACCACATTGCGGGCTCAATTATCTGCCCAAGTTACCGATAATTGATCCTTGCATGACTATAGCCTAGGTAGATAAACAATATAACTTATTTTTAGACAATGCAATCTATTTTTTTTAAATATTGTGTCTTTAAAATTTGGATCTTGGTGTTGGGGTATAAAGCCCAATGTGGTCGCCCAGGTAAGTGGGCGGGCCGCCAGGTATGTACACATATTCTTTTGTAAAAACCTAATAAGAACTCACTATGCTCTACACATTACAGTAGAGGGAGTTCACCATATCGTCGTGCTCTTCTTCTCGCACTCTCTCTCGCGTCGCACTTCCGCTCGTACTCCTTCAACTGGTATCAGAGCTCACATCGAGGCTCGAGGCAGCTCTGCAGGAGGCTAGAGTCACCAGCTCAGATTGGAGTGAAATTCGATAGGCAAAGACACGGCCCTAAATCTTGTGGGCAAGCCCGTAGGGCTTGGTGTTGTCAGAATTTCATTCCGAGGTCATCTCGGTCACCGTTCGGCTTCGACAAAGTTCTGCGCAGGCCATTTTCGACTACGTGGTCTCAGCGGGTGCAGATCCGACTCTGCAAATTTAGGATTTTCGGCCTTCGACTGCAGGTGCCGACTGCAGGTGCTGAGGATATCGACACTCCCAGAGTGTTGATTTGTGGCTATCTACACATCGAAGGACGGCTCACAGTTCTTGGAGGCGTGTCACATACGACACGGGCGCATCTACACACAGACTGTAGGCGACATCCACTAGTTCATCAGGTAGCTTGTGTTTGCTGCTTGATATTCTAGATTTCATCCTGACATTGCAGGTACTTCCACATGGGATATAGTGTCAGAGATGATGTATGTCTGTTGAGGGTTTGCTGGCTGTCAGTCACGCAGCAAACAACCGCCGCAGCGGTTACAGCATACAGTGGGAAATTTGTGGATGTATGACTTTGTGGGAAGTCTATGTACTGTCAGATTTACTGCAGCCTTTGTTGAGGGTCGAGTGAGGTTTTATTGAGCTGGGGGATTCTCGAATGTTGAGATCCTTTCGGTGATACAGGTCTTGGAGCGATCCCTCGAGCACCCTTAGATAGGCAGCTAGGATGTATTGACTGTGAGTTAGACAGTTGGGATTGCATCTTTGCTTTACTTCCATTGAGGCATTGTCGCAGTCTATGCTTACAGGACAGTCAGAGACAGTACAGGTGCAGGACAGGTTTACCCACAGCTTACAGTGTTAGAGAGACAGTGGTTTTTTGAGCTGGTTTTTGGTCTGTTTTTAGTACACCAGAGCCATTTTACAAAGGAGACTCTGCCAAAATTTCTGCAGAATCTGAAGCTTTCTTGGTTCATTTGACAGGTTGATATTGGTTCAGAGGTCAGTTTACAGGGGAAACTCTGCCGAATTTTTCCCAGGAAAGTAAACTAGTGTGAAGCGTAGCTATGGCTGGATCATAGGACACTGCTCTTTACAATATCAAGAAGCTGGATGGAACCAATTTCCCATTGTGGAAGAAGCAGATTTGGCACGTGTTGGTACAAAAGAAGCAGATAAAACCTATAAATCTCAAAGGGATAAAACCAGAAGATATGGACGAAGATGAATGGAGCGAAATGGATGAATTGGCACTTTCTACCATTATGCTGACTTTGGCAGAAAGCCTTTACTTCAATGTAGTAGACGAGATGTCGGCTTATCAAGCATGGTTAAAGTTGAGTGATCTTTATCAGAAGCAGAGTCAGCTTCACAGGTATACTGGCTTAAGAAGCTTGTTGACTTGAAGATGAAAGAAGGGACACCTATGTCCAATCATCTGAATGAATTCAACACAATCTATAGTCAGTTGTCAGCTCAAGGTGTCAAGTTTGATGAACGTGTTAGAGCTATGTTCCTGTTGATCACATTGCCGAAAAATTGGGACACTTTTCGCACAGCTTTGAGTAATTCTGCACCTCCAGATGGTTTGAACATATCAGGAGTAGAAGGAAGTCTGCTTACTGAAGAAACCAATAGAAACACAATGGACAAAGGCAAAGGAACAGCCTTAGTTGTCAGGGGAAGGACCAAAGAAAAGTACAAAGGTGGAAAGAGGAATCAGTCTCGTAGCAAGTCCCGCAGTGCTAAAGGCAAGAGTGACATAGAATGCTACCATTGTGGCAAGAAGGGTCACATGAAAAGAGACTGCAGAGAATGGAAATCAAAAAAAGGCAAAGAGAAAGCTGAAGACCATGGTGAGAAGAACAAGTCCTCAGTGAAGATTCAAGAAATAAATGTGACAAACACTGTTGCAGAGGATGACAGTCTAGTGTCAGGAGACATCTACTTCTTGAAGAATACAATGGACTCAGCTCTTCTTACAGCATCTGATGGAAATGCACTGAGTGACTGGATTATAGACTCAGGGGCATCACTTCATGTGTCTCCAAACAAGGAGTGGTTTACCTCTTATGTGACCACTAAAGATCATGTTCGGCTAGGCAATGGGCAGACATGTGAGATCTTAGGTGTTGGAGATGTTCAATTGAAGTTTCAGAATGGCTCTTCTTTCACGCTGAAGAATGTGAGACATGTTCCCGCAATTACAAAGAGCTTGATCAACACAGGTTTACTTGATGATTTTGGCTACGTCACCACTTTTGGATAGAACATGTGGAAGATATCCGAGGGTTCTATGACAGTAGCACATGGAGTAAAGTCTGGAGGACTTTACATGATTTATGTATCAAATATCTCTAAAAATGTAATCAATGTAACCGAGCAACCGAACGTTTCTTTGTGGCATAGCCGGTTAGGACATATGCCCAAGAAGGGAATGTGAAATCTTGTCTCGTTCTGGTTATTTGCCTGGCTTTTCATTTAATGATTTTGAATTCTGTGAACATTGTCTGTATGGTAAGCAAACACAGCAGCCACATAAGCATAGAAGCAGTAGAAGAGATACACAGTTGGCACTTGTTCATAGTGATTTGTGTGGACCTATGCCTAACCTATCTCTAGGGGGAGCTTCTTACTTTATGACATTTATAGATGATTACTCGAGGAAAGTATGGGTTTACTTTCTCAAGCACAAGGATGAAGCGTTTAGTGTTTTCAAAACGTTTGTGACACTTGTGGAGAATCAGAGTGGCAAGAAGCTTAAATGCTTACGCACTGACAATGGTGGAGAGTATGTTTCAAAGGCCTTTCAGGACTTTTGTGAGTCAAAAGGTATAAAACGTGAACTTACTGCTCCTTACAATCCTCCTCAAAATGGTGTTGCCGAGAGGATGAATAGGACCATACAAGAGAAGGTCAGAAGTATGTTGTCTAATGCACAACTGCCAAATGGGTTTTGGGTTGAAGCTATATCAACAGCTGTTCATCTTGTAAATAGATCTCCTAGCAAGGTTTTGCAGAAGGATTCAGTGCCAGAGATGGTATGGTCAGGCAAAATGCCCTCATACAAGCATCTCAGAGTCTTTGGCTGTGAGGCATATACTCACGTTCCAAAGGAATTTAGGAACAAACTTGAGCCAAAAAGTAGAAAGTGCATCTTTCTAGGCTATGGTAATTCTGGTGAGATGGGGTACAGACTTTGGGATCCCGAATTCAGAAAGGTTGTCCGCAGCAATGATGTTCACTTTAATGAATCCAAATATCATTCTAAACCAGAGAGGGTTGAGGAGATTAGAAGAGTTGTCTTCCAAGAAGATGGACCTGCACGTGCAAGACAAAATGTCAGGGCTCAAGAGGAGCAAGGATAGGATAGAGTGGAACCACAGGTTGTGGCTGAGCCTGAGCCACCTATTGTGCGTAGATCTGGACGTGTCACGCGACCTCCTGATAGGTTTGTTCCATCTATGAACTATGTCATGTTGACTGATTGCAATGAGCCTTCATGTTACAAGGAAGCAGTGCAAATGAAGGACTCCGAGAATTGGCAATTGGCCATGCAGTCAGAGATGACAGCTCTGCATAAAAACAATATATGGAAGCTAGTTAAATTACCACAGGGCAAAAAGGCTCTACCTTGTAAATGGGTTTACAGGTATAAGATCACCGCTCATGATAGTCAGCCAAAGCACAAAGCAAGGCTTGTTGCCAAGGGCTTTAAGCAAGAACAAGGCATTGACTTTGATGAAGTCTTCTCTCCAGTGGTCAAGAGGACTACATTGAGATGCTTTCTTGCATTGGTTGCCATATTAGATTTGGTGTTGCACCAAATGGATGTCAAGACAGCGTTCTTGCATGGTGATTTAGATGTGGAAATTTACATGCAGCAGCCAGAAGGGTTTGTTGAGAAAGGCAAGGAAGATTGGGTATGCCAGTTGTTAAAGAGTCTTTATGGCTTAAAACAATCACCGAGGGCATGGTACCATAAATTCCACAAGTTTATGCTTTCTCAAGGCTACAAACGTAGTGAGTTCGATCATTGTCTATATACAAAGAAGGCTAAGGATGGTAGTTGGCTGATCCTTATTTTGTATGTGGATGACATGTTGATTGTTGGCAAGCACTTGGAAGAAATTTCAGCTTTGAAGTCAAAGATGGAAAAATCGTTTGACATGAAAGACATGGGTGAGGCAAGTCATATACTTGGTATGTGCATTGAGAGAGACAGATCAAAGAAGTTGATTTGGTTATCTCAAACAGAGTATATTGACAAGGTTTTGCAACGTTTCAATATGGAGAAGGGAAAGGCACTGAGTGTTCCATTGCCACCATATGTGAAACTTAGCAAACAAGATTGTCCTGTGTCTGAGGAAGAACAGGCTGAAATGGATAAGATTCCATATGCGTTTGCAGTGGGTAGTTTGATGTATGCAATGATTGCTACTCGCCCAGACATTGCATTTGCAGTGGGAGTAGTAAGTCGATACATGTCAAACCCAGGCAAGAAACATTGGGAGGCAGTGAAAGGAATATTGAGATACCTGAAAGCTACAAAGAGTATGCGTATATGCTATGGGAGTCAGGAGCTAAGTGTAAAGGGTTTTACAGACTCAGATTATGCAGGTGACTTAGACAACCGAAGGTCTACGTCAGGGTATGTCTTTACATTGGCTGGTGGGGCAGTATCATGGCGTTCTAGATTACAAGATTGTGTTACTCAGTCTACTACAAAGGCTGAATATGTTGCAGCATCAGAGGCATGCAAAGAATCAATTTGGCTTAATCGACTAGTAACAGATTTGGGAATCAAAGAAGAGATGCCTGTGTTATATTGTGATAGTCAAAGTGCTATACAATTGGCTCACAATCCAGTTTATCACTCAAAGACAAAGCATGTGGATGTGAAGTATCATTTCATCAGGGAAATGCTCGAGGATAAGCAACTTCAGCTTGTCAAAGTTCACACCACAGAAAATCCTGCTGATCTACTTACAAAAGGACTTCCCTCAGAAAGCTTTGCGCATTTTCGCAAGCAGATAGGTGTAGGGTAGTACATCACTTCTCTACATCTCTTGTATATTAACTTGTATAGTAGCTTCTCTCACACTTAAAGTACCACATTGGACTTTAAGTGGGAGGTTGTTGGGGTATAAAGCCCAATGTGGTCGCCCAGGTAAGTGGGCGGGCCGCCAGGTATGTACACATATTCTTTTGTAAAAACCTAATAAGAACTCACTATGCTCTACACATTACAGTAGAGCGAGTTCACCATATCGTCGTGCTCTTCTTCTCGCACTCTCTCTCGCGTCGCACTTCCGCTCGTACTCCTTCACTTGGGCCTTCTAGGCAGTGTTCAAGAAAAGCCATTTTCCCAAACATACAAAATTCCTTTTCTTGAATTTGCCACGAGGAAATTTTAAAACATTAGCCTATTCTTTTTAACACTATTTTTCTCTATTTTGGGGAAACTTTTCTCCTCTTGCACTTGCCCTCAACTGGCATATTTGAAATTGAAAATGGCACAATATCAATTGAAACACATTTTTCTCGAAGACTGCTTCTAGGCATTAAAAAAATAGACTTCGGCCTTCTACAACATAAACACACAAATTCGCTACATATGAGTTTATTGCTACATGAAAGGAAGCATGTGCTAGGATTTGAAGGACTCCTTACCCTTCCAAAAGAGAGTCATTGAGAAGTGGTACTCTTCTAATGACAAAAAATCAAAAAGATCGGAAGACAAGTTTTGTAACTTAGTAACATTTTTGAAGAAGAATATAAGCACGCAACATCGTTGGCAAGCAACAATAGTAGAATTCCTATCTACAAGTCTTAGTGCTACCTATGAAAACATTGAGTTTTGGAGATACATGAAGATATAAGAGACTCCTATCTTAACATGCTTCCCTTCTATTGACTAGGATCCTATTTTATTTCCGTTCCTAGAAGGAACTTTTAACAACTACTTCTAATGAAAGACTCATGAAAAAATTATGATCTTCATATTTTCTTGTTTCTCTTCCCCATTGGCTCTATTTGTAGCCATCCATGCCATATCCCAAATGACTAGGAATATGATGACTTTTCTTTGGCATGATGGGGAAACTCAGAATAAATACTATGTAATTAGAAATTGATAGAATATGATGTGAAAAGAAGGAAAAATATATTCTATGGTTGTTGGTTGGCTGCTACTCTAGAGAATGTAAGAGAGAGGTGGCTCTAATCTTGAGCCTCCACCTAGATGTAAACTTCATTAGTGTATCAAAAGATATTGTGTTCTTTTCTAAAATTGTTTCGCTCTAGGTTTGGAGCAATTCGCTCGATTTTTCCCTTGCTCGGAAGTATCCACTTGCCATTTGGTAAGACTCCAAAACACATATTATATAGAACTTTTAGTTTATATAAGATCGATTCAAAAACATGCTTTAGAATGTAGATTATAGTATATAACACCTTATGTGGTATACTATAATATGTATTAAGTAGTATATAATATTATAGGTAGTATGCTACATATATACTATCTGTATCATGTAGCTTATATGCTATATGTAGTGTGCCCATTTTTTACCTTTTTTATGTAGTATACTATATATAGTCCATTTTTTACTATATATTCTATACTATGTACTATACATAATTATATATTATATACTCTATATTATATACATAATATCTACTCTATCGTAGTACTATATTACATATATATACTATATACATACTATATACTCTCTATATATATTATATTATATACTATGTATTCTATATTATATACTTTATATACCATATAATCTATTAATAATATACTATATTATATACTCTATTTTATATAGATACTATATATGCAAAAAAAACTACATTATTTGATATATATTTGTTCAATAACCACATCAAAAACGCAAAAAAAAGGGGGAGACGGAGCTCCCCCATCATCCATGTGCGCGCCGATAATGGGGGAGCTTTCTCTCCCCCTTTTTTTGCGTTTTTGATGTGGTTATTGAGCAAATATATATCAAATAATGTAGGTTTTATTTCAAAAACCTTAATCAAAAGCATTTTTCCTGCACTGCCGTTGACAAAGCTCATCAAAATCAGCCAAAAAAGGGGGAGGTAGAGCTCCCTCATCATCCGCACGGCGCGCGGATGATGGGGGAGCTTTGTCTCCCCCTTTTTTTGCATTTTTGATATGGTTATTGAACAAATATATATCAAATAATGTATGTTTTATTTCAAAAACCTTAATCAAAAGCATTTTTCCTTCAATACCATTGACAAAGCTCATCAAATTGGCAAAAAAAAGGGGGAGGGAGAGCTCCCTCATCATCCGCGTGCGCGGATTATGGGGGAGATCTGCATCCCCCTTTTTTGTCGATTTGTTGAGCTTTGTCAAATTTTTGTTAATTTTGTGGAGTTAATCCCAAGATTTAATGAAATGTCTCTGATAATCCGTAAGATTTAATTCCAAAATTGTAGCGAAAAAAAGGAGAGGGGGACCCCCCCCCCCCCCCCCCCCCCCCCCCCCCCCCCCCCCCCCCCCCTTTTTCCGCGTTGAACGATTCTTTGTGGACTATCTTCTAGCGCTGGAACGGCAGTAGAGAGAGAGAGAGAGAGAGAGAGAGAGAGAGAGAGAGAGAGAGAGAGAGAGAGAGAGAGAGAGAGAGAGAGAGAGGCACCAACGCGATGCACGCACGAGAGAGAGATGGTATCTGTGTTAGCTCGAGCAGGTAGACGATGGTTTCCGAAAGTAGTAATGCTTCAAACCTAAGCTTTGCGATTCACATTATGCAAGGACAAAGACCAAACTAACAAACTCGACCTGACTATGAACGACAAATATTATATAACATTACATATACTCTATATTATGTACGATGAGGGATAATATGCATAATTAATATCAATAACTATAAGTACAATATATATATTATTTACTATATACACAATATACTATATATATTATATACTTATATACTATATATATTATATACTTATATACTATATATATTATATACTTATATACTATATAGTCTATTTACTGTATACTATTTACTATAAGTAGAAGTAAAAGTATAACGTTATATACTATATAATCTATTAATAATATACTATACTATATACTGGTACCGGTATACTCGAACTAGTCTCAATTGTTTTGGTACTAGTATTGATACTACTAGTACTGATATTGGTAGTTTAATACGGGTGTATATTGGTATTGGCCTCAGAGATCTCAGATTTTCAGTGTTGTACTGGTACTGGTAGTACTGATACTGGTACAACTATACTGCTAATACAGGTATACTAATACTGATATAGTAGTTTTGGTCTCAGATTTTCATTCCAGTACTGGTACTGGTAGTATTGTTAATGTTGATACTACTGGTAGTACTGATATTGCTATATTGCTATTGGTACTGGTACTTCTATACGGGTGTATATTGGTATTAGCCTCATAGGTCACAGATTTTAGGTGTTGTAATGGTACTGTAGTACTAGTACTGGTACAACAATACTGCTAGTACTGTTATATTGGTACTAGTATACTAGTACTGGTCTCAAATTTTCAATGCTAGTATTGGTACTGGTAGTATAGGTACTTCTGATATTGGTAGTGCTATATTGCTATTGATACTAGTATTGGTATATGGGTGCATATTGGTACTGGCCTGAGAGGTCTCAGATTTTCAATATTGTATTGATATTGAAAATCACCTACGATGATAAAACCTCGATGGGAGTGATCTCTGCAAAGGCATCCATGAATTATGTAGAGCAATAAAAGCTTGATAGTATTGATACTGGTACAGCTATCCTGCTAATACTGGTACTGGTCTCAAATTTTTGGTTCTAGTATTGGTAACGGTACTAATACTACTAATTGTACTGATATTGGTATACTTGTATTATATACTTTATATACTATATAGTCTATTACTATATACTATTTACTATAAGTATAAGTAAAAGTATAATGTTACATACTATATAATCTATTAATAATATAATGTATTATATATTGGTACTGGTATACTAGTACTGGCCTCAAATTTTTTTGTACTAGTACTAGTATTGGTAGTATTGGTACTAGTACTACTATTCGGGTGTATACTGGTACTGGCCTCAGAGATCTCAGATTTTGTGTTGTACTGGTAGTGGTACAAGTTACAACTATACTGCTAATACTAGTATATTGGTATTAATATAATGGTACTGGTCTCAGATTTTCAATGCTAATATTGGTACTATAGTACTATTACCAGTACTATTGGTATTATTGATACTCGTACTGCTATATTGGTATTGGTATTGGTATTGGTACTGGTATACGGGTACCCATGTACTAGTACTGGCCTAAGAGGCCTCAAATTTTCAGTGTTGTACTGGTACTGGTAGTATTGGTACTAGTAGTTCTGGTACTGGTACAACTATATTGTGATACTGCTATACTGCTAATATTGTTATACCGGTAGTGATATACTAATACTGGTCTCAAATTTTGATCAGTGCTAGTACTAGTACTGGTATTGGTACTTCTGTTATTGATACTATTGGTACTGATACTAGTATAGTATTATATACTTTACATACTATACAGTCTATTTACTATAAGTATAAGTAACAGTATAACATTATATACTATATAATCCATTAATAATATACTAGATTATATAATGGTACTGGTATATTGCTACTTGTCTCAGATTTTTTGGTACTAGTACTAGTACTGATTATATTGGTATTATACTGGTATATGGGTGTATACTGGTACTGGCCTCAAAGGTCTCGGATTTTTAGTGTTATGTTGGTACTGGTACAGCTATACTGCTAATATTGATACACTGGTATTGATATACTGGTACTGGTCTCAGATTTTCAATACTAGTACTGGAACTGGTAGTACTATTACTGGTACTACTGGTACTGATACTGGTACTGGTCTCAGATTTTCAGTAGTAGTACTGGAACTGGTAGTACTATTACTGGTACTACTAGTACTGATACTGGTATTATATACTTTATATACGATATAGTATATGCATTATAAGTAAAAGTATAAAGTTAAATATTATATAATCTATTAATAATATAATATATTATATATTGGTATGGGCATATTGGTATGGATATATTGGTACTGGTTGTGGGGTGTATACTGGTTGTCGGGTCTTAGAGATCTCAGATTTTCAGGGTTGTACTGATACTGGTAGTATTGATACTAGTACAACTATACTGCTAATACCATTATACTGATATTGGTCTCAGATTTTTAGTACTGGTATTGTTACTAGTACTATTGGTAGTACTGATACTGCTAAAGCTATATTGGTATTGGTATAGGTACTGGTATACGGGTGCTGGCCTCAGAGGTCCCAGATTTTCAATGTTGTATTGGTACTGGTAGTACTGGTACTGATACAGCTATACTGCTAATACTGATACTAATATACTGGTATTAATCTCAGATTTTCAGTGCTAGTACTGGTAATGGTACTACTGTTACTGGTAATACTACTAGTACTGATACTGATATATTGGTATTGCTATACTGCTATATCGCTATATTGGTATTGATATACTACTATACTGATATTGCTATACAGGTACTTCTATATTTCTATACTCCTATACTGGTACTGGTTTACTGCTATACTGGTACTGCTATATTGCTATACCGGTATTGGTACTAGTATACATGGAGTTTTATATAGTATACATTATATCATTATAATATAATTATAAACTAAACGTATAGTATGTGTAGTAATATACCTTTATATTCTATAGTATAATATAACTATATTAAATTAGTATAGCTCTATATACTATATACTTAAATACCATATATTCTATGTATACTCTGTCTATTTTAATTTTAAAGCTTCTATTAACTTTAAAGGCTTGCAAGTAGTCGTTCAAATAGGGAGCTTTGAGTCTAAGGTCAATGTGTTGCCAAGATGGGATCATGAAGATCAAAAGCATTACCTTCTTGACCGTTCTCTGTCCTCAGCTTACCACATTCTTCATTCGGATGACTATATTTATGTGGCTGACAGAACAAAAGTTCGACTCCATCACATTTAAATGTTGATATTGATGAAGGTACAGACGCACTTGTGTTGGAGACAGTGGAACTAACCAGGTCACCAGGACCCTTTCAAGAAATAAGTGAATGTGACCTTAATGAGCTGATTGCTAACGTTGAAGTTTATGAATGTAGAACCCAAAATTGAAAGAGAAAAAGGAATGGTAAGGTGCCAACACATTTTTGCCAGAGTACGCGGAGGGTGGAAGTGTTTTTGGCCGGGGGGGGGGGGGGGTGGTTTGGTTTGTGGTTTAAAGGTTTGGTTGCATTTTCTTCCATGCATAAGGAATCCTACGTCGGTTAAAGCGGTTGGCTGCTTGTTTCTACCGTGCAATGCCTCCAAAGGCAATCCATCACTAAGTGTCACATAGCATTAAAGAGGGAGGGATAAGGGGATCAACGGTCGAGAAGTTCACACACGAAGGTCGAGGTAGATTAAACCGAGCAACATGAAAATCAAGGCAAAATTAAACCCGACCAGTGCAAAAATGAGCCCCCCACCACCCAATTTTGAACCCAAGACCTTGCAGCCTAGGTTTTGACATCTGGGCTAGCCAGCTCACCCACGCGCACTTGTAGTACCTCTCCCTTTTTTTTAATTGAAAGCCAACATGCACTGGCCAGGTTTAAAAGATTTAATTTGTGACCGAGTTTAATTTTAATAGCCATCTCACGACTGCGATCTTCTTGATCGTTATGCGTGAGCTTCCCGACGCTTGATCCACCCTTGCAACACACACACACACACACACACACTTTCTTTAATGTTGTATGTTCCATTGTCATGAGGAAAAGAGATTGTGCTCAACTCGTGGAACCACAAGAAAGATCCTTGGAGTTTAATTACAACTTAGTATGGCCAGCGGCCTTCACCGGCCTCTCTCTCTCTCTCTCTCTCTCTCTCTCTCTCTCTCTCTCACACACACACACACACACACACACACACACACACACACACTGTCGCGCTGTGCAATCGGGAGGAGCAAGGCACATGGATGGTTCATGTTGGTTCTGCCACGTGTCAAGGGGGGTCTGAATCCCTCCCCCTTTTATTATAGTATAGACTAGTATAGCTGGCCGCCTCTCTCTCTCTCTTTTTCTCTCTCCCACTTTATCACTTGCACAAGGGCTTCTCTCACTTTTAGAGTTTAGCCTTTATCTCACAGATTTAGACACGTGCAAGTGCTCTCGCTTCCTCCATATTATGTTAGTTTAGATATAGATATAGATTAGAAACTTTTCGCATTACTTTTCAAAAAGCAGATGTATGCCAAAGAGTTTCAGATTGTGTGGCCTACAATGGTTTTAATTTTCTCACTTGTTTCTCTCTGCGTCTCCAGACACCTTGTTTAGCACGCAGCGGCTCCGGAGTCCAAGACACTTGAGTTTGAGGTGCGTATTCCGCAACACCTAGAAGAAGCAGGAGCCCATGAGGAGAGAATGGCGGTTATAAGGCAGGGAGGTCTTCCTCCTCACTTCCTCTGTGCGCGCCCTCTGCTGCTGGTAGTGCTGTGCGTGTGGGGACAATATGGGCCTTCTTGTCGGCGATGCTGCCGCTGCTGCTGGACCTCCAGTGTGTGAGTAGCGTGAAGGAGAGCCTGCGGGACTGACAGGGGCGCTTGCAGTCCTTACCTTCTGCTGCACACCATCATCAGCTTTGATCGCTCCCCTCTTTCCTGCAACAGCGCTGCGAGCCATGGAGCTGGAGCTGCTGGTAGAATGGAGACGTGGTGATCCGTAGTTGGAGAACCCATCTTTCAATGTGCCTGTTGCATGTTTCAAATCCTCTACGGATTCTTCAAGACAGCCCACATGTTCCTCTGAATCACTATCGCCTCCCCGCATTAGATCGTAATCAGCTTGGCGGATATCATCAGTACTCAGTGCCTTTTGAAGCTGCTGACGTTTCCGCTGTGGCAGACGACTGTGATCAACCTTTCCTGCACTCGACTTCCTCAAGAAATCCAGGTTGAACAACCATCTCCGACACTTAGCAGGCGATCTGCATCTCAAGATTGACATAGCTGATGTCTGATGGTTGACATCTTCATCACCACAAGCTGTGTGGTCCTTGCATGAAGAAGGGTAGTGATGGGTGTCAAAGAGTGGGGGCAACTGCTCCAAGTGTCTTTTGTCTAGCATTAGCGACCTCAACGGCACCCTGTTGTGCTTCAACTGGATTGATGGCCTTTCAATATGTCCAGAATCAGGAAAAGGGGTAATAATTGCAGTGTAATCAAGCTCATCAGAGGGATATTTTATCATTTTGGAGGCCTGCATGCTTGATATAGCCGCATTTTTCCACTCAGGAAAGAAAGCGCTAGCAGCAATTAGCTTGGGAGAAGCTGGCGGTTCATCGAACAAGACCTGGTCTGAGAAATTGAACTCGAAATCAGAGGAGTCTCTGCTGATGGAGGAGCTACTTCTCACCAGGACCTGCTGTTGCTCCTTCGATGTAGGTAGGGTAATTGTGATTTGCCCTGCCATGGGATGGTAGGATGCACCCATATTCATGTCTGGGCTGCGGCACGTCTTTTCGCGCAGCATGAATCCAAATGTAGAGTTAATTGTTAGGGCGGATCCGAATCACAGCCCAATTAAGCAAAGGGTGAATGACTTTCTGAGTGTGCAGAAGATGGAAAACGGGGGGGAAAGTGAGGCAGCAGGATCTCCGAGTAGAACCAGCGGGCAGCCGATTGAGAGTATGTATGAAGAAGATGGGAACACCGGGGTGGTGCAAACGTGATGGTTAAATATGAAGGATTCATGGAGAGAGAGAGAGAGAGAGAGAGAGCGAGCTTGAGGGACAAGTCAAGTGTGTGTAAGAGGGAGAGAGAGAAGCTAGTATCTGGACTTTTCCACACGGCTTGCTATACTATTAGTGTGTGAATGTATGATGCACGAATGGTTCTCCCTTTCTGAGCAAGTCCTAGTACTGGTCTTCACCTCCAATGTTTAGCTAATTAACGAAGGAGTGAAATGTCACATGTGACGATAAATTGACATGGACCCATCAACTGCTTTTCACCTCTTTTGTTTTGGCCTGCCTAATAAGACTCTGCATAGATGCATAGCCTATGAATGCATGTTGATCAAGGGTGGCGATGTCCAAACGGCCAAGGACATTGCATTGCATAAAACTACATCAGTTGTCCCATTCACACCCATAGTAGTTGCACAAGGTAATTTTGCACAAATTTACCTATTTGATAAAGTCCATGTAATGTTCAGTTTTCTTATCACAAATCCAAGTTCTCGCATTGATTGATTAAGAATTCTTTGCGAAGGAAGGGCTTCACGGATCAGAATCTCTTCCTTGTGCTTCCCAAGATAGCTCTAGCAAGGAGGGTCTCCAACGAAGACATCCTTTCATGTCTAGTTAGCTACTTTAACACATTGAGAGCCTAGCGTAAGTGTGGTTAGGATGCATATAGAGATCCTATTCTCTCTCGTGGCTACTTAACACATTGAGAGCCTAGCGTAAGTGTGGTTAGGATGCATATAGAGATCCTATTCTCTCTCGTGGCTACTTAACACATTGAGAGCCTAGCGTAAGTGTGGTTAGGATGCATATAGAGATCCTACTCTCTCTCTCTCTCTCTCTCTCTCTCTCTCTCTCTCTCTCTCTCTCTCTCTTTCTTTATCTCGATTCCTATGGTTTCAAATCCGGGGCGGGGGGGGGGGGGGGCGGGGGGACACTATATGTAAACTTATATATCGCGTGCGTACAATTACTATTTGTAAAATCTCTTAGTTTTAAATTTTTCACAAATAAAACGGATCCTTTTTTTTTCAATGTCTAAATGTTTTTTAAAAATGTTTTTTCAACACATTTCTATATGTGAAAATGTGAGAAAATATAGAATAAAAAAATCTTTACTGTTGAATCCACATGATAGGAACTTTTTAATTATAGTGACCCCCTCTCGAGTTCAAATCTATGTCTCCACTGCTTATTATTCTAAATGGTTATCTATGGTTTCTCTCTCTCTCTCTCTCTCTCTCTCTCTCTCTCTCTCTCTCAAATCTATCTCTCCACCCCTTATTATTCTAAATGGTTATCTATGGTTCTCTCTCTCTCTCTCTCTCTCTCTCTCTCTCTCTCTCTCTAACGAGAGAAAATCTCTATCTTTGAAGAGCCAAGAGGTGGCCTTTCCTCTCTTAGCAGGACGACGGCTAGAGGAGAGAAGAAGTCTATCTTTGACAAGCAAGCGGGAGATGTCAAATGTTGGGTTCTCAAGAAGTACCTTTTTAACACATTGGTGACACCGGTTCTTCTTTATGCAGTTGAAGTGTGGGGTGAGAGCATTTCAACGTCTACTTGGAGAGAGTTTGAGAATACGCAAAAGTATATTCTTACAAACTTTCTCCAATTTAGGACACAAACACCATATATGTTCTTTCTTCTTGACTCGAGAACTCTTCTAATTGAGGTTATGAGCATGGAAAGGGTTCTGGAGTACATGATAAACATGCATCAAAATCCCTCACATCCACTTCCTACAAGCAAAAAGGTTCAAAAGACACACAAAAGCAAGATCTTGAGCACACCATTGATGCAAGATATAAAGACGTGGTTTGGGAGATGAGATGGATTACACTCGCTACATGATCATGCCTCAATAGACTCCCAAATGAATGAAGATTTTCTACAATGCCAATGTATTACGGCTTGGGAGTAATCCGGTGGGTCGCACTTCATAGATTACACCACGCATAGTGTCCAGCTACGAAATCATGTTCTTCCCCGAAAGAGAAAACTATACTCACTCTTATATGCTTTAACCTATCCCCTTGTCCGTGATACACACTATAACAGCCATTAGACTTAGCTCCCACTCCCTTCAATGCAAGACAAGGCATTGAGACAATGGAGAAGAGTCATATCAACTTTGCACATTATGTTCGCTATAAGTTCAAGAGTCTAAGTACCGCACACTACTAAAAGACTCATCTTTTTCTCACATCCGAACTTGCTTTCCTCACATTTTCAATCATGACTTAGACCTACACACTTTCCTCTCCTAGCCACAATATGGGCTCTTTGTCGCAATTCTCATCACCAGAATTTTGTAGCATCGAGAATCACTTATCAGCCCCATACATAGTACATCACATGTATCTTTGGTCCCTTGGGTCATATTTGGCCTTCGAGGACAATAATAAAATCTCTCTCTCTACCATGTGGATCAACATATATAACAAGTTAGTTAATTTTACACTCGTGTTGCTGGATGTTTTCTTGCCGTTTGCAATAGGTGGGAAGGAATGTTGGTGCAAGATCCATACCAAGTTGCAATATAATATAAAGTCGTATGATTTATGAAACTCTCCAGCCCAAAGTATGTAGCCATCATTATGCTAGCCACGTTGTTCATTTGGAAAATCTAAACCCTTGGTAAATCAAAACCAATGCAACTATTTATTGATGCAGTAACTTTCCATTGTGGGATTTTGTTCATTAGTATATTAGAGGGTGATGGTGCAATTCTTTGTCCACCTTATTATCTTCAACATGTAATTTCATGGATCACCATTCAACAAATGAAAGAAGAATTTGATGCTTGATATTTGTATGTAGTATGTATGTCTGGTACGATTTTGGAGGGTTTGTATTGATGGGAATCTATAAGGAAGGTGCTCTTGGAAGGCTAGAGGAAAAGGGTAAGGAAAGAGGGCCCCGAGGCGGGGGCGTGGGCGGGGGGTTCGGTTTTACAAGTGGCGGATTAAGGGAGAAGAAGAAAACCCGGAGATGCACAAAAGGGGGAATGGGTGGTGGAGCGACAGAGGAGCTACGTATCATAGACAAAGCAGGCAAGCAAAAGAAGCAGACATTATAGTATGTATAGTTCATATTTCAAAGGGTACATACATTATGCATGTATAATGTATGTAAAAGAAGCAGACATTACAATATGTATAGTTCATATTTCACAGTGTGCATACATTATGTATTTGAGCCACGTGAAATAGAGGATTTTTAACCTTATATTGTTGTTCCTATGGTGATCTTTAATGTCCCTCATGTACCTTGGAGTTTGCCCCCTATTCCAGTTCCAAATGCTTAGTTGCCAAAATTGATTGAGCCTACTCAATGATCTATAAGGATTCGTATGTAAGAGTCCTCTTGTCCTCTATTTTCAAAAAGGGGATCCATGAAAGCACCGATATGGGAACTTATGAACAAGGTCACAAATGAATGTAGATACGCAACCAATTATGGATGTGTACAAACTTATTTGTAGAAAGATAAATATATTCACTCAGGGATCTATACTCCATGTATGATCAGTTGAAGCTCGCAATGGAAAGTAGGAATTTGATAACCATGAGGACATCTTTGTGCTTGGTAACTTTGCGTACCTTACCTCAAAGAGCAACTATTCATTTACACATATGATGAATGGTATGAATAAAGTAGTACATGAATTTATACTCCAAATCACCATGTCCTTTCTTGATCATACGTGGTCATCAAAGGATATGATGACCATGTAAGGGACAAAGGAGAGGCTTTGGATGTGAGAGAGGCCGCAAGTATGTGGCAGATTAACATTTGTGATGAGACCTTATTGAGGTTTGAAGAAGTGAACCTTTCCTTGTCAAGGAAAAAATATGTATTGGAGTCTAAGTGGTGCTAATTGTGGGACGTATATATGGTCTTTATGGTAGAAAATCTTGTGCTATTAAGATTGATGAGATTGGATGAGGCCATGAATTATTGTGTCTTTGATAGAGACCTCTCTGCGGCTAGCTTCTCAGAGATTGTACAAGAAAAGCAAGGAGATTATATATGTGGTAAGTAAAAGGCATAACTCAGAGGATTGGCTTAGGGCGACCCTTGCAAGCCATCCGGTTGAGCCTTGCTTTGTAAAGGATTGGGCTTTTTGTAATAGTACTTTAACTAAGCGCGGATGTAACCCTCTGTCCCTCAAGGCTTGGCATGAGCTGGAGGCTGATTTATATATTTCTTGGTGACATATTTTTTTTCAAAACTCACAATTTGTGAATTGTATTGAGCACGGCATGCAATTACAAAATAGCCTCAAACTCAGGCCGAGCCTTGAGGTGTTGAAGATTGCAACATGGCTATCTACCCCCTCTCACCAAGGCATAATAGGTGAACTATAGTTCTAGGCTTTCACGTCTCCCAGGTTGACAACATGGCATGGTAGCCCTAGACTAGTCTCCCAAGTCTTGCTTCCTTCTTGCTTGCTTCCGAGCATATAGATCATCACTCTGCTTTCTTGTATAATCTCTGAGAAGCTTGACCACATCAAGGTCTCCCTCAAACACACGGCGGTTCCTCGCTTGCCAAATATATGGTGAAAGTAGAAGTACCTTATAGTTTGAGTGCAAATAAGAAGAGTTGGGCTATGCCACCAAGGAACAAATCAGTCTTGAAGAATTTGATCTACCATGTCCTTTGAATCCACTTGCATATTTTCCCTACCATGCCTCTGATTGCTTGGCATTCCATGAAAAGGTGGACCAGATCTTCACTAGCTATCCTGCACCCCAAGCAACAATCGGACGCAATTCCTCTTTCCTAGATTTTAACACCTGTTGGGTAGAGCACCCTACATCACCTTCCACAAAAATATCTTCATAAACTACGGCCACTTTGGCTTCTAGATATTCTCCATGACTGCTTCCCATCTGGCCACTGAATATTCCATATTTTGTTGAGGGGGCTAGACCACTTATTCTTGTGGAATAATGCATGATAGATGCCTTTAGAATGGGGTTCTAGAAAAGACTACTTCCGGGCCATCTCCAGGGGTTCCACTCAAATTCAGATTCGTAGATTGGCATTACAACCTTGGTCGGCTCTTTTAACACTCTGTTGACTAACAATATCTCATAGCCATTTAGTTGATCCTTGGTTTCCAGCGAATCAATGGTTATACAGCTCTTATTGTTACCGTCCCATAAGTGAACAAATCTATTTAGACCCTTACTATTCACTTTCCTCTCGTATTTTCTATCCAATAGGGGCTTTGTGGTGGTTCTAAAAATTTAGCAAGCTAGGAAAATCTGTGCAAGATAGAGTTCTTGAAGTACATGGTTTCTTCCCCCACTCCAACACCCCAGCTATTCTTTTGCACTTCCTCACCAATTCCCCCAAGATGCCATCTCGACTTAGGCTAGACCACGTTGGGGCTAAAAGTTTGTCGTGAAACTCTACCCCTTTCCATTTCCCACCTTTCAACCCAAGTTTAGTTGCATCTAACATATCTTTGGTCATGATAGCCCAAGCTTGTGTTGGGGTAAAGGTGGTTTGTCTCTTACCTTTGTCGGACACGTCAAAGATGTCCGACCGCCCATTACTTGTACACACCTTATTCTTTATTAGATAGAATAAGAAGGAGCTATCTCACACACATAGTGTTGAGTTGCTCCATCCACATCGTGCTCTCTCTCTCTCTCTCTCTCTCTCTCTCTCTCTCTCTCTCTCTCTCTCTCTCTCTCTCTCCACACACGCACCGTATTTGCACACTCACAATTGGTATCAGAGCTTCGGGAACGCGTGTGTGACAGCTTCTCGACGAGACGAAAGCGACAAAGCTTAGCTATGGTGGCTTGAGCTTGGAAGTGGTGGACAGATCAAGAAAGCTTGGAAGCTTTGTGAGAATGCAATGGGAGCTTGTGAGCTCAATTGAGAGTGATGTATGCTCTTGTGGAAGCTCAGAAAGTAGTGTGAAAGATTGTGTGTAGATGAAGGTACTGCCATCAATGATGTGTGCGCAGCAACACTATTTTCAGATTTTATTTTTTTACTTGTAGAATGTAGATCTGAGTATTGTGTTCATCAAGCCCATTTGTTTTGACATGGTCTACAACTTTGGAGAGGAGCTTTTTACAAATTCCTCACCATTTTGCTGATATTCGGCTCAGATTGATTGTATACAAAATTGCAAGTTTTCTGTTTTCGCATAGTGTGCAAGTTTGATGCACTTTTGGAAGCACGGTAGGTCCTCAAAGTTAGGGGCATAAATTCTGAGCTGCAGATGAAATTTCAGCTTGTGTACAGCTTGTGGTTTGGCAATTTTTTGGTAGATTTAGGCAAAGAGTCATGGAGGCGTTTACACACCATCGAAGCGGTCTCTTGAGAGACACGGTTTTTGGAGCACACATGTGGAGCTACTTTCATAGGTTTTCACAAGATACTTTGGCAGCAATTTTGTACTTGGATTCATGGTCTTTACAGATGGTTTGCATATGGTGATGACACAGGCTTGATGCCCATTGTACATGTATTTTGGCGAGCACTTTCAAGTGCTGGTGAGCTCTCTTGAGAGTATTGTTTTCACATTGATCAAGTTTCTAGATTGCAACTCTTTTGGCGCTTGCTTATGCGCGGTCAATCCGTTGATGTATGTCGAGAGCCATTTTGGCATTTCTACTCATCGGCATTAAGTAGTGTTATGGTTTAGGGTAGAGATTGTACTTGAGTTTTTGCTCAGTTTTCAAGGGAAACTCTATCCGATCTTTCCCAAATTATTGCCGTGGTTTTGCGTATTCACAATATACTCTCTGATAGTTTAGTGGTTGAGTTGACTCCCACTCTGCAAGTTATCTACAATTTCTTGGCTTGCGGTTTGCGTTGAGTTTTGGCTCATTTTTGTTACCATATACATGTGGTAGTGATATGTGTGAACACACTAGGACCGCCGGGGCATTTTTTTCCTCTTTAGAGGGTTTTTTTCCCTAGTGAATTGTATATACGCCCATCACTCTAGGGCTAATAATCTTCCATTGCACACTAAGTAATACACTCTCTATTGTGTGCCTTAAGCTTCCTTTGTCTTCTCTAAGCTGTGTGCGTTTCTCTTCAACCCTAATTCCAACAATTGGTATCAGAGCAGGTTGCATCCTCCCGGGCTCAGTCGCCAACAGCTCCAGCACACGTCTACTCACTTTCTCCAATTTTTGTGAGCTTCGGGCTCATTTCGGCCTCCTTTTCCACTACAGGCAGTAATGCATAGGCTATTTCCTCATTTTGTGCAGCATTTCTATTAGTGTCGTTTGCTGCATAACAAGTGCCTTACAGTCTTCTACGGTTTGTGTTATATAGCATGTGTTGTTCCTACTTTGTTTTTCCTCTTTTCGGGTAGTTTTCACATCAGGTGCAGCATTTACCATGGCTAACAACAACACAGATGTATTCAAGATGTTTGCTGCTGAGGATAGATTGGATGGGGACAATTACCCCATTAGGAAAATTTTGAACTCATTTTTGGGCCTTTTAAGAGTGCCACATCATCAAAGTTGTACAAAAGAAAGCAACCCGGTAGACCCCTCTAAATATTGCTTAGAACCCCATGATATGACCTATCATTGGAAAGTTCTTGAAAAATGGATTCTAAAGAGCCAAGGTCCGAAAATTTTGGATGACTTCTATGAAAGTTATGCCATTTTTTTCAATCAGTCAGGTTTTGTTACCGTTACGGTAATCTAAAATCACCTTTTTCTAGATCTACATGAAGGCAATGTCCAATACATGCATGCTATATATCAATAGATAGCATTTGAAGAGTAGATTCTAAATATCCAACCTCCGACAAGTTTGGATCTTATTTGCAAAAAATTTACCGATCCCCACTTTTTGAAAGCTATGCCACATCAACAATTCTTACAAGGCCCATTTTTTAGTCCAAACTTTTCCTAATGCTATGTGGGCTTACATGATGCAACATGTTCTTGTGTCAAAGGGCGTCTGGAATATTGTGCAGGGCATTGATGTACGTCCTGGTTCTGAGGATGTAGGCAATGTTGAGGATGTGGCAGGTCTTGTTGCAAGGATTGCTACTATTAGAGTTGTTTTGCCTACGGCAGAACAATCTCGTTGGGATATAAAGAATGTATAGGCTCATGCATTGATTGCGTTGTCTGTGAAGCGCACCATTGTTCCTCACATTCATTCAGAAAAACCTGCGAAACAGTCTTGGGATATTTTGGCTAGTCTTTATGCAAGTCCCAATGAGGCTAAAATTGCTTTGCTACGTAAAGAGCTGGAGTCGAAGATTATGCATGAGGAAGATGATATGGACACGTTCCTTGCTGGTATCAAGGATATCAATGAGCAACTTATTTCTACACTCATTTCACACAGTTCCCTTGTGCAGACTGTTCTTGATGCCTTACCAGATTCATACCAGACTTTTGCTAGTACTTGGAAACTGATGACCCAAGGAAATCCTGAAGTTGTCAAGTTTGATGCATTATGCACATTGTTGTTGCAAGAGTCATTTTCCAAAAAAAACAAGACTAGGCAGCGTGCAGTGGCAAAAATTTTGTTCCTAATGCTTCAGCAATTCGTCTGGAAATTTTGGTGATAAGGGCAAAAAGAAGATTCGTTGCCATTATTGTAAAGCTAATGATCACTTGATCAAGCAGTGTCCTAAGTTGAAGGCCAAAGAGGCTAAGAAGAAAAAGAATGGTTCCACTACAAATGCAGCCATTGTTGAGTCTTCTGTGAAAGGAGACTGTGATGTTGGTGTTGATGCAGAACGGGCTTTTAGTGCAGAGTTCACTTACAATACTGATGTCCATGATGCATGCATGTCAGTTGGCTGTAGATTCACATGTGTGATATTTTGACAATGGCACTACAAAGCACATTACCTCACATCGTGAATTGTTTACATCTCTCGAGTCTGTCCCTCATGGAAATTCAGTCACTTGTGTCGACAATGCCTCTTATCCGAATCAGGGAGTTGGAAAGATTGGGCTTATTGTTGCAAATGGCAGTTCTTTCACACTTGTTGATGCACTTTATGTACCTAGGATTAAGAAGAATCTTTTGTTTGTGTCTACACTTGCTACACTTGGACTTGTAGTCAAATTTGTGGATGACAGATGTGCAGTTCATGATCTCAGTTTTGGTGATAAAAATGGTTGCATCTGAGCTTTTGTGCCATGGGCTCCATAAGCTCACTTTGAATGAAAAGTGTGGACAAAATTTTGCAAATACAGTTGCTGATTCAAGGGCTATTTCAGATGCAAAACTTTGGCATGCACGTTTTGGTCATCTGAATTTTGTCAGTTTCCTACGTTTACAAAAATCTGATATGGTTGCTTCCTTGCTGTCTCTTGAAGCACCTGTCACATATGTTTGTGAAGGCTGTATTTTGGGTAAGATGCGTTTAAAGTTTCCAAAGGATGGTTCAATTAGGGCCACATGCAGGTTGCAGTTTGTGCGTAGTGATGTTTGTGGGCCCATGCAAACTCCATCCTTGGGCAATTACCTTTACTTTGTGAATTTCATTGATGATTACTCCAAGCATGCATGGGTATTTCCTCTTAAAGAGAAGTCCGAAGTTTTTATGTGCTTCAAACAATTTCTGGCTATGGCTGAAAATGTCTCGAATGGGCACCCTCCATTTCGATCGAGGGGGGAAGTATATGTCTCATGAATTTAATGCATTTCTGGCCAGTCATGCGATAAAACACCAATGTACAGTGCCTTATACACCTCAGCAAAATGGTGTTGTTGAGAGGAAAAACAAGTCACTTACGGAAATGGCATGATGTATGGTCAAAAGTCAAGCTTTGTCGCATTCTTTTTGGCTTGAGGCCATCATATGTGCCACTTATGTACTAAACAGGTGTCTACAAAAGCTTTGCAGTCTATTAATTCATATGAAGCATGGCATGATAGAAAGCCTTCTATTAAGAACATGCGTGTTTTTGGCTGTTTGGCATATGCTTTGGTGCCACAAACACAACGCAGAAAATTGGATGATAAGGCTATCAAATGTATTTTTGTTGGTTATAGTGTTGAAAGCAAAGGTTACATGTTGTATCATCCGCAAAAAAAGCGTATTCTGGTTTCACGGGATGTAGTGTTTGTGGAATATTCTATTCAACCCTTGTTGTCATGTACTAGAGACACTAATATAAGCTCACAAGACATTTATGACACTTTGTTGCCTCTTTTCAACGGTGGAAATATGAATGTAAATTCCAATGAGGCAAATGTACATCCTATGGGGGTTTCAGAAAATGTTATAGATCAGCCTATTACTGATGCAGATGTACATGATGTACTTGATGAGGAAAGGGCTGAAAATGAGCAGGCTAGAGGTATGCCAAAATGGTTGGTGCATACATTGCGTGACAGTAAATTGGATGCACCTTTGTCTAGTCGTATGTGTTCAGGCTCTCGCCTTGCATCTTATGCATCAGATTGTTATGCTTTGATTGTGTCTAGCTTACATGACGTTGAGAACCTATGTCTTTTGATGAAGCACAGAATTCAAAAAATTGGATGGCTGCCATGCAATCAGAATATGATGCACTTATAGATAATGACACATGGACTTTATGTGATTTGCCTCCTGGCAAAAAGGCCATTGGTATGAAGTGGGTTTAGAAGTTAAAACGCAAGCCGGATGGTGAGATCAATCTCCATAAGGCTGACTTGTTGCAGAGGGATATGCACAGCAAAAAGGCATAGATTATGAAGAGACTCCCACTTGTCATATGACTACTGTGTGTTTTCTATGTGCATTTGCAGCTCATTTTGGTTGGGATGTACATCAACTAGACATTGTTACTGCTTTCTTGAATGGTGACATATTTGAGGGAGTTTATGTAACGCACCCTCGCGGTTTTGTCAAGAAAGGACAAGAGAAAAAAGTGTGCAAATGTAACAAGGTTTTGTATGGGTTGAGGCAATCTCCTTGTGCTTGGTATGAGAAAGTTGACACTCATTTGGTTAAACGAGGCTTTCGTAACAGTCCCACAGAAAGCACATTGTATGTAAAGCGTGAGGGTGATGTACTTCTCATTGTGTTCTTTATGTCGATGATTTGCTGATCACTAGACCAAATGAGAGACATATTGCTGAATTTAAGGCTGATTTGAATGCTACTTTCAAGATGAAAGATTTGGAGCTGTTGCATCAATACTTGGGTATACAATTTAAGCAGTGTGATGGTGGTATTGCCTTGTGTTAGAAAAGTTACATAGAGACATTTCTATGTAAGTTTGGACTTCAGGATTGAAAACCTATTGCCACTCCCATGGAAACATGTTTGAAGTTAATTCTACATGATGCTGGTGATCCTGCTGATGTCACTCTTTACCAAACTACTGTTGGCTGGCTCATTTATGTATGCAACACGAGGCCGCATATTTACTTTGCAGTTTCACAGGTCAATAGATGTATGCATAGCCCAAGGTCTAAGTGTCAAGAGGACTTTTCGCTACCTTAGTGTCACTTTACATCTTGGCTTGTATTATCCCAAGGGGGGATCATTGCCGCCAGACTTACATGCTTTTTCGCACTCATATTGGGTTGGTTGTTTTGACACGTGAGTGTCCACAAGTGGTTTTTGTTTCATGCTTGGAAGTTCACGTATATCATGGTTGAGCAAGAAGCAACCTACTGTGGCCACTTCTAGTTGTGAGGCTGAGTACAGGGCAGCCTTCACAACTACGGTTGATTGTGTATGGCTCAGATGCCTTATGGCTTATTTGGGTGTTTGTCAGGACACTGCCAACACTATCTACACTAACAGTCAGAGTGCATTGGCAGTTGCAAGGAACCATTAGGAGAAACTTGGATTCAATTTTGGGCCCTATAAGAAATGCCAACTCAGCATAGAGAGAGGTAATTATGAAAAATGCAAAAGTGTTTTTTTGGAATTCTATTTCTCATAGTACATACGTAAGATTTTGCTCAATCACTTAAATGCATGCTCATACAAAATGCTTTTCGAGAGCCCAACTTAAGTTTACACAAAATTCCATGTATGTGAATCTTAATGAGTGATGTGATGTGCGATGAGAGAAAACACATAAGAGTTGTTTTCAAAATACAAAAATAATGCCACGGAATAGTGGCACAAGTATCAATCACCTTTTTATGAAGTACTCGCAATTTAAGTTCTAACAGATTGTACTTGATAGTGATTGATAGGTACTATTTAAGACTATGAAGGAGTCAGAAGCAAGCGAATAGAGGCGCTTGAGGGGTCTCTGGGACCTCTATTCGCTTGGTTCTGACCTTATGAGGCCCTAGGATTAAGATATAGCACTTTTTAAGCCCACGATGCATCCGGAACGTCCAAAAACCATAGGATAGCTCTTTAAAACACTGAAATCTGACGTCTCTAGCTCAAGATATAGCATTTTTAAGCCTAGGGCCTCATGAGGTCAGTACCAAGTGAATAGAGGCTCTTTAGGGAGAATAGAGGCCCTTGAGATCCCTAAAGGGCCTCTACTCGCTTGGTACTAACCTCATGAGACCCTAGGCTTAAAAATATAGCATTTTTAGCTCAAGATATTGCATCTTGAGCTAAAAATGCTATATTTTTAAGCCTACGGCCTCATGAGGTCAGTACCAAGTGAATAGAGTCCCTTGAGGGATCTCAAGGGCCTCTATTCGCTTGGTACTAACCTCATGAGGCCCTGGGCTTAAAAATGCTATAGCTTGAGCTAGAGACGTCAGATTTCAGTGTTTTAAAGAGTTGTCCTATGGTTTTTGGACGTTTCGGATGCATCCGTGGGCTTAAAAAGTGATATATCTTAATCCTAGGGCCTCATAAGGTTAGAACCAAGCGAATAGAGGTCCCAGAGACCCCTCAAGCGCCTCTATTCGCTTGCTTCTGACTGCTTCATAGTCTTAAATAGTACCTATCAATCACTATCAAGTACAATCTGTTCGAATTTAAATTGCGAGTACTTCATAAAAAGGTGATTGATACTTGTGCGAGATGCACAAGTACAAGTACTTCACTTTATATGATAGCAACAATGGGTCATAAGAAGACGTTTGGCACTTGTGCCAGATGTCATTATCAAGCGCCTTACTTTTCTGATAATAGTGACAATTTCACCAAAATGGTTTTCATGGATATTTTCAAAATGAGAAAAAATGTTTTTTCAACGTAACGTTAGCCTTCTTCCTATTGGCTAAGGAGCATTGTCTCACTAGAGTTGAAAGGCCCGAAAATGAGTCCATTTCTTTCCTAATGCCAGTTTTTCATGTTCGCACAAAGCACATTGAGGTGCATTACCACTATGTCAGGGAGAGGCTCTCAGCAGGAGAGATCAGCTTGGCTTAATTGCCAACACAGGACAACTTTGCAGATCTTTTCACAAAGGCATTGTCTCGTGAGAATCTCGAAGCTTTCCGCAAAGCTTTGGGCTTACTCCCCTTTGTGGATTGATCATGTCCTCAAGGCATGGCACTTCCCGTTACTCATGTGCCAGCTCTTGTTCACCACATCACTCCAAGGGGGATTTGTTACCATATACATGTGGTAGTGATGTTTGTGAACACACTAGGACCGCATTTTTTCCCTCTTTAGGAGGTTTTTTTCCCCCTTGCATTGTATATATGCCCATCACTCTAGGGCTATCTATCTTTCCATTACACACTAAGTAATACACTCTCTATTGTGTGCCTTGAGCTTCCTTCGTCTTCTCCAAGCTGTGTGTGTTTCTCTGCAACTCTAATTCCAACAATTTTGCGAAGGAAACTTTGTTCGTTTTCCCCTGTCTTCTTGCCATAAAAGTTTGCAGTGCTATGCCACCTTGTACAGTGGTCGATATATTTCCACTTTACAGTGATTGAGTATTTACTTTCACTTTGACACTTAGACATAAGTTTAGTGTTCTTGTATCCACTCTCGCAGGCGTGCATTTATGGTATTCTTGTAGTGGTTATAGGTTTCCTTTTATTTTGCTTCATGTTCTCACATCGATGCATATTCCGAGCGTGAGACTATAGCGTGCAAGGTTACAGGTTTTCACTATTGAGCTATTGGTTGGTTTATGCTTGATTAGCGCAATGGTCGAG
Source organism: Adiantum capillus-veneris (assembly GCF_014529385.1). Taxonomy (NCBI): domain Eukaryota; kingdom Viridiplantae; phylum Streptophyta; class Polypodiopsida; order Polypodiales; family Pteridaceae; genus Adiantum; species Adiantum capillus-veneris. The sequence goes on along the minus strand of NC_140936.1, from coordinate 157,873,156 downwards.
TGATCTCCCACTTTTGACGCGTATGCATTGACATGATGTGTGACACAATTGAGTCTACAATGACAGCTCATGAGAGACGGAGGTCTCGATCTTGCCGATACTTGTGTTGTTGGCATTGTGGTTACATAGGGCACATTAGGCATCGTTGTTTTAGATGTATGAGATAGCAGCGGAGATGTATGCAAGATGTAGATACGGCTTTGACACATGTTAGAGAGGCAGTTCCAGTGCAGTCTATGCCAGTGACATGATGTCACGCTTGCCTCGAGTGTACCTCTTGCAGATTTGTATATGGATATCACACTTTCTCCACATTGGTTACTAGATAGCGATGCAATTTTCCATGTCGCACCGTGTTGTGAGTGGTTTAGCACATTTTCTAGTGGGTGACTTGGTTGTGTGCACTTAGCCAATGGCTCGACATTTGACATAGAAGGTGCAGGAGATGTTTGTTTGTCTTTGCTTGGTGGTGCGTCATACACGCTATGACATGTGTACTATGTTCCTCAACTGAGATAGAGCTTGATCTCAGTGAGATAGTTGGCAGCTTTTGGTTGTCAGGTACTGCTTAGAGAGCAGTCTTTCTAGATACATTGTGGTTCACTAGTGACTGTGATTCACTAGTGATGGCCTGGTATATCCTATGCATGTGTATGAGGTTCGAGACGGCGTAGTCTCAATTTTTTTGCTGGCATGCTTTGAGCGAGAGACGATACTTGGCTCTTTAATCACAGTGATCTCCATCATGCTCAGGAGACAAAGCATTTAGCTATGCAGGACGTGCCAATAGACTCTGTAGAGACAAAGATAAAGCAGCAGTGCTCTAGTGAGACACAGCAGGTGTTGTCATACTTTGTGCAGGCAAAGGTAGAGCAGGTATGCTCCCTTGAGACACAGACAGAGATGACAGGTATGGAGTTCTTTGATATTCTCATATTAGAGGCTGATGAGTTGGTACCAGGACAGACAATTTTGCATATGGGTGAGAGGGATGTAGCTATCTAGTGTTGATTATGATGCATTCATACACGATGGGTAGTCTTGATGATGCAGTGACTGCAGATAGCACAGTGGAGGCAAGTACAGCTAGAGGTTTGTACATAGTTTGTCAGCATTCGGATGTCTCATGTTTGACTTGTTAATGTCGAGGCCTGATCTAGCAGCTGCAGTGGGAGCATTTGTAGTAGGGATTGTCAATCCTGTGATGATTGACACTAGCATGATGCATAGTGGAGTTTTGCAGACCATACAGAGTAGTCTGCGAGATTTACATATAGGCTCTAGCGTGGGTACGCACGCTCGCCTATCACCAGAGCTGATACGACTACATGTAGATTAATAGAGTAAGCCAGTGGGCATAGGTTGAGAGAGTCTCTGACCTAGTTTCTTGTACATACTAGTAGTTTAACTAGTAGGTCACACTTATCGGCACATCGCCTTTAAGTGGGAGTTTGTTGGGATAAAGGTGGTGTATCTCTTACCTCTGTCGGACACATGAGAGATGTCCGACCGCCCATTACTTGTACACACTTTATTCTTTATTAGATATAAGAATAAGGGGCTCTCTCACACATAGTGTTGAGCTGCTCCACCCACATCATGTGTTCTCTCTTTCTCCCCCCCTTCTCACTCTCCGCACATGCACCGCATTCGCGTTGGTCTTGCTTAGCCAAGGAGATCATAAATTTGGTACACGGGGCCTTAGCATGCGCAACTGGGTTAAGAATTCCAAGACCTCCTTGGTCCACTGGTTAAGCGACTGGCTTCCATGTGACCCACTGTCATGGTCGGGAGGTTTTAGTGTTGTTTTTCCATAAGAATCTTTTTAATGGTTTTAAGAATTCTTTCTAGTGACACTTAGCCATCTTAAGAAGTGGGCTCGTGAAGGCAATATAAGGGAGCATGAATGAATTTATCACTCTAATCCGGCTCGAGAATGAGAGAAGAGTATAGTCCCACCTTCTCATTTTTGTTCTGATTTTATCAAGGACCCAATAATTTGTTGGTGACATTTTAATACAATCACTCATAATTGTGAGTCTTGCCAAAATTAAATAAAAAATATTGATGAGATGAAAGAGATGTGCATCTATCACTAAGGTTCAAAGGCTTTTAGGTGCATGTGTCTTTTATCTCATATGGATTTTGTACTATGCACATATAGCATATTTTCTTTACTCAACACTCGAGGAAGAATCAAATTTAAGTTTCAATGGCAAGAAGTGCCTAAACTTGCTATGAGAAATTTGAAAACGTAATTGATTTTGTCTTTCAATTGGCTTTAAGGAAAGTTAACGTTAAATATGATCATGGAAGACCCATAATTGTGATAGTGGATGCCAGCCCTACAAGTCAGATGGACAATTGGGCAAGATGATGAAGGAGCAAAGTGGTAGGCTCATACATAAACCATTGATGATGTGCCATATGTTGTCCCTCACTAGCTCTAAGATGCCCTCCACATCTTTGAATCCCTTACTAAATGGCATACACTTTCCTTCCGTATGTAGCCTCTCGAGGCACATGTGGGAGGTCTATTGGAGTATGGGTTGAGGCCTAATGGGTGAATGGAACTATTGTGGTCTCATGTAGCACAAGGTCCTTGGCACTTTGATCATTGTGTCTTGTCTTGATTACCTTGCCAGCATATATATTGTCTAGAAAGCTATCATGGTTGACTTTGACTTTGATGACCATGATATATATTATGTAGTTTGCATCACGCTTTTCATTGTGAGAATCACCACCATTTTTGAGAATCATGGTTGGTATTTTGTGGATCCCGCACAAATCATTCACCAACTCACCACCGTTTTCTTATTGCACAGCACTATCATCTTGGAATTGGATTTAACTACACACCACCATCATCACTCAAGTCGGGGGTACCAACTCGAGTAAATTCCATAAAAACGGGGAGTATCAGTTGATCCAAGGCGAGGTCCATTTGAGGGGGGACGATCCAGACAGACGACAGTCAAGGCAGGGGACCAACGAGGATTTCTCGCGGTGGTTGTTGGACGAGGATTGCTCGCATTGGCTATTCAGGGTGCAGACACAAATCACATTCAGTTTTTTTTCTAATGTAAGAGTAAGATCATGTTGCAAGACAACGTCAGCGATGGGTTGGCTATGCTATGAGAACCTCTTCAATATGTTCTCTAGCAAGCCACTATTGAATCCATGGTTGGAGGAATCATTGTTGTGATACACAAAGGTGATGCACACACATAAAGGAGTAGAAAGAGATTTCACTAAAAATGAGAAAGCTTTTCTCATGCAATATGTTTGTTTTATAGAGACCTTATGACGGTGTATTACACAAAAAATCTAAGTTCTAAATGCTCGTACTTTTTATGGAGCGTATGTGCTTTGGGGGTGTGTGTGTCCATCCTTGCATGGCACGGTAATTGATTAACAAAATCTCAACTAGGTTATGAATATTAACATTCTAATATTGCAAAATCTCGGCTAGATTATGAGCTTGCCTTGAATAAATCCAATAAAATTTTACAAGTTTTAATGTAAATATCGGCAAATGCTCCAAAATTAACCTCAAAACCAAGAAATTTTCTAAGTGTATTATACCACTATAATTGCTAGGTTGGGCCTCGACACTAGTAGATCGTACATGAGATGCCCAAATGCTGACAAAATCCATGCAAACCTAGTTATCCTAGCCTCCCTTGCGCTATATGCATGCACTACATCATGAAGACTACCCATTGTGTATGGATGTGTCATCGTCAAGAGTGGGATTTCTACATCCCTATCACCCATATCAAAGAGCTCCATGTTCGTCATCTCTATTTGTGTCTCTAGGGAGAAAACCTACTTTATCTCTGCCTGCAAAGACTCTGACAACACATGTTGTGTCTCATTAGAGCGCTATCTCTCTACCTGTATCTATATAGAGTCTACTAGCATGTCCTACATAGTGAAATGCCCTGTCTATTGAGCATAGTGGAGCTCACCCATGAAGGAGACATGCCTCATTTCTCTCTCAACGTATGCGAACAAAAAAACCTAGACTATGTCATCCTGTACCTCAGATACATGCATAGGATATAGCAAGCCACTACGGGCTCCCCTGGAAATCACTAGTAATCCGCAATGCATTTGGAAAGATTGTTCTCTAAGCAGTTTCTAACATCCACGATTTGCAAAATTTCATCTGAGATCAAGCTCTATCTCAGCTGAGGAACATTACACACATGTCGTAGCGTATAGGATGCACCACTCAGCAATGACAAAGAAACATCTCTTGCACCTGCAATGTCAAACACCAAACCATCGGTCAAGTGTAGACAACCAAAGCTCCCATTGGAGAAGGTGCTAAACCAGTCACAATGTGGTGTGATGTGAAAAAGTGCATCTTCATCCAACAACCACCAGGGAGAAGTGTCACCTCTATAAGACATGTAATCAAGAGGAACGCTAAAGGCAAACATGACATCAATGTCACTGGCATATGTAGCCATCACTCTAGCATGTGTCAAACCGTATCTGCATCATGAATAGATCATCGTTGTTGCCTCATAAATCTAAAAAAGTGCCACCTAATATGCCCTGTGTGACCACAATCCCAACATCGCATATATTGACAATTGCAAGACTGTCGTCTCTCACGAGTCATGACTTTCGACTCTAGCCTGTCACACATATCTGCGACCATAAGTGAATGTCAAAGTGGGAGATCGACTTGAATACTACACAATCATGAAAACCATGATCAATTGCCTCAAAACCAATGCTCAGATATGCATAGAACATATCAATCACATCAAAATCGATACTCACATATGCATAAAATAGCTCCTATATCTATAGGCATACAATCTGGGACAAATAGCTCAATCAAGTGTAAAGCAAATAATACACAAGTAATGAGCAAATAAGCTCAAAACATACGCTATAAGAATATTGCCCGCAAAAATTTACAAAAAACATACAAAGCTTGTGACTGCCTGTAATATGTAGCCACATGAGCATATGCAATCCTCACTCTTGCGAGAGTGGATGAAAGATGTTGTTGGGTAGATACACTGCTTGCAATTGCTAACAAAGTGAGAACTATGCCAACAAACAACATGACAACCAAGGATGGAGCTTGACCCATAGGCGCATGGAAACAAATAGATGGGTGTCAATCGCCTACTCAACCTTCTAGAGACAATCACTACCAAGGGAGATCAACTCAAAGCACACTAAGTATGCACAATCCCTACCTTACTTACAACGGCTACTCTCTCCAAAACATGACCTAATGTTGTCAAATTTTCACGAAACTCAAGGAGACCTGCAAACACTTGGTGCAAAAAATATGTATGAAGACAAGCCAAAAATTACAGGTCATCGATTCTCAGTATTTTAAGGCCTAAAGTGTAGCTCAACTTGTTGTGAATGCAATGACATATAGAAATGTTAACCCTCGTGGCTCACGGACACCCTATCGCCTACGACGGACACTGTAACCGTATTATTTATTTAAGTAGAGTCAGGCACCGGGCTTGTCGGTCCAATAGGGAAAGGTAGAGTGATCGCCGATGAGAGGCGCACTCTAACACGAACATGCTAGGGTTAGTTGGCTAAGCATGGGCGCCCAAGTGTGAATGGGGTGAGCTCACATAAAAGCCAATTAAACCTAAAATTGAGTCATTCTCTCATTGTGCAATAGAAGCTGCTCTTGCTCCATCTCCACCTTCTCCTTCACCATCTCCTTGTGTGTGTGCGTGTGAGAGAGAGAGAGAGAGTGTGTGAGAGTGTGTGTGCGATCGAGTGTTGCGGCGGCACGACGGCGGCGAGGCGGTTGAGCGCGGCGTAGCGGCGTCTCCCTCTTCTTCGCGGCGAGGAATCCTCTACGGCAGGAGCATAAGGCGGTGAGTGACACACCATTGCCCTCTTTGAGCTTACTAGTTAAACTAGTTGTGTGCTTGGAGCCGTCTGCGGCTCGTACACGGTGTATCGGCAAGTCCCTTGCTTCGACAGTGCGGCAAGGAGCGCACATTTTTGGCGCCGCTGCCAGGGAATAGCCCTGCACTAAGCCCAAGAGGCACTTTGTGCTTCTTGTATGAGTGGTTTGCAGTAGGAAAGAAGAGGGAGAGGAAGGCGTATTTTTTCTGCAAATTGTTAATTCTGTTTTTCTGTTGCGCACAGCTTGCATTTTCTGTTTTTCTGTTGCGTACATTTAGTATTAGTTAGACAGTTAGCAAAATTCTGTTTTTCTGTTTGCACACAGTTAGCATTAGTCACACAGTTAGCATTTCTTGCGTTTTTTTGCATTTTCTGTGTTTTCACTGCACAGTTCTGTCAAGTTTCAATTTCTGCATTTTCTGTGTTTTCTGTGTTTTCTGGTTTGTGCACAGTTAGGCGCACAGTTAGTTAATTAAGTAGGTTAGTAATTAGGTGAACCACTGATTAGCAGGTCAGTAGGTAGGTGGGACAGTAAATAGTTAGGTGAGGTCAACGCGCACCAAAACGCGTACCAAATAATATCTTACAAAAAAAATAAAAAATACAAAAATAAAAAAAATTGGGAAAAAAAATAAAAAATGTTTTCAAAAAAAAAATCGAAAAATAAAAACGTGAGCGAGGGGGAGGCTAGATTTTTGGAAAAAAAAACGTGAGTTATAAAAACGGACGGGTTGGAAGTTAGATCGGGATCATTTCCCCAAGCCCAAGCCCAGGCCTCAGTCCTCAGTCTTATGATATAGACTAGACTCACTCTTATATATATACCCTACCTCCTCAAGAGGGAATGAGAGCATGTGGGACAAGTCCTCCACTCTCCTCCCTTCTCTTCCCACTTGCACCTTTAGACTTGCTATTTGGAGCATAGTTCCCCAGCTAGGAAAAGACTGTTTCGGGCTTTTCTAGAGCAAAATAGAACCAAACGGTGGGCTGTAAAGCACAGCGTGTCCCTCCTAGCGATACGCTCGTTTCGAGCTATCACACGGCCCATTCCACGACACGCTCTAAAAAATCTAGCAAAAAAACAAACAAAAAACACGCTAAAAACTAGTCACAAGGCCTCCTAGAGCAGCTTTTTGACACCTTAGGGTATCAAAAGCACATGCACTTACGCTCTGGGCGGGTGCTAGAACACGAGCATATTGAGGGTGCCTCTGTTCATACGGACACCCATTACCCATCCACGATAGGCTCTAGACCCTCAGCGGGGACACAAGGTAGCACCACCCAAGACCCTAAAATAGCCGCTAGTGATTCCTCCTCCGACTCAGAAATCATGGAAGCATACCCTACCCAAAACACTGAGAGAGAAGGCCATGCACCTCCCAAAGCTCCACAGCCTAGTACTAGTATGTTTAGCCGTTTCATGGAAACATTAGGTAGAGCTACTCGCTCGGAACCTGATGCAAATGAAGCACACGAAGGGGGTGGGGAAGTGGACTCTCCTTTCACATCGCACGTGGACCCCACACCCCCAAAGAGTGTCCATGTGGATATCCTGCCAACTTCTTACCAAGAAGGCCCTGTTGAGCTGCCTCCTTCAGAAGTTCCCTCTAGAGTACCGTTGGTGACAAGTAAAACCACGGGGAGCAACATTGCTTCTACCTCACAAGAAACCGTTAACACGTCGACTCTAGAAGGATTGTTCATTAATGATCATTGGACATACGACCTCCACACTGAGGTGTTGACGGATCTACACTCTGGCCACGCCTACCATGTAGGATGGATAGAGATTGTACAATCCACCTCTAGTGCCACGAGCATCGAAGATCGACAGAAAATGATCTGTAATGTTATCCATGGCATTATTCAATCAGAAAGGCAAAACCAAGGGGTAAATATACTCTCAACTGGCCCCATGAGATTTCTGGATACGAGCAAGGCTCAACAGCCTACTCTATCACAAATGGAGACTCCTCTAATGAGCCCCATGGACCCATCTTACGTCATTTCACCTGGGGTCTCTATGCAATTTGAGCCTCCGAGCGACAACTTTAGCTTCCCTAACTTGGCTCAACCCTCTATTAAGGAAAACACAGTGCTCACTCCAGGGATAAGCCTGACAGAGAATGTACTGATGACATCTACGGTTAGCGCAGTGCCACTACCTAGTGTCGTAGTACCTAATATGGGGCCTCGACCGTATGTGCCTCTAGCCCCTTATGCACACATGGCCCCCACACCTCCAATTGTACCACTTGTTTATGCTCCTCGAGTGCCGCTCCCTAGCCCTTATCCGAGTGGACCTATGCCCGGTTATGTTCCATATCCTGCATCATCCACACATATGCCAAGATCGGTACCCGTCCCTCTCCCACATATGATTCCAAGAGTACCTCCACCGGCCCTGCCTCCTCACATAGGTGACTTGGCAGCGTTTGCTCAAACCATAGGTCGATCTATCGCGGAAAATATGCGTCATGCATCTGATAGAGAGCCTAGAAGTAAGGCAGTACAAATTGCCAAACTCACGCAAAAATTCAATGGGGACGAAGATGCTAGAAAACACATTGAAGTGTTTGAACAAGTATGTGATTCCTTAGGGGAACGCAACGAACTACATAAGTGCAATGCCTTAAGCTTGACATTAAGTGGGAAGGCTGGAGATTGGTATAGAACCCTAAGGGTGGACGAGAAAACAATCTACCCTACCCTTCGAAGGTTGTTTCTAAAGGAGTACATACGAGAAGGTGTGCTTTGGGGTGTAGCATCTCAGCTACAGAAGGCCGAACGTAAGGAAGGAGAGTCAGTAAGGGACTTCATTAGTCGTCTAAAGCACTTAAACTCTCGCTGCCCTGTAAATGAGCGCTTCAACAATAACCAACTGCTTGATCGATTCATTCGAGGGTTGAGGAATGAAGGAATCTATAATGGACTAGTGATTAGAGGTATCACAACCTGGGAAGATGTCACTGCCAATGCAATCCAATTAGAGGACAACTTGATGATAGCAGGCATGAGGGTGTCTACTGACACGAGATCCACTAGCTCACAAGCCATTGAGTATGAACCCATGACTGCAAAGCCCATTGCCAATGAGCCAAAGGTATTTGAGACATTCTTGACAGACCTCACCAAGGCAATCCAAGAGTCTCTTAAGGATAATCGACCCCCTCAAAATAGTCACATGTATCCAAGAAGGGAGCAACAATGGTGTTCCATTTGCTTAGGTCCACATAGCACTAGTGAGTGCCCTACGTTTAGAGTAAAATTTAATGGAACTTGCAACGCATGTGGTAGGTATGGTCACCAAGCTAAGGATTGTTTAATGATCAAACGTATGATGGCAAATAGACAACCTGTAGCCTGGACGGATGCACCTCGAGCTCCTGTATTGATGCCTGCTCCACCTGTTGAGCAACTACCGCAACACATGGTCCCTAGATCTCAAAATGTTGTACAAGCTACACCGCTACCACCTCCTGTGCTAGGACCGCAGCCCCCGCATCCAAGAGTCGCCCCTATGAACCAAGTGGGTTGCGAGCCATCAAATGCTTATGCAGATGGCTGTGAGGAGGAAATAGACACTAGTATTGCCTACGGACTTGATACATTGGAAGAGTGTCCTATATACTACATGGAAGATTGTTGGGGGCAAGTCAAGCCAGTTTATCAAGCTGCTGCTCTCGCATCCAGAGGTCAAAATATCAACACCCAGGCTAGGAGGCCACCTCTTCAATGCTACGACTGTGGTGGACCACATCGGGCAGCGGAGTGCCCTATTAGGCTGCAAAAGAATGCTGCACAGATGCAAATGAATCAAGGAAGCACGTCTGCAATGCCAATACTCACATGTAATCATTGTGGCATAGATCACTTGATTGCCCAATGCCCCTATAACCCAAATGTGCCTAAAATCACACCCCTAAATTTGGTCGAAATTGCTAGTGTGACATCGCCAATACCACCCGTCGCACCCGCTTATGCGATTACACGGTTCATGCTTCAAGGGCCAGGCCATATCCTCGAAGAGAGAGATATCGCGTCAGTTATCCAAGCAAAGAAAAAGAAGACACGAAGGAAGAGGTCGCAGAATACGGGAAATTCAAAGCCAAGTTCCAAAACAAACATAGGAACAGGAGATGACCCCGTGTATATGAATGACCTCGAGGATGATTCAGATTCAATCGAGACAATGGAGACTAGAACCAATACCACAAAGGGAAAGACCAACAAAGAAAACCGTAACATGGAACCAAATGAAAACCGAATAAGAGAAAACCATAAAGAGCCTCTGAAAACACCACAAGTGTTTCCAAATCCAATCCAAGACCCCCAAGATAAACCGCAGGGGCAAAAAGGGAAGAATCGTAAAAAGAAGATTGGGACGTACCCAAACCCAGTAGACGAGATTGAGCAGGTGAAACATCTAAGAGGTTTAGTGGAGGAGACTCAAAGGAAACTAGAACCAGAACCCATGCATGTCAAAATTCATGACACAGTGTTTCCCACTCAAGTTCATCCACCCCACATGAACCATAGACCGTTAGCCATATCTAGTATCATCCAAGAAGCGAGTGAGGACGGGACGTCAGAAAGTGAGCATACACCTTTCTTGTTGGAAAGGATGTTTAACGAAGGAATACCTTATCCCATTGAGGAATATGAGATTCCATCCTCACCAGTTCCTAGTCAAGGACCTACACCCTGCAAAATGCCAATGAATGTTGCCAAACTAGTGGACTTCATGTCTTCTGAGGTCCGAACCACGATCATAGCAAAGCTGTATGGAGATCCTGAGTTATTCCTTGCACTTCGAGCATTCCTTAACGGAGAGCTACGAACGGGATTACCGTAGTTTGCGCAACCAAATAGGCCTGACTCGATTATGATTGATGAGGAAAATCATGTGCAATCACTTGACTTAGATGGACACGAGTCTGTGATCGAGGTACCCATTAACGAATTAGGGCAGTATTTTGAAGGCGACGAGTCTAATGCGACCCTACCCATCACTACCAAGGGATTAACTATAAAGGGAATTCTTGATGGTGGTGCGGGAGTTAGCATCGTTACAAAATATTGTTGGGAATCCATGGGAAAACCCCGCCTCAGTGTTACTAACATTGTGGTAAATATGGCAAATGGTACCATAGCCAAACCTATGGGGATGCTCAAGGATCTTAAGATCAAAGTTCTAGGACACAAGGTACGACATACGTTCATTGTAATGGATTTCTCTAAACACCTTATGTCATATGAAATGATTTTAGGACGACCATTCATGAGGGAAGCACAAATGGTTCATGATTGGTCTAAAAATCATGTCTATTTGCAATTCCAAGACTCTGTCCTTAGAGTGGATTTGGTGACTGGTAAGGTACACCCCTTAGGGAGTAAAACCATTATTGATCATCGCTCTGACACCACAGTTCACTCGGCCCCACTACAATATTGTTACACTTGTAAGAAGGATACAGACATTGGCCAAGATTCTCCTTACATGGATGTGTTACCGGGTATGACGGAATCAGACAACGTAGACTGGGTACACCTAGCTGCAACCATAGATACCTGGGGAAATAGAGGAACCACTTGGGTCACACCAGAGGGGGAAGAGGTACCACAAATTGCACCTCTGAACATGATAAGAGCCATACATGCATCTTCTAAGGACAAGGCAATTGTGGACCACTCTGACAGCGACACCGATAGCTCAATAGAAGACTTTGACCAACACGACTTGGACACTGACTCCCAGAGTGAAACGGATTCTGAATCTCATGAATTAGAGAGTGGAGCAAGTTCAGAGTCAAAACATTCGGAAGGACCGAGCACATCAACCGATGATAGCTCCCCCGAGAGTGAAGAGGACACCAACGAGGACTCCTTTAGTGAGCCAGATCTAAATGCAAATCAAAAGCAGGTCTCAAATAAGAAAAAGAAAAACCTTAAGAGGCGTCGATATCGAGCCAATGTACGTGCTAGGATAAAAAAGAAGAGATCCTCAGCAGAATGGCTCAGTTATATAGGAGCATGTGATGCTCATCGAAAATTGGTAGACAATTGGGGTGAATATCTCCAAAATGTTATGTGGTGTAGACCACGACCCCATGACATAGCCCAATTAGAGATCATAGACAAGCCAAAGTTGAGCCGCACTGCAAGGAGGCGTCAAAACCAAGAGTTAGCTCGACAACACAAGAAAGCAGAAATGGAAGCACAAACCAAAGCACAACCAGAATCCACAGACTTGCATCCTGCACCAGAACATTTCAAATCTTACACCACAGGGGAAGCAAAGGTTGTGTACACAAAAGCCCAAAGAATACCTATCGATGGGAATAATGGAATCTATGATGGTCCGGCAATAGTTAAAGAAATAGAATTAGCTGACCCCGGTGAAGAATCAAAACCTGTTTTTATTGCCCAAGACCTCACAGAAGTTGAAGAGGCGGTCCTCAAAGAGCTTCTCAAGGAATTCAAGGACGTATTCGCTTGGACATACCATGATATGAAAGGTGTTCCACCTTCTGTGGTCCAACATACAATCCCTATGATTAGCACTGCGAAGCCCGTACAACAAAGACCCTACCCGATGAATCCTAAGTACGCAAAGATCATTCAAGAAGAACTAGAAAAGCTTATCAAATGTGGGTTCATATATCCTATTGAACACTCTGAATGGGTGTCTCCAATAGTTATCGTGCCAAAAAAGAATGGGAAACTCAGGGTGTGCGTGGACCTCAAAAAAGTTAATGCAACTACTAGAAGAGACCATTACCCCCTACCATATTCCGAACATGTACTCGAAAGAGTTGCAGGCAAGGAATCTTATAGCTTTCTAGATGGATACTCAAGCTACAACCAAATCACGATAGCGCTAGAGGACCAAGCTAAAACTGCCTTCATCACAGAATTTGGCGTGTTTGCATTTCGTGTGATGGCTTTTGGCTTAACAAATGCCCCTGCTACATTCCAACGATTAATAAACACTGCTTTTAAAGAATATTTGAGAGAGTTTTGTGAAGCTTTCTTAGACGACCTTTGTGTTTACTCTTCTTGGAAAGAACATCTATCATGTTTGCAGAAGGTGTTTGAAAAGTGTAGGTTATATCGTATCTCATTGAACCCGTTCAAATGCCAATTTTGGGTCAAGCATGGAGTTATTTTAGGGCATATAGTATCCAAGAATGGTATCTTAACCGATGAGAGCAAAATTAAAGTGATCCTAGAGTTACCACCACCAACCAATTACAAGGGAGTTCAAAGGTTCATGGGACACGTGGGTTATTATCGACGGTTTATTTTATTTTTCGCTGAGATAGCACGTCCTTTGTACAAGCTTCTCATTGAATTTAAATGGACTGAAGAGTGTGACCAGGCCTATGAACAATTGAATAAAACACTAGCAAGTGCTCCGATTTTAAGGACACCTAACTGGGATGTCATTTTCCATGTGCATATTGATGCATCAAACTTTGCTATTGGGTGTGTTCTCACTCAACCAGGAGAACATAAATTGGACTATCCCATTAGCTTTGCAAGCCGTCAATTGAACGATGCTGAAAGGAACTACACCACTACAGAGCGAGAAGGTTTGGCAATGGTTTATGCAGTAAAGAAATTTCGCTACTACCTTCTGGCAAACAAGTTTGTATTTTATGTGGACCATCAAGCGTTGCTGTATCTAGTAAACAAGCCATGCTCCACAGGAAGAATCACACGATGCTTGTTAATTCTTCTGGAGTTTGATTTCACGATTGTAGTGAGACCCGATAAAAGGCACGTCATGGCTGATCATTTGTCTCGCATAACCAATGGTGAAGCCCCTACAGGAGTTGATGATGAATTACCCGATACTTCCCTATTCATAGTTGAGACTATGCCTGAATGGAGTGAGAACATTGTTAACTTTTTAGTTAATGGTTTTCCACCCAAGGAACTTTGTAAGGATATCGCTAGTAAAAGAATGTGAACCATATTGTTTGATTGCCGGAACTCTGTATAGATTAGGCAAGGATGATATTCTTAGGCGTTGTGCCCGCGAGGATGAATATTTGTATATCTTGCAAGAAGCACATATGGGCATAGCAGGAGGACATTTTTCAGGAGACCTGGCTGCTAGAAAGGTGTTGCAATCAGGCTATTGGTGGCCAACTTTATTTAAGGATGCATCACTTTTTACAAAAGGGTGTGATGAGTGCCAACGTTACAAGACCACACAGCGCAAAGACAGAATGCCCTTACATCCTATTAAAGTAACCCAACCATTTGAAAAATGGGGCTTAGACTTTGTAGGTCCAATTAGTCCCCCAGCTCGCAACACTCAATCTCGATATATTCTAGTTGCTACGGACTATGTAACAAAGTGGGCTGAAGCTAAGGCTTCACAAAAAGCTGACGCGAGGACAACAGCTAAGTTTCTTTTTGAGAACATTATCACAAGATTTGGTTGCCCTTTTGAAATTGTTAGTGATAATGGTACCCATTTTATAAATGAGGTAATAAGAGAGCTTACCACGACCTTTATGATATCCCACCATAAGTCTACACCTTATTACCCGCAAGCTAATGGACAAGCCGAGAGCACCAACAAGACTCTAATCTCTATTTTAACCAAGACGGTAGAAGCTCATCGCACTGATTGGGATTTGAAGTTGACATCTGCTCTATGGGCTTATCGTACTGCTTATAAAGTGGCTATTAATTGTACGCCATTCAAAATGGTATACAGCCAAGAAGCGGTTATGCCTTGGGAGTTTGTCATTCCTAGTCTTAGGGTAGCTTCGCAAGAAGGATGGAATGGTAACCCCTTAACCGAGCGTTTGTATATCTTAGAAAAACTAGACGAAGAGAGACAGTTGGCTGTGCAAAATGCTCTGGTGGAAAAGGATAGGAGAAAGAAGTGGTTTGATCGCCATGTGAAGGACAAGGACATCAAAGTTGGTGATAAAATCCTTATGTATGGAGTACGTAAAGAGAAGAAAAAGTTGAAATATGCTGGTAAAGGACCATATAGAGTATGTGAAATTACCCCACAAGGTACCCTTCGTGTGGAAACTCTTGATGGAGTTGAAACCATTGGATTCCTCAATGGGAGTAAATTCAAAAGATATTATGATCCTTTAAGCCAAGAAGAACTACGGGCCATTCATCAAAAGAAGGCCGCCAAAGCACAAACCGAGTTAAACAAGATACAAGCTCAAGCTAAGGCTAAGGAGCGACAACAACGTATAAGACAAAAACAAGAGGCTAACCTTAGAGTCACAAATGCATTCCACGTGGAAATCGAAGAGGATGGGTTGGACTCTGACACACCTCTACGATACCTTATTGAGTTAAATAGTGCCTATGGAAAAGTGCTATATAACGCTTTATTGGACACGGGTGCTAAATATAATCTGCTATCCTATGGGGTGTGGTGTCAGTTAGGGAAGCCACCTCTATCTGAGAGTATTATCCAAGTCAAGGGTGTCAACAAGAAAAAAACTACGATTTTTGGAATCTGGCACACTTCTGTCAGTTATGACAATGGAATTGTAGCTCAAGACTTTTTGGTCATGCCTACTGTAACTATGGAGGGTAATATAAACCTAGGCCGCACGTGGATGATAGCCACCAAATGCACTATTGATTGGGGGACTGGGGGTGTTACAACACAAAAACCAACTCTTAGCCCTACCACTCAAGCCTACCCAGTGAATTAGAATGGCTGATACGTCTATGGCTAACTAGTGATCCCTACCCAATAGCGAATGTGTCTCCAATGGCACATGCTTATTCTTTTGCACAAGATGAGTATCCACGCATCGCGAGGTTCTTGATTAGCATGCTTGCACAAGAGGATGATGAAGAGGAACTAACAGAGACCGAGGAAGACTATGGCCTCACGGACAACAGTTTTATTTATCTAGATGATGAGGATAGAGGCCTAGCCTTAGGGTGGCCACCCGGTTTATATAATATCCTCTTTCCTTGATTCTAAAAGGGGTGACAGATAGGTACGTTAGGGGTCTAGATTGTGTTTTGAGTTTGTTTTTTAGGAGTTTTAATTTTTCACACTGACATGCCTCCTAGAGGTATAGTGCCTGTTTTTGGATGTGTTAGGTAGGACATATATGGATCTCCATCCACATGGCTGAGGACATCTACTTCAACGAAATGAGCCACTCCATACCTCCAGGTGTACTACTTTCCATGATTCATGTTGGTGGATATGTGTAATTGCTAATAATGATTTTTCATTCTTTGTTTGAGTGCAATAGTTATGATTGTTATCTGCCATTATAGATGTATAAATTTGTCTTTGCTTAAGTTGATTGAACTCCAATTTAATCTTATGGATGAGCCTGGAGATTAGGAGACCGTGACTTTAGGTTAACTCATTTACTTGACCACTAGGCCTAGCTAATAAAATTATCCGAGTATTTGAGACCTTAGGAATGTTTTAGGCAGAGAAAGGCTTGCTCACTCAAACAACAAAAAACACTAGTGCGAATACCAAGGAAATGGAAGCAAAAAAAAAAAAACATAAGTGCCACAAATGAAAAATCTTACGCTGGAAGAGAAATCCTGGCTTGAATTGGTACTTCACTCACATGTATTGTCTATGGTACTAGAGCCCTAGAGGTTCCCAGTGTGGGCGCTTTTCCTTGAGAAGCAAAAAACCCCGGACATACAAAATAAGCACACACGTCACATGATTGTGACCCAAAGTAAAAAAGTATTAAAAAAAAATTAAAAAAATTAAAAGACTTCCATTGAGCTTACAGTTAACATTTCAAGCTTTTGTTTGCAGTTGTGAGAGCGAGTTGGCTAATCAAAGCTGAAAAGCATAATTAGGGAATCTTGCATTTAGATAATATTCTTAGCTTAGCTAGTACTAGAGTAGTTGTTTTAACCTTAGTCATAGCTAACTAATTGATAGACTCACCCATAAGCACAAAACTCTTGATTAATTAATTTACTCAAAGTGCAATTTATTTGTCCTTAATGGCAGTCTAACATTTCATAAATCTTGCATTTACTCATTTCCACATGTACTTTACATTCCCCTCATGATTTATGGCAATATAATTCCGCTTGCTAAAACAGTGACTTTGCCTTGCAAATTCAAATCTAGATGCTCTACAACATGGACATACCAAGCTTCAACTCAATAGCTTCCGAGGACGGAATCTACATCAGGAAGGGGGACAATGTTAACCCTCGTGGCTCACGGACACCCTATCGCCTACGACGGACACTGTAACCGTATTATTTATTTAAGTAGAGTCAGGCACCGGGCTTGTCGGTCCAATAGGGAAAGGTAGAGTGATCGCCGATGAGAGGCGCACTCTAACACGAACATGCTAGGGTTAGTTGGCTAAGCATGGGCACCCAAGTGTGAATGGGGTGAGCTCACATAAAAGCCAATTAAACCTAAAATTGAGTCATTCTCTCATTGTGCAATAGAAGTTGCTCTTGCTCCATCTCCACCTTCTCCTTCACCATCTCCTTGTGTGTGTGCGTGTGAGAGAGAGAGAGAGAGAGTGTGTGAGAGTGTGTGTGCGATCGAGTGTTGCGGCGGCACGACGGCGGCGAGGCGGTTGAGCGCGGCGTAGCGGCGTCTCCCTCTTCTTCGCGGCGAGGAATCCTCTACGGCAGGAGCATAAGGCGGTGAGTGACACATCATTGCCCTCTTTGAGCTTACTAGTTAAACTAGTTGTGTGCTTGGAGCCGTCTGCGGCTCGTACACGGTGTATCGGCAAGTCCCTTGCTTCGACAGTGCAATGTGGTAATCATGCTTTGTTGTATGCGGATGATGTAGTGCTTCTAGCACACATTTTAGAGGATGCACAAAAGCTTATGGTTGTTGTTGTTGAGAAATTTTGACTTCATAATGGGTTGATTGTGAATGAATCAAAAACAAAGGTTATGCTTGTGAAAACCAACCATAAGGAAAAGCCATGCATTGTGTACAACAATGAGACACTTGAAGTTGTTGTGAGCTTTAACACTAGTTCTGTAATCGGACACTCAAATGTTTAGAGACACTAAAGTGTCCTGTTTTTCTAGCAACTTGTCATAATTATTTGGTGAATCTAGAAAAACAATTCATAGGTCACATTCATATCTTAGATCAGCTATGAGGTGAAGAACATAGTCAAATTTTACTTTTTGCCAAAATTAGTACCAAATTAAGATTATAATGATAAGTTTTAAGATGAAAAATCATAGAAATTTAGTGCAATTTTGATAAAATTTTCATAAATTGAATATACCTTCTCATCAAAATAAGATTTTGCATAGATTTCAAGGTGTATGGATAGAAAAAAACTTATTATAGCAAGAAATTGAGCTTCATAACCTAGTTATGAGACTAGATTTTTGTTATAATCAAAACACAAAAATCTTTAAAATGCTGACAGAGAGGAGAATTTTGGTCTTTCAGGGCCTCTTTCATTAACATGATGAGGTTATGGGAAAAAATAGTTTGAGAATGTCCAAAAGAATTTTCTTACAAACTTTCTCCAAGTTAAGACAAAAACACCATATATACTCCTACATCTTGAGTCGCAATCCCTTCCAATTGAGGTATGGGCATGGAAAGGGTTGTGGAGTAGATGATAAAGATGTGTCAAAACCTCTGACATTGACTTCCTACAATCGCATGGGAAGCAAGCAAAAAAGTTCAAAAGATGCATAAAAGCAACATCTTAATCACACCATGAATGCAAGACATAAGAAGTGGTTTGGGAGATGGGATGCATTACACTTGCTACATGATGTCTCAAAAGACTCCCAAGTGAATGAAGCTTTTCTACAACACCAATGTATTATGGATTGGGAGGAATTCGGTGGGTCATGCTGTATACATTACACCACCCATATTGTTCCTAGCTACAAAACCATGTTCTTTGCTGAAAGAGGTAACCGTACTCACCCTTATATGCTTGAGCCAATCCCCTTGTTAGCAATATGCACTATCATAGCCATCCGTCTTAGCTCCCATTGTCTTTGATGTGAGACGGGGCATTGGGGCAATAGAGAAGAGTCAAATCAATTGTGAACATTATGTGCACTACAAGTTTGAGAATCTGAGTACCGCACACTACTAGAGTGCTCAGCTTTTGGTCACATCCAAACTTGCTTCCTTCACGTTTTTAGGCACCACTTAGACCTACACAAGCTCTCCATTGTGACTCTCATCACCACAATTTTGGGGCATTGAGAATCACTCATTAGCCACATACATCCTACATCACATATAACTTTGGTCCCATAGGTCATATTTGACCTCTAAGGACAATAATAAAATCTCTCTCTCTCTCTCTCTCTCTCTCTCTCTCTCTCTCTCTCTCTCTCTCTCTCTCTCACACACACACACACACACACACACACACACACTCACATACACGTGCACACCCTCGCACACATGCACGCACACACACACACATAAAGCAAGTGGATGTTTAGCGAGAGGGGGGGGGGGGGGGGGGGGGGGGGGGGGGGGGGCAGCACACAATGAAGTGAATATCTTTAGTTTGGAGTTGAGAGCATGCCATGACTAGATCTATAGTCAAGCTACCACTCACAACAAAAGCAAAGCAACTATCAAATATTGGAGTAGGTTTTGCTACAAACTTGCATTCTATGGGACCAAACAAGAACCTTGAAACATCCCTAGCCCCTTCCTTTTGCCAATATTGTTGTAGGGCCATGGATCTGCCTCGATACCCAAATCAAAATATTCCTTTACAAACCCTGGGAATATCTCGACTTGGACATGTCCCCTCATAAAATGCTCAAGAAAGGTTAACTCAGGCACTTTCTAAGCAGTCATCAAGGGTGCCATGCTAGTCGTCTATTGGGTCACCATGCCCAATGACAATGAACCATATATGCATGCACAAGACATTGGTTTTTTCAGTGGTCTTCATAGCCTTCAAACCAAGAGATTCAAACCAAGAGATGAAGTCATTGTGCATGTGTTACATGCGGCATCACTAGCCGCAAAGTTTTGTCCCTCGGGGTTACTTACCCTAACCCTCCTCCAAAGTCTCTTTGCAACGACTTCCTTGCTGAGGGAAGCTTGGTAGTATGTAGATAAACGCTCCAACAGCAGAATGACCCCTATATCTAGATATAAAGATATAACACATCCAAGTAAGAGATCAAGTAGATGCTTCCTCTTTCCTTCAAGGTGTGTAATCTCATTGATTTACAAGTATGTCCTCATAGCATTAATGTGTGGAGCTTGTCATTACCTGTATTTTGTATTAAAACATATGTGCAATTTGTTCTAATAAAATTGATGCATGTATGACTCCCTAAGTTGGTGTGAGAGGCTCCACTCCTTCCCTCTTAACCAAGCTTGGCTATGGTCTCCTTGTGCTCTCTCTCTCTCTCTCTCTCTCTCTCTCTCTCTCTCTCTCTCTCTCTCTCTCTCTCTCTCTCTCTCTCTCTCTCTCTCTCTCTCTCTCTCTCTCTCTCTCTCTCTCTCTCTCTCTCTCTCTCTCTCTCTCTCTCTCTCTCTCTCTTCCTTCGCGTGCCCAAAAGACTACATTCAATGGCATACCCTCCACTTTCCCACCCAACCATTTATCCCTTCTGAGAACCTTCTCGCCCCATACACACATGTCCGGTCCTCACTTGGAATAACATCGAGCTAGCTGCCTGATCCACAGGCTTCTAGACCAGCCTCTCTAGCCCTCATAATTGCAAATGTTGCCATTGTCTAACATTCTCGCCCCCTTCAACAAGGTCATTGTCCTCATTGAGCAATGTAGGGAAGTGTTGAAGAAAAAAATCCGCTTGCTCCCAAGTAGCAATATTAACTGGAAGACCTCTTTAGGCAACTAGAATTCTTGAAGGATACGACTTCTCAAACATTTCTTCTCCTATCAAGTATCTTGCTTGGACTACGGTCATACTCTATTGTTTCTTGTAAAAGAACAATTTCATCAATGACATTATCAAAGGACCACAGTATCTTGGTGAAAGCTTGTGATATCTAATGGTTGACAAAAAAAGTAGACTTTGAAGGAATTTGGAGTAATACTTGTTCTCTTTCAAATTTCCTAAAAAAGGATCTCTTCTAATCTGTGTAACGTTTACCCTTATCAGCTGCTTGTTGAATCATTTTCTTGGCTAAAGTTAGCATGTTTTGCATCTTGGCAAGAAAACTAGCCTGAGAACCCAAAATTCTTGAAGGTAAATGGGTCATGCCATAACTCATTTCAAATGGTCTGAATCCCGTAGCTCAATGTGGATGATTATTTTAAGCAAATTCCATCAAGGAAGATATGTTTCCCAATATATCTGTCTATCAAATAAATAGGCTCTTAACATATCGTCTAAAATTTTATTCACCCTAGTGATATAATCATTTGACTCACTACTCATATTTCAAGTGGCATTCAATTTAGCAAACACTTGTTGCCAAAAATATCCTGTAAAATTTTGATCTTTTTCAACAATTAAGGACTGCGGTAACCCATGAAGTCTGAAAATATTTTGAATAAGAAAATTGATGACTTGTGGAGTGTCCACATTCACTACTATATGAATAAAATGAGCCATCTTGCTCAAACAATCAACCGCTATTGAAATCTAGCCCTTGGATCTTTGAGTTCTTGGTAGTGCCACCATGAAATCTATAGAAATACTTTGTCAATTATATTCTGAAATCTCTAATGGTTGTACCAACCCAGGTGCTTAACACTTTTTTATTTGTTAACTTGACATTACAAACATTTTGTGATACATTTTTGGAATTCTCACTCGAGATTAAGCCAGCAAAATGTTTGCTTTACTAATTGTAAAGTTTTTCCTATGACAGAATGACCCACAGAAGTACTACCATGGCAATCATGCAAAACTTTTGCTCTTACTTCTCGTGTACAAGGAACATAAATCTTCCCTTTTCGTAAGAACATGGCAAGCTTTGGAGAGATCTTTTTTCCTTATTTTAGAGATATAGATGTGTGTGTGTGTGTATATATATATATATATATAGATAGATAGATAGATAGATAGATATGTGTGTGTGTGTGTGTCTGTGTAAGTGTGTGTGTGTGTGTGTATAAACACACACACACATATATATATACATACATATATGCATACATACATACATACATACATACATACATACATACATATATATATATATATATATATATATATATATATATATATATATATATATATATATATATATATATATAGAGAGAGAGAGAGAGAGAGAGAGAGAGAGAGAGAGAGAGAGAGAGATAGATAGAGAGATAGATAGATAGTTCTATTATCATCCTCGGAGGTCAAATATGACCTATGGGACCAAATGAACATGTCACGTGGTCTGAGTGGAGGTCATAAGTGACTTTCGATGCTCAAAAATGATTGAAATGAGTGTTACAATAGAGAGTCTACATCGTGGTTGGGAGAGGAAGGTATGTAGGAGAGCTCGTGGCTGAATATATGGGGAAAAGAGGACCTAATGTGGTCAAAAGCTAAGCACTCAAGTAGTGTGTGGTACTAGCTCTTTCGCACTTGACGAGGTTATAAGGTGCAAAGTCAATGAGACTCCTCGTCAGTGCCCCAACGTCCTGTCTTGCAGCATAGAGAATGGGAGCTAAGAAGAATGGAGGCAATGGTGCGAATCACACTCAATGGGATGGGCTCAAGGATGTGGGGATGGGTTCAGTAACCTCGTTCAAAGAAGAAGAGAGATTTGTAGTTTGGGGCAATGTGTGTGGTGTAATGGTTGAAGCGAGAACCTCCGGATTTCTCCCAAGCCGTGATACATTGATGTTGTAAGAAGGCCTCATTAACTTGGAAGTCGATCGACGCATCCTTGACCAAGTGACATGCATCCCATCTTCCAAACCATTTCTTGATGTCAAGCATCCACCCCGAACTTAGTATTTTGCTCTTGCATGTCTTTTGGACCTTTTGACTTGCTTCATATGTGATTCTAGGAAGTCGATACAAAAGGCTACATTGCGTCTTAAGCATGTACTCCACATTTGCATGCCCAAGACCTCAATGGGAAGCGATCCTGACTCAAGAAGTAAGAGCATGTAGGGTGTTTGTGTCTTGACTTGGAAAAAGTTGGTGAGAAAACGCTTTTGGACATTCTCAAACTCTTTCCAAGTAGACTTCTCGATGCTACCACCCCATACCTCCACTCCATAAAGAAGCACCGGTGTCACCAATGTGTCAAAGAGGTACTTTTTGAGAGCCCAACACTTGATCTCTCCAGCATTGCACATGTTCTCAAATGCATAATAAGCCATCTTTCTAGCCTCCAAGCGACGCATTGTGCAATCCTTCCATTTATGATTGGATGGAACCTCAAGGCCAAGGTACTTGAAGCTATCTACCACTTCAAGCTGCTCATTGTTGTATACAATGCATGGATTTTCATCATTGAAGGGTCTTTACAAGCATAACCTTGGTTTTGGATCCATTCACGATCAGCCCACAATGTAGGCAAAAGCGTTCCAAGACACTCATAAGCTTTTGTGCAGCTTCTAAGGTATGTGCCAAGAGCACTACATCATCGGCATAAAGCAAAAGTATGATCACCGCATTTTTTATCTTAACCTCTTCTATGTCTTCTTGTTGCATAAAATCAAGAACCATGCACTCCAATTCATCAATGAGTATCCCAAAGAGGGTTGGGGAAAGTGGGCATCCTTGTTTGACACCAATGGTGCTTGCAAAAAATTTTGAAATTCCATCTCCCATACATAGTCGACATATCACTTCTTGATAGATGTGAAAGACTACATGCATAAATCTCTCGGCACTTGAAGGCTTTGCATATGTCTCCAAAGATTTCCTTGCGGTACCATGTCAAAAGTTTTCTTGAAATCTAGAAAGCAACAATACAACTTTTTTCCTTTCAATCAATACACTTCCATAAGAACTCGAAGAGTGACAAGGTGATCAATAGTGTTATGATGCTTTCAAAAACCTACTTGGCCAAGGGCATGTTTGCCGTTATTTTCAGCCCATGCACTTATCTTCATCTCCATGATACATCCAAATAACTTTGCCATCAAAGAACCAACCATTATAGTGCGATAGTTGTTCCATTGTTTACATCTCCTTTGTGCAAAGGTTTGATCCAATTTGCACTCCAATCATGAGCATGCCATGCTAAAGTGCAAGGTTAAGCATATCGCATATCCAATATCCTGTTTTCTTGCTTGTCCATTTAATCATTTCAGCCTTGACACATTGAAGTAGCAAGTTTTTAAGAAGGATAGCACAAAGTTGCAAGTAAAACACATGTCTTGGTAAAGAAGGGAGGCATAAATGGAAGGGAGCTACAACACTCCATCTTATCAACATTGGGTTGCTCATAGAGGTTCTTGCAATGCGTATACATATCCTCAAGAGTCAAGTCACCAAAGCTCTCAACACGCTTGCCTTTTAGATTTTGCCAAAACTTGCCACATGCATGTGCTTTCTCTTGCGCTAAAAGAAGTTGTTTTTTTACTTCCCACCTTCTCCTCTTCTTTTGAACAAGTGCTTTGTATGTGTGTGAACATTCCAAGTAAACTTTCTTGTCTTTGCTTGCATCCAACCTTAGCAATTGTTTTTGGGCTTGACTACATTCCATGTCAAACCATTTATTCTTGGTGCTATCCTTCTTAGACCTTTTGCAAGACATGTGTTTTACCAAAAAGCATTCCTTCGCACGAGAGTAAATTACTTCTTTAAAAACTTTCCACTTGCATTCTAATGTTGGGCTCTTTTGATGCTCTATCATGCTTAACATTTGGTCCACCATATCAACATATATAATTGCTCGTTTGAAGTCTAGAGGTAGGTATGAATGATTCACATCATGATTGGAGGCTACATGCTCGGGTCTTTTACCACACTTGAGGTCAATACATAACATCCTATGATCAGATTCTGGATTCCATTCACCAAGTGTAAAGCTTTGTATGCATTCTAGAGTGGCTTCCGAAAAACACATATAGTCAAACATGCTATCACCATTGTGCTTTCTACATGTAAAGTCATTGGTGCCTTGCCATAAAGATATACCATTTGCAATGAGCATTCCGGTACTATTGCACATATGTAGAAGTGACTTTCCATAGTGATCCAATTCTTTTGCATTATTAGAACTTCAATTATACATGTATGAGTCATCCATTCTTCGTGAAACATGCGGCATGTCAACTTGTTGTGTGTCGTATTGTAACATATTTGTGCAAGCATTCATGTCTCGAAAGACAATGACTTCACCATGGTCCTTGTAATGAGCAATGTCTTCCTCTAATTCAACAAAGGGCTGATCTCTATCAATATCCAAGCAAGCATAAAAGTTGGAGTCATAGTGAGGAATATAGCAACCATCCACAAACATTGGTTGACCATTTGGTGGGCTGATTTTCAGCCATAAGTAACATTTATACTTATCTTCTTTGACAATGGAAACATCTTTCAACCCTTTTTTATCATACATGCTACGCCTCCTTGGCCTCTACATTGCTTTGCATTTTTGGCCCACATCAAAGAATGCACATCGTATTTGTCAAATCCAGGAATTCATTGTGCATCATGCCCATGTTTTGACAAGAAGTATCACATTGGAGTCATTGGTAAGCTCATCAATGCCAATTCCAGCATTCCATGGATACCCGTTACAATTTCAAAACCTTATTCGCAAGCGTGAGTTGGTCTCATAGATCATGTGTCATTGTTTGTTGGGTGAACTTGCATCCTTCTCAAGTGACTTTTCTTCTTGAGATGACACCTTAATCTTCTTGCTTCTTTCCTCATATGCTTTGCGCCGTACATTTTGTTGCATAAGAGTGCAATATTCATATACATTACAACCCGTTCCTTTGAGGTAGATCCAACTATTGTCAAGGATGATCTTTTTCTTTACCTCATCGGCCATGATACATACAATAGGTCTTTCTCCCGAGCGAGGGACTCCTTGTTTTCCAACTCGATGTGCACCATAAGCCATGATTCCATGCATGCCAAAGTATGTATCAAAAAACTCTTCAATAGCAACCGCAAGAGATTGGGGGCATTTCCATGCTTTCCTCCTTGATTCCACGAATGACGATGTTCTTTGATCGTTTTTGCTGTTCTTGCAATTCTTGAGTGTCCACATTCTCTGCGTTCTTTGCTTGGACAACGGCTTGCATGATAGTAGATGTAGAAACCACATTATCCTTACATATATCAGTCCATAATTTGGATGCATTCCTCATCTCACATACATCATGTCGTATTGTATCTATCATTTCCTCTTTCAATATATGATCACTCTCAACTTTTCTCAAGTGCTCTTTCAATACATTCACATTGTTAGAATTCAAACGACAAGGAAAACAAGCACCTCTATAGCTCTGCACGAGTCACACCGTTGGAAAGAAACCCTATATGACGACAAAAAACACCAAAGTCGAACACCTGTGAAGATAGGCGAGAAACAACTCTAACTCAAACCATGGCTAAAATTTTAGAAAACCGAGACCATGAAGATGAATCTTGTGTTTTGACGATCTCTGTAGAGCATCCATATGCTTGATTCTGATAACCGACGAGAGAATTACAAGCTTTTGAAGATGGAGGTCTCTCAAAAGCTCCAAAAAACAAGTCTCTGTAAGCAAAAAAGGATGTGCACAAAAATACATCTATTAAAGGGGGATCTTTTTGGTTCTTATCCCAAGGGATTTTCTCTCCCTTCTTAGCCGACTTCATTTCCCCCTTTAGGCACCTTTTTATTGGTCCATTTTGAGCCTTTTTTGGGTTAAAAATGGGCTGTCGGCCACTTTTTGACCAAGGCAAGTGGGGGAGGACAGTGTCCGGGGACCAAAAAATGGACAAAGCGCCTGTCCGGGCAGTGGGAACACAAATTGGACGCCCCCTCCTCTCCCCAGAGTCCACGAGCCCTCTCAAGCAAGGCCAAGAAGCTCCATTAACTCCTTTGATACACTCTTAGGGGTTACCCACTCCCCCCCTTATACCCTCCATTTTTCACCTGCTCCCCCCTATGTGGGGTTATTCCATTTCCACATGGCATGCTCTCCCCAACTTCCCCATGTCCAAACCTGTGTTTTGCCCCCAAACTGAGCCATTTTCTTGGAGGCGTAGCGGGTGACCCCGACCACCAAATATAGCGCCGTAAAGCATGGCTTGGAGCTTATTACCCAAGCTAACTCCAGAAATTTCTAGACATTCCATTGCTAAAAAAAAACCATCAAGTTGGCCCACTTGCCGTCTTCCCACGTGCATCCGCCGCCACTTTTTAAGTGAAAAACTATCCACTTCGAGTGCGTGTAACTCATGATGTCGGAGTCCGATTTGCAAGCTATCAAGTACAACTAGGAATGCTCATTAAAAAATATTTTTTGAAATCTCGACCAACCCAAATCTCAACCAACAGCTCGACCAAAACCAAACCTTTGTACAGGGTTTTTTACACAAACACTTTCAAAGCTGAAAGCACTATGTACATATATATACATGAGGGTGGTCAGCAAGTTTTTTTGGCATCGTTTATGGCTTTTGTACTCATCCAAAAAATGCCTGACATAACTCGTCAACCCCCCTAGACTGCTTGATCATTCATGACAAGCAGAGGTCCCTAGGGTGAACAATTGCTATAGCTCATCCCCAGAAACCTCATCCACCTTTTGTGGCGCATTCACACTCTTTGTTTCCATTGATAGCATCTCATCTGTCACAATAGTCATCAACCGTGCTAAATACTTCTTGAGTCTATAACCATTAACACGGTAGCTACGTAGTGTACCATCTAAGTCAGCCAACTGATATGTCCCATTATCAAACTTGTTTACAACAGTAAAAGGACCCTCCCACTTGATCTCTTTCTCAATTCCCTTATCTTTCATGCATTCATTAGCTCTTTTCTGGGCCTTTTTACATGTTTCTTGATAGTAATCCAAGGCCAAAAGCCTGTCTAACTGTAGACATTGTAAATCCAACAACCTTTGTTGCCAAGCATCTTGTTGCTCTTCATCTTGCAATGACAAAAACTTGAGTGCAGGGATTTCTACTTCAATAGGCATCAAGGCTTCTTTGCCATAAACCAAGTGATATGGTGAGAATCCCATGCTAGTTTTTATTGTTGTTCTATATTCCCATAACGCACAAGGCAACTCTGAGTCCCAAGTTTTGGCATGTGGTAAAGCCATTTTTGTCAGAACTTCACCAATTCTCCATTAAACCTTTCATTAAGTCCATTGCACTGCGGATAATAAGGGGTGTTGTATTTATGCTCTATGCCAAGCTTCTTGCATAAGAAATCGAGCATTTCACCTCTAAACCCTGGCCCTCTGTCAAACAGTAACTCCAATGGCACCCCGAACTTGCACCATATGTGCTCATACACAAATTTTCCCATCTCCTTGCTGGTAATTTGTTTGACAGCCTTGGCCTCTGCCCAACGTGATAAATAATCCACTGCTGTCAAAATATACACATTCCTCTTACTTGTAGTGGGTAATGGCCCAATAGCATCTAGGCCCCATTTTTCAAACACCTTTCCCCCTTTAGGCACCTTTTCATTGGTCCATTTTGAGCCTTTTTTGGGTTAAAAATGGGCTGTCGGCCACTTTTTGACCAAGGCAAGTGGGGGGGGAAGTGTCCGGGGACCAAAAAATGGACAAGGCACCTATCCAGGCAATGGGAACACAAATTGGGCGCCCCCTCCTCTCCCCAAAGTCCACGAGCCCTCTCAAGCAAGGCCAAGAAGCTCCATTAACTCCTTTGATACACTCTTAGGGGGTACCCACTCCCCCCCTTATACCCTCCATTTTTCACCTGCTCCCCCCTATGTGGGGTTATTCCATTGCCACATGGCATGCTCTCCCCAACTTCCCCAAGTCCAAACCTGAAATTTTTGTTTTGCCCCAAACTTAGCCATTTTCTCAGAGACGTAGCGGGTGACCCCGACCACCAAATATAGCGTCGTAAAGCACGGCTTGGAGCTTATTACCCCGGCTAACTCCAAAAATTTCTAGACATGCCATTTCTAAAAAGAAACCATCAATTCGGCCAACTTGCCGTCTTCCCACGTGCATCCGTCGCCACTTTTTAAGTGAAAAACTATCCACTTCGAGTGTGTGTAACTCATGATGTCGGAGTCCGATTTGCAAGCTATCAAGCACGACTAGGAATGCTCATTAAAAATTGCTTTTTGAATGCTCGACCAAAACCAAACCTTTGTACAGGGTTGTTTACACGGACACTTTCAAAGCTGAAAGCACTATGTACATATATATGCATGAGGGTGGTCAGCAAGTTTTTTTGACATCATTTATGGATTTTGTACTCATCCAAAAAATGCCTGACAACATCAAGGAGAGAGCACCTACATTCTCGAACTTCATTCTCAAGATGCATCAAGCGTGTTGTTTGCATTTCAAGAACCTTTTTGAGGTGTTCATTCTCCACAACAAGAACTCTTAAAGTGTCATTCTCCATTGCAAGTGCGTGCAGCTCTTCACCTTGCTTGTTGACGGTTTCTTGTAATGAGACCAAGTAAACCATGATCATTGCTTCTGTTGTTGTAGGCGATGTGGTTGGATTAGCATCCAAATGCCTTGGAGATTTTGCATCATTCTCTATGGCGAGTGTGGATTTTCCACCCTTGCGATTTTTGTTTGACATTGCCTTCAAGTCGGCAACAAAAACCAAAGTTCTGACAATTTTTTCAATTCTGAGATGTTGTTATAGCAAAGCCTTCCATTGCTCAGAAAAATTCTATCTTTACATCAATGCGTAGAGGGCTTCGTGCTCCTCGATTGAGGTTATAGATCACCTAAATTGGAGTTCAAATGAAGAAGTTATGATCAAAAGAGTGAACTGCTATCTACTAGGTCAAAAAACGGCACAGAGAGAGAGAGAGAGAGAGAGAGAGAGAGAGAGAGAGAGAGAGAGAGAGAGAGAGAGAGAGAGAGAGAGAGGAAGCGGGCACTAGTGTCCTGGTGCTTAGAGAGAGAGAGAAGAAGAAGAAAGAAAGAGAGAGGGGGGGACTGATCATGTGTGTGTGTGTGTGTGTGTGTGTGTGTGTGTGTGTGTGTGTGTGTGTGTGTGTGTGTGTGTGTGTGTGTGTGTGTGTGTGTGTGTGTGTGAGAGAGAGAGAGAGAGAGAGGTATATAAAGGGGGAGGGGATAGAGGAAGAGAGATAGATTGAGGTAGAGAGAGTGAGAGGGATTGAGAGAGAGAGAGAGGATGAGATATATATATATATATATATATATATAAAGAGAAATAGAGAGAAGGAGAGGTAGAGGGAAACTAGAGAGAGAGAGAGAGAGAAGCTTACTCCAAAAGCTCTTGGAGCAAGCTTTTTTTAATAAATATGAAGTTTAAGGAAAAAGAGAAAAAGAGCTTTCTCGAGAGGAAAAAGCTCACTCCAAAGCCCTACTCAAGAAGCACTAGACACAAGTGATTTGCTACTCATAGAAGAACCTTGAGAAGTGGTTATTACTCCTACCACTTCCTCTTTGAGCAACAACAAAAGCATGTTCAATTGCGCGTCTTTTAGCCCTATTCTTAAGCATCCCAAGGCTATTTTGCTAATTTTGTTGAGCGAGTGTGAGGAGTAATAGTGTGCTTCACAGATAATGCAATCAATTCATGAGCATGTGCATCTCTTACATCCCAACGAGATTGCTCAGCCATAAGCAAAACAACTCTAGTGGTAACAAATTTGCTAGAACCTACAACATCCTCACGAAAGCATGTATCCACAGAAGGCAGAGATGTACATGAATGCCTTGCACAACATTCCACACACCCTTTGATGCACAAACATGTATTATCATCTAAGGCCACATTAGATAGTTATCCCCATCCCATTTTTGCTCAGCAAAGCAAACATCTTGAAAACATATGTGTTGTTGTCAACCATGGTGAGTGACTCCACTTGATGTGAAAACTGCACCAAAAGAGGAAATATGAAGTAGGACTAACATGTGAAATATAGCACAACCCAAAGAGAAGTGTGACTTGTTTTGCAAAAAAATTGCACAGATATAGTTTTTGCACAAAAAGACAAAATTGCATGCGTAGTACTGCCTTTAGTGAAACGAAGGCAGAAATGAGCTTGATCAAAAATTATTCAAACTAATACAATCAACAAATGATTAGTGTTAGTGAACTATATAGATATCATTACAATTTGCTCAAGAGTCAACATATGTGATGGATACTATGAAATCGTCCCAAGTAAAAATACACAATTAATACATTGAACCTTAAAGGACCAAAACCATGAACGATTACAATCTGATGTTGAATCATGCTCACCATTGATGATTGCCAAAAAGAAGGTTCCTCTCACCACACTGCTGAGACTACCAAGATCCGCAACATCAACCACTAATATCCTTTAAAACATCAGCTGCCTGGCATGTATACCATTCATTTGTAATAAACTTCATTGGCTTGTACTAACTACTATTGAACTTCTTAACCAAAACAGCTCTTTGAGTCTTTCCAAAATATCATTCAACATGTTGATGCTAGCCAAAGCTTGTAGAAATCTAAGAACATGAGCGGAGGGGTGTTGGCGACAGTACTAGGAGGATGTGACCTACTCTGATATCAATTGTTGGAATTAGGGTTGTAGGGATGCACACATAGCTTCGAAAAGATGAAGAAGCTCAAGGCACACAACAAAGAGTATATTGCTTAGTATGCAAATAGATAGATAAGTTAGCCCTAGAGTGATGGACGTATATACAATGCACCAAGGAATAAACCTCCTAGTGAGGGAAAAAATGCCTCGACGGTTCTAAGTGTGTTCACACTCATCACTACCACGTATATGGCAACTCCTCTATATGATGCGCTCGAGGTCTAGGACGGGAGTCCAAGCAGAATCTCTCTCTCTCTCTCTCTCTCTCTCTCTCTCTCTCTCTCTCTCTCTCTCTCTCTCTCTCTCTCTCTCTCTCTCTCTCTCTCTCAAGAATGTTTCTATGTGTGTGTTTGTGTTTGTTACACATGCATACTCTCAAAGATTACTTCCTTGCCGATGCGAAGCCGCATGTGTATGTTACACGCACAATCAGCAACTTGCTGACACACTCAAGATGTCACTCCCTTCTCTTACGAGTATATGTGTGTGATACACACTCAATGTTCCACGCCTTTCTCTCTCCTTGCAATCAAAAGATGTTGCCCAAGTTCCTCTTCATATCATGTTAAGTTGCAATTCCCAGCAATTTTGAGCGCTACAGAAGCTTGCATGTACCTTTGCAAGGCTTCAAACTAGCGTTCAAAATTCTGAAAATTCAAAAAACTTCAAGGTTGTTTGCAAGGTTTGCTGATGCGCTTGATTGTGATGGTTTGCAAGGCTACACCTTTTGCAATTTTAGTTTTGTGATACCTCAAATCTACTTTCCAATGCTACCTTGCTTATTGTGAGTAGTGTTACTTGCTCCCAAGCTGTTTCCAATGGTCCCTTGCAATTTTTGCAGATCTAAAAGAGCTCTCATTTCACAAAGCTCAAAAGCGTAATTATAATGGCCATCATCATACAGGAGGGGAGGGGCACGGGGTTGAGCACCACATGGCAGGAGAGAGTGTGTCTTGCCTTTATTATGTATATATGAAGAGTCATGGGCGGGCAGCCAATTGGCCTTTACCCCAACACGAATGGCGCCATGTAGAACTGAGTTGTCCACTTAATGATGCTTGCCCGTGTGAAGTCTGGGGGAAGGTATGGTTCATAACTAGAGAGTGTCCATTATTGGCCCCTTTACCCTTTCGCGTACCCATCCACACCAACTCTAGGGCCCTTTAATACTACCTTTAAGGGGTGGCGGGCCTATAGGGGAGCCCTCTAAACTAACCAAACTAAGCATCTCTCTCTCTCTCTCTCTCTCTCTCTCTCTCTCTCTCTCTCTCTCTCAAATGACCTCACCCTCTCGAAGATTGCTCATATTAGGAGGTAATGTTGGATATTAGAGCAGCAAGGAAAGAAGGTAAGATTGCTTTCTACGGAAATGGGAGGGTGGTAGTATTGGATCAATGCTCCACATGACGGTGTGAGACCTATGGACCACACTAAAGATGGCGTGCATTTGAAGAGAGCTTTATGGGGAGAGACATCATCTTTTACTCAGAGACCCACCAGACATTGGGATTGCTTATGCCACATGTAATTGGATATAGGTGGGAGACAGCTTGTCGAGCAGACACGAGATCAGAGAACAAGGACAAAACGTCAAGATGAGTAGGAGTCTTATTCAAAGAGGAGTTAAAGCCGTTTGTCCACATTTTTTGAAGAGGTGATCAAGCCAAATACATGCGAATGAGATTGAGGGCTGAGGCAGGTAGATTCTTGTACATTGATATATGTTACTTAACCCCCAGCACCTCAGTGTATGTTGCACCTAGAGGACAATCCCATTTCTCCACATTAGAATCTTGTACATTGCTATATGTTACTTAGCCCCCAACACCTCGGTGTATGTTGCACCTAGAGGACAATCCCCATTTCTGACGAGGACATATGGGAGTTTTCCAGAGATGGTGACATCATTCTCTTGGGGGACTTTAATGCCCGCACAAGAAATCATCATGAAATTTTTTATGATACCTCAGATGAGATATTGAGAGAGCTATATACCAATGATATGGGGCTTGACAAACGCTCAGAGGATGAGGAGTACACTAAGTATGGGAGATATTTGATGGAAATGGGGGCCTGACATGGATTTGCCATACTTGATGGCCTACACCAATTTCTTGTAGGAGCTATTTTTACTTACTTCCCACATAGGCATGGGGCCAGCACAATGGACTATGTCATGGAAAAGCCGAGCGTCATCCACCCCTGCATTCAAGATTTCCCAATAGGACCCAGACTAGTGGGTGTAACAATGGATCATTCTCTTTTGACATTTTCAATCTCCTTTCAGTATAGTACAGTTCATGTGTCAAGGAGGACACATACACAATATACATTTACACCAAAGACTGACTCTATTTATACAGAGGAGAATTGAGATCTATGGTCGTTTATGTACAGTAGCCAAGCCAAGACTCTCAGTGAGGAGATTGTTGAGATGTCGAGCTCTACATCTTGGGTCTTGGCCGCTTACGGCATTTACTCACTTGCGCGTTAGGTGACCGACACGGAGGATCTCTGCCAGTGATTCTACAGCTCGACTACACTTATAGTGCCAGCCTAGTACGCTTCTAGCGCGTTCACACTTAGTGACCGCATGTACATATGTGCTACTTTTCAGCTTTAGCACTTAGTCATTTTGTACTCTCTTTTCTGTGAGAAGAAGAAGAAGCTTTCCATCTCTGTGTGCTTTGTGCTTATCTTGTGGAGCTCTCTTGCATCCTCTTTCTTTACATGGTATCAGAGCCTGGTGTAGGCAAGAGAGGCTAAGAGAGCAAGAGCATCACAATCCCTTCGTTCGCAATCCACGACCAGATGCCGAAGGCGCCTCGCGTAGCGCAAAAAATTTTAGGGGTTTTTTGTACAAGTTTCTGAACAGGTCTCCAAAGTGCAGTACACAGAGATTTACTGTACAAGTACAGTGGTTGTATGTACACTTGATTGTGGACACTCGTTGAGTGTAGAAAGTGTTACAGGTACCACGATAGCAGGTTCAGCAGATTTGCAGGTTTTTGCAGATTGCAGCTATTTTGTCTTAGTGCTTCAAGATGTCTGACGGTTTCAGTCAGATTGTTACTAAGAAGCTTGAGAAAAATAACTACCCTGCATGGAAGTTCTGAATAACAAATTTCCTAAAAGGAAAAGGTTATTGGGACTATGTAGAAGGAGACAATGAAAAGGAACCAGATATTCCCGAGGCAAATGCTATAGCAAAACAAAGGAAAGCTTTGAGGGACTGGCAACAAGGCCAGAGCAAAGTGATGTATTGGCTTTCTATGAGCATCACAGATGGCATGATGGGCTATCTACACGATGCTGAAACCCCCGCCATTGCATGGAAAAACGTAGGCAGAGTGTTCGAGGTGAACACCAAGGCCAGGAAGCTTCAACTAAAGTCGGAGCTAAATCAGGTTAAGAGGAACAACCTCTCCATCAATGATTATGCTTTGAAGATCAAGAGTATCATTGAGGCTCTTGGATCTATTAAAATCTCAGTGGAAGACGATGACATTGTCCGTGCATGCTTGGATGGTCTAGGAGATGAGTATGTACATTTCAGGTCTTCCATGAATACAAGAGACGACATCCCCGTGTTCCAAGATTTGATTTCTATGCTTATTCTTGAGGAGAAGAACCTTGACACATCTTCTTCTCATGGCAGAAATAATTCTGAACAGCCCTTCTATTCTAACTCCAACAGAGGTAGAGGTAGAGGTCATGGTTGAGGCCCAAGGGGTTGTAGGGGCCAATTTCAAGAAGGTCAATCAAATCAAAACAATACAGGTAGCAGGGGAAACCAGTCTCAAGGCAGGGGGAGTCAAAGAGGTCGTGGTGCAGGATCAAACAGGCAGCAACATACTGCAGATAGCAGAGAATGTTGGACTTGTGGTGAAAGAGGTCACATGTCACGTGACTGTCCAAAGGGAAAAGCAAGTGGAAAGAGAGAATAGGGCAACTATGCATCTACTAGCAGAGATGCAGATGACAGCAAAAACGAGCGCATGTTTGTTATGCAGCATGTAATGAATACAATAACTGCAGAGAATACCACCCAAGATGATGTTTGGTATGTGGATTCAGGTGCCTTTAATCACATGACGTCTCGTGGAGAGTGGTGTAGAGATATGCGCAAACCAGACATGTCAGGCTATGTGCAGACAGGACATGACACAGCTCATCCCATTGCTCATGTAGGGGACATACCTCTAAATACGAAGAGTGGGAAATCAAAGTACTTAGCAGATGTACTTCATGTTCCAAACATTACAAAGAATCTTGTTTCTGTTGGACAAATGGTTGAGCAGGGTTTGCAGGTTCGCTTCAATCCGAATGGTTGTTATGTAGAAGATTTCCAGAATGGCTGTAAGCTGATCACAGAGGGCAAATGTGTGGGAAGAATGTTTACGCTAAATGTAGACATGCCTGAGGTAAAAGCTGCATTATTTGCACAGGGCACAGG
Source organism: Adiantum capillus-veneris (assembly GCF_014529385.1). Classification (NCBI taxonomy): domain Eukaryota; kingdom Viridiplantae; phylum Streptophyta; class Polypodiopsida; order Polypodiales; family Pteridaceae; genus Adiantum; species Adiantum capillus-veneris. The sequence goes on along the minus strand of NC_140936.1, from coordinate 157,837,151 downwards.
TGTTGTGGCTGATGTTGACATTTGGCACAAACGCATTGGCCATGTCAATGAGCAGAGATTGCGCCGCATGCAATCAAAACAGATTGTAAAAGGTTTGCCCAAATTCAAGGTGGATGGTACGCATAAAGTGTGTACAGCATGCCAGTTTGGAAAACAGTCAAAGGGCTCATTTCCACATGAGCGCAATGTATGTAAAAAACCACTTGAGGTGGTGCACACAGATGTTTGGGGTCCAACCGATACTGCAAGTATACATGGTTGCAGGTATTATGTCTCTTTCATTGATGACCATACAAGGAAAGTATGGGTCTACTTCATGCGTAACAAAAGTGAAGTGTTTGGTCACTTTCAAGACTTCAAAGTCATGATTGAGAAGGAGACAGATATACAAATCAAGACATTGAGGTCAGATGGAGGGGGAGAGTACTTCTCCAATGATTTTTCAGATTTTCTGCGAATGCATGGTATACGCATGCAGTTTACATACAGATATACTCCAGAGCAGAATGGGGTCGCAGAAAGGAAAAATAGGCACATTACAGAGGTTGCACGTGCATTGATGAATGAGAAGAACATGCCTCATCATTTCTGGGCTGAAGCTGTAAATACGGCTGTGTACATTATGAACAGGACACCTACAGCTGCGGTGCATGATGTAACGCCTGAGGAAAAGTTTACAGGTACAAAGCCTGATTTGGCACACTTGAAAATGTTTGGGTGCATAGCTTACGTGCATGTACCAGATGAGTTGCGTAGGAAATTGGATCCTAAAGCAGAGAAATGTATTCTTGTGGGATATTCCCTTGAACAAAAGGGGTACAGGTGCTACAATCCTACTACACGAGAATTACGAGTGAGTAGAGATGTAGTCTTTGATGAGATGAGCAGCTAGTACAGTAATGCACATGGCACTATTGGGGCTGATGTAAAAGATGATGTGGTTGTAAAAAATGTGAGGCCACAGTCACAGGTTTTGAGTGGACCACAAGAGTCCTCTTCTCGTGGCTCTGTTGAGAAGCCATGGAATGGTAGACTACGTACGCAGGTTACTCCACCAGCAGGTACAGGGAACGTATCACGAAAAGGAAAGGAAAAGGTTGATGAACCTCCCTTTATGGCTGATGCATCATCAGGTTTTTCACATGTAGACATGGATTCAGATGGTTCTGAACAAAGTCTTGATGAGGAATTTGGAATTCCGGCTGTCAGGACACTTGGTGTAAGGAAAGTACAAGAAGATGCTAGAGGGCAAAGGAGTGACCCAGGACCGCGCAGTTCTAACAGAGTCAGAAATCCAGTTTAGAAATTGACTTATGATGGGTATCTAGCGCATCACCAAGCCTACATGGCTAAGGTGATACAGGATGTGGAGCCCACATGTTTTGAGGATGCAGTTAGAAATGTGCATTGGGATGATGCAATGAATGAAGAGATGGATGCATTGGAAGCAAACGACACATGGGAGTTGGTGCCATTGCCAAGTGGCAAGAAAGCTATTGGCTGTAAATGGGTATATAAAACCAAGCATAAGGCTGATGGTAACATTGAGCGTCACAAGGCAAAGCTGGTCGCAAAAGGGTATGCATAGACGTATGGCATAGACTATAAGGAGACCTTTGCTCTAGTGGCAAAGATAACGACTGTGGGAGCTGTCATAGCAGTGGCTGCATCTAGAGGATGGATTATGCATCAAATGGATGTAAAGAATGCCTTCTTGAATGGTGAGTTGCAAGAGGAAGTGTTTATGGATCAGCCACCTGGTTATGTCGATCCAGGTTACCCAGATTATGTATGCAGACTTCTCAAAGCTTTGTATGGTTTGAAGCAGGGCTCTAGAGCATGGTATGACAGGATTGCCAAGTATATTGTCAGAATTGGGTTTAGGAGAGCTCATGCTGATCATTCACTCTATGTACCTGAGAGTGATGTGGGGATTGTGGTCATTACCATATATGTAAATGACCTTATTATTGTGGGTGACAATGCTATGGAGATTGACCATGTGAAGGGTCTTCTCAAACAGGAGTTTGAAATGAAAGATTTGGGCGAGTTGCGCTACTTTCTTGGCATTGAGGTGATCAGGACTCCAGAGGGTGTATGGCTGTCACAGAGACAGTATGCTTTGGACATGTTGTCAAAGTATGGTATGGCTGATTGTAAGCCAATTTCTATTCCCTTGGATGTGAATGCAAAGCTGAGTGCAGAGAAGGGTGATGTTGTTGAGGATGTCAAGATGTACAGGAAGATTGTGGATAGTCTAATCTACTTGACTATCACGAGGCCAGACTTGAGCTACACAGTAGGCTTGGAGAGTCAATTCATGAACCTTCCGAGGAAGCCACATTTGGATGGAGTACGACGCACACTTCGGTATGTGCAAGGGACTCTTGACTACGCATTGTTCTATGCAACAGATGTGCCATTAGCATTGTATAGGTATATAGATGCAGATTGGGCAGGTAGCATTGTTGATAGGAGATCTACGAGTGGCTTCATGTTCTCTTTTGGGAGTGCTGTTGTTACTTGGAGCAGCAAAAAGCAGCCTACGGTTGCTTTATCGAGCACAGAGGCCGAGTACAGAGGTGCAGCAGTTGCGGCGTGTGAGGTAGCTTGGCTACGCACATTACTTGAGGACTTGGGAGTGCAGGTGGTCCAGCAGATTGTCATCCATTGTGACAACCTCAGCAGTATGCAGTTGGCTAGGAACCCAGTGTTCCATGCCAGGACCAAGCACATAGAGGTCCATTACCACTACGTTCGAGAGCGAGTGTTGGCGGGCGACATCGACTTGGTCTACATTAGCATAGAGGAGCAGATAGTGGATATCTTTACCAAGGCCCTCGGAGCTAAGAAGCTTCGATGTTTGCGGACTATGCTTGGACTCTGCGACATGCAGAGCTCGAGGGGGGGTGTTGAGATGTCGAGCTCTACATCTTGAGCTGGCATCCACTACGGGTCTTGGTCGCTTACGACATTTACTCACTGGCGCGTTAGGTGACGAACACGGAGGATCTCTGCTAGTGATTCTACAACTGGACTACACTTATAGTTCCAGCGTAGTACGCTTCTAGCGCGTTCACACTTAGTGACCGCATGTACATATGTGCTACTTTTTAGCTTTAGCACTTAGTCATTTTGTACTCTCTTTTCTGTGAGAAGAAGAAAACGCTTTCCATCTCTGTGTGCTTTGTGCTTATCTTGTGTAGCTCTCTTGCATCCTCTTTCTTTACAGAGATCACAACTTTACTGATTGAGACATTGCATGATGCGACAGCAGAGGCATACCCACACACTCGGCCTGATTAGAGACGTAGTTTTGGGACCATGCCTCAGAACAATTGGTATGACGAGGAATGTAGAGAGACGAGAACACAACTTCAAAGGAATCTTCTCCTAGGCCTTGACTTGAACAACGGTGCTTTGCACAGCAAGAAACCCTTGCATAGGTCTCTCAAGCTGCCATAGCCATGTTTCTCACGATCAACCCCACTCATTTTGCGCACAGACACACATGTTTACTTTCTCCCACCCACAACCTGCGGGAATGGTTGGCACTCTACTTGTAGCAGCATCGATACTAACGTTCTTTTTGGGAACACTGTACCAATTAACTCATTCTAGGAAGAAGCTCAAGAATAGTAAAAGCTAGCGTGGTCCGTGGGAGAAATGCACGATGGTGCATAGTATGGCTAAATCTGTCCCGTCTCACTGATGAAATGAGCATGAATTAAGGAGAGCAAGTCCTCATGAATGCATGCCTCCATAATTGCCTTGCTCACTGATAAAATGAGCACGAATTAAGAGCCAGTTCACATGACGGTTTGATTTTCAAAATGTTGGCAATATGTTGCCAATTTTTTGGTTTCACATGGAGTGTTTCCACTAAATAATTGGCAACATTTTGCCAACAAGTTCCCAAACGGCTCCATGCCCAAGGGGTGGAGCAAGATGGCAACCACAAGTGAAGACAAAGAGAAAAAAGTGTTTTTCATTAAATGGGGGACAAGACAAACTTGTTTTCCACTTCTCTCTCTCTCATTCTCTCACTTACTTTTCCCATTCATTTTCCTGAAAAAAGAAATCTCTCCCACTCTCTCACGTTTTTAGATACCTTCCATGAGAACTCACAAAATCAAGTTGTTGGTTAGCCTCTCATGTGAACTAGCTCTAAGGAGACCAAGGCCTCATGAATACCCACCTCCACTGCCTTGCTCCGTCAAGGTCGGGAGTCAAGGGGCGTGCTGTCCGTATCGTCCATCTCCACCATTTTCCTGCGCAGAAATGGTTGCTGCAACCGTCAGATCAGCACCATGTCAGCATGCAGAATCCACACGTTGCTCCTCCAATCAGATGCTCCCCAGTCAGCAGACGGAATGGGATTGAGGGAGCGTATCAGCGCTGCAACCGCTAGATCTGCAGCACGTCAGCACTTGAAATTCCAAAGCTGGACCATCGAATGACGTACTGGCAGGTCAGCAGCTGTAATGGGACGAGGTGCTGCCACCACAACACACGTAATGTGTCTGCATTGAAAGGACAATGGAGTCCAGGAGAGAGTGCAGTTCTGACGGATGATAGTGCAGGACAGAGGACAGAGTGCAGCTCTGACAAATGGTAGTGCAGGAGCTCTAATGTTGAGAGACAGGGTGCAGCTCCTCAGTGGATAGCGCAGTGTGTTGGCCCCCCTCCTCCCGACACTTGACGGCCAGGAATGGTCCCTTGCAGACCATTCACCCGGAATCCACGCTCCCGCACGGCTCTCGGCCTCCGCCGGTCGCCATGCAGTCGCCTGGATTCCTGGGAATGGTCAGCAAGGGACCATTCCCTACCCTTTCAGCCTGTCCAATCCTGACAATAATCTCATCACTGCCAAGTCAGCAGCCGAAAAGTGTGCAAGCGTAAAGTTCATCTACATGTGACATATCAGTAGCTGGAAACAACGATGGCGACAATAACAGCATCCAGAATAAGATTATTTCCCTGCTCTCGCTGCCAGTGTCAACCTAACGCGTCAGCAAGCGGACTGATATCCCGTGCGCCCCCCCCTCCAGGCATGTGGACTCTTGATGGCTGGGAAAGGACCTCCGTAATAACTGCTCCCACTATGGGGAAAGTACACTAGAGGTGCTTTTCCTACACCTTCAGACTCCATGACTTTCCAGTTGCAAGTCTGTAGCATATGGAGGACCAGCTGGAAAAGCAAACTTTTGAGCTCTGATACCACCGTCAAGGTCGTGGGGAGGGGGGCAGTGCATCTGAGCCGTTTGACTGCTGCACTTTATTTTGCAGACTGTAGTTGTGCAAGCATGCGATGCATGCCACATCAGCTGGCAGAATTTGAGCAGCCTGCAGCCAATGACCGAGCTCCAACTCAGCAGGTGGAATCGCATGCTGTGCTGACACATCAGCGGGGCTGGAATCTGAGACTCTCGCCTGGAATCGCATTGTCTGCACTCTCCCAACTGCACCCTCATCTGCTCTCAGTGCATTGATCAGGCTTCACTGCTTCGTGACTGTACCCTTTGCTTCGTGACTGTACCCTCTGCAGGTCAGTGTGTTGGCCCCCCTCTCCCACGACCATTGACGGCCGGGAATGGCCCTGCAGTGGCCATTCCTGAAATAATGCGCTTCCACCATGGCTCCCGGCCTCCGCCGGTCGCCATGGGGTCGCCCATTATTTCAAGGAATGGCCACTGCAAGGCCATTCCCTACACCATAATCAGCAAGCACCACTTACCAAGTGGGAAACCACTGATACACTCGAATGCAACTTACCAGAGACATGTCACACTCGGATTCTGGAAAAGACATGGGAAAGACTAAGTTCCTCTCAAAGAGTATCGCCCCCAAATAGGCATCCCTGGCAGCAGTTTCTTATTTTATTGATCAACGACTGTGTGCAGAATCATCGAATGAGACCACTCACATAATGTGAAGTTACAACTGACGCCTTGGCCTCTTATTGAGCCCCAAAAGCAACTTCAAATAGAGCTTGCAGAGTAATTCCGCCACATCATCAGATTCGTACAGCCTGTGATCTGTGTGTGAATCGTGCTGGATTTCGCACTGCCATTCGTATGACTGTGTCAGCAGATTGTCATGTCAGCATGCGCCACATCAACCAGTTGTCACAGATGAAGATTTTGCCAACCACTTGCATCGCAAGCACATCTTTGGCAAAATGCATCATCTCGCAATACCTATGCTGACAGCAATCTTTTAAACTGTATGCATTCCAATTTACAACTAGAAAAGTATACAGACCTCCTGAGAATTTCCAGGATTGTGGTGAACATAGCACGACCTCAGGCTGCCCACTGTGCTCTCATGTCCCCATAAAATGCATAAAGCAACTTTGCTTCATATGCACATTTTTACCCATGAACCTGCAAGCAATTGGTTTCCCAATGCCTTGCTGCCAAAGATCAATTGTACCATCTCTTACTGAACATCCCTCTACCTGAGGGGAAGGAAACTGTTTATGTCCCTCGAAGGCCAACTTCACTGCCCAAGAACCACTCAGCAATTAAAAACCATGACAGCCATTTATGTCTCTAATGTAACACAATTTGATGGCATTAAAAGCAAACTTCAACGTTAACATTTCACATTGTTGGCATTGGCTGTGTTAAAAGGCGTCCTCATCTCCAGTGGACTCGGGATAGTTCACAAGGAATTCATAAAACCCTTCACTCAGATTCTTTCAGGTTGTTTCTTGCTTACTGAAGCCAATGTACAATATCTTCAAGTCTTCAATCTGGTCTTGCCTGATTTCAAAGCATAATCATTACACAGCCGACGTATGTTAGGAACCTTTGTTGCAAAATTGTCAGGTGTATTCTAAGGCCCATCTCCCCAGCTCCATATGTTCCCATTTACTACAAGCACCGAATAAAGCATGCCATGCTGTAAGATTCGGAAAAGATTGCATCTTTTGCATCATAGTCACTGCTATTTCCAACAGTCCTGCCCGGCCAAAGAGATCAACCATGCAAATCTCATGCTCCACAGTTGGAATTAGGCCATAGCCTCCACTCATAGTCTCAAAGAACTGCTGTCCTTCCTCCAATAGGCCACTATGGTTAAACATAGTAAGCATGGCGATACACGTAACTAAATCTGGCTCTACTCCTTTCTTTAACATCTTAGCAAGAGTGTTAAGTCCAATTTTAACCTTCCCAAACTGGGCATATCCCGAAACCAGTGCATTAAACAAAATCAAATCACAAATGGAGGCATCATCGAACATGTCTTGTGCCTCTAAAAGCCTTCCACACTTGGCATACATATCTACCAATGCAGTGGACACAACCACGTCAATTTCCACCAAGTCATCTCCAACAATCTGAGAATGTATTTCTTGGCCCTTATCTGCTGCCCCTATGCTGCCACAGGCTTTAATGACGCTAACATATGTGCATGCATCAGGAGACTGACCGTCATTTTGCATCTTATCAAAACAGACAATTGCTTCCTCATAGCGATCATGCTGCACATATCCTGCTATAAAAGCACCCCAAGAGATTGTATCACGGTTGGAGAGCCTGTCAAATACATCTTGAGCTTCGGCAAGTAGCCCGCACTTGGCATACATGTCTATTAATGCATTGGCAACTGTAATTTTCTTCTCGGAAAATCCCTTTCTAACTACATCATGGTGTATTTCCTGGCCTGCAAAGGCATCTCCTAAGATGCCACAAGCTTTCAAGCAGCAAGAGAAGGTAACCGCATCGGGTGAGAGATGCTCAAGTTGCATTCTTTGGTAGCAGAGCAATGCTTCTTCACCATGCCCATGTTGAGTATATCCATTTATTAGTGCATTCCATGCGACAACATCCTGAAAGGGCAGCTTGTTGAACATTTCTTGTGATTTTTCTAGCATGCCAAACTTGGCATACATGTCAACCAATGCTGTTCCAACAACAGTATTCCCCTCTAACAAATTATTATTACTGATTTGAGCATGAATTTGTACTCCCTTATCTATGGTCCCAATGCCTCCGCAAGCTTTCAAAATGCAAGAAAAAGTAACAGCATCAGGGGAGATCCCTGTGCTTTGCATCCATTCAAAACAACCCATTGCTTCCTTGCCATGGTCATGTTGAGCATAACCTGAAATCAGAGCAGTGCATGAAGGCAAATCCCATACTGGGAGGTCCTGAAACAAATGTTCTGCTTTTGTAAGATAACCACACTTTGCATACATATTGATCAATGCATGAGTAGCCACAATATCTCTACCTTCTATACCTTCTTTCACGATGTTGGAATGTATTTCTTGGGCTTTGTCAGATGCCCCTATGGTGGTACAAGCTTTCAGGGTGCACACCATGGTAGCTGAATCTGGACAAAAGCCCCTAGCTTTCATTAGTTCAAAGCAGCTCAATGCTTCCTCACAGTATCCATATTGGGCATACCCCAAAATTAGGACATTCCAGGAAATAACGTTCCAGGATCTAAGCTCATGAAACACAGACTCTGCTCTTGCAAGCAAGCCACATTTGCAATACATATCTACCAGCCCAGTGCCAACAATAATGTCTTTTTCCACGAGCCCATCTCTGAGAATTTGACAATGTACTTTCTGCCCCTCTTTAATAGCTCCTATATTGCTACAGGCTTTCAAAATGGAGGAAAATGTAACTGCGTTTGGAGAAAGGCCCTCGAGTTCCAACTGTTCAAAGCAAGTAAGCGCTTGCTGACCATGCCCATGTTGGGCATATCCTGAGATGAGCGCATTCCAAGAAACTATGTTCCTAAGTGGAAGAGCATCAAACACTTCATGTGCCTTTGCGAGTGCACCACATTTTGCGTACATATTGATCAAGGCACTGCCAACAAAGATATCTTTCTCAAGAAAGCCAGATTTGATGAGATCAACGTGTATATTGCTGCCACTATGCAGATCCTTCTGCTGCTCACACACCTTCAGCATGCCTAAGACCGAGATGCGGCCCTCAATCTTTTCCTTGGGATTCTGATGAATGCACTGGCTGGAAGTCCACAACTCCTCTTGTGCCTTCTCTTCGACTTGCGCCACAGGAAGAGTTTCATGTGATTCTGTAGCCTGCTTGTTTGTCTTATCCACACGCAAATATCCATTCGCAACTTTCTGTGGGTTCGATGGTGGTTGCAGTACTCTGAATGGTTGCCGCTCTGGAACCCAATGGCAGCCATGTGACAACACTCCATCCTGCCTAGTTTTTTGATGTCCAAGTTGGTCTGTAGACGCTGAGCTGATGCACAACAACAGGCACATCTAAACTGTAGGGAGGCTTAGGATGTCACGCTTATGTCACTACCTTCATCACTACTTCGTTGGCCTATGATATGGCCTTCTTCTTAAATGAAAGGGAAAATTACCAAAATACCCCTCCAATTTGTGGAAATTCCCCCTCAAATTTCAAAAATTCCCAGTATACCCCTCATATTTTGTCATAAATTCCCAAAATGCCCTTCAAATTTTCGAAACTCCCAAGACACCCCTGGTTGTGAGAGTAAATTTCTCCAAAGACAAAAAAAAATTGTAGCTTTTCATAAGAAGACCAATTGTCTATCAATACAAGATACTAAAACTAGAATTTGAGCTGGTTATGGAGGCTTTGGAGATTAATTGCTGCATATTTTTAGAAATAATTGTCTTTTTTTGGGAGGTAACTTTGTGACAAGTTACATGCTAAGCACTCAAAAACGGATCTCTATTGTCAAAAAAGTATAAAGATTAGAGAATCATGAACAATCAAACTAAACTAGATACAAGGGTATTTTGGGATTTTTTGAAATTAGAGGGGTATTTAGAAATTTCCACAAATTAGAGGGGTATATTGGTAATTTCCCTATATTAAATGAAGCTAGAGGATGAAGCCACTTGGTGTAATCACAAACCCGTAGTATCTTATCATCGGTTATGTCACCATAATTTGTTGGCATTGCCTCTTGGCAGGATAAATGCAAAGGGAGTTTCAACCTGTGTACAACGGAGCACCCGTTTGTCTGACTTTGGACATCTCGGTTACATCACCATAATTACGTGTGTGAATGTTGTATGCGCTAGCAAAAGTATGTGCGGCACAAGTAAATTACAAGATCTTGCAATAGAAACAAAAGACCCTCAGTGTTTGATCGTCAGCAAGGTGTTGGCTATGGGACAAGGCACAAGTTGCTTTGAGCAAGGGGGATCAATCGTAAGGGCACGGTACTTGCTTCACAATCATGTCCTTGTCTTTGGAAAATAGGAGTGAAACTATTGCCACCTTCAGCGATGCTGCTATAGTGCTATCTACAGTGACAAAAGAGAGAGAGAGAGAGAGAGAGAGAGAGAGAGAGAGAGAGAGAGAGCTAGCTACATCATTTGTGAAGCGTGTGTGATAGTGGGCTTCATTACTGCCACAATGGGGAAAAAGTGGAGGTTTTTAGCTCCCCTTGCCTACAAATGCAACCATGTGTTGGGTAAAAACCCTAGTAATTTATAATTAGTGTAGATAGTATAGCTACAAAATAAGTAATTAGTATTAATTAGTATGACGATGATGTCGGTGGCATAGCTAAAGCAGTAGCCCTCATACTAGCCCCCTTACTAACCAAGATCATCTCTCCCCATCAACATGGGTTCATCAAAGGAAGGTCCATTTACGATAACATCTTGGCAGCAATGGTGGGCATCGAATACGCAACTGTCACAAAGCAGGAGTGCATTCTGCTACAGTTGGACCTGGACAAAGCTTATGACAGAATAACATGGACATATATAGAAGCCGTCATGGAAGCTCTGGCTTTGGGCCTCGCCTATGTCAGCTAGTACGTGTAATGGGGGCTGGAAGCCAGTCAGAGCTCCTCTTCAATGATAGAATTGTGGGCTCTTTTGAGGTCAAAAGGTCTGTTAAGCAGGGATGCCCACTGGCCCCCCTACTTTTTGCCATAGGATCACATCCTCTAATCACGATGCTTGAAGCTAGTGCTGAATGAGGAGAGTTGCAAGGCCTTGCCTTACCTGGAAATAGCCAACTCCTAGCAAAACTTTTTGCAGACGATTCTCTCCTCTTCTTGAAGGCGTGCCCCCCTAGGTCATTAGAAAAGCTCTGGAGATTGTACAAATATTCGCAGTAGCTTCGGAGTCCCAGTGTAATATAGAGAAGTCAACGCTGACCTTGACCTCCCTATCGAAAAATGACTCATTTGACCCTTCTGTCTGGTCGGGGGAGATTGTCACAAAAGGGAATATCTTTAGACATCTGGGAGCCCCCTTGGGGTGGATGTAACTCACAAGCAAAGATTTGAGTGGGTGCTTGAAAAAATCAAAACAAAAATGAGTAGGTGGAAGTATGCTCTTCTCCCATTCCCAAGTCGGATAAAAGTGATGAATGCCTTTATGATTCCTTATATTGCCTTCACTAGCCCGCTTCTCAAGATGGCTAAGTGTCACTAGAAAGAGTTCTTAAAACCAGTAAAAAGATTTTTATGGAAAAAGAACACGAAATCTTCCAGGCCATGGCAATGGGCCCGGTGGAAATCAGTTGCTCAGTCGGAGAATCAAGGAGGCCTCGGAATTCTCAACCCTGTGGCCCATGCAAAAGCTTGTTGCGCCAAATTTGTTGTTTCCTTGGCTAAACAGGATCAAGTTTGGGCTGTCATGATCAGAGATATGATAGAAGTGTTACCATATACATGTGGTAGTGATGTGTGTGAACACACTAGGACCGCCGGGGCATTTTTTCCCTCTTTAGGAGGTTTTTTCCCCCGAGCATTGTATATACGCCCATCACTCTAGGGCTATCTATCTTTCCATTGCACACTAAGTAACACACTCTCTATTGTGTGCCTTGAGCTGCCTTCGTCTTCTCCAAGTTGTGTGCGTATCTCTGCAACCCTAATTCCAACAATTGGTATAAGAACAGGTTACGTCCTCCCGGGATTAGTCGCCAGTTGCTCTAGCACACGCCTGCTCACTTTCTCCGATTACAGTGAGGTTTGGTGAGCGTTTGTAGGTCGACAAAAATTTCGGGAGGGCTCATAGAGCTTAGTCTGCTCAGATTTCTGATCCGGGCTCATTTCGGCCTCTGTTTCCACTACAGGCAGGTCTGCACAGGCAATTTCGTCATTTTGTGCAAAAATTCTATCAGTGTCGTTTTCTGCATAACAGGTGCCTTATAGTATTCTACGGTTTGTGCTATATAGCATGTGTTCTTCCCGCTCCATTTCTCCTATTTTCGGGCAATTTTCACAGCAGGTGCAGCATTTACCATGGCTGACAACAACAACACAGATGTGTTCAAGATGTTTGCTACTAAGGACAGGTTAAATAGGGATAATTACCCTATGTGGGCTTATATGATGCAGCACGTTCTTGTGTCAAAGGGTGTCTAGGATATTGTGCAGGGAATTGATGTATGTCCTGGTTATGAGGATGTAGGCGATGTTGAGGATGTTGCAGGTCTTGCTGCAAGGATTGCTGCTATTAGAGTTGTTTTGCCTACGGCAGAACAAGCTCATTGGTATGTAAAGGATGCGCAGGCTCATGCATTGATTGTGTTGTCTGTGAAGCGCACCATTGTTCCTCACATCCGTTCAGCAAAATCTGCAAAACAGGCTTGGGATATTTTGGCTGGTCTTTATGCAAGTCGCAATGAGGCTAAAATTTCTTTGCTGCGTAAAGAGCTGGAGTCAAAGATTATGCATGAGGAAGATGATATGGACACTTTCCTTGCTAGTGTCAAGGATATCAATGAGCAACTTATTTCTGCAGGTGAACTCATTTCAGAGAGTTCCCTTGTGCAGATTGTTCTTGATGCCTTACCAGATTCTTACCAGACTTTTGCTAGTACTTGGAGACTTATGACCTCAGGAAATCCTAAAGTTGTCAAGTTTGATGCATTATGCACATTGCTGTTGCAAGAGTCACTTTCCAAAAAAAACAGGACTAGATAGCGTGCAGTTGAACAGTCTTTTATTGCTTCTCAAAGAAAGGGTGGTAACAGCTATGCGGCCACTTCTTATGGTTCTATTGTGAGTTGCAAAACTTCTGTTCCCAATGCTTCTGCTGGCAACACTTCGTCTGGCAATTTTGGTGATAAGGGCAAAAAGAAAATGCGTTGCCATCATTGTAAATCTAATGATCACTTGATCAAGTCGTGTCCTAAGTTGAAGGCCAAAGAGGCTAAGAAGAAAGAGGGTGGTTCCACTGCAAATGCTGGTTCCACAACAAATGTAGCCATTGTTGAGTCTTCTGTAAAAGGAGACTGTAATGCTGATGTTGATGCAGAATGGGCTTTTAGCGTAGAGTGCACTTACAATCCTGTTGTCCATGATGCAAGCTTGTCAGTTGCTGCAGATTCACATGTGTGGTATTTCGACATTGGTGCTACAAAGCACATTACCTCACATCGTGAATTGTTCACCTCTCTCGAGTCTGTCCCTCATGGGAATTCAGTCACTTGTGCCAACAATGCCTCTCATCCAGTTCAGGGAGTTGGAAAGATTGTGCTTACTGCTGCAAATGGCAGTCCCTTCACACTTGTTGATGCACTTTATGTACCAGGGATCAAGAAGAATCTCTTGTCTGTATCCGCGCTTGCTAGACTTGGACTTGTAGTCAAATTTGTGGATGACAGATGTACAGTTCACGATCTTAGTTTTGGTGATGAAATTGTTGCATCTGGCCTTTTGTGCCGTGGGCTGTATAAGCTCACTCTGTATAACAAGTGTGGACAAAATTTTGCAAATGTTGTTGCAGATTCAAGGGCTATTTCAAATGCAAAACTTTGGCATGCACGTTTTGGTCATCTGAATTTTGCCAGTTTGCTGCGTTTGCAGAAATCTGATATGGTTGCTTCTTTGCTGCCTCTTGAAGCACCTGTCAAACATGTTTGTGAAGGCTGTATTTTGGGTAAGATGCAGCGTTCTAAGTTTCCAAAGGATGGTTCAGTTTGGGCCACATGCAGGTTGTAGCTTGTGCATAGTGATGTTTGTGGGCCCATGCAAACTCCGTCCTTGGGCAATTACCTGTACTTTGTGACTTTCATTGATGATTACTCCAGGCATGCATGGGTATTTCCGCTTAAAGAGAAGTCCGAAGTTTTTATGTGCTTCAGACAATTTCTGGCTATGGCTGAACATGTCTCGAAATGTACTATGGGCACCCTCCGTTCCGATCGAGAGGGGGAGTATATGTCTCATGAATTTAATGCATTTTTGGCTAGTCGTAGGATAAAACACCAATGTACAGTGCCTTATACACCTCAGCAAAATGGTGTTACTGAGAGGAAAAACAGGTCACTCACGGAAATGGCACAATGTATGGTCAAAAGTGAAGCTTTGCCGCATTCTTTTTGGCTTGAAGCCATCATGTGTGCCACTTATGTACTGAATAGGTGTCCTACGAAAGCTTTGCAATCTATTACTCCATATGAAGCATGGCATGATAGAAAGCCTTCTATTGAGCACATGCGTGTTTTTGGCTGTTTTGCATATGCTTTGGTGCCACAAACACAGTGCAGAAAATTGGATGATAAGGCTGTCAAATGTATTTTTGTTGGTTATAGTGCTGAAAGCAAAGGTTACAGGTTGTATCTCCCGCAAACAAAACGTATTCTGGTTTCATGGGATGTAGTGTTTGTGGAAGATTCTGTTCAGCCCTTGTTGTCATGTACTAGAGACAGTAATGTAAGCTCACATGACATTTATGACACTTTGTTGCCTCTTTTCAGTGGTGGAAATACGAATGTAAGTTCCAGTGAGGCAAATGTACAGCCTATGGGGGTTTCTGAAAATGTTACAGATCAGCCTATTACTGATGCAGATGTACATAATGTACTTGATGAGGAGAGGGCTAAAAATAAGCAGGCTAGAGGTATGCCAAAATGGCTGGTGCACACTTTGCGTGACAGTAAATTGGATGCACCTTTGTCTAGTCGTACTCGTTCAGGCTCTCGCCATGCATCTTATGCATCAGATTGTTATGCTTTGGCTATGTCTAGCTTACATGATGTTGAGGAGCCTCTGTCTTTTGATGAAGCACAGAATTCAAAAAATTGGATGGCTGCCATGCAATCAAAATATGATGCACTTATAGAAAATGACACATGGAATTTATGTGATTTGCCTCGTAGCAAAAAGGCCATTGGTACGAAGTGGGTTTACAAGTTGAAACGCAAGCCGGATGGTGAGATCGATCGCCATAAGGCTCGACTTGTTGCAAAGGGCATGCACAACAAAAAGGCATAGATTATGAAGAGACCTTTGCTCCCACTTTTCCTATGACTACTGTCCGTTTTCTATGTGCATTGGCAACTCATTTTGGTTGGGATGTACATCAATCAAATATTATTACTGCTTTCTTGAATACTGACATATTTGAGGAAGTTTATGTAACGCAGCCTCGCGATTTTGTCATAAAAGGACAAGAGGACAAAGTGTGCAGATGTAAGAAGGCTTTGTATGGGTTGAAGCAATCTCCTCGTGCTTGGTATAAGAAAGTTGACACTCATTTGGTCAAATGAAGCTTTCGTAACAGTCCAACAGAAAGCACATTATATGTAAAGCGTGAGGGTGATGTACTTCTCATTGTGGTTCTTTATGTCGATGATTTGCTGATCACTGGACCAAATGAGAGACATATTGCTGAATTTAAGGCTGATTTGAATGCTACTTTCAAGATGAAAGATTTGGGGCTGTTGCATCATTACTTGGGTATATAGTTTAAGCAGTGTGATGGTGGTATTGCCTTGTGTCAGAAAAGTTACATAGAGACATTGCTATGTAAGTTTGTACTTGAGGATTGCAAACCTATTGCCACTCCCATGGAAACAGGTTTGAAGTTGAGTCTACATGATGCTGGCGATCCTGCTGATGTCACTCTTTACCAAACTGCCTCATTTATGTACGCAACACGAGGCCAGATATTCAGTTTGCAGTCTCATAGGTCAGCAGATGTTGGCGATCCTGCTGATGTTGGCTGCCTCATTTATGTATGCAACACGAGGCCAGATATTCAGTTTGCAATCTCATAGGTCAACAGATTTATGCATAGCCCAAGGTATTGGTAGGCTGTCAAGAGGATTTTCCGCTACCTTAGTGGCACTTTACACTTGGCTTGTTTTATCCCAAGGGGGGATCATTGCCGCCAGACTTACATGTTTTTTTGGACTCAGATTGGGCTGGTTGTTTTGACATGCGAGTGTCCACAAGTGGTTTTTGTTTCATGCTTGGCAGTTCATGTATATCATGGTTGAGCAAGAAGCAACCTACTGTGGCCACTTCGAGTTGGGAGGCTGAGTACAAGGCAGTCTTCACAACTACGGTTGAGTGTGTATGGCTCAAACACCTTATGGCTGATTTGGGTGTTGGACAGGACACTGCCAACACTATCTACACTGACAGTCAGAGCGCATTGGCAGTTGCGAGGAACCCAGTTTTTCATGCTCGCACAAAGCACATTGAGGTACATTACCACTATGTCAGGGAGAGGCTCTCATCAGGAGAGATCAGCTTGACTTATGTGCCAACACGGGACAACCTTGCAGATCTTTTCACAAAGGCATTGTCTCGTGAGAAGCTTGAAGCTTTCCGCAAAGCTTTGGGCTTACTCCCCTTTGTGGACTATCATGTCCTCAGGGCATGGCACTTCCCTTTACTCATGTGCCAGCTCTCGTTCACCGCATCACTCCAGCAGGGGGGATTTGTTACCATATACATGTGGTAGTGATGTGTGTGAACACACTAGGACCGCCGGGGCATTTTTTCCCTCTTTAAGAGGTTTTTTCCTCCGAGCATTGTATATACGCCCATCACTCTAGGGCTATCTATCTTTCCATTGCACACTAAGTAACACACTCTCTATTGTGTGCCTTGAGCTTCCTTTGTCTTCTCCAAGCTGTGTGCGTTTCTCTGCAACCCTAATTCCAACAAGAAGCAGCTAAACTTGGCTCGAAGGGTGGAAAGTGGAGAGGGGTGGAGGTTCATGACAAAATGTTAGCCCCGCCGTGGTCTACCTTAAGACTGGGGAGTAGCTCAAGAGAAGTGGTAAGAAAATGCAATAGAGCAGCAGGAGTCTTAAAGTGGGGGGAAGAAGCCAGATACTTCAAGAACTCCATCCCCCTGGCTTTCCAAAGTTGTAAATCCGCCACAAACTCCCTATTGAATTGAGACATCTAGGAAGATGAATAATAAGGGTCTGAAGCTACTTGGACACTTCTGGGACAGTGGCAACAAGAGTTGGAAAACCATTGACCTAATGGTTACTCATTACCAACTTAATAGCTTGGAGGCCTTGCTTGTCCACAAAGTGATGAAAGAGCTTGACAATCTAGTGATGCCAATCTGTGATTCGGAGTTGGACTAGAATGCCTAGAAATGGCCCGAAAACGGTCTCTTGTGGAAACCCCATACTAAAATCATTTATCAGACAATGATGCAAAAGAAGAATTGGTCTAGCCCCCTTAACAAGCTATGGGAAAAGCAATGGCCGGAGGAAAGGTTGGAGCATGTAATGGAGAACATATGGAAGCCAAAGGTTCCGAAGGACATGAAGGTTTTCTTATGGAAGATTATTTGGGGTGCTCTACCGACGCGGGTGAAGATTCAGGAGAGAGGGATTGGGTCAGATCGATTCTTGGGGTGCAGGCTAGCTAGTGAAGATCTGGCCCACCTATTCATCGCCTGCCCAACTATCAAAGGCCTTGCAGGGAAAATATGCAAGGGGGTCCAAAGAACATGGAAAAGTAGTTTTTTCAAGACTGACCTATTCCTTGGAGGTAAGAGTTCAGGTAGTCCTGCACTCCTCGTCAGCACTCAGATTGTCAAATACTTCTTCTTACATAATGTATGGCAGACAAGGAACCGCCGTGTTTTTGAAGGAGGTTTTGAGGTGGAAAGCTTCGCAGAAATTATACAAGAAAGCAAAGTGCTAATATGGACACTTAGGCGCAAGCAGCACTCGGAGGATTGGTCTAGGACTACTTGTGCCTCGTTGTCAACAGATGGAATGCCTACGATGGGGGCAAATCTTGGCCATCGATAAATAAAAGATCTCAGAATGACAAGATTATGGACCTTGTGTATCAAGGATGAGGGGGCGGGTTGGTAGGGGTGGCTGGCCTGATAGCCAATGTAATTATGGTCACTGGATGTTGTCATGGCTTAACATGAGCATGACAAGACCTTTTAATTTTTTGGGGTGATCAATTTAATTCACTCACAATTGTGAGTTTTGTGATTTTTTTTAAAAAAAGATAGTATAGCTACTTTTTATGTGTAGTATAAATACTTTACTCTACCGACCGTCTTCGACTTTGTCACGTTCATCGTGATTGTTAGAGAGAGAGAGAGAGAGAGAGAGAGAGAGAGAGGAAGAGATTATCACAAATGTAATGTAGTATTACGTAATGTCATGATATTTTCACTAACTTAACCGCCATCAATTATTAGCCATGAGCGGGTGTTGTCCCTTCTAGTTATTGCCCCTTCTTTCGTAGATAGCAAGAAACAAATTTTACCAACATGAGCCTATTTTGAAGAAGTTTTGTGTGACCACTTGTTAACTTGTTGTGTCCACACTATGGTAAGCCATTCTTCCTACTCAAATCTTGAGAGTTGGAAGTTATGTCACCTCCCCAAAGAGGAGCAACTTCTATACTCTTTATAACGCAGTGTAAAATTTTTGAGAAAGGAGAAGGTCTCCATGTGTCGAGTTCTCCAGGCCTTGCATGGACTCCATCGCTTTTCAGCCTTCCTCGTTGTTGACCGCAGCCATCCATGCAATATTATATGCTTTTCCAAGCGTCTCATACAACTACGCATGGCCTTGAAGGTACTTTGTTTTTCAATCCTATAGACCTACAGTAGCCCAAAGGCCTACACACACACACAGTGAGAGAAGCCCACAGGCTTTGTGTGTGTAATGAGAGAGAGAGAGAGAGGTCCTACTGGTTGTAGGTGCTCGCATGCGTACGTGTGTGTGTGTGTGTGTGTGTGTGTGTGTGTGTGTGTGTGTGTGTGTGTGTGCGCGCGTGTGCGTGTGTGTGAGTGTGTGTGAGAGAGAGAGAGGGTGATGAACACTATGTGCGCATCTGTTCGGATGACAGTACTGTGCTTTGAAGACAGAGAGAGGGGGAGAGAGAAAGCAATTGGGAGTCAATACTTGAAAAAAATCCAAATTTTTGCTAAACCTACAAGCAAGTATTGCTTTGCAGTGAATAGTGGCGACGAGGCAGTAAAGCTAGGCGTAAATGGACGGAGATGAGGTTTTTGCAGAGGTGAAAATTGGCAAGTTCTAAGAGACATGGACTCGGCATGCTAAAAAACTAGACATAAATGCGAGGAGGGAGGCTGCAGAGGCGAAAATTAGTAGGCAGCAAGAGATGGGGACTAGGCATGCATTAGATGGAGGTGCAGTATATCAAACATGGTTGATTAGTTGTGGAGCAAGGCCTGAGAGCAATGGATTGTCGAAGCTGCTCATGAGTAGAAGTAGCTCGAGGTCAGAGTAGACTTGACCTGGGTGCATCACCAACTACGATGTGAGTGTGCAGATGTCGTTGCACACAGGCACTCGAGGAAGAAAAGACAAGGCAAAAACAAAGGGGGAGAGAGAGAGAGAGAGAGAGAGAGAGAGAGAGAGAGAGAGAGAGGTTGCTAGGTAAGGAGGGTGGGACAAAACGTGGGTAGAGAGTAGGAAGAGAGAGAATGAAGAGGAAAAGGAGAGAGATAAAGAGAGTTATTTCATTCAATGAAAGCCAATGGTTGAAGAAGAGAAAGACATGTATTTAACTATACTCTATCTTAAAGATCTTGAGGAAATGTCCAACTCTTATGCTTCCAAGCGTTGGACAATGCTAAATCAACAACATCACGTTGAGCACCTCCACGCGTTTATCTTGCTTGCCTTGAGGATGTTCACACAAAGATATAGAGTAGGTTCGTCTCGAAGTCAAACTAGCACTACCTATGCTTCACGTGGGAAAACATGAGCATGTGATGAGAGAGAGAGAGGGGGGGGGGGGGGGGGGGGGGGGGGGGGGGGGGGGTCTTGAACAAGGCTTTACATTTTTCCTAATCAAGATAATTTTTAGGTTAGTAAGGACAGAGTTAAAACTCTTCCCGTTTTAAGGTCAAAATTTGAAGAATTTGCCGATATTTATACTAAAAGTGGGAAAATTTTACCGATTTTCTTCAAGAAAAGCTTGGAATGTAGCCAAGATTTTGCAATTTTGGCCAATTTTTTTTAAAATGAAACCCCAGTTTTTTACGATCATTGGAAGTAAATAAGGGCACAGTTGAAACTCTTCGAGTTTTTAGGTCAAGATTTGAAGAATTTGCAAGTGCCAGTTTTCTTCAACGATAGCTTGGCATCAAAAACTCTTCTACTTTTATAAACTCTTCCGGTCTCGAGTAGCCCAAAATGGAAGGACATGATGGATGTAGATTCTTGGTACATCCACGGTCACTATCTCGCCACTCTGCCACCCCGGGGACATACTCTGCAAATAGAGGAGGGATGCACCTGTCAGAAATCTGTTACACCCTCGCGTGAAGCACCGACGCGAGAGAGAGAGAGAGAGAGAGAGAGAGAGAGAGAGAGAGAGAGTTTCCTCGATAACTTGGCAGCTCTCCAAAAGCAACCACAGACCTTTTCACAAAAAAAGGGAGTCAGGAGTTCTACGATCAGAAATCCTTTATCTACCTATAGCACTCACTACTTTGGCTTTCAATGTTGCACAAGATGAAAGAGTTCTAGCATTAAAGTTTGTAGACATGCCCATCCTGCAAAGGAAATCTTATAAAAAACCAAAGACTAAGTATCTTGAGTGTACGATAACAGACCTTGGATAACATCTCAAGGACTTGAGGTTGACCACCAAAAGTGGGAAGTGAAATTGTGGTGGTGGATTGAGACTACACTATTGGCTATTATGGTTGTATTTTTGAGACCCGCAACAAAGAAAATTTAATTGAGGAAAATGAGAAGTACTATTTGAAAATTTGGCTTGGATTCACATGAACGTAGGTGGTGTGCATGAAGTGCGCGAGCGAGAGCGTGTGTGAGTGTGTGCAGCAATGGAGAAGAGAGGAGAAGAGGAGACCTTGTGTTTGGCAGGGGGTAAAACTTACTCTCTACATGTGAGCCCCCTTATTCTATTATGTACATAATGAATAAGTATAGTGGGCGGGCACCTGGCCTAACGGGCCACATGGGGCTTTACCCCAACAACGTCCCACGTAAAGGCCAATGTGGCCGTGAGAGAGAAAAGAAAACCATACAAAACCTGTACAAGGCCATCACAAGTATGACCTCAGCCAACGCCCACTAGCTCACTGAATCTGTGTGCATCCAGCGCTAATTGTTGAGAAAGTATAGAACGATCGACACCATACTCCTCACCAAAGCCGCACACATCCTGCAGGTATCTCACCATACGCTGCAAAGTGCCCCTATGCTCAAGGCCAACTTCAGTCACTGCACGACTAACTGCTCCCACTGCAAATGTACCTACTGCAAATGCAATCTCGGGTCTTGAGATCAATATCTCATACATGAGACTCCCAAATGTTGATCAATCCTAGCAATATCTGCCAATTTGACCATCTCAGTCAAATCTGGCTCAGAACTCCACTCATGGAAAACACCCTGACACCCGAACTCCGATCCTTGGAATCCATCCTCGTGTCCATCGCATGTCACATGCGCACCCAGAGCATTTGTCTGTCCTGAACCCTCTGTGGTAAGAGCAATGCCTGGCTCTAACTCACACACGTCAGCCTTTGGACTAAGCATATCCATGAATGACTGAATCACGGCTGAATCCTCAACACTCAAGCCATCCATATCCGTCATCATATCCACGAATGACATATCCTGCTGCACAACTAGCTCAACATACTCACAAACTGCAGCATCATGCAACCCATCCGCAAAGGAGACATGCCTCATCTCTCTGCATGGCTGCGTACTCACAAGACTGTGCCATCTCGCACATGACGTACTCGCATCGCATGAATCTTGCCAACACTAGCACCTCTAGCTATGACTAGCTGTCCACGATGCAATCTAAAACTGTGCTCGTCCAACACTACCTGGCATCCGCTGTCTCGTAACTGACTCACAAAGATCAAGCTGGCACATGGCGTACATCTCGCAACACGTATGATGCACCACTCGGCAACAATAGTCTGACATCTCCTGCACCAACTATGTCATGCACTGAACCATCAGCTAGACACACACGTCCAAGCATACCACTAGCATATGTGCTAAACCACTCACGACTCGATGTGACATGAAATATAGAACTCACATCTAGTATCCAATGCGAAGGTAATATGTCGTCAAAAACCGACATAAGAAAGTCAAGAGTAAACATGGAAGCAAAGGTGACATCTCCGTCATGCGTAGCAACGTACGCCACATCTGCTCCCACATCATCCAAAGTGATAGCATCCCTCCTGTGCTGTCTCCTGCGTTGTCTCATTCATTGAAAACAACGCCTACGTGATCGTCCTTTGACTGTAGGCGTCTCTCTAGACTCATTTGTGCCAAAAACATTGCACAATCTTTGCTATAACTCTCTAGATGTACATGCATCTAAACCAATGCAATAAACAGACTCACCAAGGTGTAACATGATCGTTGAACGTGCAAGCTCATCCAAGTCTTCCCACTCATCGTCAGTCATAGAATGTGGCCTAGCATCCATGCCCTGTAGTGAAAACACTTGGCCCAACTCAGTCAATGCATCATGCATACCTGCTTTCCAATGCTCAAAGTTTGAACCATGAAACTTTGTATGGAAAAGTAGAAACCCTGACAATGACGTACATACCAAATCCATGGCGATAACCTGTGACAAGACCAAGCACAAATTGATCAACTGACAATAGCCAAAGCCTGGCTAACTCATACACCAAGTACTGTCAAAATACAACATAAGCTGGCATAAGCTGTCTGAAAGAAGTGTTAACAAATATGGCGATCAATGTAACGAAACCAAATGAGAAAAACCGCTCAAAGGATGCCAAAAAAACCCGCTCTAATCCAAGAGCAATATGTGATAATCGATGAAACTATCATCAACAATCTCCCTCTAAAAA
The DNA here is from genome assembly GCF_014529385.1 of Adiantum capillus-veneris. NCBI lineage: Eukaryota > Viridiplantae > Streptophyta > Polypodiopsida > Polypodiales > Pteridaceae > Adiantum > Adiantum capillus-veneris. The sequence continues at coordinate 157,814,072 of NC_140936.1, read as the reverse complement.
AGTACCACATATATATCAAATGACATAATCCGATGAGAAAACACTCTCACAATGCGATGCCAAAACACTATGGCAAAGCAACCAACCACTGAGTGCCAAATGCAATCAAAACATGATTGTAAACCATGCGCATAAACAAATAAACTCGCAAGAAAAATCTTGCAAAGTTTTGGTAGTATTTGGCTATCTAACCATAATAACCATACATGCCATAAACATACTCAAAACCATGAGGAAATCATACGCAAATTCCGCACTAAGCATACATGAGCTGCCCCAAAGTCTCAACTCCTTAAACTTGGAAAACAATTTTGTAATCCGAAACACAAATCGCATAAACTGCACTCTACAAGCGAGGCATATACTAGTATAAACTTGGATGCAAACCAACCAAAATATGGCACAAATTGATGCTCAAAACAGTTGAAAATCAGCCCACATATGCCACTGCAAGGCGAAGAATACCATCCGCGGAAAAGCACACATCATGTGCATCCACATGGCAATTTAAACAAGCATCAAGCATGTACCAAATGTGTATCAAAGAGCATCCAAATCAGCTGAAAATTCAGCTCATAATCATGCTAAAAATGCTTCCAAAACTCTCTGTAAATCCATGCACCACACTCTTGAAATCTGCTTAATTGCACAAGTCAATGTACATAGCCTGTAATGAATACAGTCTCGAATCCTGAGAGTCCACAAGAATGCATACATCCACAAAGTGTTTTCAATGTGTGTGCATAAATTTATTGAGAATCTCAACCCACTCTCTTCACTGAAGCAAAAAATCAATGTGTAAAACAAGAGAATGACAAAGCTCAATCCAAGCTCTCCGAATGTAGCAAATCACCACAATATGCATAATCTTCAACTTTCCAAATACCCTGCAGCCTGTTAGCCCATATCTTCCAAACTGTTCAAAATTTGCACGAAACTTCCTTCTGCAAAGTTGTAGACCACACGAAAACGGTGAGAATGGAGGGAATGGACCTGAAATGTGTTGTTTTTATAGGTCGAAACAGATTTGTAAAACTATGCAGCTGTGTATCCTAGACGGGCAGGCAGTCTCAGTGACGTATCTCAAAATTGGTGAAGATTTTGAGAAAACTTTCTTCTGCAAAGTTGAAGAGGACAAAACACCGGTCAAGAATTGTGGGAATCAGCTTGTATGAAGACGTTTTGGTAGGCCAAAACAGATTTGCAAAAATGTGTTGCAGTTTTTGCTGCTTCTCCGCCTGCCTCCCCGCTGAGCTCCAATCGTGCTCCCAATCCCTGAGCTCTGATACCAGTTAAAGTGTGCGATCGAGAGCGTGTGTGATTGTGTGCAGCAAAGAAGAAGAGATGAGAAGAGGAGACCTTGTGTTTGCAGGGCTGAAACTCACTCTCTACATGTGAGCCCCCTTATTCTATTATGTACATAATGAATAAGTATAGTGGGCAGGCACCTGGCCTAACCGGCCACATGGGGCTTTACCCCAATAGTGCTAAGAATTATATTACCATTGAACTTGGATATCCAAATAATGATTTCAATAGTAAAGGCCCAAAGCCTTAACTTCCTCAGGGTAGAGGGCGTTTGCATTTGTGTTGTACAACTAGGATCTGATTCATAAGATATTGCCTTTTACATAGAACTCATGAAGATTTCTTCCACATAAAGGCATCGAATGCCCGAACAGTTTATCTTAAGATTTCTTCCCCATAGGGGCATCAAGGTCATGCAATTGAGCATATCTTGACTAAAAAAGATATCTTAACATTGTCCAACAAGGATCATCTAGAGAGAGAGAGAGAGAGAGAGAGACCTAACCAACGAGTCTTCAATCAAGAACTGAGAGCAGGGAAAAGAAATATAATTAACAGAGAGGAATAAGAGAATTTTTTTCATTGTTGGAGGAAATCCAACGCAACACTAAAGATCTGCCCAATGAGTATTGAACACGAGACTTCATGAGAGAGAGAGAGAGAGAGAGAGAGAGAGAGAGAGAGAGAGAGAGAGAGAGAGGAGTTTTACCGTCATAGACACAATCTCAATCAAAGTCTTGAAATGAAGGCATGTTTATTCAAGAGGGAACCATGATAACAAATTAAAAAGGTTATTCCAACACCGTCTTCTTATTGTGTGTATGTGTGTGAGAGAGAAAGTTGCAACTCCTTACCGGCCTGCATTTGCCCATAAGGAGAGAACAATTGATGGGGGGAGAAAAAGAGGGTAACTAAGGGCTAAACTCCAACGTGTGTGTGTATGTGCGAGAGAGAGAGAGAGAGAGAGAGAGAGAGAGAGAGAGAGAGAGAGAGAGAGAGAGAGAATAGCTACAACTCCTTAAGGGTCTCCATTTACCCATAGGAAGAAAACTTGGAGGAGGAGGGCAAGTGGAGGCTGAATGCCAGCATGTGTGTGTGTGTGTGTGTGTGTGAGAGAGAGAGAGAGAGAGAGAGAGAGAGAGTTTTGATCTTCTTGGAGTGATTACAGGGACTAAAATCCACCCTCCTCGCTTGCATGCACGCACACACACACCTCCAAATGTGTGTGTGTGGATGACCTAATGGCCATTTGTTCCTTGGCTGCAGCAACGCGCGGGTTGTACACTAGTGGGCTTTAAACAACTAACTATGAATCTCTCTTCCATTCTAGATTTTTGCTTCTAAGAAACTCAGTCAATATACAACTATCTATTATAATTCCTCACCATGTGTCACATTTTCCTTTCTCATTGTATGCTACACTTATAAGCTATCGAAACTCTTATCTATGAGATTCTACTTTATTCACATCTATTGAGTATGTTGCCTCGGTTAGGGCAAGCGTACGCGCACACACACCTGCACATTGAATGATGGTGTAAGCTCAGGGAGTGAGCAATGAGTGCTCAAGGTTCCTTTTAATTAGCGAAAGGGAGAGCCTTCCTTACTTAGAGAGAGAGTGTGCAATGACCAAAACAAGAGAGAGTGGAATCTGTGAGATAATAGTGCATGAGAGTGCTAGCCAAAGAGAGAGAGAGAGAGAGAGAGAGAGAGAAAAGAGACGACACCATATGGCGCCCCCAACCCCCCTCCTAGGGCCCCCCTCTCTATTGCTAGAGAGGTATTTGCTTTAGATTGCACAAGTATGGTATAATGGTTCTAAATATTGTGGTACTCGACAACGATGATGATGTCTAGCTAAAGTACTTAGAAACACCATCGATTCTACCTTGGAAGCCTTCGTATATAGGTAGAGACACCGCCATCTATACCTTGGATACCTTTTGTTGTACCTTTTATTACATATACTTACTTTTAATCACACCTAAACACTTTGTCTACTTACGTATGTAATGACCTTACACGTGATGCATTCATATTTTCTCATGGTTTTACTTTGTTCCTATTGTAAGTGATTTTCTCTTTCCCTCCTTGCAAAGGAGATTTCTCGCTAAACACAAAAGCTAAGAAGGAAAGTGAGAGTATGCACACAAATAAAGACATAAAAAATTGTGCAGTTAGTCAAACACAAAGCCATATGTAATCAAGAAGAAAAATGAATAGGACCTCCAATTAGTCAAACCAGTACAATGGCGTCACCTCCGGCGGTGCTATGTGGATGCATCTTGAGAAACATCCTTGCGACCAAGGTAATACCACGCATGACGGTTTTTTTCAACATGACTAACAATACCATCGTGAATTCTTTTGTCCATGTCAACATCTTGTGTAATGCCGCATTCCTTCAAGTTGCAAGTGTATGTGATTGCATTTGGAGAGATGCCCTCTCTGCATCTATTAAAAATAGCGCAAAGCTTCTTGGCCCTCACCACACTTGAGAAGTGCATCGCACTTGACATACATAGTGCCCTTTGAGAAGGACACCGCACTTGACATACACACTTCCCTTTGAGAAGGGCACCGCACTTGACATACATACACTACAAGAGGTCACTTAAATTCCGGCGCCACATTATCGGCGTCACTGGCGGGTGTCGGTATATGTGTGTGTATGTATGGAGGGAACTAAAGTTTTTAAAAATTTTGATTTTCAAATTTTCGACATGTGTTCCGGCGTCTGTTCCAACGCCACCGCACATGGACTTTCCGACGCTTGTTCCGTCAGATGTTCCGACGCCTAAGCCGATCCCTGTACCGACGGCAAAAAACAAAACCGCGGGATTTCTCTGCGCATTTCTCTTGTTCTTGCACGTTTTCTCAAGCTCTCTTCTTCCCCATCTCTCTCAGATCTGGTGCGAAACAAGCCGTCGGAAGTGCTAATCTTGCTTGTGGGTTAGTGCATAACACTAAGGTGAGATTGTTTTTATGTTTACTTGTAGATTTAGAGTTTAGGGTTTAACTTTGTGTTTATGTGTGCATTTTTGCAGGTTCTAGGACTTTTACAACAACTTTCATTGCTCAAATAGGACGAATGTGAGGCTCGAACCTTCAAATGCATATTAAACTTATTTAAATTACTTTGTATAGTAATAAAAGAAAATTTCATGCTTTAAAAGAAATTATGGTTTGTGATATGAACTTTCATTTTAAATTATGAAAAAAAATTGTTTTAAAGAAATTTTGTTTTGAATTATGTCATTTTTGAAATTATGCAATTGATGGGGTTTATGTTTTAGGTTAAGTTTAAGTTATAAGTTAAGTTAGATTAGGTTATGTTAGGTTATCTTATACGTAAAGCTACGTTAAGTTAAGCTATGTTGTTAGGTTAGGTTATACGTTAGGTTAGGTTAAGTTAGGTTATCTTATACGTTAAGTTAGATTAAGTTAAGTTAGTTAGATTCAGTTAAGCTAGTTATGTTAAGTTATATTAAGTTAGGTTAGGTTAAGCTACATTAATTTAAGTTAGGTTATCTTATATGTTAGGTTAAGTTAAGTTAATCTACGTTAGGTTAGGTTAGGTTAAGCTACGTTTGACAATACGGCAAGCCATAAAACTTATCCACAACACATATGCATTGTGGGCAAGATCTATGGCTTTCCGTATTGCCAACGGCTCACCATTGTGTTGTTTATATGTCCGCGAGCGGTTTTCAAGTCCTAAAATGGCTAAGCGACCCTCAAAATAACACCATGGCGAGCCGTTTGGCAATACGGCAGCTCTAAAATAGCTAAGCATCCCTAAAAACAACACAATGGAGATCCGTTTGGCAAAACGGAAAGCCATAGAGCTTGCCCACGATGCATATGCTCTATGGCTTGTCCACAATGCATATGCATTGTGGGAAAGCTATATGGCTTGCCGTATTGCCAACGGTTGGCCATTGTGTTGTCTATATGTTTGCGAGCGATTTTCAAGCGCTAAAATTGCCTCATGTCCCTAAAAACAACACAAGGCGATCCGTTTTGGCAATACGGCAAGCCATAAAGCTTTCCCATAAGGCATACGCATTGTAGGCAAGCTCTATGGCTTGCCATATTGCCAACAACTCACCATTGTGTTGTCTATATGTCTGCAAGCGGTTTTCAGGCCATAAAATCGCTTCGCAACCGTAAAAACAACATAATGGTGAGTCGTTTGCCAAATTGGCAAGCCATAGAGCTTACCCACATCGCATACACATTGTGGACAAGCTGTATGGCTTGTCGTTTTGCTAAACGACTCACCATTGTGTTGTTTTTATGTTAGGTTAGGTTAGGTTTAGGTTATAGGTTAGGTGCGATTATAGGTTAGGTTAGAGCTAGCGACAAATTAATAGTAGAAAAAATACAAACGGACTTTGAAGACGACTCGTGTACTTTTAAAAATGCAAACGGACTTCTGTTAGGTTAGGTTTAGGTTATAAGCTAGGTTACAAGTTAGGTTAGGTATAGCTTTTAGGTTAAGTGAGATTATAGGTTAGGTTAGAGCTAGTGTCAAATTAATAGTAAAAAAAACACAATCGGACTTTGAAGATGACTCGTGTACTTTGATAAACGCAAACGGACTTCAGTTAGGTGCGGTTATAGGTTAGGTTTAGGTTACATTAAGTTAGGTTAGGTTTATGTTATAGGTTAGGTTAGAGCTAGCGTCAAATTAATAGTAGAAAAAATGCAATCGGACTTCAAAAGTGCACACAGACTTCAAGAACCTTAATATATAGTCATTGATCAGTAAAGACGAGATTATTACCTTGTAGTTCTAATCTCCGTGCACCTCTAGACCAAGGTGTACGGGAATCGGGCCTGGCTACAGAATGTGAGGTTGTTAGAGCTAACAGAAAATAGTTGAAAAAAACGCAATCGGACTTCAAAAGTGCACACAGACTTTTAGAACTTAATATACAGTCATTGACTAATAAAGACGAGATTATTACCATGTGGTCCTAATCTCCGTGCACCTCTAGACCGAGGTGTGCGTAGATCGGGCCTGGCTAGAGAATGTGAGGTTGTTAAAGCTTGTCATCTACTTAGTAGTGTGTAGTTATAACAACTAGAGTGTTTTGATTATTTGTTGCATCATTGGTAGATAAAGTATGGATGATAGGATGGCGTGTCCTTGTGCACATTGCAAGCATTAGATCTTTCAAAAACGAAAAATCTGCAACCAACACATACGCAATCATAGTCTCTTTCCGATAGAGCAAGTACAAGACAAGCAGGTGGATGTTCTTCTTGGAGAGATTTATGAAGACTTTAAAGGGGTTTGTTCGTCAAAGGGAACGCCCCGATGGTAGCATGGCCGAAGGATGGCTTGTACAAGAGTCTCTTGTCCTCATCAGTAAAATTTTTCTCTCAATTGATCCAGAGATGCCCCGAATGTGGACTACTGAGTCAACATCAAGGTGACAGGGGACGAGCCGCAGGGACAAGGCATCGTTAGGAAGATGGAAATCACAATGCGAGAAAAGGTTATGAGATTTTGCCTTCTCAACTCAAACATCATGCAAAAGTGGCTAGAGAGGTATGAAGGGGAAAAGCAACAACGTTTGACAGATCGCCTTCAATTCAAGCGTAATCGTGCAACTAGAAACCTTCCTTTTCTAGATCATCTTCAAAAATTGCATGACTTTTCAACTGGGCGGTGGTTAGATGCGACACTCTCAGAGGCAAAGAGAAATGGAGTGTTGATTACTGAAGAGGAAGAGGAGATGTCAAGAGGTTGCGATTGGCATGTATATTTCACAACATCCTTTTTGAGCTCCACATGAAGGTTAGTTTGCTTTAATAACTTTTAGTCTGTTTCAATTTTGTGGCTGTAGTATCACAAATATGGAGCTTTGTGGTCGCATGGGAAGCACTTCAGAGTGCAACAGATCAACGAACAAAGGGTCACTTTCGACAGTGGTGTTAGGGCAAGCTTCGTCCAAGAAATTAGGAGTAGTGTCAGGGATGAGAATACAGAGACTAGCCAGCTTGAATAATTTGGCTACATCCAAGACATCTTGAAGATTAGCTTTAGAAAGTTTGATATGTTTATCTTTGATATCAAGTGGTTCAAAGATATTACCAGCGGCCCTAATGTAACTATGGGTAAAGACAAGAGTGGATTGATTCAAGTGAACTCTAGGCGGGTATAGATAGATGTGCGGGATACATTCGTACTTCCACTGAATTGTGAACAAGTTGTGTTCATACACGATCCACTATGGACAAAAAATGATGAGAATGATCTGTCTAAACCCTGTTGGCTCTATGTCGTTTAAGTTGCTCAAGGTAGCAAGCAAATGTGTGAAGGATTGGATGTTGAGGTCAAAGAGGTGATTCATGAACAAAGCGCAAGACTGACTCCAACTTTAAGTTTAGATTTTGAGGTGGATGTCAGCATTGAGCAATTGTCTGAAGCTAGAGATGAGGTGTCAAACACTGAAGCTGATGCGGAGAGCGATGAAGAGTTAGAGTTCGAAGACGAAGATGCAAAAGTACAGCTTGAGATAGACATCTTTGGTGCATCAGATCTCATAGAGAATGAGAGATTAACTAATGATTTTTGCTAGGAACCCTTTTGTAAAGCTCTTTTTATTAGTCTACAATACACTTTAGATGTTGTCATTTGTGTAGCAGTTTCATTGATTTGTTATTTGTATTGATTAAGCATTTCTTACGTAAACTAACATATTTTGTGGGTGTTTGTTTGTGTATGATTAGCCATGGCCGATGACCATGAGCCATACTCTCCTAGTTTTAGTTTTCCTGTCACTCCGGCCGGCATGTCACCCGAGCAGATGGGCTCGTTTTTGTCTCAGTTCACACCATAGCAGATTGAGATGGCACAGCACCGTTGGGCAGCAGGTCCCTCTAAACCTACTACGGCCAATCCTACGCCCGGGACTAGTGTGGTCCCTACACCAGGTAGCCCCACACATCAGTCTAGTGTGCCCCCTACACCTGGGACTCGTGTGCCCCCTACACCGACGGTGGTTCATCCTCGAGACGAGGTAGGAGTCGTTCTGGAGGCGGTGGTTGCTATGGTAGCGGTTTTATCGATGCGTCCACACCATCGAGAGAGCGTCCACCACTCTCTTCAGTAGATAGTTCACCGCTCGGCACACCATGTACACCTTGGGGATCACATGAGCATGATCCTAGCAAGGTGTACAAGAGCAGGGATGGGGCTGTTGTGGCTGATAGGGTCGGAAAGGCCATGCAACAGAGAATTCAACAGCTCTATACAATTCAGTTTAGTCACTCTATGATGGAGGTTTGGGATAACCTCGATCTTGAGAGAAAGAATTACATCGTCGAGGCCATTCAGAGAGAGTACAGGCCGACAGAGGGGTACGATCCAGTCTCGCACAACTAAATTTTGAGCGTGGTGATGTCCATAATGTCACACCGTCGGTCAGAGGCGAGAGACAGGTACAATGACGGCAGTCCCAAGCCGGCATGGTTGGACGGAGAGGAGTGCGCGGGGATTGCACGAGAGACACAAGACAATCCTGAGAGATTTCAGCAGCAGAGAGATGCAACCAGTGCACGTTTGGAGTCTGCTGGAGCGTCACATCTTGGGAGTGGAGGCTATGATACGCTTCGACATGAGTTTGTAAGTATTATACATATGCTTTAAATTATTGATAATATATATGTTATTTGAAGATTTATCTAATGATTAAACCATAATTTTGCAGGAAGTTGCCGTGAAGCGCCTTCCGACACGCCGAGAGCAGAAGTATGGATACAAGCATGGACTTGTGGCCCTTTTGACCCAGCTGTAGGAGGAGGGAGAGGACGTTGATTGGGAGGCATTACCATGAGGGTCTTCTCACTTAGTGATTGTTTGCATATGTACATTTTTGTAGTGCTTATGATTATGGTTTATGGTATGGCACGATGTTATGGTTAAGGTTTGACAGTCAACTTAAGATTATGGTTTTGCTATGATGGTATGGCAATCATGTGATGGTTATGGTTATGGTTATGGTTTTGATTATGGTTATGGTTGGTTGTGCAATGATGGTATGGCAATCATGTGATGGTTATGGTTTTGCTATGATGGTATAACAATCATGTGATGGTTATGGTTATGGTTATAGTTGTGCAATGATGGTATGGTTGTTATGGTTATCGTATGACAAGCAAGTTATGGTAATGGTTATGGTATGGCAAACAAGTTATGTTTATGGTTTTACAGTTTCGACTCATGTTTTAATTATGGTAACAGGTTATGGTATGGCAAACAGGTTATGTTATTCTTACAATTTTACTAATTGCTATACACTCGCTCTTTAGCATCAGCTTGTACGTGGAGTGCGGTTGCTTGTGCACTCTTCCTTTGGGCAGAGAGGATTGTTTTCTTTTGCTGCAGTACATGCAGCATTAGTTCCCAACCCTCTCTGCCCAAAAAAAATTGTAGGTTTGGTCATCGGTATAGACTACGGTATGAGTGTCGGTACAGACTTCTAAAGAAGCATCGGAATATACTATAGAAATACCGGTGCTTATTTTTTAGTCTATTTCGACACGTATTTAAAGGATTATTCGACACGTGCTTTTTAGTTATAAAACTAACTTTATTTCGTCGGTACCATCGCCGATTTCTGCCCGACGTGTTGTAGTGATAGCACCCATCCTACAATCAATCCACTCCATGAGACAACATTGTGGACAGGAATCTTGTCGAGGACATGTTGCGCTCTAAGAAGTGCACCGCCATCTCACTGCATCTACTAGAAACGGCCAGAGCTCCCTGATCCTAGTCCTATTGGACATATCTTGCAATCGATGCACTCCATGAGAACACTGTGGACAGGAAGCTCGTCGAGGACCTGTTGCACTCTGAGAAGTGCACCACACTTGACATAAATGATGGCTAATGTGTTGCCCATGTATGTGTTCTTTTCAAGTAACCCACTATCACAAATATCAACATGTCTCCTGTTGCCTTAGTACAAATCCTTCTTCTTAGCACAGTCTTTAAGTAAGCTCACAACATAAAGACTTATTCTCTTCCCCTCCATGTCTGCTTGTGTAGAGGATATTACTGCTTTCTTGGTGTTGCTATGTGCGACGCTCTGAGAAGTGCACCGCACTTGGCATGCTTAATACCATCCTGCAATCAATGCACTCGATGAGACAACATTACGGACACGAAGCTCATCGAGGACCTATCGCACCTTGAGAAGTGTTCACCTTGTCTCTGCACCTATTGAAACCAACATAGAGCTTCTTGACCCTTACCTTGTTGGATATATCCTATAACCAATGCACTCCATGAGACAGCATTGCGGACAGGAAGCTCATCGAGGACTTGTTGTGCTCTGAGAAGTGCACCACACTTGACAGACATCTAAGCCCTCCATGTAACTCTTAAACTACACCCATCCCAAAGGCCTTCCATATCTCACGTACTACTTGGGATTTACAATGTCCCTGAACATTTTTGTAGGCATATAAACCTGAAATGCTTCCTACTGAGGCTTCAAGATTTGAATTGAGCCCGATTGATGATGGCCGCCTCGCACTCTTCTCTCTCTCTCTCTCTCTCTCTCTCTCTCTCTCTCTCTCTCTCTCTCTCTCTCTCTCTCTCTCTCTCTCTCTCTCTCTCTCTCTCTGTTAACTGAGATCAAGGGCAGAGAAGTTCAAGCACGAAAGCAGAGAAGATCGCAGTCGCAAGAGAAATCAAAAATTAAACCTGGACGGGCCTTAAACTTGGACAACTTGAGAAATGCACCCAAACACAGATACCAGTTTAATTCAACCTAACAATTTTATCACTTTCTTATTGTTTTTGAAAGCCATCGTGACCTTTTCACTTGTTTATATATAGTATACATGTAAAACTCATGTAGAAATGCATATGTTTTTACACATGTAAAACATGCAATCACAAACATAGTAAAATAAACATGCTTACTAATCAAACTCTCTTTTTTACTGACCCCGTGCAACACGATTGCTTTGTACATAAAGGGTGAAAGAAATGAGAGAGAAGGATTTTTGTGTGAATATATGTTACATACCTTGGGTAGAACTAGGAACACTTGTTGCAATAACCCACGATTTTATGCGTGTGACAAAGGAAGTGTATATGTGTTTATATTAAAAATCTCTTCAGATTTGAACCATACATGTATAATTGTATAAAATAGACTATTATATATTAATACACTACAACCAGACAACCCAAGAGGGTTTCTATATTAAATCCTCTATATACACCTTGACAATACAATATTAATGTATAGATTTTCAAAGTTTGCAAAGATTGCATTACATTAAAAGAACTTTGACTAGTTCATGTAATTATGGATCTTCTGCTATAGAGGAAGTTTCTATTATAACTCCAAGGAAGAGATTTGTTATCTGCCACTATCCAAGAAACACAAGTACATCGGTATTGGTATGTACTTGGGAAGACAAGTGTCAATGACCCCTTCCCCTTGTTATCAGTGTCAAGAACTACAAAGAAACTAACAACTAAGCAGAGATCAATATATAGCAAAAGAGAGAGAGTATTAGAGATCTAAATTGCTACAAATCAAAAGCAAGGAGTGAATCGGATCATGAGTAAACCTTCACTCATTTAATAAAAAATTTGAATATATCCCCATTACGCCATTCTCATTTGTGTTTACATGCTTTAAAACTCACTACATACAATTTCAAAGAAGATGTTGACAACATCTTGTTTGTCCAAGGCCCATATTTTTTTTTAAAAAGTCATAGCAATCTCCCATGAGAACCTCGTATGAGATTTTTTGGCTCAATTTAAATAGAGAAAACTTATCATACCTGAATAATGTTAAACCAAATTCACTTATAAGTCAAGTTCTAGAAGTATCAACAACCCTACAAGAAGTTCAACCATAAGGATGCGCTCTACAAATACAAGTTCACATCCAACTAGAGTCATTTGAAAAATCAGATATAGATGCTACTAGATGGGTCATTATTTGACTAGATCCATTTCCACAATGAGATACAAATGCTACTAGATCCCAAAGTAGGCATACCCAAAGCTATGTCAAGAGATGGACGTTGAGTCCGTGTGTAAAGAAAACCGTGCAACTATTTAACAAATATGACAAAAGTAGTAGCCATGCTAATTAATGTCTTCCCTCCACCAAATTATGGCTATTTTGAGCTACTAGCTATACCATAAAGATCAATTAGATCCTCAAAAGTGTGCATCAATAATATATCAATAACAATATGCATCACGGTTAGAAAATCCACCTAGATTATCAAAACGCCAACAAGTTGATCGCCATTCAAAGTTTTTAGTAACTATAAAATAGCTAACAAGCTGATAGTATGCCATCTAGAAACACCCGAACAAGGAAATTATCATATGTAGATGACCATTAATCACACAGATCAAGAAAGAGCACATGCAATTTTTTTATCTAATCTTTATGACATGTGCTAATCCATCTTACGGGTGGTGTATAATCATGATGCGTCTTTACGTAGCTATGATTGACAAACCATAAACCTGTTAAAATTAAAGCAACATGTGTGTACCCCTTATCACATGTTGCAGATTCTCTTTCTTTTACGTTTATGAGCATAAACTTGTATTAGAAAACTAATGCTTTGAACAAACTCAAAACCTTATTCAGCAGGTGTAGATGCACTTATGTGTATTTCATGGTTGTTTCTTTTAAACAATCCTTGGTGAACAAGTGTTGGGAGCGAGAAGTAAACCCCAGACTCTAGTTTTGGCCACCTCCAAACATTAAAAATCATTTCAAGAAGTTCAATGTTGTGTGTGTGTTGCAGTATTAAATTAAATACATATACACAAAAGAACATGACGTTCAAGAGATGACTGGCTTTAGATGACTAGGCAAGGGTACAGAAATGACTTAGTCTTTGATTCATTAATGTATGAACATAATAAGAATGAGGTATCATTATAATGCCTTTATACAAAAGTAGCAAAATTTTTGAGGTCATTCCGGTTGAATCATCAGAGGTCTTCAGAGTCGGACTGTCGCATGCTAAACAATTTTAAGTCAAGATAGAATTCTCACCTGTATCCATATAGTCAAAACAATAGATTTGTTAGACTTGGCTACGTATGGCAGGCTTCAAAGAACCTATCAGTTGTTATCCATGTCAAACTTAAAAATTATTAGACTTAAAAAGGATAAAAGAAAAAGAAAAACTAAAGTAATTCCACTTCTTTCCAAATTGTGGTGTCCCAACCAAAACAACAAACTTTAAGTAGTTCACACATGTTTTTGAAAGTATCCCTTTACATTACTCTTTATTGAAAAAAATCAATGCAATTCCCACATTTTTTTGAGTTACAGTAACCCTGTCAAAACCGCATTCTCAGAGTAGCACCATATGATCTAACTTTTCTACGGTAACCATTTACTGTACCAAAGAGTTTCAACCTGTCAAACAATCCCTACATAAAAGGGTCAGAAAAACAACCATTATTAGCCATTCAGATGGGCAAACCATATGTCCAGGTATGTAAGCTAATAGTCAAATGAATTTAACGATATGATTGGAGTAATCCTAGATAATTTCCCAACACACTAGCTTACATAACAATTTTTTCCAACCAGTTTTGTGGAACCAAAATTATACGGCAAGTCATTAAGACAAGGTAGGTAACCTTCCAAAGCCCATCAAGCATAAACCATGCTTAGAGACCAACACCCTTAAAAGATCTACAACAGTGAACTTGTAGAACATGTAAGCCCAAGTCTAACCAAAGGTTAGATTTACTAACCCTCAACTTAAATGATATCCAATGATAGATAAAGTCAGCCTGATCTGGTTTTTCCAAATTTCATTTGCAAGGGACGACACACAAACCCAATGCCCAACACTAGACCCACAACTAGTTTCTCTGTTTGCAAAAAAAGGCAAACAACAGAAGAACCCAAGTCTAAGTGAGGGAAAAAGAGCCTCTCACCTTTATATAGGGGTAATGGATTGGTATGACGTAGCACAAAGCACATCATCTACAATCGGTTCAATGATGCTTGACATGTATGGCCACACCGGGCATGCACACCTCGATGGAGAATCCTGTCAAAATAATGTCGTGCAGTAGCCCATCCTGGGAGGGAAGTATGTTTGCTAGGAGAGGAGTATTGAAAGCTAGCATCGGGTAGGATACAAGCAAAGAAATATATCATGCACGACCAAGGTTGGTAGGGAAAGTTTATTTTAAGTTAAAGGGTGGTCAGTCCTTAGTTAAACCTTGGTAGGTAGAGGTGAGTCACTCGAGGTGGGGTCGGTGCAAGGTAATCAATACCGAATAAAGGGTATATCCTAGTTAAAGGGCCTCATTTCAAATGTTCATAGAGAAAGGAGGCAGGGTTTTACAAAAAGGGATAATCTTACAAGGTATGCAACCTACTAATTACTTATTGAGGGAAGTGCAAAGTATAGACTCAAGGTAATCACCCATAAAACAAAATAACCATCACATCAGTAAGTGTAAGCGTGTGTGTATCTTGATGTATCAATCCCACGCAGATAAAATATAGACTTCAAGGCACTCACCCACAGAACAAGGTACCTACATGCTACATCAATAGCTCAAGTGTTTGTTGTGTAGCTGGATGAAGCAGTCAAAGTCAGATGAAGTGACCAAGTGTGTGTGTGTGTGTGTGCATGTGCGTGCGCGGGCGTGCGTACATGTGTGTGTGTGTGTGTGTGTGTGTGTGTGTGTGTGTGTGTGTGTGTGTGTGTGTGTGTGTGTGTGTGTGTGTGTGTGTGTGTGTGTGTGTGTGTGTGTGTGTGTGTGTGTGTGTGTGTGTAGCAACAAAGAGCAAGTGTGTTGAATAGGTGTAGCCAACCCGTGCTCCACCGTTGTGCATGATGCTATGAGCTAGGCATGAGAAAATGACGAGATGGGACAAGACAAGCATGCAACCCTGTAATTTTTGTATGAATGGAAGTGTGAGCAGAGAAAAAAAAAACAAGCAGTGTTCAATTTACATCAAGTGTCCCTTTTAAAACATATATAATGCTCTATGCATTCTAGCGTTGAAATGTGCATTTGCACCTTGACATTTATAAGGGTATCATTAAGATTTCCCCACTATCATATAAGAGGGACCATGTCCCACACTATGTATGGTGCATGCTTGTCAATTATGGCATGGGATCCCCACCAATACTCCAACAATATTTAAAAAAACTCTAAAATGTGATATCCTACCCTACCCACATGTGAGTACATATAAAGACTATCCATGATTAGCTATACTTTGAGCATGGATTCTAGGTATGATAGGGAGAAAAGTTAGTGAGTGAACTCCATTAAGCTACTCATGTGCTCCAACGCTACATAGTCAAGCTGGTATTAGTAAAACTTCAAATATTGGAATTGTTAAAATATTCTTGGGCGGTGATCTACACAACCATTAGAGAGATTTTTTCATGCAAAGGGGATGCAAAGGCCTTTGTTGACAAATTCCAATTTGCATTCCACTAATCCAAAAAGGTTTTTTCCCTCATGCCACATTGCAATGGTAAGTTCAAGGTTGTACCTCAAGTTCATGTGTGTACTCAAACAATAATCCATACTACTTGTGAGTAGATCATTAACGAGCTTTGACAAAATTTTCTTCGAGTTTTAAGAGCTCATCCACTCTGTATTATATCAAGTTTATGATGCCAACACCTTGCTTTGACTTTCAAGAACATGCGATCGAAAATGAGGCTATAAACCAAATGTCAACATGCTTTTAGATGCAAATCACAAATGATTGAATACTCAATGAGGACTACATAAATGGTAATGCTATTCTCCAAGCAAGATATTCAAGACCACAAATTGTAAAATGAATAGCATATTGTTTGAATTTTATATAGATTTCCAACAAAAGAAAGCACCATTAGAACCTATAGCTTGGTTAGTTGAATGGAAAGTATATGCATAATAATCAGAAGACCTATGACAAAAACAAAGATGGTACTTCAAACACTTGATAATAGTCATAGTTCATTTTTGTATCAATCTCACCAAAGTTAAACCTTACATATACAAATAGGTAAGTATTGACTAGGTGCAAAATCACCTACTTGAAACATTGAAGTTGCCATTGTGTTGTCGGTTAGCGATTAGGATCAAAGAACTTCTATATCCTACCTTTTCTAGGGCATCCACAAAAGATCTTTACAGCTGGTAGTGTTGAACACCTCCACCCATGAGAGGCACTAAATAATGATACATTTTTAAGCTGTTAGACAACCAACTTTCCTTTTGAAGCTTTCTCCAAAGTCTGACAATATCGACAGTGAAATTGAAGTTCTCCAAAGAGGCTAGGAACCTCTTTATTCAACCGAGAGGAAGCCCTTTCCATATATTTCAAGAGCCGTCATTATTTTTCAAATCTCTCATTTTCCACTTCTATCATGGATCAACTCAATAGGATCCAAGCCTCAGTCAAGCAATAGCCCATTAGTTAGTGATCTAATTTTGAGCAACCATAGGACATATCAGTCTACAAAAGGACAACCTCCACCAAAGGTCATCACTCCTTTTCCAACTTTTTACAGAGACTCCCCTTTTAAGGATGTCTAGTAATTCTTACTAGCAATCTCAAGACAAAAAAAATAATGCTCGATAAACAATAGTAAGTGAGTTAAACCATGCCAGATTTTTTACCATTATAAGCCTAAACAAACTATGTCCTTTTTGTCAACTGAAAGGAGGAAGCACGAGGTAGTAGCAGCCATATATCCCTATTTGTATTTAAAAGCATCAAACCATAAGAATATTTAGATTAGCTTAGTGCAAATCATAGCTAGCACTCCTTGAAGTAATCACTTCAAAGCTCTACTTATTGAAGCAATTATCAAGATCAAATGCTTTATTTATAGTTTATTTTGGCAATTACTGGTGATTAGTGAGCTTGCAACTAAATCCAAAACCAAATTCTATTCAGCTAATTAAAGTATAATCATCAAAACATAGGAAATTTTGTGATTAGTGAGTGAACAAATAATATGGCAGAAGGTAACTAACATTCCTCTATACACTAATACAACTCAATAGACAAGAATGTACATAGGGGACCACAAATAGTAGGTACCAGGAACATGACTAACAGATGCTAGAGTCAGAGTAGTAAAATAAGCTATAACATGAGGGGTCCATAAAGAAAACCCATCCAAAAGAATCAGTATTAGCCGTAGAGGAAACCAATAGTCATGAGTGAAGTACAACCATCAAAAAGCACCCAAAGCCAACCATCTAAAAGAGATTATCGAGAGAAAATCAGAGCAAGAAGTGAAGCATGCCATTAGAGCAATGCAAAAATCCAATGCTATACCATCTCTACTTTATGTCATAGACAATAGCTAGTATAATGCCCCAAGTTAATTGTGGATAGTCATCATCAGATAGGGGAGGTAACTATAACAATGTACAGAGCAACCACTAGAACCAGTCCAACCACTAGAACCGCTACAAGCTACTTAAAGACATTCCCATCAGAATGCTAGTATGAGGTGAAGCATCAACCCCAAGCCAAATGGAGGTATGAAGTCCTCAAGCAACATCTAAAAACCGAAAATTCCTCAAATATCAGCCTCAGTCCAATAGCACATCTAGAACAGTGTACAACTAGAATTTTAGAAGTAATGTCTAGTCCTCAAACACTTAACTAGAGATCCTCACAATCATTTGGTGCTTCAACAAACAGCCAGGCTATAAGACCAGGATATCATGAATAGCATACTCTTTACATGAACCAAGGCGATGGTAAGCATAGAGTTTTGGCATACATATTGACCTAAGCCTTGCTTAACACAACGTGTTTCTCCGAAGCTTCCTCTCCTTTGCCTTAGACATATCTTGCAATTAAGGCCTTCCAAGTAATGGCATCTTGGATGATAAGCCCTCTAAGAAGTATATATGCTTACTTTATCTCAAAGAGAGAGAGAGAGAGAGAGAGAGAGAGAGAGAGAGAGAGAGAGAGAGAGAGAGAGAGGAGGGGGGGGGGGATGGAGGGTGGGTGGGAGAAAGATACAAAGAGAGAGAGGGGGGGATAGAGAAGAGTGCGATAGAGAGAGAGGTAGGGAGGGATGGAGGGTTGGTGGGAGAGCGATACAAAGAGCGAGAGAGGGGGATTGAGAGAGCTCTAGAGAGAGAGAGAGAGAGAGAGAGAGAGAGAGAGAGAGAGAGAGAGAGAGAGAGAGAGGAGAAGAGAAATGGAAGGAGAAAGAGAGAGAATTGTGGAGAGTAAGAGAAAGGAGAGAGAGAAAGTGGAATGCCGGGAGAGGAAAGAAGAGGGAGAGATAGAGAGCTCCACACACACACACACACACACACACACACACACACACACACACACACAGAAGAGGGAAGATAAAGAATGTGGAGAAGAAGATAGAAAGAGAAAGTAGGGGGAAGATAAAGGTAGATATAGAGATATGGATAGAGAGTGAGGGTTTGAAAAGACAAGAAATTGATACTAATAAAGTCCTCAACCACCGTGGTTTTCTCCAAAATTTACTTGATGATAGGGTAACACATAGGGAGAGCTTCATTGCTAGCTTTGGGTGTGTCGATTGTCTATAAATATAGCCTAGGGTGTCAACTAAAATATATTTGGATAGCCAATAAGCTCTAGAAAGTTCTACAAGCGAGCGGTGAACCTTTGTTACTTGATTGCTTTCGAGATTTGCCATGGTCAATCCTGTACATTCTGGGGGTTGTAGTAATAGCAAGATATTTTCCATCATTTACACTACGGATGGCGACATTCAGACTCAAGTGAAAGATGCACACTGTTGTGAGGGCAGGCATGCATGAAAAATTCATGTTGGAGACATCTTCTTCACAAGTGCGGGACGAGAGGTATAAAGTTCATATTGCAAGTAGCCCAATGTGGACATGTGGTGACTTTGTAGAACGAGTGGCACAAAGCAAACCTTGCATGGTTTGTAAGCATATTTACTTCATCTTCCTTCGCTACTTTGGCTTGGATCTAAACCACAATATGTTGATCCTATTAAGTATGGAGCTTGATTTACCCCTTGTAATTTTCTGTATTAAAAACTCACATTTGTAAGGCCCTCGTTATAAGGAGAAGCCATCATGCGTGAAGAACATCACTCATCGGAAACCAAAATTTACACAGCCAGTCTTGAGCAAAGCTCGAGATTGGCTTCATCAGAATATTCCCTTTTGTCGGAATATTATAGCCGGACGGCGGTCGAAAAGTGGTCGAAAAACGGCCTATCGTTTGGCCGGTTGGCCGATGGCCGGTAGTCAATGGCTGGTGGCCGGTGGTTGGAAGTCAATGGCCGGTGGCCGATTTCAAAGACGGACTTGTCTTCTCAAGGGCGGCCACACATGGGCGGATTGGAGGGTCCGATTTGGACTTGTCTACACAAGGGCGGCTACACACGGTTGCCTCTCATGAGAGAGGGCAACCCTTTTGGCTTATAAAAGGAGGCCATTTCTACACACATTTTAGAGTGTGAGGTTGATGCAACAAGGTGGGTGTGAGGTGGTGAGAGTGAAGCAAGGTGGGAGCTCTATTAAGGCTATAATCCCTTTGTAACCTACTTTTTGTTTGAAGTACTAAAGCCATTGCGTGGCTGCTTTCCCGTGGATGTAGCCCACATTGGGTGAACCACGTATATTGTGCTCTCTCTCTCTCTCTCTCTCTCTCTCTCTCTCTCTCTCTCTCTCTCTCTCTCTCTCTCTCTCTCTCTCTACTCTACTCTCTAATCTCTCGTGTGTGAAAATATGTCTCTCTCCATTAAGTAAGCTACTCACTTTCTATTTAGCTACGTCCTACTTCGCAGCCACACATGGGCGGATTGGAGGGTCCGATTTGAACTTGTCTACACAAGGGCGGCTACACATGACTGCCTCTCATGAGAGAGGGCAGCCCCTTTGGCCTATAAAAGGAGGTCTCTTCTACACACAAAAACGGATTGTAAAGCATTGTGGTGCATTGTGAAATTGATGTGAGGTGGTGAGAGTGAAGCAAGGCGGGAGCTCCAAAAGGGTATAATCCCTTTGTAAACTACTTCTTGTTTTGAAGTACTAAAGCCATTGAGTTGTTGTTTTTTCGTGGACGTAGCCCACATTGGGTGAACCACCTATATCGTGTGTACTCTCTCTCTCTCTCTCTCTCTCTCTCCTCTATAATCTCTTGTGTGTGAAAATTATATGTCTCCATTATTAAGTAATCTACTCAATTATCTACTTAGCTACGTCTTATTTCCTAACAACTGGTATCAGAGCAAGGATTTCTCGTAGCTAAATTATCTCAAGGAAAGGATTCCTTGAATTGAGTGGGAGTAATGGCGGAGGAAGGGAAGCTCAAGATCGAGAAGTTCAACGGCAAAAAATATCGACATTGGAAGATGCGGATTGAAGACTATCTCTACTAGAAGGATCTTTATTTGCCGTTAGGCGGTCTTGCAAAGAAGCCCGCAACAATGGCAGACAAAACATGGATTGTCCTTGACCGAAAGGCATTATGAACACTCCGGCTAAGCTTGGCGTCAACAGTGGCTTTCAACGTTTCGGAGATGAAGACCACAAAGGACTTGATGAAGTCACTTGACGGCCTCTACAAGAAACCATCGGCATCCAATAAGGTATTTCTCATGAAGCGCTTGTTCAATCTAAAGATGGCAGAGAATGGTTTAGTTGCAGAACGCCTAAATGACTTTAATACCAACATAAGTCAACTTCAATCGATGAAAATCAATTTTGATGACGAAGTGCGAGCTCTCCTTATACTATCATCTCTACCGGATAGTTGGGACAACTTCTCTCTAATGCATTTATCTTGTTGGGTAGGAATCCAATAGTAAAGAATTAATTAATTTAAGGAACTTCAATGTCAGTGTTCAAGCTCTCAATTGAAATTTCAAGACTTGAAGGACTTTCACATCCGCTATAGGATACCTCTCTTTTTTCTTGCTTGGGTAATTGAGCAAAATTTTGTAAGTTTTCATCTCCATCAGATCTTTAATGCAAGGCACCATTCTTATGGGTACTATATCATAGCCATCCTCATTGTAGAACTTGGTTTGTGGCTATAAGGCACAAGTATCTATTGTGGCTAAAATGTGCATCCACTCTTGGTTGACAGACTTGGAATAAAAAAAGTCTTGATAGACATAGTCATCATCCGTGGAAATCATAGCATTAGTTTTTGCCTTTTAGATAGCAAAAAGGTAGATGTTCCCCGTTTAGAAAAGGAATATACTATCCTCTCCTTCATAGTGATGACCAATGTGGTAGCCAGCTCAAAGTTCACCATTGGTATGTACGCGATGTTCCTATAATCATGGGCGATCAAGTTTATTCTAGTTGTAACTCCCTCATGCCTCAAATAAATATAGTTGCAGTCCCAGTCTTGTACCACCATGACTTGCTGCATGAAAGGATGCCCTAATATGACATGGAAATTGTCCCAAAATCCACCCTTACAAAGGTGTCACTACAAGACGTCGCAGGTACCGACAAAATAGCGTTAATTTTTAAACTAAAAAGCGTTGAAATAAGCCTCGTAAGAGACGCCGGTATTGTAGCATCGATATGACCATCGATATAGCAGGCGTCGGAATACACCTTTAAATAGGCATCGGAATATGCAATGTAATAAGCACCGGTATTTATATACTAAATTCCGACGCTCATTCCGTTGCCCCTACCGACGCTGATACTGTCACCTGTACCGACGACCAAAACCTACAATTTTTTTTTTGGACAGAGGAGCTGGGAACTAATGCTACATGTACTGCAGCAAAAGAAAACAACCCTCTCTGCCCAAAGGAAGTGTGCACAAGCAACTGCAATCCACCTACAAGCTGATGCTAAAGAGCGAGTGTATGGCAATTAGCAAAATTGTAAGAATAACATAACTTGTGAACATAATTAAAACATGAATCGAAAACTGTAAAACCATAAACATAACATGTTTGCCATACCATAACCATTACCATAACTTTCTTGTCATACCATAACCATAACAGCCATACCATCATTGCACAACCATAACCATAACCGCCACATGATTGTCATACCATCATAGCAAAACCATAATTTTAAGTTGATTGCCAAGCCTTAACCATAACATCTGTGCCATACCATAAACATAACCATAAACCATAAACATAAGCACTACAAAACTGTACATATGCAAACAATCACTGAGTGAGAAGACCCTCATGGTAATGTCTCCCAATCGATGTCCTCTCCCTCCCCCTGCAGCAGCTGGGGTAAAAGGGCCACAAGTCCATGCTTGTACCCATACTTCTCCGCTTGGTGTGTCAGAAGGCGCTTCACGGCAACTTCCTGCAAAATTATGGTTTAATCATTAGATAAATCTTCAAATAACATATATATTATCAATAATTCAAAGCATACGTATAATACTTACAAACTCAAGTCGAAGCATATCGTAGCCTCCACTCCCAAGATGTGACGCTCCAGCAGACTCCAAACGTGCTCTGGCTGCATCTCTCTGCTGCTGAAATCTATCGGGATTGTCTTGTGTCTCTCATGAAATCCCCATCCACTCCTTTGCATCCAACCATGCCGGCTTGGGAATGTCGTCATTGTACCTCTCTCTCGCCTCTGACCGATGGTGTGACATTGTGGACCTCACCACGCTCAAAATCCAGGCGTTCGAGACTTGATCATACCCCTCTACTGGCCTGTACTCTCTCTGAATGGCATCGACGATGTAATTCTTTCTCTCAGCATCGAGGTTTTCCCAAATCTCCATCACAAAGTGACCAAACTGAATCGTACAGAGCTGTCGAATCCTCTGTTGCATTTCCTTTTCGACCCAATCTGCCACAACAACCCCATCCCTGATCTTGTACACCTTGCTAGGATCATGCTCGTGTAATCTGCAAGGTGTACATGGTGTGCCCACCGGTGAACTATCTACTGAAGAGAGTGGTGGATGCTCTCTTGGTGGTGCGGACGCATCGGTAGAACCGCTACCATAGCAACCACCACCTCCAGAACGACGGCTATGTCGTCTCGAGGATGAACCACCCGTCGGTTTAGGGGACACACGAGTCCTAAGCATAGGGGGCACAATAGATTGAGTTGTGGGGCCGCTTGGTGTAGGGACCACACTAGTCCCGGGCAAAGGGTCGGCTGTAGTAGGTCTAGAGGGACCTGCACCCAAAAGGTGTTGTGCCATCGCGATCTGCTCTAGTGTGAACCGAGACAAAACCGAGCCCATCTACTCGGGTGACATGCCGACCGCAGTGACAGGAAAACTAAAACTAGGAGATTATGGCTCATCGTCATCGGCCATGGCTAATCCTACACAAACAACACCCATAAAATACGTTAGTTTACGTAAGAAATGCTTAATCAATATAAATAACAAATCAACGAAACTGCTACACAAATGACAACATCTAAAGTGTATTGTGGAGTAATTAAAAGAGCTTTACAAAAGGTTTCCTACCAAAAGTCATTAGTTAATCTCTCATCTTCTATGAGATCTGATGCACCAAAGATTTCTATCTCAATCTATACTTCTGCATCTTCGTCATTGAACTCTACTTCTTCGTCGCTCTCCGCAACTTCACTATTTGACACCTCATCTTTAGGTTCAGACAATTGCTCAATGTTGACATCCACCTCAAAATCTAAACTTAAAGTTGGAGTCGGTCTTGCGCTTTATTCATGAATCACCTCTTCAAGCTCAACATCCAATCCTTCACACACTTGCTTGCTACGTGGAGCAACTTGAACGACATAGAGCCAGCAGGGTTTAGACAGATCCTTCTCATCATTTTCTATCCATTGTGAATCGTGTATGAACATAACTTCTTCACAATGTTGCGGAAGTACAAATGTATCCCGCACATCTGTCCACACCCACCTAGATTTCACTTGAATTAATCCACTCTTGTCTTTGCGCACAGTTGCATTAGGGACGCTGGTAATAACTTTGAACCACTTGACATCAAAGATAAACATATCAAACTTTCTAAAGCTAATCTTCAAGATGTCTTAGATGTAGCCAAAGTATTCAAACTGGCTAGTCTCTGTATTCTCATCTCTAGCACTACTCCTACTTTCTTGGACGAAGCTTTTTACCCTAACAACACTATTGAAAGTGACCCTTTGTTCGTCGATCCGTTTCACTCTGAAGTGCTTCCCATGCGACCACAAAGCTCCATATTTGTGATACTCCAACCACAAAATTGAAACAGACTAAAAGTTATTAAAGAAAACTAATTTTCATGTGGAGCTCGAAAAGGAAGTTGTGAAATGTGCATGCCAATCGCAACCCCTTGACATCTCCTCTTCCTCTTCAATAATCAACACTCCACTTCTCTTTGCCTATGAGAGTGTCGCATCTAACCACCGCCCAGTTGGAAAGTCATGCAATTTTTGAAGATGATTTGGAAAAGGAAGGTTTCTAGTTGCACGGTTGCGCTTGAATTGAAGGTGATCTGTCAAATGTATTTGCTTTTCCCCTTTCTACCTCTCTAGCCACTTTTGCATGATGTCTGAGTTGAGAAGGCAAAATCTCATAACCTTTTCTCGCATTGTGATGTCCATCTTCCTAATGATGCCTTGTCCCTGCGGCTCATCCCCTGTGACCTTGACGTTGACCCAGTTGTCCACGTTCGGGGCATCTCTGGATCAATTGAGACCAAAAATTCACTGATGAGGACAAGAGACTCTTGTACAAGCCATTCTTCGGCCATGCTACCCTCGGGGCGAGCCCTTTGACGAACAAACCCCTTTAAAGTCTTCATAAATCTCTCCAAGAAGAACATCCACCTGTTATGGATCACCCCAGCAACTGCAACTTCATCGACCACATGCACAAGTACATGGATTTGGATGGTAAGAATTTTTGTTGGAAAGTACTTCTCCACCATGCACACTGCTTCAATAGCATTTAAGCGTGCTGCATCGATGCTGTCTTCTCTTATCTCTTTTGAACTGATCTAGCGTACCAACTCATTGTTTTGTAGATTGTTCTTCTAATGTCATCTGTCAAACAACCCTTTATGGAAATTGGTAAGATGAGCTGTAAAAATTTGTGCCAATCGTGGGACTTAAGACCACTGAGATTATCATCTCTCGTAAAAGCAGTTTTCAAACATCGTATGCACCCTGTGGGAGTCTTGAATGAAGATATAGTCTTCTTCACTTGTTGCTCTTCTGCACGACTCAGAACCCATGGACCTTTTGGTATAGACCATTTTCCATTGTCTTTAAGCCGAGGCCACATCTCTGGCATTCGACCCACAGCCTGCAGGTCATCTCTTTGGGCCTTGCTCTCCCTTTTTCCAGTGATGGTCTTTCAGATGATCTCCCCCACATTCTTGAAGATGTGCATTGGGTCGAGCAAATGATTAATCAGTAGGTCACTCCAATACGGGAGATCATGGAAAATAGAAAGTCTTTTCATTCCAGGTGGCATCCAATCTCCCCTCTTCAGCCACATGTTTTTCCAATCACTTGCTTTCAGTGAATGCATGTCATGTTTTCATATGTTTGGTCCACGTAGCTCATGTCCTTCAGGCAAAAATCTACCATGCTCCTTGTAAACTGTCTTGCTCAAAGTGACGGAAGCCAAGTCGAGGACCACATTTTGAACATGCATGATTGCCCGAGTAACTCAAGCCTGAAACATCACATATTAATATTTAAAATCATTGACATAGCCATGAATCACATGTGTGTGAGGGTTTTGAAGGCACTTACATGAGCACTCACCAAAGCCTGCCAATCATACATGGTCCACATGAGAATGCCTTGCACATGTATATTCCATCGTCCGATTGGTTGGGACATATCAACCACATCGATTCACGTCCACAAGATTTGGAGCTCTTCTATAAGTCGTGCCAGCAGATAGACGTCCATGTTCTTTGCTTTGTACTTTCCTTGGACAATCAATGACAACAACAGATGGCCCTTCTTGATAGCGGGACATGGTCGAAGATTATAATTAACCAGACAAATAGGCCACGTGCTCCATGACCAACTCCGTAATCCGAATGGGTTTAGTCTGTCCATTGCCAGACCAAAGCGGATACATCGAGGCTCGTTCTTAAATGTAGGCCAACTTTCCTCTATGTGCTTCCATGCACGAGAGTCAGCAGGTACCCGCATAACATCATCTGTCGATCTAGCATTTGAGTGCCATGTCATCAAAGCGGCTATGGACTTGCACCTGAACATGCTCTTTATTCTTGGAATGATAGGAAAGTGTTGAAGGACCTTTGCAGGGATAAATTTTCCTTGTGTGTCCTCCCTGTACCTGTTTGATCCACAATTGGGACACTTTTCCAGGTTTGCATACTCATTGCAAAAAAGTATACATTCATTAGGACATGCATATATTTTTTAATAATCCAATCCCAAATTAGTAAGAAGCTTTGTAGCGGCTAGACGGGTAGGGGGCATGTGATTCCCTTCTAGCAAGATTTGCTCATTCAGCAACCTAACGTTACATGAACAAGTCAGTCCTTTGATCACTTTATATGAACTGTAGTTTGCACTTTACCATGATTAGGATAAATATGTTTACCTGAAAAGCTCGGTGTTGACTGAGGCGTCAGACCAACCATAGACAGACTGCAAATTAAGCATTGCCAATGCGGTACAAAGAACTAAGATTTTTGCACCAGTGTAGAGCGGCATGCGTGCAAGACTTTGCATAATCTCGCCCTCCTCATTGTTTCTATCATGCCGTCAATATGGATGGGATGGCTAAGGTTGGTCCACAGTACTGCGTTCAATGTTGTCGCCTTCTATGTTGGAATCCATGTCAAAGAACGCATCCAACATATGCTCCATCTCTACTTCTTGAAATCCGCTTCAGGTATTAGTTGGGAGGACTCAGACAAGGGCTTCTCGTTTGAAAAGCGTCTTCTCTGGGATGAAGTTGGAGCAATATCTACTTGCGTACTTTGACCTTCAATCTCTAGACCATGAGATCGATAACGCAGGTCTTGTACTTGCTCTATCGAAAAGAGACTGTGATTGCGTATGTCTTGGTCGTAGATTTTTTGTTTTTGAAAGATCTGATGCTTGCAATGCGCACAAGGACACGCCATCCTATCGTCCATAGTTTATCTACTAATGATGCAACAAATAATGAAAACACTCTGGTTGTTATAACTACACACTACTAAGTACATGACAAGCTTTAACAACCTCACATTCTCTAGCCAGGCCCGATCCCCGCACACCTCGGTCTAGAGGTGCGGTCTAGAGGTGCACGGAGATTAGGACCACAAGGTAATAATCTCGTCTTTATTGGTCAATGAATATATATTAAAGTTCTTGAAGTCTGTGTGCACTTTTGAAGTCTGATTGCATTTTTTCAACTATTTTTTGCTAGCCCTAACAACCTCACATTCTCTAGCCAGGCCCGATCCCCGCACACCTTGGTCTAGAGGTGCACGGAGATTAGGACCACAGGGTAATAATCTCGTCTTTATTGGTCAATGACTATATATTAAGGTTCTTGAAGTTTATGTGCACTTTTGAAGTTCGATTGCGTTTTTCTACTATTAATTTGACGCTAGCTCTAACCTAACCTATAATCTAACCTAACCTATAACATAACCCTAACCTAACTTAATGTAACCTAGCTTAAACCTATAACCTAACCTAACCGAAGTCCGTTTCCATTTTTAGAAGTACACGAGTCATCTTTGAAGTCCGATTACATTTTTTCTACTATTAATTTGACGCTAGCTCTAACCTAACCTATAATTGTTATGTGTAACCTATAATCTAACTTAACGTAAAACCTATACATAACCTAACTTATAATATCTACTTAACCTATAACCTAACCTAACCAAAGTCCGTTTGCGTTTTTAGAAGTACACGAATCATCTTTGAAGTCCTATTGCATTTTTTCTACTATTAATTTGACGCTAGCTCTAACCTAACCTATAATCATTATGCCTAACCTATAATCTAACCTAACGTAAAACCTATACCTAACTTAACTTAATGTAACCTAACTTATAACATCTACCTAACCTATAACCTAACCTAACCGAAGTCCGTTTGCGTTTTTAGAAGTACATGAGTCATATTTGAAGTCCGTTTGTATTTTTTCGACTATTATGCCGTCGATAGCTCTAACCTAACCTGTAATCTCACCTAACCTATAACCTAAATCTAACCTAACCTAACCTAACATGCATAAAAACAACACAATGGTGAGGCGTTTAGCAAAACGACAAGCCATACAGCTTGCTCACAATGCATATACGATGTGGACAAGCTCTATGGCTTGCCAATTTGGCAAACGGCTCACCATTGTGTTGTTTTTAGAGTTACGAAGTGATTTTATGGCCTGAAAACCGCTCGCAGACATATAGACAACACAATGGCGAGCCGTTGGCAATATGGCAAGCCATAGAGCTTACCCACAATACATATGCTTTGTGGGCAACCTTTATGGCTTGCCGTATTGCCAAACGGATCGCCATTGTGTTGTTTTCAGGGGCACAAGGTAATTTTAGCGCTTGAAAATCGCTCGCAAGACAACACCATGGCGAGTCATTTGGCAATACGGCAAGCCAGGAAGCTTGCCCACAATGCATATGCATTGTAATCAAGATCTATGGCTTGCCGTATTGCAAAATGTCTTGCCATGGTGCTATTTTAGGACTTGAAAACCGCTCCCGGACATATAAACAACACAATGGCGAGCCGTTGGCAATACGGAAAGCCATAGAGGTTGCCCACAATGCATATGTGTTGTGGGTAAGCTTTATGGCTTGCCGTATTGACAAACGGATCGCCATTGTGTTGTTTTTAATATGCGTTGTGGGTAAGCTCTATGGCTTGCTGTATTGTCGAACGTAGCTTAACCTAACTTAACCTAATGTAGCTTTACCTAACTTAACCTAACATAACCTACCGTAACTAAACCTACCGTAAATTAACTTAACCTAACCTAACATATAAGATAACCTAACCTAACTTAACGTAGCTTAACCTAACCTAACCTAATATAACTTAACCTAACGTAGCTTAACTTAATCTAACCTAACGTATAAGATAACCTAACCTAACCTAACGTATAACCTAACATAACAACATAGCTTAACTTAACGTAACATAACCTAATCTAACATAACTTATAACCTAAACTTAACATAAAACATAAACCCCATCAACTACATAATTTGAAAAACGACATAATTCAATAAAAAAATTCTTCAAAACAAGATTTTTTCATAAACTTAAACAAATGTTTTCCATAATTTAAAATGAGATTTCACATAGAAAATGCTAATTTCTTTTAAAGCATTCAAAGTTTAAAGCATGATTTTTTTTTTCTTAATATACAAAGTAATTTAAATAAACTTAATATGCATTTAAAGGTTTGAGCACTCACATTCGTCCTATTTGAGCAATGGAAGTTGATGTAAAAGTCCCGGAACCTGCAAAAATGCACACACAAACACAAATTTAAACCCTAAATCTACAAGTAAACATGATAACAATCTTATTTTAGTGTTATGCGCTAACCCACAAGCAAGATTAGCACCTCCGACGGCGTGTATTGCAACAGATTTGTGAGAGATGGGGAAGAGGAGAGCTTGAGAAAACGTGCAAGAACTAAGACAAATGCGCAGAGAAAGCCCGCGATTTTGATTTTTGCAAGTGCATCGGTACAGCTATCGGTACAGCCATCGGAAGAGGCGTCGGTATGCTCGTTTGCACTGTCGTCGGAATACATGCCAAAAGAGGCGTCGAAAATTTGAAAATCAATTTTTTTAAAAAACCTAAGCTCCCTCCATAAATACACACACATATACCTACGCCCGCCAGTGACGCCGATAATGTGGCACCGGAATTCAAGTGACCTCTTGTAGTGTGTGCATGTATTCTAGCCACAACTGGTCACTTGGATATTCTCTAGTAGTCCCATGGGTTTCTTTAGTCTTCCATCCACTAGTTGGAGGACCATTTAAGTTAAGTCTTCTCATTTTTCCCATGTTGGTTTAGTTGCTATGCTTGCTCTTGAGATAGCCAAAAATTTGTGGTTTTTGTACTCGCTAGGGTGGCATTTCCGTTTGTGGCATCATCATATTGATGGGAAATCTTGTGGATTGACATGAGTTTTTGCTTTCTTCTACAGATGGACTTAAAAAGTTTTTGATGCAAGCCATGCTTCATCCAGCAGTATTCCTTCACTAGAATTGCTTTCCTTATATCCTACCACAAGGTGTTAGGGTTATGGGCTTTAGCCTGTGCTTGTGTGTAACACCTCTTGTCTATGCATCCCAAGTCCCTGACCTTTGAAGGAGAAAAATTTTAGTCTAATGTCAAGCCAATTACAATTTCATTGTACAATACCAAGTGTTAGATACATGAAGAGCAGCTAGATAAGCACAAAGGCAACATCCTAAGGGGTAGTTTCAAACACGGGGGATTCACTCTATATACAAAACGGGACGCCACCTGCGAGCAGACAACTTTGATAAAACCCCTATATACGACTCACATTAGGGAATATGACCCCCTTTCTACGCTTATACGACAACCCATGCAAAAAACTATCATATCACTATTTTACATATAAAATTTAGGTCTTACATGATCTAAATAAGTAAAACTAGTCAAAGAGCATGTAGCATAGTGACTGGCTGCGTATTAAGGAACCACTTCTATTGATAACTCGATGTACCCTCAATGTGTCTTAGTTTGACTTTGAAACTATGTGCCCGTTCAGCCTGCACTCTACCTACTTATCCACTTCGGGTCTAATTCTGACTCATCTAAATTACTCAAAAAGCATGGTTATAAAGTTTTGTTAGGTTCTCCGTGTAAATTTGCATCTATACAAACTCTTTATAGCTTTCATCCCTCAACAAATGAACTATATACAAAGCAATGTTAGTTCTTGCATGTATCTTTGTAGCTATTGATTCACAAGTCGAGGGAAGAATCTTTTGGGAAGCCATGATTTTGAAACACAAAAACTTCCTCTCATGTTTCCCTTTTCTCACTTCTCCCCCCCCCCCCCCCCTCCCATAAATATGATACCCCTAACTTATGCGCTTATGTAACTTGTAAAAAAAAACCCCTCCCCTACCCTTACGTGATGCGGTAAGTTCTCCATGGTGAATCCCCCGAGGTTTCAAAAACACCCACAAGTGAAGAAGTTATCAAACAGGTACAAACCACCTCCATATGGATACTAAATGAATCCCAACAGGAAGATGAACACGTATGAGACATGTTTACAATCCATGATAGTTTCAAGCTCGAGCCATAGGGACCAGATCACCAAAGAGCATAAGAGTTGCTCCACAATGTAGATGCAAGGGGCAATACCAAAATCACATACTTATAAGGGCAGTCGCATCTAGCATACCTACTTTAATCCACAAGGCTCTAAAGCAATCTGGTAACCAAACCGTGACACATGACCCGGACCAACAACAAACCACCTCAAGGAACATACCACTAAGAAGCTGACTTGGAAGAATTTTTGGTTTTAACGATAGCACTCTCTATGCATCTGTACAAGCGTCACTTTCACTTGGCATATCTTGACAGGTCTAAAGTCTAGCTAGCCAATTAGTATATAGTCCAACATTAATATAAAAAAGCACTCACATTTGAGATGGGTATGACCCTATATCACAATTTTTAGAGGGTAGCCCATCATATTGTCATTAGTAGAAAAAGGAAAGCTAAAAGAAAGAAGAAAATATTCCTCGAAGAATCCTTGGCATTGACAAGATTGGCATATATTGCACTCAACCAAGTAAAGAATATGCCACCACCCATTGTACTCCTTATACAAAACTCTAGAAGAAGGCCTAGAACGGGAGCTAGCTAGAGAAAGATCAAGGCCATCCTCTAGAAAATCCCATGCATATAAGGAAGTATGGTCAAAAGGAGTAGATATCCCATGGGAGGGCAACTCTTCAAGGCATAAAAGAAAAGTAGTCTATGAATAAATGAGAAACACACATGAGGAGGGTTTTGGGGAGAAGTCCCCCTGAAGGGGGGGGACTCGGAGTTGTCCACTCTCTCCCACTCTAAACAGTCCCACCACTCTAAGCACTCTGATGGGGAAGGAGAAACACAAAAGAGCCTTTAGTAGGCAAGAAAGAAATATCACTGGCCACAACCAGCACATCTCTTGTGGAAAGCCTACAAAAACCATCAAGAAAAGGGGCCCAATCTCGCTAGGCAGTGCTAAAATCCTATCTCCGCTACATGAAGATGATGAAGATAGCTTTTCAAGCTCAAAAAACAAGTATGATTCCATATTGGATAGGCAAAACTCGCTCCTCAACATTGCACCTCCTACAAGCCTGCACACACTCATGTCAAACTATGTATATGAGGGGGTTATTGGGAGTCCCTCCAAGTGAGATGTTGGCTTTGCAACAACAAGTGGCTGCCACCACTTAAGCCCTCACCAATGAGAAACAAGAATCTACAAGACTTAGGCAGGAAAATGAAGAACTAAAGGCCAAGCTCAAAGCGAGTAGCGAAACGAAGAGAGCTTTTGGAGGGAGCTTTTTATGGAAAATGGACTAGCTCGAAAATTTATTGAAATCTCTCTCTCTATGAACTTTATCCTAGGTTCCCTAATCTTATGCAAAAATCTCCCTTTGCTAAATGCTCACTACATGTTGGTTGATGTCGCAATCCGTCACCCAAAATTGTGTTTCCACATTAGAAGACACCGCTATAGAGTGACGGTTGGGTTGTTGGAGGTCTTATCAATGTGCTTGCACACAAGCTACAATATAATATGAAGAAAAGTGTATTAGTCTCACACGCAAGAACATTATATGACTGCAGATACCACAAAATAAGCAATAGATTCTTCACCTTGGAATACAATAGAATTAAAAATACAAGCATCAAACTAAATGGTCTTGTACATAACTTCTCTCATGCAGCATTTGGTACATTGTATAGGTTAGCCAAAGACAATGCATGTTTGCATGTTTCAATTATTAAAGGATGCAATGCACATGAGAGAGGGAGGGGACGTAGAGATGTACTTAACAATTCAAGAGAGAAAATCACACGTCAATTGGCATGTTGCAACAGGTGTTAGTGTCAGCAAGACCCTTCATGCTCCATCTACAAATGTTTTTTTTAGTAATTTCTCTAATAGGAGGTCTAGACAATGACCTAGAGTAAGGTCATGTAACACTGCTTTACTGCTATCTAGATAGAGTAGCCGGTTACTATTCTATGATGTTTTACCTTCATCACTAAGGTTCATAGCAGGTCAGGTTAATAGCAGGCCAAAGGCATGAAAAAACATTGATTTAAGGGGTTTTGTGTAGAGAAACATTTGAGAGTAGATAGATCAAGAGAGTAGGAGAGAAATACAGATGCACTAACCTCAAATACCATACCGTTAAAACATCATAGCATGTCCAACACTTACCTTTAAACTCTTATTAACTTACCTTAGTAGCCCGACCTTCTTCAGTGATGCTATGTAGCAAGTCATAAGCTCTCTTGCAGGGATTTCTTTAGATTCCATCTAATTCAAACATTGGCACTACCTTGGCTTGGGGCTCAAGAGGAAAATGGAAGGCCAAAAAGAAAAAGAAAAAACTTCTTGCTACTTCTCTCTCGTGCTAACTAAGACAGTGCTAGCAACAATTTTTCAAAAATGCAAATCATTAAACAAACAAATCCTAAACAATTAGCTCTCTCTCTCTCTCTCTCTCTCTCTCTCTCTCTCTCTCTCTCTCTCTCTCTCTCTCTCTCTCTCTCTCGTGCACATGCTCTTATTGAGTGCTAGGACCCAATTGTTCTTGCGTATGAGAGACAGAGCTCGTGCACATGCTCTTATTGAGTGCTAGGACCCAATTGTTCTTGCGTATGAGAGACAGAGAGAGAGAGAGAGAGAGAGAGAGAGAGAGAGAGAGAGAGATGAGCGGGAGAGGAGATAAATTTAGGAGACTCGCCTCTTTTGCAAAAATGTAAAAATTCTTAGCAGATAGAAAACTAACCTCCCTATGCCTTTATATAGGCCACCAATTCCACTTCCTACCCCATGTGCTCAATTACGAAGGACACTAGCGTGTAGTGGAGATCAAACTGTCATGTTAAAAAACTTTAAGGACTCTCTCTCTCTCTCTCTCTCTCTCTCTCTCTCTCTCTCTCTCTCTCTCTCTCTCTCTCTCTCTCTCTCTCTCATGCACAAGCCCTAATTGGGCGCTAGCGCTCACTACGTGTTAGAGCATGAGAGAATCCAAGTAAACAATAGATAAAAAAGCAACAAACGAACCTTTTTGCAACCGGTTTAGAAAATTAAATTTGGTTTTTCATATATTCTACTCTCTCTCTCTCTCTCTCTCTCTCTCTCTCTCTCTCTCTCTCTCTCTCTCTCTCTCTCTCTCTCTCTCTCTCTCTCTCTCTCTCTCTCTCTTTCTCTTTTTTTTTTAAAGGGAACAAAATGGTATACTTTGCACAACTAGGAGCAATACAGACATGTATACTGGGTAGAAACCTCTTAACAACTCAAGTCATATGAGTAAACTAGTGATACAAAAAAGGGACTACCCAGTAAAAACCATTACTCTTCGGAAATGTTTGTAATAGAAAGGATGTCTCTTTATGAAACAAGTTCCCTATCTGCTCCCCCCGCAAAATCTTCATCATCGCATTTGGTAAAAAACCCCTTATGATGATGATAGGTACACGTGCATCAACCATTGCACTATCCGTACTTTTTCTTCCATGCTACCCCTTGATCCATGCCTTGATTTCTCTCCATGTTTGACCTCTTCAATATGCTTTTCTTTCGTAAACGTTTGTATGAGCTTCAAGCCTAGTTGCAAGGGGGGAGGCAGTGTTCGGGAAAAATGGGCCTCATCTTAATATCATGCAATTTTGAGTTCCAAGAAATGCCGGTTAAGTGCAATCGCAAAAGGAGAAATAACACCCCAAAATAGAGAAGAATAATATAAAAATTTAAAAAATAACCTAATTTTTAAAATTTCCTCTTGGCAAGTTCAAGAAAAGGAATTTTGTATGTTTGGGAAAATGGTTTTTCCCTGAACACTGAAGCCTGAGGCCTTGTATACAACCCATCTACATCCATTAGGAATATCAACAAATCTGCCTTAACTTCTCACGCTAACAAGCTATCGTTGTCCGATAAGACCTGTCCGTTTTTCTTTTAAGATTCCTCTTGTGTGTTGATTGCATCATTATCATGGAAGATTGGGACCACTTCCATTGCAAGCAGTGAATTCACCATGTCAACCACTTGGTTTTAAAATTTCCTGCCAACCACCTTTTTAATATGATTTTCTTTCATGCTTTTCTTCAATACATTTTTCCTACAGCAGCACCACGTGCCTTTCTATCTGGTTGAGACTCTGGCTTTCCTAAAGCTACAAAGGAGCTGGTATCCTAATGTTACGATAATCACTTTCCATTGCAAGCCATGTGAAAACTTAATTCTTTTAATGAGCACCTTATAAAAGCAGCTTGTGCCACACTCAAAGAAAAAGAATAAATAATGCTAGGATCATCATGCTCGTTCCATTGATCAAAGCTAATCTTTTGAAAGCCATTCTCGTGCATCTCACCGAGGCAGAGAGATATTTGTATTCGTGGACCTGTTCCAGGGAGGGATAACCGGCTGCCCTCCCATTCGACTGCGCGCATCAGGCCGACCCTGTATTTTTTGAAGCGGGAGTCATCCTCCCTCCCACCACCCCCCTTGGGGTAGAAATGGAGGCCAATCTGTCTGAGTGCAAACTTCCCATCCTCTGCTCGGGTGACTACGTAGTGATGATGATGCGCCTGCAGCTCTTCACGAAGGAGAACGAGAACCCATGGAAGGAATTCCTGCAGGAGAAGAAGAAGCGCGCGCTCTCTCTCTTTCTTTCTTTCTTTTTGAGAGAGAAGAGAGCCTTTCAAGTTGCCTGATAATCCACTTCGCATTGGCAACTTATTCAGATATCGATTGTACATGTTTCATGTATATTTATAGTCTACTTAGAACCTGTGGAAACCTTCGCCATCGCTACTCGTGCCAGCTAGTCATGTACTTGGCAGTTCTGATCAGCAGGTCACCACCAAAGCCAGGTCTCTGCATCTTGAGTTTTGCACTCTCTAGGACGCAGATCGCACTGTTGAAGAAGACGAGATTCCATTCTGGTTATGCGCTCCTGCTGGCTTTCATAAGGTGACTCATGACGTCCGGAGTTGGGATACATGTAGCGGCCCCGGCCACCATAAACTTGTTGCAGAGCGCGACATCGATCCTAGGGGGAGATGCGCTGCCAGTTTTGGCAATGCCATTGCTGGTTGGGTTGCCTGGTGCGCTCACGTTGTTGCCCACCACGCTGCTCCATAAAGTCTTCGCACGCCTGGAGGCGCATTCGCCACTCGCGTTCATGACTTTCGGCAGCAGCGCCAACACCATGGTCATCATTTTGTCGGCCATGCTTGGTATTGTCTAGCAAAGCTGAGCAAGCTTCTTTCTCTCTCCCTCTTTTCCTCTCTCTCTCTCTCTCTCTCTCTCTCTCTCTCTTATGCTCACGCTCATGGGTGAGCGCTGGTCAGGTCGAGCATGCGCAAGAGAGAGAGAGAGAGAGAGAGGAAGAAGGGAGAGAGATCATTACCTTGATTATGCAATACCATTTTAAGGAATGTTGGCTATAGAGCTATGCCACTTGGCACATCGTTATTGGCGGAGTTAATCTTAAAGAGGAGAAGTGTGCCGTTTTATTAGAAAGAAAAGCACCCTTCTGTTTTTAGAGAGCAAAGCAAAGCATGGCCGTTTGTCTTTAGAGAGAAAAGCAAAGCATGGCCGCGGCCACCCAATTTATATAGCACCCAGCAGAGAGAGATCAAGCAATTCCCTAGCGCAGAGAGAGAGAGAGAGAGAGAGAGAGAGAGAGAGAGCAAGCAAGGCAACTAACGTGGAGCAAGTGCAGAGCAGAGCTTGGAGAGGTAATTCGTTAATATTTTTTGTAGTCTTGCTTTTCGAGGAGAGAGAAAGAGAGAGAGAGTCGTGCAGGGCGTCCACCTTGCTGCAGAAACGAAAGTGTTGCCCAGTCACGTACAGCTCCCGTGTCACGTACAGCTCCATATCATGGCGACCCTCTGACGACCTCGAACCTGCAAGCTACCTTTTTTTTCCCGACTCTGCATCCCCAAGGCCTGTCCCTCAGTGCCGGCTTCACCTGCTCTTCTCCTCCTTCTCTATGGCCCTGCTTGTAGTGCCATCTCCATATCATGGCGATCCTCTGACGACCTCCAACCTGCAAGCAACGCCCACCTCTGGGCCTCCCATGCACAGCAAGGCCACCTCCTGCTTCCTCAGAACCTCCGCGCTCCTTCCCACCACAGACGGCGCCCTCCTCGGCTGCTGACTACTTGGCTGCCCTTGCTCCACGAGCTGGCCCCCTCCCCAAATATGGCCGCTTCCTCTTCCCTCCTTCCCTCTGTGATCTGCACATGGCGGCACTCCAACAAATAGTGCTCTCGCCTTCAGTCGACTGCAGACTGCATCTCGTTTTTTAATTTATTATGGCATCTTTTTTTTATTAAAAAAAATTATACTGCAACTTAGTGGCCATTCCCACCGAACGCAACCCGCGGCCAACCCACAGCTGCTCATTCCGCCAGCACCCACAGCGGGGCTTCAATGCCGATGATCAAAGAAGTTCACATAATTTCCCTTCACTTGTTGAGAAATTGCCCTGTCAATTCGAACAGTGCCTCCATTGAGAAGGCAACACGGCCGCAAACCGAACATCCAAACCACTAAGCCACCATAGTTAGGGTCCTGCTTGACAAGGGTCTTCAAGCACAAGGTAGCTTTGGCGCACATATCACAGAAACACTTTGCGACGATTTCCATCAAGCTTCAACACTTTGATGCCTCTCAGCCTGGCAAAGCTTCGGAACGGCCTTCGACCAACTTCGAGCCACATTTACCATACACATCCAATGATACCTGTCACACTTGGCGTCCGGCATAAGCTCAACCACATTGTTGCGACCCTGCCTGCTGCCATACACCTGCAATGAGCTTGTGCACGGGTCGACATTTTCTTGGTGTGCGAACGTTCGCAACGGGATTGTTGAATTTGTGGAGGACGGTGCCAACTCCACGCCATGCATGCGTATGATTTTTCTTTTTTTTATGGGCACAAGCATCCCCCAGCACGTATGCATCTTTAAACGTTATGTTTTACAATATCTTTTGCTCGATACGTCTGCTAACTACAAATTTCAATGGTCTTGCGAGGTGGTCGAGGTTGTGAGAATAACTTCCAACATACATGTATCTAGATGATATTGTAAGTCTAAGAGACTGTTAATGTCGTAAGAAACTATCCCAAGAGACCTTAAACATCTAGCCGCTGAGGAGCTATTGAACGAGAGAGAGAGAGAGAGAGAGAGAGAGAGAGAGAGAGCAGTCTGCAATCACAAGATGCTAATATAGACAAAAAGGAAAAATCACAATGGTAGTGTTAGTCTAGGGCTTTTCGATTATACTGTTCAGCAGTAGCCAATTACTTTTTGGAAGTATAATTCACGAAGATATTGTTAGTCGAAGGATATTTGATTTTCTAGCTGCCTCCAAGTGAGAGAGAGAGAGAGAGAGAGAGAGAGAGAGAGGGAGGGAGAGGGAGTCTCCGTGCATCTTGCGTAATTCATGATCATATTGTTAGTCTAAGGCTTTTCGATTATACTATTGCCAATTACTTTTTTGAAGTACTTCACGATGATATTGTTAGTGGCCATGCTAGTCCTTTCTTAAAAATACTGCGTGCATGCTTGTTCCTTGAATCAAATGTAAGAAAGCAAAGCTAACAAACTATCGTCATTCAAAAAAAAAAAAAGATTTTACTGAAAAAACTAGCCCCTCTAACACTAGAGGAAAAGCATAAGCCCCCCTTCAACACTGGAGGAGATAAAAGTGGTGGGGGAAGGGCACATTCCTTACGGTATTATAAAAAATGTGGAGAATTGTGCCAACTCCACACCATACTTATGTATGGTTTTTTTTTCCACAACACACCAGCATTATGTGCACGATGTTTGCACAAAAAACACTAGCATTTTGCACGTGCATGTTGCTGAATTGTACGGTTTACTGCAACAAATAATTCCATGTTGTCAATTAACGTAAAACTTCTGCATTGCCTTTTTAATTGAGAAACCATATTTCCTTCAGTGATGAATTAGGTTGCTCATCTATTATGAAGTACTATGTTGTTGTGTTATCAATTTATCGTTCCAAGTTCAGAGATCGTTTTTCTTTACATATCAATTTAGGGTTTTTCTTGTACATATCAATTTAAGGTATTAAGAAGAAAACTTTTACTTCTGTTGTTGGGTAAATGTGATGTATGACTCTTCAAAAGCTTGATCACTTTGACATCAATCGTCCTCTCGGTTGCAAATGTCGTGCTCTCCCATTCACACACTATAGTCACCATCTCATTTGTGCACCTCTCCGTCTTAAACTATAAAATTAAGCTTAGTTCTGCTGTGGCGTAAATATAGGGACCTATATGACACTCGAAAAGCCTGATCACTTCGCCATCAACTATCTTATCGATTGCAGATGTCGGCATCCCTCATATGTGTGCATCCCCATCTTCAACTGTAAAATTTACCGCACACCAAAAGCATGATTACTTCGACACCAATCGTCCTCTCGATTGCAAATGTCATTGTCCCCCATCCAAACACACTGTGGTGATTGCGTCCTTTTTACACACCCCCCATTCTAAACTGTAAAGTTGCAATTAGTTATAGAACTCCATTGTTTAACTTGGCGACTACAAAGATCCGATCCCGTTCTACAACATTGGCTACCATTTTGACCCCCCACATGTCGTTGCACTAACCGAGCCACTTTCTATTAGTTCCCATTGTAGGAGCACAATTCCCATTAGTTGTTACCCTTAGCATGCCATCCAATGTGAAACAATTGCACTTCCTATTAGTTTGTACGTGGAGGGCCCATCCTAGGCTACGAGCACCGATCTTGCCCAAACATATTGCACTGCATTATCAACTATTTGATGTCATTTACAAAATTCATTTATACACACTAATTTATTCAATACAATACTGGTCATTGATGCAACAAATGTCGCTCCCCTTACATCATACTGTGAACTGATAAATTCTCTCGCCAATACATCATAATGTCGTTTGAATGGTTGTAGGTAAAATGCTTCCC
The DNA here is from genome assembly GCF_014529385.1 of Adiantum capillus-veneris. Classification (NCBI taxonomy): domain Eukaryota; kingdom Viridiplantae; phylum Streptophyta; class Polypodiopsida; order Polypodiales; family Pteridaceae; genus Adiantum; species Adiantum capillus-veneris. The sequence goes on along the minus strand of NC_140936.1, from coordinate 157,773,534 downwards.
GATCAAGCAGTGCAATTGAAAAAGAGATTACGCACACAATTAGTGTGTGTAGTGGATGCCCTCACATTAGACGAGATAACAACAACCTTGCGAGATGAGCGGTGCTTGCAGGCCTTGCTCTCTGAAGTGGTCCGCTCAACAGCCTCGAAGTTTGAGGACGCAGATATTAGTGACGTGCAGCATCTTCTCTTTAGTATTGTTGGAGACATGCCAAAATGCGCTATCGACCTGCGAGCTGACTTACCAGAGGGCATACAAATGGAGAAATTACAACATTGGTATAACTGCTGGAAGATTGAAAAGAAAAAATCCACTCGCGCAAGGAATATTGACACATAGAACACCTTTAGTAAGAAATTGCGGAAGGAGACCCTTCAAGATAGCAGAGGATAGATGTCTAGTCTGCACATTCAGAAAACTCTACGGAACTCATTTTGCTATATCACCTTGGGCATTCCATTTGAGGCTATAAAACGAGGAAGGAAACTAGGATCTGGGTCATATGGAGACACTTATGAATGCAAAATCGAAGGGATTTCTTCCTTCCCTCCAACAATGTGTATTGCTGTAAGGAATTCAAAGGTCAAGCAAAACAACAATTCAAATCATTCGCAATCGAGAGCAGTGTTGACCTCAATCACCGAGGTATTGTGCGTGCTCTTGCACATACAATTCAATCACCATGGATACTTATATTTCCTTATTTCAATGGATCTTCCCTTGGCGATTTGATGGAGTGTGTGCCTACACCTTTTGGAAGCATCAGTGAAATTGTACTTGCGATGGGTGATCAAAAACACAAAAAACCAACTGAACTGGAGTTGCAGCAATGCAGGATTATCATCAATCATGCTTCGTCTTTGATTCATGCACTAATAAAAGCTTTGCCATTTGCACATGAGAATGGAGTTATTCACAATGACCTTCACCCTTTGAACATTATGCTAGACTTCACTAGAGAGGGAATACCAAGAGTAGGCATTATAGATTGGGGTCTTGCCCTTCGACCACCGTATGAGAGAAGACCAACAAATATTTGTAAGCCAAAAGAGCATGCCAAGAGGCCTTGGCGAGCAGCCGAACTACTGAATACCAGATCTACATGCCCTTGGAGCAAATCAACTGATGTATATGCACTTGCATGGGTCATCAATCAGCTTGGTATTTTCTGCAACGAATTTTGTGTGTATTAGAAACTTGACTTGATGCAAACAAGTACTGCTGTAGAGGTTGAAGCCATACAGAATATAATCAACAATGCCTACCTTCTGGAGAATCCGTCTGAAAGAAAGACGCTCGCTGATCTAGATAAAGATCTGGAACATTTGCACATGCACCCCGAACAATGCTTGCGTCCCATCTCTGAAATGTGTATTTCTTTTTTCCACTGATCCTAGAAAATTTATCGCAACTACCAAGCTCTTTTTATTTATTGAGCTGAAAGTTCCATTATGGTTTGCAATAATTCTTTGAACATTAATTTGTTTCCTACTTCCATTATATTCATCCCTTCTACTTCTTTTTTCGTCATCCAATTTCATTATATTAGTCCCTTCTAATTTGAATCGGACTAACTTGTATCTATTGTGTTCACAGTTGCATTTAAGTGTAGGTCTTCTCAATGGCAATCGCTACTACGCTACATGCTACCAGCAAAAGGCGTCGTGAATACGCCGCTTTTCAAACTATGAATAGATGAAAAGTTCTACTCTGTCCTGTTGCTTCTTCATGGTTTAATGTGCAACATATTTATGAGGCTTGGCAAGAAGAATGCAATATCACAGCTCGCAACATTTCCATTTGCGGAAGTTGTGGCATTTGCAACCTATCAAAAAAAGATACCCACGACGATGGTCTTAATACCACACGCACGAAGCTAGCAAATGCAACCTTATTGCAAACAATTGCAATGCATAATCTCAACGTGAATTGGACTTGCTATTCTGCTTGCCTGAAAAGTTCACGAGCAAGCAGTGATGTCATCTTGCAACCCGACTACATACAAGCCATCCTAAACACAAATCAACTAATTGTACAACTCCTTAGCGTCATCGATGTTACAATCAGCGTCACAAAAACAGCAACTGCGGTTGCAAAAGGCTTGCTTGATAGAAGATCGCTACTCGACAATCCACTGATCTGTTGGTCGACAAAGCAAAACATGTCTCAGCCAACTTCGTTACTTGCAAACACGCCACTAGCAGCAGTGCTAGCATACAACATAAAGAATAATCCAATTCTCAAGAAGTACCAGTGCATCGCTGAGCAGCCAAACAAAAGAACATCTATTTGTATTCTATCAGCATGGGCTATACAGAATATCGTAAGGGACCACTCAGAGAACAACCCATTTGAACTTATGCAACAAGCAGAAGCACAATGTGAAATTAGCATATTGCAAAATTTGTTCAGCACAACAAAGAGAACTGCACTTACTGCTAAAGACAAACACGAGTTTAGTTCCATACAAATACATGATACCGCTTATATAAGCGAGCGGACAGTTAGTTTTCAATACAATGGACTTCCGTCTCATGAATCTGAAGTGCAGGATATTACATTAGAATCAGGGATATTCCCTTTCCTCTTTCCCCAGGGAAAGGAAACTACCAAGGAGAATTTGAGTTCAGTGAATACATTAGAATGAGGATCGGAACTTCCTTCTCTGTATACACATTGTACAAGCCATATTTGCTCATGATGTACCAATTGAAACAAGCTATCATGATTGCAAACTCCACAAACAGTACATTTTTACAAAGGGATATTGATAACTACAAATGAGCATACACCGCGGCATCTACACATGATGCAGTGAAGCATATTATTCGATACAATCTCCCAGCCACAATGCCAGGTACTTCACCATGGCATCGACGAAACTTGAGAGACCTCATAACAATGGTGGACACATGGGGACTACCACATCTGTTCTTGACATTCACTGTCGATGAGGTTTCTCAAGCAAGATGGCAAGAAGTCATCACAATTGAAAAACTTGCTCAAGGCTACAACCAAGACTTCAGGTGGAACGATTGCCCCGTAGAGTGTGCAACACTGTTTCACCTTCGCTTGCACACTTTCCTGAATAAACACATCATCAATGGAAGCAGCATACTCGGCCATGTAGACCATCACATGGTGCGCTACGAAGTGCAAAATCGAGGCTCACTGCATGCACATGTCATATTGTGGATCTCTAACGAAGATTTGTGCCGAGTTACAAATGAGATTGTTGCATACATACCAGTAGAATCACAAGACACCTTCACCACTGATCTGCGAACCCTCGTTACCACGAAACAGATACACAGATGCAGAGACTCTTGCAGAGTCATGGGATCAGCTAGAGTGTGCAAATACGGATTTCCGTTTGAACCACAGTACAGCACGACTTCGACTATGGATGCCTGTACTGCTAGATGGCTTTACTACCGCCCTGTGTATGACTATCGAAATGTTGTCCCGTACCATCCCACAATCTTGCTCCTATGGAAGGCACACATGAATATTCAAAGAGTCACAAATTCATCTATATCGCATTACCTTCTCAAATATGCAATGAAACCAGAACCCCTTGGAAAACTGAACCTCTCCACAGACGATGCAGCAAGGCTTGGACTTCACGGCTTGGACAAAGTAAAGCTTCAACTAATTGCAGCCTCTGTATTATCAAAGCCAATTTCTGCGACAGAGGCAGCAATCAACTATTTGAAGATTCCAATCATCACAAGGAGTGAACGGGTTGAATACATCGACTCCTCTCCACCATCACTACGGCAAAGGTTGCTATCTTATAGCCAGACTATAGTCATGCATCCAATTGATTTATATTGTGCAAGGCCCCTTCATTTTGAAAAGATGACATTCTATGACTACCACAGAAGGTACAAAATTCTGAAGCCACACGAACATACTCTTGTACTGAGTTTCCGTGATGCGTACAACAACAGCATCATAGAGAAACAACGCCTCGTCAGATTTACAGAGTACGATCCTGGCCATCAAACAGAGGGATTCTTTTTCAATGTCTTGTTGCAAAAACTTCCCTTTAGGAACGAGATGTAGCTTCTATCACCAACTAACACACTCTCTTCTTACTTCCTAGAGTGCAAAATCCGTCGGATCATTCTTGATGATGAAGACTTGGAGATGTACATAAATGAGCACACCCAACGCAATATGCTCGTCTCTAAAAATACAGGACACATTTTAAACCTCATAAAACAAAAGTTCATCCTCAATTGTGAAGATCCACTCACTTGTACAGTGAATGAGACAGTTGAACCAGGAGTATCTCAAAGTCGTGCTACAATGCAGAAGCTACTGCAAGAGTTCGCTGAGACAAAAAATGCAACTCTGACCTCTCAACAGCAAGAAATCTTCGACCGTATATCAGGCCTAGTGAGTAATGGCCTCCATGTCATTACAGGTGTTCCAGGATGTGGAAAAACATTCCTCATAAAATTCTTCACCTCAAGCTTCATAAAAAATAATAAGACTGTTATCCCGACCGCATCAACTGGAGCAACGGCCGCTCGCCTTAGCAGCCTTGCAACCACAGTCCACTATCAATTAAGGATCCCTTGTTCTAAGCAACATTTCCCACAAGCAATTCATCCCACATATGAAATATTTGTCACTATACATGGTGCCAACGTCATTATCATAGACGAGATATCGATGCTAACGAGTACAATCTTCAATATGGTCGTTCGCCAGATAGTTAACATCACCAACAGAACACTCCTTGACCCATTCAGTCAGAAGCTCATATTGCTTTTTGGGGATTTGGTGCAACTTCCTCCAGTCTGCCATCACCAGGAGCCATTATGCCATGTTTGCAGTATACAAAACTCAGCTTATATCGCTGCAGCCACTACCCACAACATGACCTTCTCAGTTCACCATGCTGCAAACCCCACTTACTTCCAATTCTTGGATACGATCCGTGCCAAGCAACCAACACAACAACAAATAGCAGAAATGCTGTCACAGTGTGTAATCAATGAAACTGAACTCCTGTGAGTAATCGATGACGCTACTACACTGATATGTACTCATAGGGAAGACGTATATAAGTACAACAACTTGATTTTGCAAAAGTCTTTCTCGGCATCTGATATTGTTGCCATTCCACTGAAGACCAACGCTCTTGATGAACCATTGCTGCAGGAATGGCTCCAAGACAAGGCATTCCATGAGATGGACAATACTGCAATTGGGGCTAGATGTATGATTATAGAAAACATTAACTTGGCTATGGGTGTTGTGAATGGATCCACCTGCCGTATAATTTCCTATTCATACAACTGTACCAGTCAAATTGCTGCTATAGAAGTAATGCTACTTTCCACTGATACCACCATGACAATACGAAGGACTAAACATGCTACAAGAGCAATCAATTGCAAATGGTTCCACAAAAGCACATTCCCTTTGTCACTCGCGTACGCAATCACTGGACACAAATCTCAAGGAGCTACGATATCAAAGAAAGCCATCCTCATTATAAAACAAGCTTACGCCCCAGGATTGGCATACGTCATGTTCTCTCGAGTGACAGAAAGACGCCATCTCAAAATATTGAACATCCCAACCCCAAGGATATTCTGGCCGGCCAGTAGAACACTCCCCCAATGGTTAGACATTTCCTCACTTGTCTTTAGACATTAAATCGCTTATTTTTAGACATTTTCTCGATTTTTTCACAAACAAGTCCTCTAGCTCTTTCGGTCTTCCATCTCGTAAGGTGCATGGACTACACAAACAATTATTTGACGACAGTTTTCTTGACTGCAGATTTTCTTCATAGCAAGTAACAACCTCCAGCATCTCCTCATGGACATCGATCAGGTAACCATTCCTCAAATTAATCTATTTTGTAGCTAGATTTCATGCCATTCAATATGTACAAAACTCAACCATCATATTTCTCTTTCTCTATCATTCAGATATTCGATAAATTCATCAACATCGCAGCTACCTCAAAACCAAAAAACAATTATTCAGCATACCCATCTTCAAATCAAATGCGCCTAGCAAATATGGCTGGCGAGGCTCCGAGTGCAGTCATCAAAGGGTTCCGCACGACTCAACTCCTCCACTCATATATCAATAAATGCAGCAATCGAAATAAAGAATATAGAAATGCTGGCAACAGGGACTTCGAGCTCTTCATATTCTTGTATTGCAAACACTAATAGTTAACAAATTTGGTTGCTTCTACAACATCTACCCTTCTTTTTCTACAGGGTTACAAAAAGAGATACTGCTATCGTTGGGCATTGACTTCGATGAGTCAAACAAACTACCGCTAGACACAGAAGCTCAAGAAATACTGAACACAAAGACTGCTGGTATCACCACCTATGCAATCAAGATGCTACACTACGATGCTACACTACTCAAGCTCAACAAGAGGAGATTATGCGGCAAGTGCATGAGTTAATTGAGAAGGGCATGGTTAGGCCTAGCTCATCTCCATTTTGCTCACCTGTGCTATTAGTGCAAAAGAAAGACGGCACATATCGTATGTGTGTCGACTATAGAGCACTAAATAGGATCACTATCAAGAATAGGTTTCCCGTTCCACGGGTAGAAGACCTATTTGATAAGCTACAAGGATCGACCTACTTCAGTAGGATTGACCTAAAAAGTGGCTATCATCAAATAAGGATAGTTGATCAAGACATTGTAAAGACCGCATTTCGTACTACATTTGGTCTTTACGAATACATTGTCATGCCTTTTGGCTTGACTAATGCACCAGCCACATTTAACCGCGTGATGGAGAAGCTGTTCAGACCTCATCGAACCTTCACTGGAGTGTTCTTTGATGATATTATCATCTACTCTAATTCATTAGAGGAACATAAGCAACACCTCCAGGTAATATTTCAAGTTTTAAGAGAGAATAAACTTTATGTTAATCGAAAGAAAAGTGAATTTTTCTTGCAAGAGATTCAATATTTAGGTCACATTATCTCTCAAGATGGAATCCAAATGGATCCATCCAAGTTAGAGGTAATAAAAGGATGGCCTAAACCAAGGAATCTTCATGAACTAAGAAGCTTTATAGGTATGTGTGCATACTATAGACGCTTCATAGAAAAGTTCTCACAAATTGCGGGACCATTACATGACCTAACAAAGAAAAATGTTAGGTATACGTGGTCTGCTAAGGAGAACAATGCTTTCGAAAAGCTTAAAGAAAAGCTTATCTCTCAACCTGTGCTTACACTACCGGATCTCTCAAAACCATTTGAGGTCCAATGTGATGCTTGTGGTGATTGCCTTGGGGCTGTTTTGCTCCAAGAAGGGCACGCCATAGGCTATGAGAGTCGAAGACTCGACCCTGTTGAGCAAGCTCTAGGCATATACGAAAAAGAACTCCTTGCAGTTCTACATGCCTTAGACTCATGGAAGCACTATTTATTGGGGGCTCCTTTCATTCTGCGAACGGATCACCAAAGTCTTAAGTACTTCATGACGCAGACCAAGCTCTCCGACAAAAAAATGAGGTGGGCAAATTTCCTTTCGCAATTTCATTTTCATATTGCTCACATTGCTGGCAAGCATAATCAAGTAGCCGATGCACTCTCAAGACGACCGAGAGTGAATGCGGTTTCCATAGCAACTCACAATGATCTATCTTTAATGATAGATGAGTATGCTATTGATCCCGATTTTAGAGATGTGATTTCAGCCCTTGCCTTAGGGAAGAAAGAAGAACCATTTACTTTACAAGATGGCTATCTTCTCTATGGCAATAGACTATGCGTTACTAACTCACTACGTGAGAAAGTAATGTATGAATCTCATGCTCCCCCATATGCGGGGCATAGAGGGATTCAGTCTACCCTAAAGGGAATTGAAACATATTTCTATTGGCCTACCATGAAAGTGAACATACATGAGTATGTTTCCAAATGTGTGGTATGTCAAAAGACAAAATTTGATAGAGGGAAGCAACTTGGATTGCTTCAACCCTTGCCAATCCCTAATTCACCATGGGAGAGCATATCCATGGATTTTATCTTTGGATTGCCTAAGTCTATCCATGGGAATACGGGAATATGGACGATAGTAGACAGGTTCAGTAAACAAGCTCATTTTATACCTGTCAAAAAGACTATCAAAGCCCATCAAATGGCAACCCTCTTCATTTCGCAAATTTTCAAGTACCATGGCTTGCCAATGTCCATAGTGTCGGATAGAGATCCTAGAATGACCAGTAATTTCAGGAAGGGTCTCTTTGAGAATTTAGGAACAAGGCTAAACTTCTCTTCGGCCTATCATCCACAAACTGATGGCCAAAGTGAAATAGCTAATCTAACTATTCTCGATCTACTAAAAGCCTATGTAACGGAAGTAGATCAAAGATCCCAATGGGAGAAGTACTTACCCTTAGTAGAGTATGCTTACAATAACACTGTACATACTTCTACAGGAAAAGCACCTTTCGAGGTAATTGAGGGAAGATCAAAAAGTCCCTTGCTACTTAAGGTACATGGGAAGATCTTCGCTGCAGATGAGTATAGCCGAGACCTACAAGAATCTTTCCAAAAGATTAAGGATGCTATCTCTATCTCACAGCAAAGGCAAAAGGCTGCTGCTGACAAGCACAGAAGAGCCCAAGCCTTTAAAGAAAACGATTGGGTCTTGTTAAAGTTTCCCAAGGCTCGATTAAGGCACACGACGGGCAAGAATCCTACGGGCCACCAAAAGTACTATGCTAAACTAGCAAAAAGGTACTATGGTCCCTTCCAGATTCTTAGGCCAATCAATGAGATGGCCTATCAACTTAAGTTGCCCAATCATTGGCTCATACACAATGCTTTTCATGTGAGCCTCTTAAAGCCTTACAAAGGAGAGCCACCTCAAGAACCAACTATTGAAGACCCACCGGAGATCGAGGACCACGAGGAGGTGCTGCAGCCCGAGTCCATTCTCCGACATGAAGACAAGGTATTAAGAGGCGGTAAGACTATCCGACGATATCTTATTAAGTTTAAGAATTATCCTTCTGAAGATGCTAGATGGATGCAAGGCATACAATTAAAGGATAACCTAAACCTTGTCAATGCTTACAATGCTTCCCAAGAGTAAGCAAATGTACAAAATGTTAAAAATGAACAAAAATTTTTGTCTTATAAGACTCTCTTTTTCTTTATTTGTGCACAAAAATGAAGTAGTATGCATGCTTAGATCAAGTTTGCGGAGACGACGTCTCCCAAACACCAAGTAGAGCTTGTCACTCTACTATGGAAGATTGATAGGACTAATGTGCAGACATGCTTGCGGCAGCCTCAGGCTCTCAAGCGCCAAATGGACTAGTCATCCATTATGGAATGATGTCGTAGGGTAACATAGGGATCCTCTACCCGCTAAGAAAAGGACTCATGCATATGCTTTATCTTCTCTACACCATAGTCGAGGACGACTATGATTTCAAGAGAGAGGTAATGTCATAATAATCAATATCTAATTCTCCTAAATGATTTTCTCATATTAAACTGATCATTTAATGTGGGGAAGTGCCAAGGGAGAAAAAGCTAGAATATTGGTTAAGTTAGCAGACCGGCCACAGTAGGGATCTAAAGGAGGGAAAATAGGGATCCAAAGGGGGGGCCATCTGCAAAAGAGCCATGTGAAACAACGGGCTAAAAAGACCCTAAGGTTCAACCCATTAAGACTTCCAAAATGCTAAGGTTCCAAAATTCAAAGGTTGTGTCCAAAGGTCAACCTTAGGGAAATGTGGATGCTTAGTGTGTGCCCAAAAAGTCTTTCTACATCCCTACATGGGAGGGGGCGAGCCCCAAAGCTAGGGGATGAGAGAGAAAGCCACACACACACACACAGGCTCCCTTTACACAAAGGGAATGAGGGACACATGTCAGCTCCCTAGGCCAGATGCCCACAAGGTATGCCCAATTCCTATTGGAAGACCCTTGAAGTGGACCAATGAGAATTAGGCTAGAGTAAATCTAGTTTAATTAATTTAAAAACATTTAATAAAAGAAACCAATAAGAATTAAGTGTCCTAGAAGACTATTGGGCAGTCTCCCAAGGGGTCCAATGAGCATTCAGGAGCCCCATGGCTTGCCTGATTCCTATTGGCCAGGAGGCAAAGGGGTCCAATGAGAGTTTAGTTTAATTATTTAATTATCTAAAGCTCTCACAAAAGGGGAAAGGGGGACACATGTCAGAAGGCTATCACTTATGCTGCTTAATCCCTATTGGCTTGACCTGGGGAGGTCCAATGAGGCAAAAGCCAGACTAACTTAGCAGCTAGGGCTCGCCCAAGAGAGAGAGGGGGCTGATTTTTGCTTGGCATTGACACACACACTCTCACACTTGACCATGTGTGAAGGGAAAATACTCTATCTCCTCCCAAGCTTTAATGGAGAGCTCATCACCTACTCCAAGCTTGTGAGATAGAAGCCTACATCAACACTCTCTTGGCATGTGGATGCAAATCCAACCAAGAGCCAAGCTTCAATGCATGCTCATCTTCTCTACCAAGCTAATTACTAAGCTAAGCTATGCTAATATGAGTGATTATGTGAGGAGATGTACTTCTTTCTCGTAAGATACTTCTTTTTCCTCTCAATCTACTCTCATACCCTGCTAGCTCTCACCATCTTCGAAGGTGTGTGAGGTCTTGGGTCTGAGAACGGGGATAATTCAAGTTGTGTTTGATTAAGTGTTTTGCTTGGTGTATGAAGCTTCCATCTTCATTGCACTAGCTCGTCTTGAAGGAACACAAAGAATTGTATTGTACAATGTCTCTCTTGATGGGAGAAACCATAATACAAAGCCTTTTGGAGGGGGGACCGGCTCCATGCAAATCCGGTCCTCAACTGTTGTCAATAGCTTAATTGCTCTCTCTTTTGAAAGTATTGTCGATGCTATCTAACTAGGTGTTATGCTTTTTGTTGCTCTCTCCACCCAAGCACTCTTGTAATTCTCATTAGGAATCAACTCTAATGAAATGCCACTATGTTCATGCTAATTTCCGCTACACATAAGATTTTAGGCCATTAAATGTTACATTGGTATCAGAGCTCAAGGTTTCTCTTTTCTTGCTCAAGAAGGGAGGTCCTCAAGCTAGCTACAAATGGTTGGTATTATTAATTTCCTGTGAGTAAGTAGAATAGGGATTTTTCAGCCTTGCAGTGCGCCTGCCTTTGTGCAGTTAACGGGGCATCACCGTCGAGAGCTATGGTCTTAATAGTGGAGTCCTACGGGGCTTGCCTACGGCTTAACCACTATTGAGCTATTAGAAGCTTGACAGGAGCCGGTGCTGTTTTGGTGTCGAAAGACCCTCTCTTCTATTCCTTGCAATTAATGGTATTCGAGCCGCGGGTACAGTAGCTTGAGTGCTTTTTCTAAAGGGGTAAAGAGGAGTAGCAACTAGGGCTTGAAGTGCCAAAGTACACCTAAAAAGTTTACACCTAAAAGTTGTTAGAATGGCTGACAATATTAAAGAGAGTGAAATTAATGTTGATAACTTTGATTTTGCTCATGAGCAAGCTACTAATGATGCTTCAATGCTTGTTAATTATCTTGTTTCTAGGCTTCAACAAGCCATGGGCAATCCATCTCTCCAAAGTGAAGTGCAACGGCAGCTCCGTGCTCACGGGATTCTCCAAGCTCATCACCATGACGAGAGAACACCTAGGAAGCCTCCTTGTGAGACTACCAAAAGAGGTCTCTCTCCGATTCGGGAAGAAGAAGAGAATCCATATGAAGGGCTCAAGAACTTACTTCTTGATGATGCATCTCCTTCCCAAAGGAGAACTCAAGAGCCTCCACCGAAGGAACGAGAAAGAAGCGAGTCTCCCGCCACCTCGGCGGAGATGGCTCCACGAAGACGGCGGGCTAAACGCTCTCCATCACCACCAAAGCGGAGAAGACCATCACACTCTTCTCCACGCCATAATTCAAAGAGGGATGATAAAAAGCAAGAGAAGAAAAAGGCGAGAAAGAGGACACCCTCTTCTCCATCTTCTTTATCCTCTTCCTCTTATGAAAGCTATGGTGAAGACGACAAAGATCAAGACAAGAAAAAGGCGAGAAAGAGGTCACCCTCTTCTCCACCTTCTTCAAATTCTTCATCTTCTGAAGAAAGTGATGGTGGAACTTTTGAACCATCAAAAAGAAGAGGCCATAGGAAATCCTATGCCGCATGGAAGAGGTCGTCCAAGCTGAAGAAATTCAAAGAGGGAGGGAAGAGCATCTCTTTCCTTACCTATGATGGCACCTTCGGTGCTACAGACAAAGTTTTGGCCTTTATCCAGCAATTCGATGCGGCGTTTGGAGATGAGGGCTTCACGGAGTCCTCTAAGCTACGCCATGTAGCTATGCACTTTCAAAAGTCCGCCAGACAATGGTGGTCTAGCCTACGAGCCAACGGTGAAGCTCCACGAACATGGAAGGCTTTAAGAGCTTCCATTATGAAGCAGTTTTTGGCCACCGATGCCAAAGACAAAGTACTCACCGAATGGCGAAGCTTAAAGCTCTCTCCCAATGAATCCATCCACAAATATGTAGACAAGTTTTGGGACCTACAACTCAAAGCCACTGTCTTCAAAAAGTTGGATTTTGGAGAGCAAAAGCAACAATTTTGTGCGGGCTTAACCGAAGAAATGGCGGAGTATGTCAACTCCCAAAGGCCACGTACCATATCGGCGGTAATACACCATACTATGGTGGCCTCGCGAATCAATTTCCAAACGGGGGGTAAAAGAAATAATAAGCCCCCGGAAAACAAAGGTTCCAATGAGCCTAAGGGGAAGGACAATGTCCAAAAGTCTCCTAAGGGCAATTCCAACAAAGCTAAAGAGAAGGGAGTTTACAAAGGAAAGAATAAACTCTCTCCTGAAGAGCTTGAGCGTTATCGTAAAGATAACCGGTGTTTCAAGTGCGGCGAACAAGGGCATGCGTACCGCGCTTGTCCCCAAAAGAACAACCGCCAAGATCCTCCTAGAGCTTCTTTGGTTGAAATCCAAGAGGAGGAGATTCACCAAACTCACCACAAAGGATCTCCTCTATGCCATGCTTGGGGAAAGGTAAGAGAACATGATGCTTTTATTCTCTTTGACCCTGGTTCTACTCACAATTTCATATCTATGGAGTTAGCCACCAAGCTAGGCATACAATCCTACGAGATGGGAGATATCCTACCCGCAGACAGTGCCTTCAAGGGGCAAGAAGCTTCAGTCACTCCCTTAATCGGGAAATTGAGGCTTCATGTCCAAGGCTATGTGGACAAAGAGGATTTCTTTATCTCTCCTCTCAAGCATGAGGATGTAATCCTAGGGGCACCATGGTTTGACCGTCTGGCTGCCCATGTTAAATTTCCTGAAAGGAGAATCTCCTTTAAGTTCAGGGAAAAGGACATGTATATAGATGCTAGGGAGATGGGTAACACCATCCCCATTGTACATACACCAGCTTTCAACAAGTCAATAAAGAGCTCTATTTCCGTGTACATGATTTTTGTTAAAGATTCTCAAAATGAACCTAATGCTTTAGCAAAAGAAAATAAAAGCAACCAAAAGGAATTAGAGTTATCCAATTTTCTCAAGGGGTTTCAAGATGTCTTTATTGACGACATCCCTTGTGAGCTACCTCCTAAACGAGGTAATGACGACCATGCAATTGAACTTCTTCCAGGAAGTTCACCGCCTAACAAACCTCCTTATAGAGTTTCTCAAGCTCAACAAGAGGAGATTATGCGGCAAGTGCATGAGTTAATTGAGAAGGGCATGGTTAGGCCTAGCTCATCTCCATTTTGCTCACCTGTGCTATTAGTGCAAAAGAAAGACGGCACATATCGTATGTGTGTCGACTATAGAGCACTAAATAGGATCACTATCAAGAATAGGTTTCCCGTTCCACGGGTAGAAGACCTATTTGATAAGCTACAAGGATCGACCTACTTCAGTAGGATTGACCTAAAAAGTGGCTATCATCAAATAAGGATAGTTGATCAAGACATTGTAAAGACCGCATTTCGTACTACATTTGGTCTTTACGAATACATTGTCATGCCTTTTGGCTTGACTAATGCACCAGCCACATTTAACCGCTTGATGGAGAAGCTGTTCAGACCTCATCGAACCTTCACTGGAGTGTTCTTTGATGATATTATCATCTACTCTAATTCATTAGAGGAACACAAGCAACACCTCCAGGTAATATTTCAAGTTTTAAGAGAGAATAAACTTTATGTTAATCGAAAGAAAAGTGAATTTTTCTTGCAAGAGATTCAATATTTAGGTCACATTATCTCTCAAGATGGAATCCAAATGGATCCATCCAAGTTAGAGGTAATAAAAGGATGGCCTAAACCAAGGAATCTTCATGAACTAAGAAGCTTTATAGGTATGTGTGCATACTATAGACGCTTCATAGAAAAGTTCTCACAAATTGCGGGACCATTACATGACCTAACAAAGAAAAATGTTAGGTATACGTGGTCTGCTAAGGAGAACAATGCTTTCGAAAAGCTTAAAGAAAAGCTTATCTCTCAACCTGTGCTTACACTACCGGATCTCTCAAAACCATTTGAGGTCCAATGTGATGCTTGTGGTGATTGCCTTGGGGCTGTTTTGCTCCAAGAAGGGCACGCCATAGGCTATGAGAGTCGAAGGCTCGACCCTGTTGAGCAAGCTCTAGGCATATACGAAAAAGAACTCCTTGCAGTTCTACATGCCTTAGACTCATGGAAGCACTATTTATTGGGGACTCCTTTCATTCTGCGAACGGATCACCAAAGTCTTAAGTACTTCATGACGCAGACCAAGCTCTCCGACAAACAAATGAGGTGGGCAAATTTCCTTTCGCAATTTCATTTTCATATTGCTCACATTGCTGGCAAGCATAATCAAGTAGCCGATGCACTCTCAAGACGACCGAGAGTGAATGCGGTTTCCATAGCAACTCACAATGATCTATCTTTAATGATAGATGAGTATGCTATTGATCCCGATTTTAGAGATGTGATTTCAGCCCTTGCCTTAGGGAAGAAAGAAGAACCATTTACTTTACAAGATGGTTATCTTCTCTATGGCAATAGACTATGCGTTACTAACTCACTACGTGAGAAAGTAATGTATGAATCTCATGCTCCCCCATATGCGGGGCATAGAGGGATTCAGTCTACCCTAAAGGGAATTGAAACATATTTCTATTGGCCTACCATGAAAGTGAACATACATGAGTATGTTTCCAAATGTGTGGTATGTCAAAAGACAAAATTTGATAGAGGGAAGCAACTTGGATTGCTTCAACCCTTGCCAATCCCTAATTCACCATGGGAGAGCATATCCATGGATTTTATCTTTGGATTGCCTAAGTCTATCCATGGGAATACGGGAATATGGACGATAGTAGACAGGTTCAGTAAACAAGCTCATTTTATACCTGTCAAAAAGACTATCAAAGCCCATCAAATGGCAACCCTCTTCATTTCACAAATTTTCAAGTACCATGGCTTGCCAATGTCCATAGTGTCGGATAGAGATCCTAGAATGACCAGTAATTTCTGGAAGGGTCTCTTTGAGAATTTAGGAACAAGGCTAAACTTCTCTTCGGCCTATCATCCACAAACTGATGGCCAAAGTGAAATAGCTAACCTAACTATTCTCGATCTACTAAAAGCCTATGTAACGGAAGTAGATCAAAGATCCCAATGGGAGAAGTACTTACCCTTAGTAGAGTATGCTTACAATAACACTGTACATACTTCTACAGGAAAAGCACCTTTCGAGGTAATTGAGGGAAGATCAAAAAGTCCCTTGCTACTTAAGGTACATGGGAAGATCTTCGCTGCAGATGAGTATAGCCGAGACCTACAAGAATCTTTCCAAAAGATTAAGGATGCTATCTCTATCTCACAGCAAAGGCAAAAGGCTGCTGCTGACAAGCACAGAAGAGCCCAAGCCTTTAAAGAAAACGATTGGGTCTTGTTAAAGTTTCCCAAGGCTCGATTAAGGCACACGACGGGCAAGAATCCTACGGGCCACCAAAAGTACTATGCTAAACTAGCAAAAAGGTACTATGGTCCCTTCCAGATTCTTAGGCCAATCAATGAGATGGCCTATCAACTTAAGTTGCCCAATCATTGGCTCATACACAATGCTTTTCATGTGAGCCTCTTAAAGCCTTACAAAGGAGAGCCACCTCAAGAACCAACTATTGAAGACCCACCGGAGATCGAGGACCACGAGGAGGTGCTGCAGCCCGAGTCCATTCTCCGACATGAAGACAAGGTATTAAGAGGCGGTAAGACTATCCGACGATATCTTATTAAGTTTAAGAATTATCCTTTTGAAGATGCTAGATGGATGCAAGGCATACAATTAAAGGATAACCTAAACCTTGTCAATGCTTACAATGCTTCCCAAGAGTAAGCAAATGTACAAAATGTTAAAAATGAACAAAAATTTTTGTCTTATAAGACTCTCTTTTTCTTTATTTGTGCACAAAAATGAAGTAGTATGCATGCTTAGATCAAGTTTGCGGAGACGACGTCTCCCGAACACCAAGTAGAGCTTGTCACTCTACTATGGAAGATTGATAGGACTAATGTGCAGACATGCTTGCGGCAGCCTCAGGCTCTCAAGCGCCAAATGGACTAGTCATCCATTATGGAATGATGTCGTAGGGTAACATAGGGATCCTCTACCCGCTAAGAAAAGGACTCATGCATATGCTTTATCTTCTCTACACCATAGTCGTCCTCAACTATGATTTCAAGAGAGAGGTAATGTCATAATAATCAATATCTAATTCTCCTAAATGATTTTCTCATATTAAACTGGTCATTTAATGTGGGGAAGTGCCAAGGGAGAAAAAGCTAGTTAGGTATAGGGAGAGAGAGACAGAGATATGGAAAGAGAAAAGAGGGGAGAGATAGAGAGAGAGGGGGAGGGGAGGGGGGGGGGGGGATGGAGGGAGAGGGTTAGATAGATAGGTACAGAGAGAGAGTGATATGGAAAGAGAAAAGAGGGAGAGAGAGAGAGAGAGAGAGAGAGAGAGAGAGAGAGAGAGAGAGACAGATAGAGGATGTGGAGAGAGAGGTAGAGATGGGGAGAAGTAAAGAGGGAGATGGATATATAGATAGAGTAGAAAGGAAGGAGAGAGAGAAAGAGAGAGAGAGAGAGAGAGAGAGAGAGAGATAGAGAAAGGCATGTAGAGGGATATAGAGAGCGGAGAGAGACAATTGGGCAAATAGATATTGTCTATAAATATAAACTCGGGTACTTTCTCGTCAGGCCGAGCACCAGGCCCAACTACTAATGCTTCACATCGACCAGAGTATCTTACTCAAAACATCCCGAAAACTCGCAGAGGTCTCCAAGAAACTAAATATAGAGTGGCCGGTCAAGTAGTCGAAGAGCACGAGGATGGGCTAGTGGTTGAGAAGACAAGACATTCATAAGAAAATGTGGGAAATCAGTGGTATACCAAAGGGAAGCAGGGTTCAATTTGAAGGGTGGTTAGGATCTAGAATCAGAACAAGTAGCACAAAGAAAACCATATATAGCTTGCAAGAAAATTTTCTTCATGTTCCTTTGCTACTTCGGCTTGGATTTAAACCACAATATATTTGTTTATCCATCAAAGCAAGCTGACAAATAAGAATCTACTTCGTGTGTTCGACTATCATCGTATGCCATAAATCAGAATTGTAATTAAATTGCTTTGATCATATCCTCAGCTAGTGCCCACATTTAATTGTATAACACAAATTGTAATTGTTAATTTAATATTGTAATTCTTTTTGTGGGAATTCATGATTTAAGAGGGTGGTTTGTGTCTTATTGTTCTTCTGCCATGTGTGAAGTACATTTTTTGGTTAGTACATGCTAGATGATGATTTAATATTGTAATTCTTTTTGGAGAATTTTGTGATTTAAAAGAGTGGCATGGCATGTATCTTCTAGTCCTAGCCCTACATTTGAAGCATAATTTTCATTTATGTACATGTTAGATTGAATTGCAAATATATCTAACATGTTTTGGTTAGTACATGTTAGATGCTGACTTGATATGGTAATTCTTCTTAGAGAACTTTTTAGAGACTAGGGAAAAAAGAGAACTTTGGTATCTTCTTGTCCTGCCCCTATGTTATAAGCATAATTTTTTGCGATGTACATGTTAGATTGAGGATTCAATCGGATTGTAAAATAGTAAAGAAAGCTCCCTCCAAAAAGTTCTCTCCAAAAAGGGCGTGGAAAGCTTTTTCCTTGCAAATACTACTCTAGCAAAAGGATTACAAAAGCTCCCTCCAAAAGCTCTCTCCATTCCCATCCCCGCTCAAAGGAATGGCAAAAGCTCTAGCCACCAAAAACCAAGAAGAGGACACACAAGTCATTAAGAACACTATTGAAGAAGCACTCTACAAGGCAAACACCACGGCTAGAGTAATTAAGAGTGAGCTAGAATTGAAAATATTGGCAGATGAATGTGATTTACAAATCACAGAGGTTGAAGTACTTCAAAAGTAGATTTAGTCTAATTGACTTCGGGCTCAAGCCACATGATATCCACTTATGGATTTTCACTAATACCTGAAGACATGTTGCATTCAACCAAGGGCTACTAGACCTAGAGGAGGAGGACAAGCTTTTAAATCCGTTTTAGTAGCTCAAAAGTGACAAGTGGTATATGCACAAAAGTTGGTGGACACTATGAAAGATCTCTGCCTCTTCCAACTTGAGGATGATTACTTTATTCTCCCATGGGCATCCTCTACATGAAGGTTGGCAAGGAATGGGAAGATGGGGAAGTAAAGCATGCCACTCCCACTTGGAGTAGTTATGAGCGGCCAGATTATTTGATTATATGGTATTCCAAATATGCCTACAAGGGCTAACCCTGAGTGAGAGTGGAGTGGTTCACTTTCATGAATATCGCCAGATCTATTGTGATTCTATTCATGCGCAATGGGTGGACCCCACATATTGCACCACTCTGCTACCATACATGGACGGATTTAAGAGTTCTCATATGGAAATGCCCCTTGGCATAGTCCCCCCCCCCCCCCCCCCCCCATATTTCCATACATGGAAAGATTTTAAGGGTGCTCAAGTGCAATGGGTGGACCCCACATATTGCACCACTCCTCGCTACCATACATGGAAAGATTTTAAGGGTGCTTAGATGGAAATGCCCCTTGGCATAGAACCTCCCCAAATTTCCATCTAGTGGATCACATAACAAAGCTCTCACTGAAGAATGGTTGATGAAAGCTAGTATGGACATGATGAGGATGAATAGTGCATTACTCAAGTTTACAGTGCAACTCATGATGAAGTTTCTCAGAGTTCTGACACGGCTTATTGAAGAAGGTTGAGAGCCCACGTTGATATACACCATGATGTATATATTGGTTGTTGGAGAGCAAGGCATGGCCTTCAATCTCAATGACCTATTTGTAGAAGAAAGGAAAGTGCAAGGATGATTTGAGCGTGCCCAATTCTTCATGATTCACTATCTTTTGGCCATGGAAGAGATGGTACAAATTGGCATCCCTACAATATTTAGTAGGGATGCCAAGCGAGTTAGGTCTTCGAGCGAGCTCAACGGAGCGAGCTTTGGAGCAAGCTTTTTTTTTTTTGGAGTGCCGCCCTCCCTACCTCCCCTTCCTCCTCTTGCCACCCATGTGCTTCCTCCTCTTCCCTTCCTCCTCTTCTTCAGCCTCCTCCTCCAACATCCTTCCTCTCCTCCACCTCCTCTCTCCATCTACTCCTCTAACCACATTCCCTTCCTCCAGCTCCTCCTCTAGAAACCACCATCCCTTCCCTAAAGTCCTCCTATCTCCTACTCCTTTCTTCCTCTCTCTTTTCTTAGTCACTCTATAACCTCTCTCTCTCTCTCTCTCTCTCTCTCTCTCTCTCTCTCTCTCTCTCTCTCTCTCCACCCCTCTCTCGTGATGTCTTCCCTCTGTGTGTGTGTCTCTCTCTTGCCCACGACCCCCTCTCTCGTTGTCTCCCCCCCCTCCCTCCCTCCCTCTCTCTCTCTCTCTCCATCCCTCCCTTGCCTTCTCTCCCTTCCTGGAGTGAGCTCTACCCCCCTCCACCCCTCTCTCTCCCCCATGTCTTCCCTCTCTCTCTCTCTCTCTCTCTCTCTCTCTCTCTCTCTCTCTCTCTCACACACACACACACACACACACACACACACACACACACACTAGGATGAGAGAGAAGGGTGGCAAGGGTAGAGAGAGAGACAGAGAGGGTGGAGAGAGCTATTTAAAAAAAACAAAGCACTAGCAGTATCTCTAGTGCCTCCCTTTTTTTGAATAAGAGGAAGAGAGGGGGAGAGAAAGAGAGAGTGATAGCGGGAGGGGAAGAGAGAGGGGGGGCGATTGGGAGGGAAAGAGAGATAAAGAGAAGAGGGGTGGCAGGTGGAGAGAGAGTAGGAGATTGGGAGAGAGAAAGAGAGGGAGCGCGCGGGGGGGGGGGGGGGGGGGGGGGGGGGGGGTTGTACAAAGTGAGCCCGTTTTTTAAAAAAAACAATACACTTCCCCTACCTCCCTCACAATTTTGTCGCCCCCTTTTTTCTTTCGTTCTCTCTCTCTCTCTCTCTCTCTCTCTCTCTCTCTCTCTCTCTCTCTCTCTCCTCTTATCGATCTCTCTCGCACTGCATCTTTCTTTTTTCTTTCTCTCCCTCATGTCACACTATCGCTTGAGTCCCTCCAATCCCAATGAGAAATGAAATGAAATGTTATATTAACTGTCTTCAAAAGGCCAAAATGACCCATGCGACCAAACTAATACAATCTTGGTGGATCTAATACAATGTCTGTGTACAAAATAAAATGAGAGAGAAGGGGGGGTTGGGGGGGGGAGGCGGAGAGAGAGAGAGAGAGAGAGAGAGAGGGTCCACAAGGAAAGGGAAGGGTTGGGTGGGAGGGGTGGGGGAGATTGTGAGAGGGGGAGAGTGGAGTGTAGTTATCTTTTTTTTTTTAATAGGCAAAGAAAGGGAGTGCAAGAGATGCTTAGGCCAAAAAAATAAAATAAAAAGTCATCCAAATAGCTATTGCTTGCTTTGGATGATTTTTTTTTTTTTTTTGGCCTAAGCATCCCTGGCACTCCCTTTCTTTGCCTATTTTTAAAAAAAAACTACACTCCGCTCTCCCCCTCTCACCCCCCCCCCCCCCCCCCCCCCCCCCCCTCTCTCTCTCTCTCTCTTTCCCTTTCACTGCAAGTTCCAGAGTCTAAGTACCACACACTTGTAGAGTGCTTAGCTTTTGGTCACATGCGAACTTACTTCCTTCACATTTTCAGCCATGACATAGACCTACACACTTTCCTCTCCCAACCATAGTGTGGGCTCTCCATTGCGACTCTCATCACCACAATTTTGGACCATCAAGAATCACTCACATCAGCCACACAAATACTACATGACATGTAACTTTGGTCCCATATGTCATATTTGACGTCCGAGGAAGATAATAAAATCTATCTATCTACCTCTCCCTCCCCCGCTGGCTCCTCCCTTCTCTCTCTCTCTCCCCTCCTCTCTCTCTCTCTCTCTCTCTCTCTCTCTCTCTCTCTCTCTCTCTCTTTCTTTCTCTCTCTCTCATTTTACTTTGTACCCATGCATTGTATTAGATCCACCAAGACTATATCAATTTGGTCTCATAGGTCATTTTTTCCTTATGAAAATTCTTAATATAGCATTTCATTCCATTTTATAACAATTCATTCCATTTTGTTTCATTTCTCTCTAGGGCTAGAGGGACTCGAGGGGTGGTGTAGTGGAGCAAAGAGATAGAAAGGGAATAGGGGGTGGGGAGAGGGGTGGCAAGTGGAGAGAGAGAGAGAGAGAGAGAGAGAGGGAGGGATAGGAGGACATATTTATTTATTTATATTTATATATATAGAGAGAGAGAGAGGGGGGGGGGGGGATCGGAGCTAGGGAAGAGGGAGGGGCGGACGTAGAGCAAGAGGTGGGATGGAGAGAGAGAGAGAGAGAGAGAGAGAGAGAGAGAGAGAGAGAGAGAGAGAGAGAGAGAACAAGGGGCAAGAGAGGGAGAGAAGAGGAGCCATGAGAGGGTCTAATTTTAAAAAAAACCGAAGGCACCAGCAAAATCACGAATGTTTTTGGTTTCTTTAGATAGATAGAGAGAAAGAGAGGAGAATTTTAACATCATAGAAAAGTATAGAGAGAGAGAGAGAGAGAGAGAGAGAGAGAGAGAGAGAGAGAGAGAGAGAGGAGGTCCTTGGCTACTCCACTGGAGGGAGGGGCGGCAATGGATGGTGTTGGCAGGAGTAGGGGTGGCACATGGTGGTAGTAAGTTAGCACCACTAACCACCAGCGGTGGGCTAGGGTGGTGGGTGGTGATGGGTGCTAAGGGGCGGCAATGGGAGGTAGTGGTGGTGAGATGAAAAAAAAAAAAACTCACTCCAAAGCTTGCTTCGTCAAGCTCACTCTGTAACCGTCCCCATGCCAAGCCAATCCACTACTTGGAGGTTTTAAAGTAGGCTTTGGAAGAAAGGACCTTATATCTAGAATGAAAAATGCAAGAAAAGATATGATGAGATCAATTAGGATCTAGCCTCACTTGAGCCCGAAGTTGTAGCACCTGCACAAATCTCTACCACAATCCTCAACAAGATCCAATGCCATATGCAAAGGCTTGAGCAAGGAGATATAGAAAAGGCAAGGATTACAACACATCAATAGGATCGACGGGATGCAATGAAAAGAGAGGTCTACATGGCTAAATTGGCAAAATGAGCAAAGTTACCCATGAAGCCCACAATGATACCACCCAAATCTGCCACACAAAAGTAAAAGACACCAACCCTAACCACCGCCACCTCCACCAAAAAGGCCACAAATACTAATTGGAGACCCTTTTCATCTACCACAACCGGCATCTGAGCATAGAAAAGGCTCACACACAATGCAAAAAAGAGCAAGAAGCACAAAGCATAAAGAGAAGCAGAAGCCTCCTCCAAAGGACTAACAACATTTGAGGATTGAATGGTGGCTCAAAATGGTGAGTTGTATGCCCCCAAGTGCAAATAGGTAGAAATGAATGGAAAGATGTAGAATATCCCCTAAGAGGACTGGAGCTAGAAGAAACATGCTAAAGGGAACAAGAAGGTCCAAACAACAACCACTTTTGCTCGCAGGCCACTACATGGTTGTTAACTAGTCAAGCCCATTTATACAATCCCATGTAATTTTGGACAGGTAAAATCCCATTTTTTGGTTTAGAAAGTTGTAGGAATTGATTGGGAATCTCGGTGAGTTTTGTTGTAATTATTTGATGCTCACAAAGAGTCAAAACCATAATTATCCATTTTTGGTCGATCAAAGGTAAACCCTAATTTTTTAGTCTCATTATGCAAAATAGTTACTTTTACCTCATTTTGAGGGTTCCAAAGTTGGAGAGCTAGTCATATCAAGCTTGTTTTATAGACATCAAGGAGCTTCCATGATAGCTTTGTCATCCACTCCAAAGAGCTATTTGCTTATGTTCTTTTGTTGCCACATGCTCCCTTATGCATGATGGTTGAGAATATAAATAGAACCAATGCTTTTTTGCTCTCTTTTGCTTTGTGCAAGTGATTTGAAGTAGCTATATTAAGTTTTCTAAATTGTTTTAAGTGATTAACCATTGTGTGGTGCCTATTGATTGATTTCTAGTGACGTAAGTTGTATCTAAGAGTAGAAAGGAGTACGCAGTACACTTGTTTAGTCATTAGGACATATACATCGCTAACTTAGTGCATGCATGGAGTATCTACATCGCTTCATCTTGCTCTACAAAAGGATCATTGAGCATTTGACGGTTCGAGCATTGCACACAGAGAAAAGTGTGGGCATAGTGTTCCAAGAAAGTAGGTGTGTGTGTGTGTGTGTGTGTGTGAGAGAGAGAGAGAGAGAGAGAGAGAAACAAATGAAATGAAATGATATATTTAACAACTTCAAAATGCCAAAATGACTTATGAGACCAATCCAATAAACCTTGTGGATCTAATCTAATGTCTAGGTACAAACATAAAAGTGAAGTAAAGTGGAAGACTAAAATCATCATCATCATCATCAATTTCCAACATTAGGCGTTGTCTGAGAAAGTAGTGCATCAATCGGTGAAGGGCTTCGTCAATGTCTGCCTTTGTAAATAGAGGTAATGGGCATCTCCCATATCGTGCTAGAGTAGTCTTGATCCTTTGATGGATCCTTGATTGATGTCATGGACATCTAGCTCTCCCAAGCTCAATGGATCTTTCAACTAATATATCTTTAGTATGAGAGAGAGAGAGAGAGAGAGAGAGAGAGAGAGAGAGAGAGAGAGAGAGATAGATTGATTGATTATCGTCCATGAAGGTCATATATGAAAAATGGGAACAAAAGAACAACATATATGAAAAATGGGAACAAAAGAACAACATTACAACAATTGCTTCTCAGTGCGGACTGATACATAAGGACTGAGGGTCCATCAAGAGGGTAGAGTAGGGAAAAAGAGAGAACAAAAACGTAAGGTCGGTTGAGGGGAGAGCCGGTTTGGGATTTTTAAATTCCTGGATGATCACTTTGCCACCTTGGTAGACTACCCATTTTCCTTGCTAGCATGCTTTTTGCATCTTCTTGAGCTGGCTTGATTTACTCTTGAGTTGATTCATGGTCAATTCTTCTACATTCCAAATCTTTTTTCCCTTGAGAAGTCGAGATTGACATAGCAACTTCATACGCTCATCTTTGTCCTTAAAAGTGAGTATGCAATGCTCAGGTGGCACATGTCTATGTGTATCGTTGATCCAAGCAACAATTTCGGGCTTGATGTAGATAGGTTGAAGAATGTCATTGAGCTTGGTGATTTCTTCCTGAAGGGTGTCCTCCGTGGTACACCATGATAAGTGTAGCCCCCCAATCCTGACCTTGAGCCCAAGAGATTCTTGTAGCCGAAATTCTTGTAGGGCCGCCTGTATATTGGTGTCAATCTTCTTATGCATTTCTTCGTGTGATTCTTTCTCCATTGCCATGACAGTTTCGGTCAGTGAGGCTTAGACTGCGTGTTCTTTTTCAAGCAGAGCTTGGCTCTCTACTTCCTTCGCATCTTCAACCTTTCGTAAACGTTCTTTGAGTCTCTCATTCTCCCCGATGAGTTCTTGAATATGAGCCTCAAGGCTATGATTCGTTGTCGTGCAGCTCCGCTCCCATGCTAAGAAATATGCCAAGAAGATGCACATCAAGCTTATTGAAAGCCTACTTGATTAATAGTCAGTGATCAGGGCTTGATAACAAGCAAGTTTAATGATTAATGTATGCAAGATGCGGCTTAAAAGGGCCAACAGATGCCTTAATGATGCCAAAATTGATTATGCTTGAAGTGAGCATAGATGGGACTTTATGATCTAGAATTGTAGTGCTTAAAATTCTCTACCGGCCTGTCTTTATGGCTCGTCGATTGCAGCTACGGTGAAGAAGCTCTGGCAGTTTGAAGTTTAAGTCGATTGTAGATCCGTACCAGATTGGGCAACTGGAGCTGAGGTGACAGAGATGAAATGAATGCACGGGCCTGGAGTGCTCACTTTGTGGAGCGCGTCGATCTTTTCAAATCAACGAGATCGGAGTTACGGTTGCCAAGTTATTGGCCTTTAAAGATGCACCGGGGGCCGGTTTCGTACCAGTCTGGTCGGCTCGATCGGGATGCTATCTGGGAATTTTTGAGCTTTATCCAAGTCTTGGAATGCATTGACTACGGGATTTACCCCAAGGTGAGAGATTCCCTGATCACATTGTTGCTCAAGGACTGCTAGAGAAAGAAGTTTTTCTTCGAAATGCCTTGGCCGATATGAATACCGAATGTGGTGACCTTGCGGAGGCACAAAAAGCTATTGGTGCGCTTTCACTCAAAAGATTCGGAGAATGCCAAACGTGGTAGTGTGAAGGAAGTGGAGCAAGGAAGAGCATGCTCACGTTGGTGGCCTTTGAGGGCCACCCGCCCAAGGACTATGGTGACCAAGGGCCCAATAGCAATGGCCGCCCAAGGTGACATGCTCAACGGCCGCCCATTTGAAGAAACTAAAAGGGTTTTAGTGGGAAAGCCAAGCGAGCATGGCGGCAGGCAGCGTGGAGGAGATGGCGCAAGGCTTCTAAGGCTCGCGCAGGCCGTTGCGGGCTTCGGATGAGGGCGGCCATGACGAAAAAAATCCTCAGCTTGGCCTGGCGCTCCTATTCAGTACGAGGCTTGCCGATTTTCGCGCAGCTTGCCGAATTCAAATGCCACGTCATAGAGACAAGTCATGCCACGTCAGTGACGCCGGCGCTACTTAGAGGAGCTATTAAAAGATGGGTTTTTTAGGGCAAAAGGGGAGGCAAGCATAAGAAGAATAAGGGCTATCAACGAAGGAGGAAGTGAAGGAGGAGATTACGAGGAGATTCGGGAGGAGCCAAAGAGGCAAGGAAGGAGCTCTCTCTCGATCTCCGGCTCAGGCAAGGAGGTAAGGGACAAGAAGGGCGAGCCCTCTCTCTCAATCCCTAATCTAAGCAAGGCGAGGAGAAATGAGGAGGATAAGCAAGGGAGATCTCTCTCTCTCTCTCTCTCTCTCTCTCTCTCTCTCTCTCTCTCTCTCTCTCTCTCTCTCTCTCTCTCTCTCTCTCTCTCTCTCTCTCTCTCAATCCCTAATCTAAGCAAGGTGAGGAGAAACGAGGAGGATAAGCAAGGGAGATCTCTCTCACTCTCAGCCTCCACAAGGAGCCTACCTCTCTCCATGCATGAGAAGGACAAGCAAGGTGGGAAGGAGCTTGAAGTTAGGTCGAAGCAAGCAAGAAAGGTAAGAAGCAAGAGGACATCATGAGGCAGGCAAAGCAAGGGTTAAAGCATCATATAGCAATTGAAGAGAATGGCAGTTAAGCCAGTCCAAAGTATAAAGGCGGACAATTGCAGTACAATTTGTAATAATTGAAGATTGATGATCGAGGTAGTGAACTGAATTGAAGCTTGCAGAATCCACGTGGCAATTGAAGCAGTTGAAGTAGCAGAAGAGAATTTTCATCATCGACATCACTCCGAAGATTGATTAAGCATTTTGTTAAGTCCGGTGTCGTTAACGGGCCGGTTAATCTTGTAAACGAGAGCTTAAGCTCCTAATTAGCAGGTGATCCAAGTGACGGTGCTCTTAACAGCCCGCCTTGGTTAAGGACTAAGTTGTACTCAAGTTAATAATCAATTAATTGATGATTGCGGTGATTGGCAGAGCTATCAGTTGTTCTTGTTGTCTCTCTTTCACACCTCCCACAGCCAGATGCCCGACGCCTGCGCGGCTCACGTAGAGAACACATATCCCCTAACATCTTTGGTGCTTCTTGGCGGGCGGCGGGGTCCTTCCTTAGTGCCGCTGCCACCGGAAGAAAGCTCTTGCGTGCAACAGGGTACCAAAGGACGACATCAGGCTACCTGTTGTTGAAACACATAGTGGTGCGTGAGATCAAGGGCTTATTTTGATTTTAATTTATTTGTAGTGGAAGCATTGCCATGCTTTGTGTCGGTGGGATATCATAGAAATGATGTTTTCAACGACCAGAGATGGGGCTTAGTTTTCGACAGGCATAGAGAGAGAGAGAGAGAGAGAGAGAGAGAGAGAGAGAGAGAGAGAGAGAGAGAGAGAGTCTTGAACCAAATCTTGTATGTTGAGGAGCAGGGTGCCGATCACAGCAAATCTTGGACCAAATCAACCTTGTATGATGACGAGCACTGCACATAATCAGGCTTGGGCATTGGGCACGGCTTGTGGATTAATGTCCCGCACAGGATCTCCCTCACCCAGGGGAGACATGCATAGTATGAAGGCTAGGTTCTGACGAGTAGAGACGAGGCTTGGTTCAGGTTGAGAGAGAGAGAGAGAGAGAGAGAGAGAGAGAGAGAGAGAGAGAGAGAGAGAGAGAGAGAGAGAGAGAGAGAGAGAGAGAGAGAGAAATACACACACGTAGATTCAAACACATATACATTGACAGAGATTTAACTCTATATTTAAGGTTTTGGAGAATAGTCCATGAATATTTAAAGATAGTTAGTGATTAGAGCTTAGGTTTAGATTTAAGGTTAGGTTTTGGATTTAATTTTTATAGTTAAGTTTAACTTGAGGATTATGGTTTAAATTTAGAGTTAGGTTTATTATTATGTTCGTAGTAGTTTGCAGGTAGCTCACACGAGTTTAGGTATGTAGTTGTTTGCAAGCTCACATGCGCAAATGGCTCACAGACTTACTTGCAAGCTGTTTGCATATGTGAGCTTGCAAGTAAGTAAAGAGCAATGGTTGTAAGTATAAGTCGTACATGGCAGCATGGTGTAAAGGTCAACACTTTTGGGTAGAACGGATCGACAAAAAGCATTCTACACAAGATTGTGGAGTCATAGCAAAATTCGAACAATCTAGTCGATGACGATCCTCTGATGCAGATCCTGTGGTGGCGGAACTCACATACTTCGGCATGCTACAATAAATTTTGAGGATAGACTATCGAGGATTTTTTGTGGACTTGTTGGACGTGTAATGGTTCAAAATAAACAAAAGTGAGAGATCACTCGGTCACTAAGTGAACGCCAAAATGACAACAAAAGTGGAAGATCACTCGATTGCTACACAATCATGAAAACCATGACCAATCGCATCAAAACCGATGCTCGCATATGCATAAAACAGCTCCACAATTTTCTATCTGTAAGCATATAATCTGGCACAAACTGCTCAATTAAGCGTAAAGCGCATAACCAAAGTAACATCCCAAAGCATCACTTCCATACGCAAAAACAAGATGAATTCTCTCTCAAATAGCACCACATTGTGCCATACATAGCCAAAGATGCAAACCACATCACTCTTTACAATGTAGGAGTCAAATTGTGAAAGTTTGTGTCGAGATTGCTAACAGGCTGCTGCAAAAAATTTAGCGCTCAGAATTTTAAAATTTTGATATGACCAACGTGTTTGAAACTTGCCAAAACCCTAGGGTAGACTCCTAGATCACATATATCCGAATCCGGATGTAAGAAATATACTAAAAACATTCGTTTTGGCCAATAAACGGAACGTAAATTTATTGTTGTTGCACCTACTGTAATTCTTATCAGAATTTCAAAAAATGTACATCACCATCGTGTTTGAAATGTGCCAAAACCCTAACCTAAACTCCTAGTTCATATTCATTCGTCTCCGTGTGACAAAGATATTTAAAAAACATTGTTTCGAGAGCCAAAAACAACAAAAACGAACTTCAAAACTTCTTGTTCCTACTCTTTCTCTGGAAAATTCAGCAATGGCTTGCTACACAAGCTTGACTACAGGCTAAATATACATGTCTAAGCTGAGATCTGACGTTGTCGAGCCGTACCCACCGTCGCCGAGCTCAAGCCGCCATAGCCGAGCTTCGACGCTTTCGTCTCGCCGGAAAGCCATCGCGCGTGCTGTTCGCCATCGTAGCTCTGATACCACTTGTGAGTGCACATGTGCGTGAATGCGTGCGGGGAAGAGGAAGAGCACAAGAGACCGTGTGGGTGAAGCAACCTCAAGAAGTAACTTAAGTAAGTGAGGTGCTCCTTATTCTTATTCTTATGTATAGAAAGAATAAGGAAGTGTGTATACAGAGTGGACGGGCGATCGGACACCGCACGTCCGGCCCAGAGAAAAGGCGTAGCGCCTTTAATTAAACACACACATCACAGGTGAGAGGGCTTACCATACTCGATCGACTCAGCAGTAGCATCATCTTGGATGACGAAGGCAAGAAGGTGATCTCGTCCATGCACGGCCTTTCACTATAAGAGGAGTTGTCTATAACCGCTAACATTGCCGCGGAAAAACAAAGGAAAAAGGAGAAAGAAAAATTTATGGGGGCGGCAATAACCGCGGCTATGAACGCGGTAGTGGTTTGTCAGCAATAAGCGCGGTAATAGTCGCGATAATATACCCGCTGCTATTACCGCGACCTTTGCCGCTGCTATTATTGCGCATATTACCGCTAAACGCCAATTCAAAAATAAAAGTGCTCATTTGGATTTGGGTGGCCCAAATGAGCAACTTTATTTTTGACCTGCATGAAACAATAAGACATCAACTGTTTTTTGGAAGAGTATAAAAAATACCTAAGAACTAAAATTGAATTTACTTTACCTTGACAATTAAAAATATAGAAGATCAACTATTTAAAAAAGTTACAATAAAAAGTAAATAGCTGTATATACATTGTGCCACATTGGGACTTTACAAAATTTTTGACAAAACATTTTTTTATATAACCCTCGTCGTCGTCGAGAGGCACGTATGTTGCACTTTGACACTACATAAATCCAAACCAAATTAAACAATTATCCACAGCTCAAAACAATTGATACAAGATTACTTGTTTAAACTTACCGCTTGTAGTGGTCCAACCGTCGCGTCGAATTGCTCTCGAGAGATGTGGTTGTTTTCGAACAACTATTGCCAAGTATCAAATTCTATATGTTGCTCCCGATACTTGACCATCTCTCTGGTTGGTCGAGAGAGAGTGACATTTTTTTAAGTTAGCAATAACAATACCAAATTATCAACTATAATCTTTATAATCATCGATCGATGTTATAATTCAAATAATCTTACATATTTATCTTTCCAAGCTCCCTTGCCTCCTGAGCCATAGTGCGTGGGAGTTTGTCTTGCATGGGCCTCGTGTTGTTGTCTATATGATGAGCCCGTCACAGCTTGGTCGCTCTTCTCTTGAATTGCCCACTCCCACTCCGCGTCTGCCATGTTGCCACCACGATAACTCCTATCTGGATCTCTGACCTAGTTGGCTGTTGCGCGCCGCACACTGGACTACTTGTTTTTTAGAAATGTCTTTATGTAGCCCTCCAACCATTGTTGTGAAAAACGTTCATCGGGGGTGTTTGGAAATCTAGCTAACAGAGAGTCCTCAATGTACCGTGCATGATCAGGCAGTTGTTCTCTGAACTTTATAAAACAATTCTTATACGTTGAATCTATAAGAATTTGTAGATGGTGTCGAAATGCCCTGCCCTGTGCCATGTCGAAATCAACCTCCCCGCCATATTTAACCATGTAGTAGCGTCCATGCGTGTCTGGCACTGGTGCGTCAGTATCCTCGTCCTCTGCGTAAGGAGCGGCACGCTCTGAAAGTGGGGACTCCGTTCCCCTGCCACTACCAAATTATGCAAAACCACAAGATCCGTCGTCGCTTCATCTCTCACGGTGCTCGCTGCCCTAAGACGAGCGTCGACGCGCGCTGCTAGAGGAAGTCCGTCGGTGATGTTCTGGCGAAGCTGGAGTGGAATGGAGTGGCATAGGACCCTGTCATTCCATGGGAGTAGGACCCTGCGATGCAAGGGGAGTAGGACCCTGCGATGGAATAGGAGTAGGATGATAGGAAGGGAGAGTAGAGGGAGGTGCCGTCGGTGCGAGGCTCTATAGGTAAGGAGTCCCTCCCTGACTCCCCCATGGTGTAGTCTACGGAGAAATGTTGTAGGTCGCAAGCTGCTGCGGAGTGTAGCGGCCAAACAAATCCTCCATCGAACGGAGATACTGCTCTCATAAAGAGATAGCCCGCTGTAAGTCAGGATCTACGACCGGTGGAGGAATCTGAGAAGGGTAGGTGTAGGATGGCCATGCCTACAAATAACCAAAAAAACCCCTATGACACTCATGGTTTATGGTTAACTACGTAGAAACATTATTTATTTCTTTGCTTGTTCTCACCGACTCAAGACTTGGGTCCACTGGAGGCGATGTCCACCCTGGGTGGGAGCCCACCTGAGATGTGAACCAACCAAAAGAAGAGCCAGCTGGCTGCTCCTCACCAGTTGGTTTGTCGTCTGACATCTACATTACAAAGAGCAATATAATATTAAGCTTTCCACCCCACTCACTCATCTATAAATACGTACACAAGTATATTAGCACACAAACACGTAGATACATACACATATTAGTAGACCTAAGTAGAGGCTAGTAGTGCCAAAGGTCAACTGCACCTCTTTAGATAGCATCGCAGTCTCAACCGTGGTAAAACCAAAGGTACATTGCAGTAATCCATGCATGAGTGGATCAATGACCGCAACGCCACAATTAAAAGAGGACTATACCCAAGAGGAAGTGTCTAACCTTCGGATGCTATGCTCCCGTACTTAGTGCCTACATACATGCATAAACAGATATATATGTACACACATATATATATTACGGTTGTAAATGTAGCCATCGTTTTGTGTTGGCTGCATCTAAATTCAACGTCTAAGTGATCAATTGATCGTAACATTACAATTCTAATGTAATGCAATAAGTAATTCTATTTCTCTCACTGAGTCTCTCTCTATCCATCCCAGAGTCATGTCTGCGCCTCCATGTAAAGCAAACACTCTCAGAGATGAGAAGCCAAACATGGACGACATCTTCTGCCGAGGCATGGAGGTCTCGGCTAAGGTCATGGTGGCTTTGGACTTGGGCACCACTTTTTCGGGCTTCGCGTACGTCGACAAAAGTGAACCCAGGGACATCCACCATGTCCTAAATTGGCCTCACAAACTAAGGCAGCTGCTTCATCCCGTTATTGCAAAAAATAGATCAGCATGTTTTACAAGTGGAACCCCTTGTCTTCTACCTACACCCTCCAAGCTTGGGGATGGGCTGCCCTTCGTGGGTTGCCCTTCGCTTTCTCTCTCTTTCTCTCCCTCTTTCCCTCTCTTTCATTCTCCCACTTTCCCTCTATCTCTCTCTTTCTCTCCCTCTTTCCCTCTCTCCCTCTCTCCCTCTCTTTCTCTATCTCTCTTTCTTTCTCTCTATCTCTATTCCTCTCTCTCTCTCCCTCTCTATCTACTCCTATCCCTATTTCCCTCTAGCTCTCTCTTTCTCTCCCTCTTTCCCTCTCTCACTCTATCTCTCCCTCTTTCCCTCTCTCTCTCTCTTTCTTTCTCTACCTCTCTTTCTCTCCCTCTTTCCGTCTATCTCTCTCTTTCTTTCTCTCCTTCTCTCCCTCTCTCTATTCCTCTCTTTCTCTCCCACTCTATCTACTCTCTCTCTTTCCCTATCCATATTTCCTTGTATCTCTCTCTTTCTCTCTCTCTCTCTCTCTCTCTCTCTCTCTCTCTCTATCCCTATCCCTATCTCTTTCCCTTTTTCTTTCTCTCTCTCTATCCCTATCCCTATTTCCCTCTTATATCTCTCTCTTTCTCTCCCTCTTTCCCTCTATCTACACTCTCTCTCTTTCTTTTCCTCTATCTACACTCTCTCTCTATCTCTCCCTCTTTCCCTCTATCTACACTCTCTCTCTACCTCTCCCTCTTTCCCTCTCTCTCTCTCTCTCTCTCTCTTTCTTTCTCTCTCTCTCTCTTTCTCTCCCTCTTTCCCTCTATCTCTCTCTCTCTCTCTCTCTCTCTCTCTCTCTCTCTCTCTCTCTTTCCCTCTTTCCCTTTTTCTTTCTTTCTCTCTATCCCTATCCCTATTTCCCTCTATCTCCCTCTATCTCTCTCTCTTTCTTTCTCCCTCTCTTTCTCTATCTCTCCCTATTTCTATCTCCCTATCTCTCTCCCTCTATCCCTATTTCTATCTCTCTCTCTCTTTCTCTCCCTATTTCTATCCCCTATCTCTCTCCCTCTTTCTATCTCTCTCTCTTTCTCTCCCTCTTTCTATCTCTCCCTCTTTCCCTATCTCTCTCTCTCTCTCTCTCTCTCTCTCTCTCTCTCTCTCTCTTTCCCTCTTTCCTATTTTGCTCTCTCTCTCTCTCTCTCCTCTCTCTCTCTCTCTCTCTCTCTCTCTCTCTATATATATATATATATATATATATATATATATATATATATATGTATATATATATATATATATATTTCTCTCTCTATATCTAACATTTATTTCCCTCTTTATCTATTTCTCTCTCTCTATCTAACATTTACCTCTCTTTATCTAACATTTCTCTCCCTCTCTCACTCCCTTTATCTATTTCTCTCTCTCCCTCCCTCCCTCTCTCTCTCTCTCTCTCTCTCTCTCTCTCCCCCTCCTTTTCTTCATTTATCTATTTCTCTCTCTCTCTATTTCATCTAACACTATCCAAACAATCATTTCCAAAACGTGCGTAACAAATCAATCACTTTCAAACGTACGTAGCAAAGCAACCATTTTCAAACGTGCTTAGCAAAGCAACCATTTCAAACAAACTGTGTGAAACAACCATTTTTTAATGAACGAGGTATATTATGATGGATTCGTTATTTTTTTTAATTTGTGTGTGTGTGTGTGTAGTAGTAGAAAACAAACGGGGAAGAGGGAGGATGTGCTTTTGTGTTTACCTCTTCCTTATAGCGCGGTTGAGCTTCCAAAGAAAATGGCGGAATACCCCCTTGCTGAAACTTGGACGAAACCCTCTTCGACGAAACTTGAGAAGCTTGGAGAAGGAGAGAGGTGGGGGGGGGGGGGGGGGGGGGGGGGGGGGGGGGGGGGGGGGGGGGGGGAGGCTTGTTGAAGGAGAGAGAGGGTAGGGAGATGGGGGGTGGGGGAGGGGAGGAGGGGGGAAGCTTGGGAGCGATGGCGGAGAGCAAGAACGCAGGGTATGCTACAAAAACGCGGCATACTCTGTCTTCTTTCCTTTTTTAGGCGCCAGTTATTACCGCGGCTATTACCGCCCATATTACCGTGGCCAGTCATTTCAAACGGATACATGGGAATCCGAGGTTGCGAGGGGGGTACAAACCACCCCCTCTACCCTTAGCTATACATTATTTCATTTTTTAGCCTTTTGAGTTTTTTAATGAAGATTTTTAGTTTTTTATAGATACTTTATTTTGTAGTACTTTTAAATGTTTATTAATTGAATTTTTTAAAATCTCTTTTAGTTTAAAAAAAAATTTAACACTCATTGTCATTTATTCCCTTTGACTTTAACTATATGTAATTTTTCTAATGAAATTAAGTGTTTTTTTAATTATTTATTTTTTAGGACACATAACTAAATAAACAACCTTTCGCGTGTGTAGGGCATCAACTGGGATGATCGCGGTCCTCAAGGAGGCCCAAAGCGAGATTGTTGGCTCAAGGAAAAACTACCTTGTCCTTGCGCTAAGTACAAAAGGGCAATTCCTCGCTTGAGGCGCATTGCTTTGGAGCACGTGGAGAACGAAGGGCTTTGGCATCCTCGAAAAAGCGCTCGGAGAGATGATAGCGCGACTCACCCGTCGCTTGAGGAGGTGCCCCATTGGTCTGTGTTCGGTGGTGGTGCGCCGGTGCGCAAGGCCGAACAGCAGAGGCAAGAGCGACTAGGCGATTTGGGTGCACCGCATGGTGATCCTCCCGTTGGCTCTACGTCGGCAGCTCCTACGACGTCTTCGTCGCACTTTGAGGTAGAGGATGAGTACATGTTTGACATGTGTGATGAGTTACTAGCTCATGAGCGCGACGTTTGCGAGGAGGATTGTCAACTCTGCACTAAACGGGCTGCCGAAACGGAGGATAGATTGATGACGAGTGCCCAAACACCTCTTTACGATGGTGCACGATACTTGGTCTCTGAGCATCGTTGGAAGTACTCAACTTGCAAGCAAAATTCGGTTGGAGTAATGCAAGTGTCGATGCACTACTTCTGTAAGTATGGAATGTGGCTTTTATATACTCTCTCCCTCTCTCTTTATGTTGTCGTCTTCTAGGAATTATACTAATACGAATGTTTGTTGTAGTTTGATGGGCAAAATGTTGCCAGAAGATCACCACATGCCTCCAGATCATCGACGAGCTAGATCGTATGTCACTACACTTGGAATGGAGTATGAGCGCATCCATACGTGTGTCAACGATTGCATGCTATACCGCAATGAGCATGCACATGCTACCTCATGTCCCATGTCCGAGGAGGCACGATACAAGACAGGAGTGAGCGGGGCACACCTACCCCGCAAGGTATTAAGACATTTTCCATTAATTCATCGCATCCAACACATGATTAACACTAGGTTGGTAATGGGACACTTTTATGTCCTGTTAAGTGACCATTTTCCTTGAACTATGTCAAGAGTTTCAAAATGGATTTTGAGGTGCTATCTGTCTAGAAAGTTGTCTCATGAGCTGAAAAAAACTCGACATTTTTTTGGAATATCAATTCCATCTTTAACCTTGTCCTTGCACAACATTTCACAACCTAAACTGTGTGAAAAAATGGGTCTTGTTTTTGGCTTTTTTCAAGTTTTTGCAACTATACCACTCTAGAATTCATGTTTGTGAGGTCTATAATGCTAGAGAACTATCTTTAGTAGTCCTCAACATGTCCTGATGCTTCTAGGGAGAAATAAATGTTAAAGTTGTAAGTTATGACTAAATTACAAAAATTGTCAAATCCTGTTTTTTAGCCAATTTTAGCCCTTCTATGATTTTTTTGGTGGCTTTCATGATATCCAAATGCAGTTTTGATTTTCTATGTCGCACATTGTAACATAAAGCTAATATTCCTTGAGTTTTCGGGCACCTAATACCCTATTTTGCATAGTAGATAACGATGGTTGATTTTTTCAATTATAGAAGAAAACGGAACATTCTAGTATATCAAGTATAGATTTTTCAATATTGTTAGTTTCTTGTGACAACTACATGCATTTTGTAGGTAGTAACCATATCTAGTCATAAGGATCAAGTTTGGCTAGATATCGAATAGTTTCTATGGGATTCTACAACTCATAATGTTGAACCCAGTTTTTTCATGTTTGCTCTATTTAGCACTTCATCTTTGTCCCCAAGATTCCCCTTGGTAAGAGATGTATTCTTTTGACATGCTCCATGGCTCCTTATGAACCTAAAGGACAATAGGGAACTAAGAAAACATGCATATATTATTTGTATTGAGCGTGGCTATAGAAACATTGATGATAGGTTTGCAGAATGGTAAAAATTCAACCTTTTTGTACCTATTTCTTTTGGCAAAACAAAAAATAGTGAGTGAGAAGCAATCATATGTTCTGATCACCAACCCATTGAAGTTAACTAGGGAATTTATATCAAGTCCTACAAAAATCCCTAATCTTATTTTTATGCAACAAAGCATAAGAAATGATTGTTTTGATGAAAATGTACTGGTCCATCCACTTTGGAGGCTTGGTGTGACCAAAAGATGATAAATTTTACAAGTTTCTTATTTTTTCCATGTGTATTAGGCCTTGAACTATAACCTCATGAAAGGATTTTACAAAATGAGTGGATCTACTATGGTTTTGGAGGTTTTTTTTAAAACCTTGAAAGGACACTTTTATGTCCTGTTAGGTTACCAACCTAGTGTTAAAAGCAGGTCTATCGTGGAGCTTCTCGCGTGGCATGCAAACCATCGCTCAAATGATGGAATGATGCATGTCCCTGCCGATTCACCTGCATGGAGGCACATCGAAACTCAATGGCCAGAGTTTGGGTTGGAGCCTTGACACTTTAGGCTTGGGTTAGCAAGTAATGGTGTCAACCCCTTCAGCACTAAGTCTACTTCATGGAGCACTTGGCCTGTGGTGATTGTCAACTACAATATTCCACCATGGGAGACAACCAAGAAGGGCAATATACTTCTTTCCTTGCTTGTGCCAGGGAAGTACAAAGTGTCAAATATTGACATTTACCTCGAGCCCCTCATCGAGGAGTTGGAGGAGTTATGGAGAGGCATTCCCATTGTCTATGTCTCACTTGCAAAGGGGGGGAGAGAGCTCAAGTGAAGGAAATCCTTATGTGGACTATGCACGACTATCCTGGGCTTGGAGAGATTTCTGGTAACCCCCTGTCCTCTATCTCTCTTTCCCTCATTCCCTCTCTCCCTTTAGCTCAGTTTAGTTCACTCATCTCTCTAACCATATGATATGTATGCACAGGGTTGTCCACATCAGGGCACAATGCATGTCCTACTTGCAGACCATCGTTGGTGACGGAGAGGCCAGATTCCTTGTGCAAGGTAATCTATCCAAACAACCATCGTTTCTTACCCCAAGGGCATAACAAGCACAAGGCTCCAACAAATGGGAAGGCTCCTCTAAAGCTCACGATGGCAGATTCGGCAACCATTTGGGAGGAACACCACAACAACAATCCGGCTCCGTGTCCTCCACCAAAAGGTATGTCAAGGTATTCCATCTTTTTAAGGCTTCCATATTGGAAGGACTTAAAGATACAACACCTCTTGGATCCCATGCACATATTCAAGAATGTAGCCCAAACACTATGGGACCACATTATTTGCAAGAAGGACTCTTTGGGTGCGAGGGAGTATTTGAGGCTTTTAAAACGTCTCCCTGCCTCTACCACTCCACGGCGTGCCCCAAATGGAAATATTGTGCTTCCTAAA
Source organism: Adiantum capillus-veneris (assembly GCF_014529385.1). Taxonomy (NCBI): domain Eukaryota; kingdom Viridiplantae; phylum Streptophyta; class Polypodiopsida; order Polypodiales; family Pteridaceae; genus Adiantum; species Adiantum capillus-veneris. The sequence continues at coordinate 157,735,206 of NC_140936.1, read as the reverse complement.
GCACCATGGATGCTAGCAAAAGAAGAATTAGACAAGGTGAAGGGTACCATCACCTCTATTCGCACACCAACACGATACATGAGGTCGCTAAAGGGAGCTTTCACAAAAGCGAAGAAGGGTGGAAACGTTCAATTGTATGGGTTGAAGTCCCAAGATTGGCACAAGATGATTCAACTAATCTTCATACTCCCTATTCTATCTATAGTTTGTGTGTATGACTATCACTCACTTTCCCTTTCCCTGATTTACATTGTAGTTCATTCTGTCGGTGAGTATGTGTATATGTTGGGACAAGAAAGTCAAGGACGCTATTTTCAAATTAGGAGAGCTAGTAAGGTACACCACAAGACTCCACTCAACTACACCTTTTTTATGTACACAATAATTTCAACTAGCACTTAGTGTATCCTTGTGTGTTTTCTTGCAGATTGGTGAGCTCCAAGGAAATCGAAATATATGTTATCCCTACTACTCAAACACTTGCAACGGAAACTATGTGTGCCATTGAAGATGCATTTCCTCGATCGGTCCTTCTTAGTCAAATTACCTCTTGGTTCACGTGGTGGAGGACATAGCTATATGTGGAGTAGTGCACGCACGATGGATGTTCTTCTTAGAGAGGTTTTTAAAGACTCTCAAAGATTTTGTGCGGCTTTTCTTTGTATGTTTTGAACAGTGGTCAATGGTTAGACATGACCCCACACCGTACGAGCGCGAGTATGCGGACAGAAAGGGCTTAAATGTCCTTATGACATTTAGAGTTTTCACTCCGGCTTGGTTATATTTAACTTTACACTCTTACATTTGTTATATTTTAATAATAAGCTAAAAATTAGATTGTTTTGTCATTATATATTTATACTTACATAAAGTCTTATTGTTTTGTTTTTTTTACACAATTTTATAGATATGCCGGTGGGACGTGATGAGACGTCAGATTAGTCAACGTCAAAGTAGCCGTAGCTCGATAACACTAGTTTTATTTTTTCACATCATGTATTAGGAAATGACGTGTGTACATCAATTTTGTAACTATTGTTCAACAATGTATTTTTCCAATAATAAATGACAATTGTGTTGTAGCTAGTACATTTTGATCAAAGCTTAACAATCACGTGATTTTGCCTATGATGTGTATAATTTTGTCAGTTAATTACTTTGTCAATTCACTTTTGTCGATATACTTTTGTCAGTTTTGCATCTTAATTTTGGAAACTTTATGTTCAAAATGGTTGATGGGGTGGCAAGGTAATGTATGCCCTGCCACAAACAAAAAAAATTATCGGGAGTCGCTATTTTTGGACTTGCAACATCTCTATATGCGTCTCTATATAGCGACACAAATAGAGACGCAAATAACAATGCATATGGAGACGCAAATAGAGATGTTCTCTTTGCGACGTGCATAGCGATATTCTCTTTGCGACGTGCATAGCGACGCTTCTAGTGATGCCAAGGGTAAAAATATCCCCGTGTATTTTTGTCGCTAAGACCGTCACAAGTGTGAAGAACCTCTTGTAGTGAAATCCAAGACTATAAAACCCATGTGATTTTCCTTCAAAAACATCCATACCCATTTCGTTGTCTGTGGATGTGGTACCCCAAAATAAGATGCAAATTTTTGGCACAACCAAACTATAAAAGAGGTGAGAGACCCATTTGTTGTCTATCATAAAAGCCAAGGGAAGGCACCAAGATGCATATTTCTTTGACCAAACCAACTTCCCAAAGCATCACTAAACTACCTCTCAAACAAATTTGCAAACTTTTTAATATTCATATAGTAGATGGCCTCAACATTGTATCCTCCTCTTTGATATCATAGACACCCTCTCTTTTCAAAGAGATATCATGTAAAACTTATACTCTAAATCTCATCATAGGGAATCTCTTTGGACCAAGAAAAAGTTCACGTCCTATAGACAATTTGTAAGAAGAACGTGTTGACACATAGTGGACCACTCCTCAAAGAAACATCTAGAAATCTCCATGGATCACACACAAATAAATGGGTGGGGAAGATCTCTCTCTCTCTCTCTCTCTCTCTCTCTCTCTCTCACGCACACACACACATGCACACATCCACATCCACACAAACCCACATACATGCTCTCACACCCACAAAAACCCACACACGCACACACACCGACTCTCTCTCTCTCTCTCCCCCCCCCCCCCCCCCCCCCCCCCCCCCCCCCCCCACATACCTCACTCGCACACACACACACACACACAAAAATTGTCACCATGATGAAACCAGTACTCACCTCTTCTTGAAAAAAACTTGTTCCTAACCCGGCTTGGATTGCATGGGAGTTTCTTTGGCAAAAATTGCTTGTCAAAATTTGTTTAGAATATTAATCAAGCCGGGAACCTTGATATAGTTTGGTTTTTCTAACTTTAGCTTTAGAGGCATACCTAACCCTTCACTTGGATTTACACCTTAATTTCTTTGGTGGAACTTTTTGCCTTTGTCAGAGTATGTGGTTCACTTGGCCTTAGTAACACACTTGACCCTATCGGTGTATTGTTCTCACTTGACATTAAACTAAATTCTTGGATTTAAAGATTTGTCGGAAACCACCTCATGTTGAACCTCTTAAAGGGTTTTTACCTCCATCGCCTTGTTTGAAATGGATGCATTGTGGGAATTGTCCCTTTCTTGACATGGTGGTAGGAAGTTTTTTCGGGGGCGAGGATGGGCAATAACTGCCCACCCCATAGATATCTGGCTCTTTGATGACATTGGGCTTGGTTTTGCCATCTACATGTGGTGATCTCACCTATTAGTGCAACTTGTGTTGGTGTACATTCTCCTTTCGTGGTATGAGCTATCATCTCTCCTGGGTAAGCCTAGTCCCCCCGGACTCTAAAAACTTTGTAGGACTCTAGTAATCTAATTACTTTTTAAGTTTTTGACATGGATAACAATTTTTAGGCTCTTTGACACTTGTAAAACATATCAAAGGCTAACAAAATCTACTGTTTTGATTTTATGGATGTAGGTGAGCGTTCAATCATTGCTTAAAGATGTTTAGAGTAGCCACGATGAAGACCTAATTCATCTATAAACATACTTCATGTCTTGGTGTATAGGATAATTGGAACGAGTTTTAATTTAGACTATATATGTACAAAAATGCTTTGAATATAGATTTTTAATTAATAAAAATACTTTCATGTTGTCTAGAGCCAACTATGTTTTGAACTGGGTGTTCTTGTGTCTCTAAGAGGTCTATTTAAAAAAGCACACACACACACATACAAACAAATACACTCACGTGCAAGTAAACACACACACATAGGCACACATGCAAGAAAAACTTACACATACTCTCTCTCTCTCTCTCTCTCTCTCTCTCTCTCTCTCTCTCTCTCTCTCTCTATCTATCTATATATATATTGAGAGATACCCCTCCCCAGGGGTCTATGCACAAAATATACAATTTACACTTTTATACAATTTTCAATATACATCAGAGCTGCGGAAGCATTTGCATAGGGGAGGAGTTCTCAGCGCCCGACCAAGCATGGAGTTTAGGCCATGAGCCAGACTGCATCTAGAGGTACCTAGCGACTAGTGCTACCCCTGAATGGGTGTTATGAATGAAAGCGTACTCAAGAAAAAATATAACATTGTGGAGGGTGAAATATATGTGTACACCGCGTTACAGAGAGAGAGAGAGAGAGAGAGAGAGAGAGAGAGAGAGAGAGAGAGAGAGAGAGAGAGAGATTGTAGTGGAGGGTGAAACAGAGTGCATAGAGACATGAGAAGATGACAACAGAGAATCCTTAAATGCTCATCTAAATGGAACAAGCAAACATGTATTAACGCAATGAAAAAATCTAGGTATACCATAACATCAAAAAAAGTTTATGAAAAAACAACTAGCAGAGCACCGGACCCTATGTAGGGAACGACTGGTCCACCCATCCACTTCCGCTCTACTACGGACAGAGAGAATTTCACTTCGTCGGGAGCGAGCCAGAACACCTCCATCCTACCTAAGCCAGACATAGGTGAGGCCGCTTCGCCTCCCTCCATGAACCCGAGCTCTGAAAGGATCCTAAATACCAGCAGGTGGTAGGGTATCAACACCAACCATACCAGTTTAGACACCCCGTCTCTTCGATGCCCAGCACCGGGTGTTTAGGCAAAGCCAAGGCAAGATCCTTGACGCGTTAGCCGTGTAGGTCATTCAACCCCCGACGCACTAAACCGTGTAGATGAGCCTAACAAAAAGAAGAAGACCTAGGCAACACCCCCGATCCAGCAAAGCCTCAGGTCAGCGACTCTTTAGTCTAAGGCTAAGCGATGTAGGTGATCCTAGTTTTGTAACGACACTGCCATGAGAAACATAACACATGAGTCCAATCACAATAGCACTTCCCAGATGCACAAACAATCCTTTTCCAAACAGTTAGATTGTACAGGGTCTCTACCCTTACACACGTCAACCATAAACCATCTTGATCACTTCATGATCCAATCCAAAAACCATAAACCATAAACCATAATCCAATCACATCACACGGGTGAGCTCTCCACCCTACTTGGGTGAGGCACAACCAATCTTGCATAAGCACTTTAGAACATAGCATGGCTGCAAAAATTTCAGCAGCATAAACCAATGCAGAAAAAAAACCATAAGCCACACCTGCTTCCACCATAAAATATCAACCATAATCCATGAGGGAATTTCAGCCCTTAACCATAAATCATAATCACATTGAACCAACTCCCACACTTGGAGTTTGATATATCCCCTGCAAACAATCAATCGAAGTTTACACACATGTGACCCTTAAGATGTGATTCTTTCATGCATAAAAAGAGTCCGACCAGCGACTAATCATGATATAAAAATCCAATTTTGACAACATCCAACCATGCAAAGTTGATGCATCACATCTGCACTTCACCACTCTAGCACATAGAGCTAGTTTTGACCTAAAATCGTAAAAGGCAATCATAACCATGCATATGAGGCATTCACATCAATCCATGAGTTCCCATACATCATATGATAACATTCCAACACCATAAACATGATGCGAAACAACTCTGACCTTTAGGTCAACCATAGACCATAACTTCACACATGTGCAAAAACAACTTACTGACATTTTCGGGAGCATGCAAAACATGCAAATGAAATTATTTGACCGCAAACCAATGCATCAAGTTCAGCCCCATAATATAGACTATCACTCCATCACATCACTTTGACCGTATCGTACTCACACAACAAACGGTAACCCCAAAAGAAAGTCACTGTATTCATATATGTCTATGTGGTTCGGAATGTTTAACTATATACTCCCATGTAAGTTTACGGCCATCTAATAATTGAAATCAACTCACCAAAACAAACCATAAAACATATCAAAATAGCTCGGTTAACTCACAACCTCATATGGTATCCCCCTTTGATAGCACTCCTACGCGCGTAGGTAAAACTGATAATAGAGTGATTAATAACTCGCATTCCCGAAGTGATAACGGAGATCTAAATTCATTTATCATCAAGTTTCATCAAGATTTTCAATTGGTTAAGTGGGTTGCCCATCCAGTGAATCTATATAGTAGTTCTCCAAGGAGTTTGGAGTCAAAACTTTTGGTTGTGTAGAGGGCAGCAATCTGTTTTTTGACCATATCTCTTAGCTCGTGCGTGTTTTTTACATGACACATAAGAGAGAAAATGTTCTAAATGATGTGTTTTATCTATGCTATGAAGGGTTAGAGCTGATTCATGACGGTTTGTGATTTATGACCAAAACAATATTCCTACCGCTTCTAAGACGTGAAACGAAAAGCGCTTCTTTATGCACGTGCGTGACCATAACACATCATGTGCATAAATCAACATGTAAAACATGATGAAACAATCATGAGGCAACCTCGTATGTACTTAGTTAATCCATTCATGCATTCGTATGCGAAAAAACAATCACCGAGAGGGTGATTACGTAGAAAAACAACATAGAGAGAGAGATGATGACTATGGAGTTTATGGTTTCTCACCGTGCTTTAGAATCGGTTCGGGGTTGTCGAAAGGCTTCTTGCTTTTCCGCAAGAGAGCGGTGATGAGAGCTACGTAGAGATATCCGCCATGAAAACTTCCAAAGAACACGTACACCATGAAACGAGAAAGAAGATAATAAGCAAATAGAGAGAGAGTATCCTTCTTCTTCTTCTTCACGAGAGAGAAGAACTTATGGAGATGGTGATGAAGAGATTGCACCACTTCGTATAATAGATAAGTAATTTTGACGTCAAGGCAAGAGAGCTTCCGCGTCTGAGAGTGTATCTATCTTTCTCCAAGTGAAAGAAGAGAGGTCTTTATATAGGCTCTCAAGGCCAAAAGCACTAGTAAGAATAGAGTGAGCAAGGAGAGACAAGTTCGCGCACGTTCGCAGCTTTTAATTATAAAAATAAAAAGAATGTTTTCTTTTTTAGGACACGGATTTCGACGCGCGATTTAGAAACTCTAAAAAGAAGCTTGGCTTCCAAGAAAAGAGTTCTAAACTAAGCTCCTCCTCTCTTTTTTAAAAAGACTCTTTCTTTCCTAGAACCAAGCCTTTTCTTTTTGGTGGTCAACTCTCCCACTTACCATTCAATTTTTACATTAAATTTGACCATCCAAACAGTATCTAACCAACTAATAAAAACCATAGCCAGACTACGCCACACCTTAACATCCCGAAATAATTATGACTTTCCAATGCTGGCAATCAAAATTCGACGAAATAGATTTTGAAAGTTATTTTTTCTTATTTTTAGAAGAGACCCAAAAATTGGGGATCTTACACACACACACACACACACACACATATATATATATATAATTGCTTCTTTAATTATATTTAATGGACCTTCACTAAAAATAACGCTTCTCTTTCTTTCTCTATTTTTTCACAACATGTGTATCTGGTTTTGGACTACTGCATTAGATGAAGGGATTTTATGCTACTTAACCATATCACTCCATTCGACTTTTATGACGCGTTGTACACACAGTAACTATACTACCACTATCTTCGGTGGTGAACTACATTTGGACCTCTCCCACAGTCGCGTAGAGGCCTTGGCTATTTGTGGCTCGTATGTAGGGTGGGCTCCATCACGCTCTAGCTCTGTTCAGCGGGGCATGGAAGGATGACACCATGCGATACTCTCTACTAACATTACAAGAGTGGCTAACACTATTTAAGGTGAGCTCTGAGCTCACTTAGCTTTCATTTAGCATCCCCAGCAAGAAAGTTGTAGCTGAATCTTCTGAGGTATCTATCCTGAATCTTGTGAGGTTGCTATATATAAAGAAGCCTTGTTGTTCTGTTTTAACTTCACCAACTATGTTCTCATTTCAAAAATAGCTTGAGGCCACTAAGCAGACCTGTTTGTTGTTTTCAAGCTACTGGCTTTAGTTTAGCCCTGGTTAATATTCAAACTATTGTGTTCAAGGAAATCTTTATAATGATGAGTTTATTGAGACAACAAATTGACACGATTTTGTTAGGATGATGTCTTGTGTATTCTTGAGCCTTTGCTCACTAACTACTGGCTATCTTTCTGATTGTCGAGCAAGTGGCAGCATGAGCTTTGATTATAAGGTTAAGGATTTGGTAATAACCTCTAAGTTGCATTGACAAAACAAGTAAATATGCAATTCTCTTTGAATAGAGGGTGTGATACATGATATTGGGATCTATCACTATGGGATGGTAGCTTGGTCTCTAGGCCTTCTTCTCTAGCTTGGTCTCTAGGCCTTCTTCTTTGATTTTGGCAACACTAACTTTGGGAATGGGTGACTACAAATTAGATCTCACATTCACCAACATGATTTTAAAATAGCCCCGTTTGAATAAGGAAATGATTACATTTTCCACTGGTAATGTAGGAGCAATCTGATTCAAGTTCTATTTGAATTGTATGAATCAACATCTAGATTCTAGTAAAAGGGATCCTTCTGCTATACACCACCTCTTGTTGCAGATCGGGGCTTACACTGATCTTTGATATGAAATCATATATAGTTGAAAATATTTGGAATTTGTCTATATTGCTTTGGCCAATTTTTCCTACATGAGCTTCTCATTTTGATGATCCTTTGATGGTTGAGAGCCCCTAGAAACCATGTATTATTGGTTCTAATGCCACTGTTGCTAATGGCATGTCTGGACTAATGACTTCAGCTATTACATCTATTAGTGCTGATAAGGTTGCCCTTAACCTCCACAATACAAACTTTATATACATAACATGACATTGCAGTATAGTTTTTTTGGGTTTGACAGCTCTTGTTGCAGACTAACTTTGTTGCCAGACAAATAGTTGGCTTTGCGTACTAGAATGGGGTTCCTCCTCTTTTTCAAACTAAATACTACTGTACCTTGGAATCTTGCGAGACTAAAATAGTTTGCAGGATGTTGTGCTCCCTTGATTTTACTCACTTTGCTGGCTTGTATACAGGAGCTGCTAGTGTGAGGCTACAACCAATATGTTTACTCTCATGATCTGTTAACTCCTTTTGATATTTGAAGGCCTAGCTAATTTTGCATGTTCCTGGTACTGTACATTTGGTTTTTTGTTGGTATTGATCCACTATCTTCTTGTATAACACTGCCTATTACCTTGGATTTGTGACCTATCACCTTAGGTATGGTCTAGAAGATTGAAGTTGTCTACATCACTATGATATTGCTGATTAAGACGACCCATCCTTGGAGTCGTGGCTGCGTATATGGTAGAACACTTTTTACAGATTCTAACTCTCACTTATGATGGGTTTTCTATGGCTTTAATAGGGTTATGGATCTACTTCTTATAACATATCTCTATTGAAGGGCTATTGACCTCTTCACAAGAACTGGCTAACATTCTGACTCTCTTTTGGCTTATTTCTGGATGGCTAAGAGGATCCTTATGTTAATAACACACTGGCTAGTTGGTGGAGCATCCAATATCTTGCCTTTAATAGCTATTGGGAGCTGATGGTTTCTCATAAGCAAGGGTCAACACAATCACAGTTTTGATTTTACTCTTTATTTGATTTGTGGCCTAGCTCAGAGTGGGAGGCTCAGCCATGTGATCTGACTACAGAATCTTGATTCCCTCCTTGGGTCTATGCTTTGTTTGCAAATAACAATCAGTTTGAGATATGCTAGCCTTGTTGGATGTGAACTTCCTTGCTGTTATGTTACCATATACATGTGGTAGTGATGTGTGTGAACACACTAGGGCCGCCAGAGCATTTTTTCCCTCTTTAGGAGGTTTTTTCCCCCGTGCATTGTATATACACCCATCACTCTAGGGCTATCTATCTTTCCATTGCACACTAAGTAACACACTCTCTATTGTATGCCTTGAGCTTCCTTCGTCTTCTCCAAGCTGTGTGTGTTTCTTTGCAACCCTAATTCCAACAATTGGTATCAGAGCAGGTCATGTCCTCTCGGGCTTAGTCGCCAGCTGCTCCAACACACGCCTGCTCACTTTCTCCGATTTCAGTGAGCTTTGGCGAGCGTTCGCAGGTCGACAAAAATTTTGGGCAAGCTCGAAGAGCTTGATCTGCTCAGAATTTTGATTTGGGCTCATTTTAGCCTCCGTTTCCACTACAAGCAGTACTGCACAGGCTATTTCGTCATTTTGTGCAGAATTTTTGTCAATGTCGTTTTCTGCATAACAGGTGCCTTATAGTCTTCTACGGTTTGTGCTATATAGCACAGGTTGTTCCCGCTCCGTTTCTCCTATTTTCGGGCAGTTTTCACATCAGGTGCAACATTTACCATGGCTGACAACAACAACACAGATGTGTTCAAGATGTTTGCTGGTGAGGACAGGTTGGATGGGGACAACTACCCTATGTGGGCTTATATGATGCAACATGTTCTTGTGTCAAAGGGTGTCTGGAACATTGTGCAGGGCATTGATGTATGTCCTGGTTATGAGGATGTAGGCGATGTTGAGGATGTTGCAGGTCTTGCTGCAAGGATTGCAGCTGTTAGAGTTGTTTTGCCTACGGCAGAACAAGCTCGTTGGGATGTTAAGGATGCGCAGGCTCATGCATTGATTGCGTTGTCTCTGAAGCGCACCATTGTTCCTCACATCCGTTCAGCAAAATCTGCAAAACAAGCTTGGGATATTCTAGCAGGTCTTTATGCAAGCCGCAATGAGGCTAAAATTGCTTTGCTGCGTAAAGAGCTGGAGTCAAAGATTATGCATGAGGAAGATGATATGGACACTTTCCTTGCTAGTGTCAAGGATATCAATGAGCAATTTATTTCTGCAGGTGAACTCATTTCAAACAATTCCCTTGTGCAGACTGTTCTTGATGCCTTACCAGATTCTTACCAGACTTTTGCTAGTACTTGGAGACTTATGACCTAAGGAAATCCTAAAGTTGTCAAGTTTGATGCATTATGCACATTGTTGTTGCAAGAGTCACTTTCCAGAAAAAACGGGACTAGATAGCGTGCAGTTAAACAGTCTTTTATTGCTTCTCAAAGAAAGGGTGGTAAGGGCAATGCGGCCACTTCTTATGGTTCTGTTGTGAGTTGCAAAACTTCTGTTCCCAATGCTTCTGTTGGTAACACTTCGTCTGGAAATTCTGGTGATAAGGGCAAAAAGAAAATGCGTTGCCATCATTGTAAATCTAATGATCACTTGATCAAGTCGTGTCCTAAGTTGAAGGCCAAAGAGGCTAAGAAGAAAGAGGGTGGTTCCACTACAAATGCTGGTTCCACTACAAATGTAGCCATTGTTGAGTCTTCTGTAAAAGGAGACTGTAATGCTGATGTTGATGCAGAATGGGCTTTTAGCGCAGAGTGCACTTACAATCCTGCTGTCCATGATGCAAGCTTGTCAGTTGTTGCAGATTCACATGTGTGGTATTTCGACAATGGTGCTACAAAGCACATTACCTCACATCGTGAATTGTTCACCTCTCCCGAGTCTGTCCCTCATGGGAATTAAGTCACTTGTGCCAACAACGCCTCTTATCCAGTTCAGGGAGTTGGAAAGATTGTGCTCACTGCTGCTAATGGCAGTTCCTTCACACTTGTTGATGCGCTTTATGTACCTGGGATCAAGAAGAATCTCTTGTCTGTATCCGCACTTGTTAGACTTGGACTTGTAGTCAAATTTGTGGATGACAAATGTACAATTCATGATCTCAGTTTTGGTGATGAAATTGTTGCATCTGGCCTTTTGTGCCGTGGGCTGTATAAGCTCACTTTGTATGACAAGTGTGGACAAAATTTTGCAAATGTTGTTGCAGATTCAAAGCTATTTCAGATGCAAAATTTTGGCATGCACGTTTTGGTCATCTGAATTTTGCCAGTTTGCTGCGTTTGCAAAAATCTGATATGGTTGCTTCTTTGTCGCCTCTTGAAGCACCTGTCAAACATGTTTGTGAAGGATGTATTTTGGGTAAGATGCAGCGTTCTAAATTTCCAAAGGATGGTTCAGTTCGGGCCACATGCAGGTTGCAGCTTGTGCATAGTGATGTTTAAGGGCCCATGCAAACTCCGTCCTTGGGCAATTACCTGTACTTCGTGACTTTCATTGATGATTACTCCAGGCATGCATGGGTATTTCCGCTTAAAGCGAAGTCCGTAGTTTTTATGTGCTTCAAACAATTTCTGGCTATGGCTGAAAATGTCTCGAAATGTACTATGGGCACCCTCCGTTCCGATCGAGGGGGGGAGTATATGTCTCATGAATTTAATGCATTTCTGGCTAGTCGTGGGATAAAACACCAATGTACAGTGCCTTATACACCTCAGCAAAATGGTGTTGCTAAGAGGAAAAACAGGTCACTGACGGAAATGGCACGATGTATGGTCAAAAGTCAAGCTTTGCCGCATTCTTTTTGGCTTGAGGCCATTATGTGTGCCACTTATGTACTTAACAGGTGTCCTACGAAAGCTTTGCAGTCTATTACTCCATATGAAGCATGGCATGATAGAAAACCTTCTATTGAGCACATGCGTGTTTTTGGCTGTTTGGCATATGCTTTGGTGCCACAAGTGCAGCGCAGAAAATTGGATGATAAGGCTGTCACATGTATTTTTGTTGGTTATAGTGCTGAAAGAAAAGGTTACAGGTTGTAGCATCCGCAAACAAAACGTATTCTGGTTTCACGGGGTGTAGTGTTTGTGGAAGATTCTGTTCAGCCCTTGCTGTCATGTACTAGAGACAGTAATATAAGCTCACAGGACATTTATGACACTTTGTTGCCTCTTTTCAGTGGTGGAAATACGAATGTAAGTTCCAATGAGGCAAATGTACAGCCTATGGGGGTTTCTGAAAATGTTTTAGATCAACCTATTACTAATGCAGATGTACATGATGTACTTGATGAGGAAAGGGCTGAAAATGAGCAAGCTAGAGGTATGCCAAAATGGTTGGTGCACACTTTGCGTGACAGTAAATTGGATGCACCTTTGTCTAGTCGTACTCGTTCAGGCTCTCGCCATGCATCTTATGCATCAGATTGTTATGCTTTGGCTGTGTCTAGCTTACATGATGTTGAGGAGCCTCTGTCTTTTGATGAAGCACAGAATTCAGAAAATTGGATGGCTACCGTGCAATCAGAATATGATGCACTTATAGAAAATGACACATGGACTTTATGTGATTTGCCTCCTGGCAAAAAGGCCATTGGTACGAAGTGGGTTTACAAGTTGAAATGCAAGCCAGATGGTGAGATCGATCGCCAAGGCTCGACTTGTTGCAAAGGGGTATGCACAGCAAAAAGGCATAGATTATGAAGAGACTTTTGCTCCCACTTGTCGTATGACTACTGTGCGTTTTCTATGTGCATTGGCAACTCATTTTGGTTGGGATGTACATCAATCAGACATTGTTACTGCTTTCTTGAATGGTGACATATTTGAGGAAGTTTATGTAACGCAGCCTCGCGGTTTTGTCATAAAAGGACAAGAGGACAAAGTGTGTAGATGTAAGAAGGCTTTGTATGGGTTGAAGCAATCTCCTCGTGCTTGGTATGAGAAAGCTGACACTCATTTGGTCAAACAAGGCTTTCGTAACAGTCCAACAGAAAGCACATTGTATGTAAAGCGTGAGGGTGATGTACTTCTCATTGTGGTTCTTTATGTTGATGATTTGCTGATCACTGGACCAAATGAGAGACATATTGCTGAATTTAAGGCTGATTTGAATGCTACTTTCAAGATGAAAGATTTTGGGCTATTGCATCATTACTTGGGTATACAGTTTAAGCAGTGTGATGGTGGTATTGCCTTGTGTCAAAAAAGTTACATAGAGACATTGCTATGTAAGTTTGGACTTGAGGATTGCAAACCTATTGCCACTCCCATGGAAACAGGTTTGAAGTTAATTCTACATGATGCTAGCGATCCTGCTGATGTCACTCTTTACCAAACTGTTGTTGGCTGCCTCATTTATGTATGCAACACGAGGCCGGATATTCAGTTTGCAGTCTCACAGGTCAGCAGATTTATGCATAGCCTAGTGTCTAAGCATTGGCAGGCTGTCAAGAGGATTTTCCGCTACCTTAGTGGCACTTTACATCTTGGCTTGTTTTATCCCAAGGGGGGATCATTGCCGCCAGACTTACATGCTTTTTCGGACTTAGATTGGATTGGTTGCTTTGACACACGAGTGTCCACAAGTGGTTTTTGTTTCATGCTTGGCAGTTCATGTATATCATGGTTGAGCAAGAAGCAACCTACTGTGGTCACTTCGAGTTGTGAGGCTAAGTACAGGGCAGTCTTCACAGCTACGGTTGAGTGTGTATGGATCAGACGCCTTATGGCTTATTTGGGTGTTGGACAGGACATTGCCAACACTATCTACACTGACAGTCAGAGCGCATTGGCAGTTGCGAGGAGCCCAGTTTTTCATGCTCGCACAAAGCACATTGAGGTGCATTACCACTATGTCAGGGAGAGGCTCTCAGCAGGAGAGATCAACTTGGCTTATGTGCCAACACAGGACAACCTTGCAGATCTTTTCACAAAGGCATTGTCTTGTGAGAAGCTTGAAGCTTTCCGCAAAGCTTTGGGCTTACTCCCCTTTGTGGACTGATCCTGTCCTCAGGGCATGGCACTTCCCTTTACTCATGTGCCAGCTCTCGTTCACCGCATCACTCCAGGGGGGATTTGTTACCATATACATGTGGTAGTGATGTATGTGAACACACGAGGACCGCCGGGGCATTTTTTCCATCTTTAGGAGGTTTTTTTCTCCGTGCATTGTATATACGCCCATCACTCTAGGGCTATCTATCTTTCCATTGCACACTAAGTAACGCACTCTCTATTGTGTTCCTTGAGCTTCCTTCGTCTTCTCCAAGCTGTGTGTGTTTCTCTGCAACCCTAATTCCAACATGTTATACTCTCTGCAGATTAAATATTCACTCTTGTGGGGACATTCTAGCCTATCTTGTTGGTTTTTGTATTGGTGTTGCTAGTTTGATGCTTTAAAAATTATATGGTTGCTTGGGATTGCAACTTTTTTCGGCTACCTTAGTATCTGGTACACACTGCTGACCAATTGAGTGATTGATGGCTTTGATGGTTCTTTTAATCTCTACACTTTGTTTATTGCTAATGCTGATCAACATCTTGTTTGGGGAGCAGCACCTAATGGATTTTGGTTTAGGGTGCTGACAATGGTATGGTTGTTTGGGTAAACTTGTACCAAGATATTTACTATACTTGACTTAGAAAGGTATACACTGGTTACGGAGCCTATCTCGAATTTTTTTGCTAGGACAGGGAGGTTTGGATTGGGAATCTCCAATTGAGTACCCTATTGCTAGCCAGTGTTGGTTACGATATTCTATTCCAAGGCTTTATGCTAGGGAATGCATACTTTTGAAATTTCGTACACTACTTTGCTTATGATTGCTCTTATCTGGCAAACTTCTTCATGGGCTAGTCTCTGACCTGCAGATTGGATCTAGCAAGCTATATCTAAATGTATGTGTTGTACCTTTAACTAAAAGGAATGATTGTTGTGTACAGCAATTACCTTGACTCATGCTTATTGATCTACATGTTGTTTCTTTTTTATGAAGGAAGGTATATTGATATTCTGTGATGAAGCTACGGGCTGTAACATCTAGATGGTTTCCCCTACTTGTCAAGGGTTCCAAAATGAATTGTTTTTAACTGGTTAGGAGCGTGACAGATAAAGAATTGATGATAATTTTGATAACATAAGGATTTTATATCAATTTTTCTGTAGAGATATGCATTGCAAACCATTATTTTTTAGCAGCAATTGTCTTTATTTTCTTCTAGTGCTTAGGTGACATGGATGACAACTAGGGTCATCCCAGTTACCTATAATGTTGTTTGCAATTGTCTTTCTTTTCTTCTAGTGCTTAGGTGACATGGATGACAACTAGGGTCATCCCAGTTACCTATAATGTTGTTTGAAATTGTCTTTCTTTTCTTCTAGTGCTTAGGTGACATGGATGACAACTAGGGTCATCCCAGTTACCTATAATGCTGTTTTTTAAGCATCCACAATAACAAAGCTTGCTCTTGGTTGTTTTGTTATTGTGGATGCAGGTAAGGGTGCTCTCTCCTTGGTTGCTGATTGAAAAGAAGAAGTGCTATACATTTAACTGCCTCACTATACACGACGATCTTACTTAGTTTCGGCCTGTAACTTCGGATGTATTTTTTAGATATTTGTCTAATGAGAGAACATGATGCTTTTATTCTCTTTGACCCTGGTTCTACTCACAATTTTATATCTATAGAGTTGGCCACCAAGCTAGGCATACAAGCCTACGAGATGGGAGATGTCCTACCCGCAGACAGTGCCTTCAAGGGGCAAGAAGCTTCAGTCACTCCCTTAATCGGGAAATTGAGGCTTCATGTCCAAGGCTATGTGGACAAAGAGGACTTCTTTATCTCTCCTCTCAAGCATGAGGATGTAATCCTAGGGGCACCATGGTTTGATCGCCTGGCTGCCAATGTTAAATTTCCTGAAAGGAGAATCTCCTTTAAGTTCAGGGAAAAATACATGTATATAGATGCTAAGGAAATGGGTAACACTATCCGCATTGTACATACACCAGCTTTCAACAAGTCAATAAAGAGCTCTATTTCCGTGTACATGATTTTTGTTAAAGATTCTCAAAATGAACCTAATGCTTTAGCAAAAGAAAATAAAAGAAACCAAAAGGAATTAGAGTTATCCAATTTTCTCAAGGGGTTTCAAGATGTTTTTATTGACGACATCCCTTGTGAGCTACCTCCTAAACGAGGTAATGATGACCATGCAATTGAACTTCTTCCAGGAAGTTCACCGCCTAACAAACCTCCTTATAGAGTTTCTCAAGCTCAACAAGAGGAGATTATGCGGCAAGTGCATGAGTTAGTTGAGAAGGGTATGGTTAGGCCTAGCTCATCTCCATTTTGCTCACCTGTGCTATTAGTGCAAAAGAAAGACGGCACATATTGTATGTGTGTCGACAATGACGTACATGCCAAATCCATGGTGATAACCTGTGACAAGACCAAGCACAAATCGATCAACTAACAATAGCCAAAGCCTGGCTAACTCATACACCAAGTACTGTCAAAATACAACATAAGCTGGCATAAGCTGTCTAAGAGAAGTATCAACAAATATGGCTGTAATGGAAATGGCCTATGAACTTTGAAAATAACGGAATTAGGAAATTAGGTGAAGCACTTTTGAGAGATTACTTTGTGAGCATTGCGGGTGAACTTAATTGATGGTAGCAACATAAACGTGGTACTTAGTTAACTTGGCATGAACAATACTTTTGCAAGAGAGAGAGTTTAGATAACATGACAATAGTTGAGGACCGGATTCATATGGAACCGGTCCCCCCTCCAATAGGCATTTGTATTATAGTTTCTCCCATCAAGAGAGACTTGGTACAATACAATCTTTGTGTTCCTTGTGACCTAGGTGATGCAATGAAGATGGAAAGCTTCATGCATCACAAGCATAACATAAACTTTGTAGAAAGCATTAACTATCCCAAGCCTCAGTCCCAAGGCCTCAAACACCTTCGAAGGTGGAGAGAGCTAGCGGGGAATGAGAATAGGGAAGAGGAAGAAGAAACATTTCATAGGAGAAAGAAATAGCTCCTCACTTATCATCACTCTTCTTGCTAGCATACATAATAGCATAGTAATGAAGATGGAGAAGATGGCAAGCTTAAGCATTAAAGCATGGCTCTTGGCAAGATTTGCATTCCATAGCCAAGATTGTTGGTGTAGGCTCTCACTTCTCACAAGTTTGGAGAAGGAGGTGGAGTTCCTCAACTTTCACCAAGTGAGAATGGATCCACAAAATGAGTGTGTGTGTGTGGTGTATATCCCCCTAGCAACCCCCTTTTATCCCACATAAAATAATCAATTTAATATGAGAAAATCATTTGGGTTGGTTAGATATTAGATTTAATAACATGGCGATCAATGTAACGAAACAAAATGAGCAAAATCGTTCAAATGATGCCAAAAAACCCGCTCTAATCCAAGAGCACTATGTGGTAATCGATGAAACTATCATCAACAATCTCCCTCCTGAAGAGATTACCACATATATGTCAAATGACGTAATCCAGTGAGCAAACAATCTCACAATGCGATGCCAAAACACTATGGCAAAGCAACCACTGAGTGCCAAAAGCAATCAAAACACGATTGCAAACCATGCGCATAAACAAATAAACTCGCAAGAAAAAAATTGGTAGAGTTTGGCAGTATTTGGCTATCTAACCATAATAACCATACATGCCATAAACATGCTCAAAACCATGAGCAAATCATGCACAAAATCCACACTCAAGCATACATGAGCTACCCCAAAGTCTCAACTTTCTAAACTTGGAAAACAATCCTGTAATCCAAAACACAGTGTATCACCCGCACTCTACAAGCGAGGTATATACTAGCATAAACTTGGATACAAACCAACCAAAATATGACACAAACTGATGCTGAAAACAGCTGAAAATCAGCCCACATATGCCATTGCAAGGCGAAGAATATCATCCGCCGAAAGGCGCACATCATGTGCATCCACATGGCAATATAAACGAGCATCAAGCATGTGTACGAAATGAGCATCCGAATCAGCTGAAAATTCAGCTCTCAATCATGCTAAAAATTCTTGCAAATCTCTCTGCAAATCTGTGCACCACACTCCTAGAATCTACTTAATCGCACAAGTCAATGTACATAACCTGTGATGAATCCGACTCTCGAATCCTTAAAGTCCACAAGAATGCATACATCCACAAAGTGTTCTCAACGTATGCGCATAAATTTGAAATCTCAACCCATACTCTCTTCTCACTGAGAGCAAAGCATCGATGCGCAAAACAAGAGAATGACGAAGCTCAATTCGAGCTCACTGAATGTAGCAAATCACCACAATAGGCATACATAATTTCAACTTTTTGAATACCTTGCAGCTGGTCTATCCATATCTCCCAAACCGTTCAGAATTTTGCAGAAACTTCCTTCTGCAAAGTTGTAGACCACACGAAAATAGTTGGGAATTGTGGGAATGGACCTGAAATGTGTTGTTTAAATAGGCCGAAACAAATCTGTAAAAATCTGCAGCTGTGTATCCTCAACGCGCAGGCATTCTGAGTGACATATCTCGAAATTGAGAAAACTTTTTTCGACAAAGTTGAAGAGGAAAAAAAATTGGTCAACAACTGCGGGAATCGACTTGAATAAAGACGTTCTGATAGGTCAAAACAGATCTGCAAAAACGTGCTGCAATTTTTGCTGCTTCTCTGCCTGCTTCCTTGCCGAGCTCCAATGGTGCTCCCAATCCTTGAGCTCTGATACAAGTTAAAGTGGGCGAGCGAGAGCGTGCGTGAGTGTGTATAACAATGGAGAAGAGAGGAGACCTTGTGTTTGCAGGGGCTAAAACTCACTCTGAATATGTGAGCCCCCTTATTCTATTATGTACATAATGAATAAGTATAGTGGGCAGGCACCTGGCCGAACCGGCCACATGGGGCTTTACCCCAACACCAACTACTCTTGGGCATATCATTTTCTTGATGCAGAAAGTGGGACTGGCCGATCCATGCTCGCTTCTCTCAAAGTTCGTTGATGTGGATCACATGTGGGCTAAACAGGCCATAAATTATTATGATTAAACAAACAAATCCAAGTTGCTAAAACTCCCCATGGCTCTAATTTTACAATTTGTACTCAAAGTAGATAAGTAATAATATAACGTGTTTGATAATATTTGGTAATTGTCATTGTCATGCTTGTCACAAGTTTGTCTTCAGACCATTCGCATTTGTTTATATATGCATTGGGAGTGAAGTTCAATGTGATATACAGGAGAAAATTGATGCATTTCTAAATGAAAAGTTGCTTGAGTACCTATTAGCCTCAAACATATATGATAAAAACTATGATGAAGCGCTCAAGGATACCCAAACCCTCTTTGTAAAGTGAGTCATATTTTTTTCACAAGCAATTTCTTATATGGGTTGGAATGAAAAAGGGAAGATCTTCACTCTTTTGAAGATTGTAGAGATTGCTTGAGCCCGCGTGTCCAATGAGGAGTAATCACATGTTGCAATGTTCTATGCATCCTATGGATTGCATTCTCTAATAAATGAAATGATGAAACTACAAGAAGTGTCGATTGCTAGATATCCTTACTGAAGGCAAGAAGCCATCAAGGAGGCCAAAATCCCTGTCATAGACAAGTGGTTCTTTGTATGGCTCCCAAGGCATACCTATTGGTGGCAACTATAGGAGTTCACTTTTGATTTTGCTTCTAAGCTTGAGAGTTCTTCCCTTGCAAAAGTAGGTTGCGAAAAAGTCAAGGATGAGACTCATGTACACTTTGAAGGCCTATCATGCCTGCCATTTTGAGAAAGCCTTTAGCGAGTTGAAAAGCCAACTGCATGCTCCATGAAGTGCTCTCAAAGTGGAGTTAAGTTGCATAATCACTCTTATAAAGAAAAGCAAGCCAGTGGTGACAAACGACTCTCAAAGGGAGAAGCTCAACCATGGACTCTCAAGATCACTACCAAGGCATATTTTACCACCCTGTACCACTTCCTCAGTCTCTCCTCCAAGATCGTGTCCAAAACCTTTGGTACGCCAAAGAGGCAAATCTTGCCCTGAGAGACTATGGATCTGTTGATCTCTTAGGCATTGGAGTAAAAATAGAATAATGCAAAGCTTAACCAAGCTAAAAGGATAAATGTGCCTACTATTAACAATTTCACATGTGGAAAGCAATGCATCTACCCTCTCAACCTATATTTATTTAGGAACATGTAAAAATTTTGTGTGATAAATGAAGTAGATGCTCCCCAAGAATCAAGTTGAGGATCCACAAAACGAGACATCAACTCTCACGAACCTATGAAGTGGTGCAAGCCAACTTATCACAACACAAGGAAAAATGTGAGTCTTCTACTTTGCCCACCAAGGTACAAATCTATCTCAAAGACATATATGGGCTCTACCGTGCACTCACCTTATGAGACAACTTGACAGAGTGAATGGCTCAAACTTTAGCTCAACAACAAAGTTTTTCACTTAATCAATCTCAACACCCCAAGCAATGAAGGCCCCAATCCCATATAAATCTCATTTCTAGATTGAGTGAAACCCTCATCAACATGGCCTCTTGAATTTCAATACAAGTTCACCACCTTTTGCAAGCTTGATTCTTCAAGTATAGCCTTACCTCAAATACTCTATTAGTGTATATCCACTTCTTATATTATCATGTACATATAAGAACCCCATGCATGCAAATCCTTTGCCCATTTATTTTTTTCCCCCTTTGCTCATCCACATATCAAGACTTTGGTTTGGATTCTTCAATAAAAGATTTAGTTCTAAGTTGACACCAAGCCTCTTCGAGCGATGTGATGATCATCATGATCAAGATTTATCAACACATGAAGGAGTACGAGCGGAAGTGAGACGCGAGAGAGAGTGCGAGAAGAAGAGCACGACGATATGGTGAACTCGCTCTACTGTGATGTGTAGAGAATAGCGAGTTCTTATTAGGTTTTTACAAATGAACATGTGTACATACCTGGCGGCCTGCCCACTTACCTAGGCGACCACATTGGGCTTTATACCCCAACAACCTCCCACTTAAAGTCCAATGTGGTACTTTAAGTGTGAGAGAAGCTACTATACAAGCTAATATACAAGAGATGTAGAGAAGTGATGTACTACCCTACACCTAACTGCTTGTGAAAATGCGCAAAGCTCTCTGAGGGAAGTCCTTTTGTAAGTAGATCAGCAGGATTTTCTGTGGTGTGAACTTTGACAAGCTGAAGTTGCTTATCCTCGAGCATTTCCCTGATGAAATGATACTTCACATCCACATGCTTTGTCTTTGAGTGATAAACTGGATTGCGAGCCAATTGTATAGCACTTTGACTATCACAATATAACACAGGCATCTCTTCTTTGATTCCCAAATCTGTTACTAGTCGATTAAGCCAAATTGATTCTTTGCATGCCTCTGATGCTGCAACATATTCAGCCTCTGTAGTAGACTGAGTAACACAATCTTGTAATCTAGAACGCCATGATACTGCTCCACCAGCCAATGTAAAGACATACCCTGACGTAGACCTTCGGTTGTCTAAGTCACCTGCATAATCTGAGTCTGTAAAACCCTTTACACTTAGCTCCTGACTCCCATAGCATATACGCATACTCTTTGTAGCTTTCAGGTATCTCAATATTCCTTTCACTGCCTCCCAATGTTTCTTGCCTGGGTTTGACATGTATCGCAAATGCAATGTCTAGGCGGGTAGCAATCATTGCATACATCAAACTACCCACTGCAGACGCATATGGAATCTTATCCATTTCAGCCTGTTCTTCCTCAGAAACAGGACAATCTTGTTTGCTAAGTTTCACATATGGTGGCAATGGAACACTCAATGCCTTTCCCTTCTCCATATTGAAACGTTGCAAAACCTTGTCAATATACTCTGTTTGAGATAACCAAATCAACTTCTTTGATCTGTCTCTCTCAATGCGCATACCAAGTATATGACTTGCCTCACCCATGTCTTTCATGTCAAACGATTTTGCCATCTTTGACTTCAAAGCTAAAATTTCTTCCAAGTGCTTGCCTGCAATCAACATGTCATCCACATACAAAATAAGGATCAGCCAACTGCCATCCTTAGCCTTCTTTGTATATAGACAGTGATCGAACTCACTACGTTTGTAGCCTTGAGAAAGCATAAACTTGTGGAATTTATGGTACCATGCCCTCGGTGATTGTTTTAAGCCATAAAGACTCTTTAACAACTGGCATACCCAATCTTCCTTGCCTTTCTCAACAAACCCTTCTGGCTGCTGCATGTAAATTTCCACATCTAAATCACCATGCAAGAACGTTGTCTTGACATCCATTTGGTGCAACGCCAAATCTAATATGGCAACCAATGCAAGAAAGCATCTCAATGTAGTCATCTTGACCACCGGACAGAAGACTTCATCAAAGTCAATGCCTTGTTCTTGCTTAAAGCCCTTGGCAACAAGCCTTGCTTTGTACTTTGGCTGACTATCATGAGCGGTGATCTTATACCTGTAAACCCATTTACAAGGTAGAGCCTTTTTGCCCTGTGGTAATTTAACTAGCTTCCATGTCTTGTTTTTATGGAGAGCTGTCATCTCTGAGTGCATGGCCAATTGCCAATTCTCGGAGTCCTTCATTTGCACTGCTTCCTTGTCACATGAAGGCTCATTGCAATCAGTCAACATGACATAGTTCATAGATGGAACAAACCTATCAGGAGGTCGCGTGACACGTCCAGATCTACGCACAATAGGTGGCTCAGGCTCAGCCACAACCTGTGGTTCCACTCTATCCTGTCCTTGCTCCTCTTGAGCCCTGACATTTTGTCTTGCACGTGCAGGTCCATCTTCTTGGAAGACAACTCTTCTAATCTCCTCAACCCTCTCTGGTTTAGAATGATATTTGGATTCATGTCCTTGCTCCTCTTGAGCCCTGACATTTTGTCTTGCACGTGCAGGTCCATCTTCTTGGAAGACAACTCTTCTAATCTCCTCAACCCTCTCTGGTTTAGAATGATATTTGGATTCATTAAAGTGAACATCATTGCTGCGGACAACCTTTCTGGATTCGGGATCCCAAAGTCTGTACCCCATCTCACCAGAAGTACCATAGCCTAGAAAGATGCACTTTCTACTCTTTGGCTCAAGTTTGTTCCTAAATTCCTTTGGAACGTGAGTATATGCCTCACAGCCAAAGACTCTGAGATGCTTGTATGAGGGCATTTTGCCTGACCATACCATCTCTGGCACTGAATCCTTCTGCAAAACCTTGCTAGGAGATCTATTTACAAGATGAACAGCTGTTGATACAGCTTCAGCCCAAAACCCATTTGGCAGCTGTGCATTAGACAACATACTTCTGACCTTCTCTTGTATGGTCCTATTCATCCTCTCAGCAACACCATTTTGAGGAGGATTGTAAGGAGCAGTAAGTTCACGTTTTATACCTTTTGACTCACAAAAGTCCTGAAAGGCCTTTGAAACATACTCTCCACCATTGTCAGTGCGTAAGCATTTAAGCTTCTTGCCACTCTGATTCTCCACAAGTGTCACAAACGTTTTGAAAACACTAAACGCTTCATCCTTGTTCTTGAGAAAGTAAACCCATACTTTTCTCGAGTAATCATCTATAAATGTCATAAAGTAAGAAGCTCCCCCTAGAGATAGGTTAGGCATAGGTCCACACAAATCACTATGAACAAGTGCCAACTGTGTATCTCTTCTACTGCTTCTATGCTTATGTGGCTGCTGTGTTTGCTTACCATACAGACAATGTTCACAGAATTCAAAATCATTAAATGAAAAGCCATGCAAATAACCAGAACGAGACAAGATTTCCATTCCCTTCTTGGACATATGTCCTAACCGGCTATGCCACAAAGAAACGTTCGGCTGCTCGATTACATTGATTACATTTTTAGAGACATTTGATACATAAATCATGTAAAGTCTTCCAGACTTTACTCCATGTGCTACTGTCATAGAACCCTTGGATATCTTCCACATGTTCTGTCCAAAAGTGGTGACGTAGCCAGCATTATCAAGTAAACCTGTGCTGATCAAGCTCTTTGTAATTGCGGGAACATGTCTCACATTCTTTAGCGTGAAAGAAGAGCCATTCTGAAACTTCAATTGTACATCTCCAACACCTAAGATCTCACATGTCTGCCCATTGCCTAGCCGAACATGATCTTTAGTGGTCACATAAGAGGTAAACCACTCCTTGTTTGGAGACACGTGAAGTGATGCCCCTGAGTCTATAATCCAGTCACTCAGTGCATTTCCATCAGATGCTGTAAGAAGAGCTGAGTCCATTGTATTCTTCAAGAAGTAGATGTCTCCTGACACTAGACTGTCATCCTCTGCAACAGTGTTTGTCACATTTATTTCTTGAATCTTCATTGAGGACTTGTTCTTCTCACCATGGTCTTCAGCTTTCTCTTTGCCTTTTTCTGCTTTCCATTCTCTGCAGTCTCTTTTCATGTGACCCTTCTTGCCACAATGGTAGCATTCTATGTCACTCTTGCCTTTAGCACTGCGGGACTTGCTACGAGACTGATTCCTCTTTCCACCTTTGTACTTTTCTTTGGTCCTTCCCCTGACAACTAAGGCTGTTCCTTTGCCTTTGTCCATTGTCTTTCTATTGGTTTTTTCAGTAAGCAGACTTCCTTCTACACCTGCTATGTTCAAACCATCTGGAGGTGCAGAATTACTCAAAGCTGTGCGAAAAGTGTCCCAACTTTCCGGCAATGTGATCAACAGGAACATAACTCTAACAGGTTCATCAAATTTGACACCTTGAGTTGACAACTGACTGTAGATTGTGTTGAATTCATTCAGATGATTGGACATAGGTGTCCCTTCTTTCATCTTCAAGTCAACAAGCTTCTTAAGCCACTATACCTGTGAAGCTGCACTCTGCTTCTCATAAAGATCACTCAGCTTTAACCATGCTTGATAAGCCGACATCTCGTCTGCTACATTGAAGTAAACGCTTTTTGCCAAAGTTAGCATAATGGTAGAAAGTGCCAATTCATCCATTTCGCTCCATTCATCTTCGTCCATATGTTCTGGTTTTATCCCCTTGAGCTTTATAGGTTTTATCTGCTTCTTTTGTACCAACACGTGCCAAATCTGCTTCTTCCACAATGGGAAATTGGTTCCATCCAGCTTCTTGATATTGTAAAGAGCAGTGTCCTGTGATCCAGCCATAACTACGCTTCACAGTGGTTTACTTTCCTGGGAAAAATTCGGCAGAGTTTCCCCTGTAAATTGACCTCTGAACCAATATCAACCTGTCAAATGAACCAAGAAAGCTTCAGATTCTACATAAATTTCGGCAGAGTCTCCTTTGTAAAATGGCTCTGGTGTACTCAAAAAACAAACCAAAAAACAGCTCAAAAAACACTGTCTCTCTGACACTGTAAGCTGCGGGTAAACCTGTCCTACACCTGTACTGTCTCTGACTGTCCTGTCACTGTCCTGTAAGCATAGACTGCGACAATGCCTCAACTGCAGTAAAGCAAAGATGCAATCCCAACTGTCTAACTCACAGTCAATACATCCTAGCTGCCTATCTAAGGGTGCTCGAGGGATCGCTCCAAGACCTGTATCACCGAAAGGATCTCAACATTCGAGAATCCCCCAGCTCAATAAAACCTCACTCGACCCTCAACAAAAGGCTGCAGTAAATCTGACAGTACATAGACTTTCCACAAAGTCATACATCCACAAATTTCCCACTATATGCTGTAACCGCTGTGGCGGTTGTTTGCTGCGTGACTCACAGCCAACAAACCCTCAACAAACATACATCATCTCTGACAATACATCCCATGTGGAAGTACCTGCAATGTCAGGATGAAATCTGGAATATCAAGCAGCAAACACAAGCTACCTGATGAACTAGTGGATGTCGTCTACAGTCTGTGTGTAGATGCGCCCGTGTCGTATGTGACACGCCTCCAAGAACTGTGAGCCGTCCTTCGATGTGTAAACAACCACAAATCAACACTCTGGGAGTGTCGATATCCTCAGCACCTGCAGTCGTAGGCCGAAAACCCCAAATTTGCAGAGTCGGATCTGCACCCGCCGAGACCACGTAGTCGAAAATGGCCTGCGCAGACCTTTGTCGAAGCCGAACGGTGGCCTGTCGAATTTCACTCCAATCTGAGCTGGTGACTCTAGCCTCCTGCAGTGCTGCCCCGAGCCTCGATCTGAGCTCTGATACCAGTTGAAGGAGTACGAGCGAAAGTGCGACGCGAGAGAGAGTGCGAGAAGAAGAGCACGACGATATGGTGAACTCACTCTACTGTAATGTGTAGAGCATAGTGAGTTCTTATTAGGTTTTTACAAAAGAACATGTGTACATACCTGGCGGCCCGCCCACTTACCTGGGCGACCACATTGGGCTTTATACCCCAACAACACAAAGTGTGCTTCCCTAGAGCTCTCCAACAACAAATTCTAACAATTCTACAACAAGCACCACCTTGACCTACATGGCAATGGATAAAAAGGAAATAAAAATCCAGAACTAATTTTCCAAAAAATCTTACTATTGGTTTCCACCTATAACCATTCCATGACAACCATACCAAGCAACACGTCCGCACGCATAGTTGGTATGTAACAGAGAAGATTAGTGGTGAATGAAAACGAGAGAGACTCCATGATAAACTCCAAATTGCTTCTTTTAGCCCAATTAGCACTATACCACACTTCATTGTGGAGATATACAACAAAAATAATGTCACAAAGGGACTTTGTAGACCACTTTTGCAACTACTATTTTGACCATCAATCTAGTGTTGTAGCTTCCATCTTTGTATTGAAGTCTAAGCACTACACACTAGCCCTTCTTACATGGTGCACGTCCTTGAATATATGTCATGGCATAAAGATTTCATAAGTTGCATTGTGGTGTGAGCATTCTTGAGTTGCTTGCTATGCATTCCATGGCTACTTTATGTGTGTTGAACAATTAGAAGTGTGCATTTTGAAGCCACATAATTGCACGCTTTCTAGTTTGTCCCACGTGCGTGCACTCTTGTTAAGAGAGGGAGAGAAGAGGAAGCAAGAGATTAGCCCTTCCATAGCCTCTCTTTTTGAGCTTCCATTATTGGTGGGAATTCCACGTATTGACAATTTAGTTATTAGCAGTCTTGTGTATGTCACGATGTCATGCTAAAACAACCACACAACACTTGTAAGATTGCCCTTAGTGTTCAATGACACCTCAAGTGCATACTTGATTTTCTTGAGTCATTGAAAGGAGCCAAGAAAACCTAATCGCTTTACGTGGTTAAACCTTGGTTTGTGTGCAATGTTCCCTATGGAAATCGCAATACAATTGATATTACAATATCAGGCTAAAGAATTTGAGTAAACTTCAATTTGGGTTACAATATGGACTAGAAGAGCTTCACCTAATTGCTCATAGACAAAAGAAAGAACCTTAATCTTGATCTACAATATGAAGGTAGGTAGGCCCAGAGCGCTTCTATTGATATGGCTTACTTTGATTCCCCTCACATGGAAGCCTAATGCATCCAAAAGGCAAAAAGACACTAGAAGAAGAGGTAGCAATTAAGAGGTTGAAGCTATATCAAAATAGCAAATTGCAATTGTATAGTTAGTGTATGTGTGTGTGTGTAGTGGTGTACATTACTAAAAAAAACAGTGTGTGTAGTGGTGAGTGTGCACTTTGTGGATGCCAACAAGGGTCGCATGGATTGAAAATATTCAAGAAAGGCATATCTGGCCTGCAAGCTTCAATTTGGTTTTTCTCCACTCCTAGTATAACCTTAAAGCTTCCAATTAGTTTTGTTGTATACCAATTAATCATCGTGGGTATTCCTTGAAGCACTTCATCATTCTCATTATTCCATCGTTAGCCCAAAACATTTTAAGGTACTAAAGAGATACACTATTATAGAAGTTTTCGATTAAATTGGACAAGGAGAGACAAATAAACTTTGGGAAAATTTAGGATTGAAGTTTTTAACCACCAGTACTTGCATTTTCTCTAATTACTCAAACATAAACACTATAATTGTTTACTCTACAAATGCGTGAAGCCTATAGATAAGGAATCCTAAAGATATGGGTGCAATCTACACAACACCACATTACCGTATCTCCTAGTGCACCATGTATTTATTCTTTATTACTACTTATTCACAACTATTAAAGAAAATAATCAATAATGGCTGAAGTTGATTGGTCGTGTGTGGTGTGCGTTGCTCATAGATCATGCCCAACATGGATCCTTGCCCTTCTGTGGATATTCAATAGATGTTGCTGTGAAATTTGTCACCAACCTTGAGCAATTAACCTTGTGATTATAAGGTCACGGCCCCTTGAGCTAAGCTATTCCCATAAATTGTTGGAGTATTTTAAACATTTCATCACTAGCCTATAGCCTTATACCTTATGCTTGTAAGGTCGAAGCCCTTCTAGCTGGGGGCCAATCACATATACAATCGAAGTATTTAAAATATTACATTATGATATTGTGTGACACTCAAGGTGCCCAAGTTGTTTTTTCAAGGCTTGTGTGAAGTCCGTGTCTTGATAGGGGCACAAACTACCTCGAAAAGGCCAATCAAGCATGATGCATTATCTAAGAGGGCTCCCCCATAAAACCATATATATTGAATGGACCTCTATGTGTGTTGAGCATGCTGCAAAGACTGTATGCGCCGAGTGTACTGATGCTGTGTGCTCAAACAACCATTGCAAGCTAGTGCAAAAGGCTATACAAACATGTGGGGGGTGGTGGAAGCACCTCCCAACAAAAAACTTGTAGCATTGTGCCGGTTATGCTTCAAGCTATGCTAGCGATGCTTTAGGCTATGGGCACATGATCCTCACGCAATAGGCCGCTCAGGCCTGAGGTCCACCTTTAAAGGGCCTTTGTAGTATGGGAGGCCCAAGGTCCACCTTTAAAGGGCCTTTGTAGTATGGGAGGCCCAAGGTCCACCTTTAAAGGGCCTTTGTAGCATGGGGGAACCCTCCATAACTAAATTTGCAAATGTGGCTTTGAAATAGGTAGCCGCATCTGCGATCACATCGACGATCATGTAAACCTCAGAAAATAGCGTGAAAAGAAATTCCGGACTATTGATTGGTTCGCCGTTCGAGATTGTCTATTTAATAATAGGACAATAAAGAGAGGTCAAAATCAAAGCTGCTCTTTTTCCTGCAGATTCTGTCGATTTCGATCAAAACTTGCAGCACCGCCCCGAGGAGGGAGTGCTGGCCTCTTGCAGAGAAGAGCGAGCAACACCATCGCCAAGTGCAACTGTTTTGGAAGAGCTGAAGAGGGGAGCAGCAGTAGGGATTCGAGTCTCGCATGTGGGAGCTAGTGCATTTTGCCTGGCGAGAAGGCAGGAGGAATCGGCCATACAAGCACAGGTTTTCCTTACACCCCATTCATGAGGAGATATTTTACCGTGATCTTCCGAGGGTTGTTGCCACTACGGTTTACCTAGCTCCCCCGAGATAATGCAGAAAGGGGGATCTATTGAATGCAGATGCTTCCCCATCCACTGATTTGGATTCTCAGAAAGTGACAGCCCTTGTTCCACTTCATTGGATATAGGAACCCATCTACACTATTCGCCAGATGCTAAAGGTTTCTGCATTGTCGGAGAAACATTTTGAAGCAATTATTGCTGCTGAAGTTATCTCAATTTGGGCCTTTGGCAAATTCTGAAAATCAATGCTGCTGTGAGTTTTTCACATCTTGTAGTTATGGGATCTCGTTTTGGCTACAAGACCAAGCAGAGGACTTACGCAGCCCATGCACATGTTGATAACATGGTTCCTCTAGCTTCTCTCTTGAAACTAGAACTTGAAAATGATAAAATAGAGAGCCCGATTATTCGACATGGCGAGGCTTTTCAGACTAAGAAAGGAGAAGACTTTACTCTGACCAAAACTGATTGCCACCGAGTTGAAGGAGATTTATCATCGTCTTTTGCAGTCTTTGGGGTATGCCTCTTTACTTGTGTTTGCTCTATCTTTTTTCCCCCCGCTAGGGTGTGTGTGTGCGTGTGTGTGTAAGAAATACTTGACATGTCGTTGTGTGGAGTGGAGTCAGTTGTGTGGTTGTTCATGGGCGTTTAGAACTCTCTCTGGATACAGTATCCAAAGTATTATTCGTTTGTGAGCCAATAAACTTTGTATATTCTCTTACCTCGGGCATAATTGATTATTCCCACCGTGTTTCCAATTCCTCAACAATATTTTTGTTCTGTCTTTTATATACCACCTTGACGGTTTTTAAAAGTTGGTGATTATGTGCATAAATATATGGTCCTCTTTGTGGTGAACTGCAATTGGATAGATTGATGCGTAAAAGAGGGTCTGCTAAGAATGTGTAGCTTGTTGTAAACACTCACACTTGTACAGATCTTTGTAGATTTATATACTGGGCATTTATTTGAGTATGTTAGGGCAAACCTTTTCTCAGATTTTTGTCACTTTCTTAACGACATCAGTGAGTTATGTCCAGTTGTTCATGACAAATATGTCGATCTTTATGTTCAAAAGAATATCGATTCAATATTACTTTTCTTGTTTGAACGAATTTTTACTGTGAGTTTTATCTATTATTTAGTGGAGGATCAACAGAATGAATGTACCAGTCTATGATTCTCTCTGTACTTTTAACTGCTCTTTTGTCAGTATTCTGAAAACAGTTTAATTATGGCTGGATAAGTGTTTTCGAAGCATATTCATATGTCTTCTTTCTGCGCCTCCATCTCCTTTTTCATAGTGGAAGCTGATGAGAGTCCTTTCATCTCTCCTTACTTATGACGCCCAGACACTTTTTTCTCTCTGGAGATTTTCCTGTCCTGGCATTTCTATTTTCCCAGTTCTGGGCAATGAGCCATTCTACACAGTTTTCAGTTTTATGGCTTTGTGCCTGGTTATGATGCTATTGTAGAGTCTCTAGAGATACGCCTGTTTTGGGCATCTGCAGGGAATTCAGCGATGGAAATGCAGCCCTGTTTTTCTAGTTGCTAGCTATAAAAAAGAGAAGAAAAAAAGAAAGATAAAAAATTACCAGAGGCCATAGTCTGTCTATGAGACAAACTAATAGTTGCAACTTTCAATGTCCTCTAGATTTCAGGAAAATTAAAATAAAGGACAATATACGAATGTATATGTCACGTGACACATCCAACCCTATGTGTCCGTGGATAAGCTACAGCATGACCAGGGTTCAGTTAGTCAAGTCAGTCTAGATTTAGAAGTGTTCTGGCACTTTTGTGAGTCTGATCGTAGACCGTGCATGACCAGACACTTAGTGTAGATGCATATCCTCTAGTTGCACACAACATTCCCATCAGAATTCATCGAAATCCTTCAGGGGAATTTTCTAGTGTATTTGACCTATTTTTCCTATTTTTGACCAGAACCTCACTTTGAAAAGGAGGGGATGTCACGTGACACATCCAACCCTATATGTCCGTGGACAAGCTACAGCATGACCAGGGTTTAGTCAGTCAAGTCAGTCTAGATTTAGAAGTGTTCTGGCACTTTTGTGAGCCTGTTCGCAGACCGTTCATGACCAGACACTTAGTGTAGATGCATATCCTCTGCTTGCACACAGCATGATCATAAGCATTCCCATCAGAATCCTTCAGGGGAATTTTCCAGTGTATTTGATCTATTTTCCCTATTTTTGACATTTTTCACTTATTAATTTAAGTGACTTTTGTTGGAAAGTAGGTAGGGCAAATTGAGTAAGTTTGTATATCAGCAAACCTAGACTAGCACTAATTGGCAGAAGAGGAAGCAAGAGCACCATCGCTCAATAGGAAACTTCTCAGCAAGATCCCCTTGGTGGCATTTTTCCTCCAAGAAAGAACCTCACCTTCACCTAGCGTTTTTCATCAAGGCATCATCGCCAGGACAACCTCAGTCCTAGCGTTTTTAGCAAGGCATCATCGCCAGACAACCTCAGCCCCTAGCGTTTCCAGAACCCCAAATCGCCCTCCATTTGCATGGCGTTTTCAGCAGATAAAGCACCAACAGGTTTCAGCCGTTGATTACCTAAAGACCAACAGATTTCAGCCCGCAAAGACCAGCCCCCATCAGCGTTTTTGGTTCCAGACATTTT
Source organism: Adiantum capillus-veneris (assembly GCF_014529385.1). Lineage (NCBI taxonomy): Eukaryota > Viridiplantae > Streptophyta > Polypodiopsida > Polypodiales > Pteridaceae > Adiantum > Adiantum capillus-veneris. The sequence continues at coordinate 157,702,985 of NC_140936.1, read as the reverse complement.
CAGCCATTAGCGTTTTTGGGACAACAACAGTTTTGCATAAGATTTCAGCCAGTAGCGTTTTTGGACAGCAGTACAAGAGCATCAGTTTTCAGCCCTTAGATCTGTCTCGTCATCCCCATCGTCGTCATCGACCTAGCCTAGACTTGCATCAGTCACATGCATCCACTTTGTACCAGTTTGTGCAATCAATAGTAGACCACTCTCGCCAACGAGAGTGGGGCCTTCGGAGGAGGGTTTTACAACGTTTCTGGTGTCGTATTCTCTTCTCTCTCTATCTCTCAGTCTCATACACTTGCACGCATAGTGTCCATTCACTTTGTTTGTGATCATTGTCACCTGTAACTTTCAATTAGTGTTTTTAAACACAAGTTGAATGGGTACTGTGTGGTGCTTGACTTCCCCATAACCTTTCAGCTTGCATTTTGAAACGCAAGTTGAAACGGTATGGTGTGGTGCGCTACATCAAAAATCACTTTCTTCACCTGCGTGCTGAGACTTTTCCTCTCACCAAGTCCTTTGAGCTTGCATTGCACTCTCTCATTAAGAACGGAAGGCTCTCCCTTCCATAAGAACAAAAGGAACCTTGAGCACAGTTTGGAGCACTCATTTGAGCAAAGTTCAAACATTCATTCCGCTGCACCTTACATTGGTATCAGAGCTTTGGCAGTGTTCTGTATAACTCAAGGAAAGAACCACAAGAATTTTTTTGCTTGTTGAGGTCGCACGAACCCAAGTTCACTTGGGCGTGTTGATTCCTAATCGTGTTTTTGAAGAGTGACAGGAATCCTAGGAAAGAAGGGCTTGTCCAGCCTCCCCTTGTGCCTCTTTTCACTCATTGAGAGCGGACCGTGCACTTAGCGGCCGGCCAATTGACGTGAGGTGGGAAAAAGCAACCTTGGTGTGAGCGCAAGGCCGCCAAGAGGTGCGCCCGCGGAAAAGAGCAGAACTCGGGTGAAGAGAAGATCCTTCTCTAACATAGATTGCAAGCAAAAGAAGACCCTCAAGAACCTCAAGACCTCAAGACCCTCAAGAACCCAAGACCCCAAGAACCCAAGTTCCTCGTGAACTTAAGTACCAAAGATCATAGTGCATGGTCATCATGTAACCGGCCTGTTAACTTCAAAAAGGGGTAGACTTTACTTCAAACCTTGATTTAGCTTTCACCCATTATTAGTCGTCTATTTTACCTGTGCTATAATGACACAAGAGAGGGGAATGGGATACAGATGCTAGAATGCATCTGTATGCGAGTCAGACACTAGATTGTCCCCTAAATAAGCGCCCCCTTTCGGTATTTCTTTATACTTTGAGAGGGTAAATTTACAAAGTAGAGTCGTGGGAATCCTTTGTCTATATCCAACTAGATACCACTTGATTTGGCCAAATTTCGGCAGCATAACAGCCCCAAAACTTGCGCGAAACCAATTCCCCTGCTGGAACTCACTTCCACTGGCATAAACCCTTTGATTCCAACTCAAAAAGAGCAATTACAGCTCGCTGGAATTTCTGGTTTTTCACTTGTTTTGAGCCCCAACACTTCTCAGAAGTGTTCTCTGACAATTGGGCACTGTTTCCAATGCATCTGGCATCCATACAGCTGTAAAACAGTAAATTTCAGACCGCTGTATTTTCTGGTTAGGACCTGTTTTTGACCTAATTTCAGCTGTCAACTGTCCTTGCACTGTTCCCAATGCCTTGGACTACGTGCCCCTTGATTCTGGCATGATTCCGAGCACAAAACAGTCCCAAAACAGCCCAAAATCAGCACTAAAACAGTGCTGATTTTTGTGTGTTTACTTGAGAGGTTATCACCCTCTCGTTTCCCTGCTTTGGAGTAGCAGTTAGCTACTCCCGTTCCTGTTCAGGGAGGCTCTTGCCTCAGCAATAGAGCATCAAACCACAAGACTGTACATGGTCAATCTGATGAGCCCACTAGAGGGGCATAACCATAAAGAATAGGGGAGAGAGAGAGCAGTGAGAGGTGTGCAGGTCATGACATCCTGCACCTCACTGTACATAGAGGGTAAGCGAGCACTCCATTGAAGCTCTCCCACCTGTGACAGCACTCAAAAACGAGCTCACAGCTAAAAATCACGTTTTTGCCTTCTCTTTAAGTAGTAAACCGGCCTCAGAGTGCCAAGTGTCACTCATTTGTGCATTTTCCCGCTTTAGATCCTCGGGTCTAAAAATATCTCACCTGCAGCCTCTGTTGACTTGGCCACAGAGTAACAAAATGATCCCCATGTCAAACTACACGTAATGACGCGAAGACATTTTGCCGTCCAAAAATAGGAGTCCCTAAAATTTAGGAGTTTCTGCCATTACATTCTTCTAGGTCATCTGACCCTCTTTGTACACTGCAGCCACACCCAGAACTGAAATGTAGCCTATGTAGCAAAGGATTCCGCTTTGGCTGGCCAATGACCCCACTGTGGCTAACCATAGTCCTTGTCCAACCTTAGTGCTCTTTGGACTCTCTCTGAACAGTTCCACACTGCCTATGCAACGCAGGGCAGTTAGATTTCCAGAGGGGTGTTTCCAAAAGGTAAAACAAACGAAATTCCCCAAAGAAAGAGAAAATAAACAAAAATGGAAATGCCACTGGCCGGTGACACATCACCCGAAGCGGAATGGATACTTTGCATACAGGTGATGAGCATGAGAGAGGCGACGAAGAATTTTTTCCACCAGGAGGTTTTTCCGACCCTCCCCCTTCTCCATCTACGCCACGAATTATACCAAATCCTATGGAGGCGATGGTCAAGTCGATGTTGGACATGATGGCACAACAACAAGAAGCGAATCGAGAAGTGACTCGAGTTGCACTGGCACAACAAGAAGCGAATTGCGTTGCGCTGGCACAACAAGAAGTGATTCGCATTGTCTTGAAACGCGAGCGCGAAGATCGAAATGAAAGAAATGCAATACAACAAGAAGCGACTCGCATTGCCTTGGAACGAGAGCGCAACGAACGAAAAGAAAGAAGAGCACAAAGAAAGGAGGAAGCCGAAGCAAGATGAGCGGCTTTGGAGGTCGATCGGGAGGTTCAAAGAGATCTCTGCACTCAAGGATTGGTTCGACAAGTTCTTGCCTCGAAGTCTGAATCAACCAAAGATGCTGGTAGTTCCTCACGTGGCGCAAGGCGAGATGCGGACTCCAACAACTCAGTCACAGAGAAGTTGACTTTCAGTAAGTACGATGGTAAGATGGATACTACGGTTATTCATTCTTGGTTGCATCAATTTAATGCTTATTTTGCGACAACTAAGAAGACAGGAAATAACAAGGTTTTGACGACAGCTATCTACCTTGCCGGTGATGCCATCAATTAGTACCATGCATGGCAAGAGGCACAGTTAGCCGCGCACCTAGAGGAAGCCGACGAATTCACGCCCCTTTGCTTCAATTGGGTTGATTTCCAAGATAAGCTCAAGACGCGGTTTATGCCACCTCAGTACCTCGCACGATGAAGGACGATTGGCGCGCTCTCAAGCAAAATGGTATGTCGGTTATGTTTTTCTCTAATCATGTTTTGTAGCTCGGCACTCAATTACGCAAATCGGATGCGGAGCGCAAGGAGGCATTCCTTTATGGATTGGACGAGTATATCAAGTATGATGATCCAATCGATCTCAACAAGGCGGTAGCGATTGCTCTCGCAGAGGAGATGAAGCACAACAAAGGAAAACCTAAGGAAAACAATACTTCTCAAGGAACCCCTCAGAATTCTCAGAACACGCAGAATGGTAAGAACTGTAAGAATGGTAACTCTTCTAGCCCTTCTTCCTCTAATTCCTCGGAAAAGAACTCTAACAATGAACCTAAGGGTAAGGCTAACACAATTGCTAAACCTAAGGTTACTCCATATGAAAAGGTAGCAAAAGGATTTTTAGGAGGATAGATCACGTCGGAGGAGCAAAGCACGTTGTTTTCATTGTTGTGCTTCACGTATGGTCAAGAGATTGTGGAGTATACAGATGCATACACTACCTTGGGATAGTCTTCACTGTGCCGAGGTTTTCTTTGGGGAGAGCAGCAAAGACTAGACTGACCAGAGCTTATGCGGCCTTGGGAGGCTTGGAGAGGATGTGTTCGCAGGTTCAGTTCCAGGAACCTCGGACAAAGTTATGGCTCTTTGATACTTTAGTAGCCTCAGCTATGATGTATGGGGTACAGGTATGGGGACCTTCTGTAGGCCAGGATGGTTGGAGACGTATGGAGAGGCCCTTGGTATCTATGATCTCCCGATTGATTAGAGCCAAGGCCTCCGTACCTCACGCGATCATTCGAGCAGAGCTAGCTGCCCCCCCCATGGAGATTGAGGCGCTTACCAGATCAGTGTCCTTTGTGCACAGCCTATGGGATACTACTAGAGACAGATATGCTAGATTGGCCCTTGAGTCTTCCAGACAGTTAGCTCTACAGGGGGACACTTCATGCTGGTATGCACAGATGACTTCATGGTTTCAGACGCATGGCTTCACCATGGACAGGTTGCCCCCTTTCCAGTATTCTCTTCAGGCACCCTCGCTGTCTCTTACACGGGTGGAGATCACTAGACTCATTCGTCAGGACCTGATCCAGCTCGACACCAGGAGGACATGGATAGAGCCGCCTCAGGAGTTGAGCACGAAGATGGCTTTCTATAGAGAGCATCTTCTCCACCTCACAGGAGATGGGTTTGTGATTCGACCCAGCTACATGGACACACATATGTCTCATGGTTTGCGTTGTGCCATTGGTCAGATACGCACATCCTCACATCAGCTCGAGATTGAGACCGGTAGATTCAGAGGGATACCAGCAGACAGCAGGATATGCCGATTATGCCAGAGAGAGCCAGAGACAGAGTTGCACTACATATGTCATTGCACAGTGTTCTATGAGATACGGGGGCGTTTCCACTGCTTATTCAGAGAGGGTTTTGGTCCTCTATCTAGGGTCATGAGTTATGAGGATCAGAGATGTCTTGGACTATATCTACTTGAGTTACACAGGTATAGAGACACTTTACTGGGGAGAGCTAGAGAGAGGCAGTCCCAGAGACACATTACAGATTTCTTTTCACTAGATATGGGACAGCCAGAGGAGCAGCCACCACTGCAGAGCTCGTCCCACACTCATTCGACCACTACTGGCACTCTCATCGACCGAGCATTGGAGCTACAGAGATACAGACGACCGCGACTGAGGAGAGGAGCTACACAGCATCGACGGAGACTACAACAGAAGATTCGAGCCATACTCTCTCGACATCCAGAGTGCAGATGAGGATGGATCCTCACCATTTCTTCCATCTTTGTTTCACACACTGTTACATCCAGTTTACCGGGTACCTATTGTATCAGCTGCTACACCCACGTAGTTTTAGATTGTAGTAGTAGTAGTAGTATTTTGTTCCACTTCTAGTTCTTTTGTACCCAGACATGGTATTAGATTCACTATTTTGTAACTGATTGGTCTCATAGGTCATTTTGGCCTTTTGAAGACGTTAATATAACATTTCATTTCATTGTCACATTAAGGGTCACATAAAAAGAACATGTCCTAAGCTTGACTCTAATGGATCTAAAGAATCCACAGAACCCACTTCTTCTGTCAATGCAATCAATGACAACACGAGTGTGCCCCAAGTTTCTCATGACCCTCCCATTGATGAGTCTCTCATTAAATGTTATGGTCGTATGACGGGGCAGCGTTTTGTCATATTGTTTGACCCAGGCAGTATGCATGATGTGATCAGTCCCTCTCTTGTTGAGAAAGCCCGCCTAGAGGTTAGTTTGAATCTCCTCTTCAGGTCTCTGGCTTCGCTCCCGGTATGGACTCTCTCATCACGGAAGAGTGCCTTGATGTGTTGTTTACAGTTCAACAAGCTGCTTTCCGTAGAAAACTTTTTGTCTCTCCTCTCTAAGGATGTGATATGATTTTGGGCATTCGATGGTTCCGTGAGCATAACCCTCTCATTGATTAGGCGGAAAATACGTTCACTTTCAATGCCAAAAGTGACTCTCCCATTGTTATTCGTAGAGAGCAAGTTGTTCATTCTCCATCTCTCATTGCTAATGTGCAGGTGAAGATTGAACGGATTCTGGAGAAGGAGACTCTCTCAGTCTCTTCTTCTCCAAAGCATGATGAGTTAGTTGATGCTTTTTCTAGCGAAGCTAACCTCGTTGCAGATTCGATCAATCACGAAGGATCGATCTTGGCTCTCGAGCCTAGGTCCAAAGCATCCCTTTAGGAAGAACCGATCTTGGCTCTCGAGCCTTGGTTCAAAGAACCCTCACAGGAAGTATTATGTGTTCGCATGATTCATACGCACGCATTGTTCGAGTGTTTCATTCGTGATTGGTTCCTGTATTTTCGTCAGTGTCTTTATGTGATCCCTTTTACTAGGCATGACATTTGTTCGTTGAGCACGTTTCACTCATGAATGAGCACGAATGTATGCGGATTGTTCATGAAAAGCTGAAAAGTATGCATTCAAGGACGTCACACTCCATGTCTCTTCCTTGGCATGACACATTTGTAGAAAGAGCACATGAAAGTATGAGCACCAAGCATGGCTATTTTTGTTGTGAATTGCCACAATTGATTGCTTTAGATCAGAAGAGCAAGATTCGATCTCATTGTTTGCGTGTGTGTGGTGAACGGTTTGGCACTCTGTTTCTTTGGTCATCTACATTGCATGCAGAGTCTTTTAGGAAGACGAGATTTTTTCTAGTCACTTTACATGGAATAGGTATGTTCATGGTTTTGTGTTGGAAATGGTTTCAGGAGATTTCAGCCATGGAGATTCTTGAAGAAGAAAGAAGCAGGACTCTAGACGAAGTTGAAGCATCGAAGGAGCCAGTGAAGACTTTGTCGCTCTCGGCGCGGCCCAAAGAAGCAAGCTTTGCAGACCTTTCCGAAGTTCACGTACCGCACGACCCACACATCAGAGTGGGCCGGCGAAGAGTCCCTTCCAGGATTCTGGATGGTATTGGCGATCTCCCTCGACGCCATACAGTTCGGTACCGGTACCTCACTTTGAAAAGGAGGGGATGTCACGTGACACATCCAACCCTATATGTCCGTGGACAAGCTACAGCATGACCAGGGTTTAGTCAGTCAAGTCAGTCTAGATTTAGAAGTGTTCTGGCACTTTTGTGAGTCTGTTCGCAGACCGTTCATGACCAGACACTTAGTGTAGATGCATATCCTCTAGTTGCACACAACATGATCATAAGCATTCCCATCAGAATCCTTCAGGGGAATTTTCCAATGTATTTGATCTATTTTCCCTATTTTTGACATTTTTCACTTATTAATTTAAGTAACTTTTGTTGGTTTTGTTGGAAATTAGGTAGGGAAAATTGAGTAAGTTTGTATATAAGCAAACCTAGACTAGCACTAATTGGCAGAAGAGGAAGCAGGAGCAACATCGCTCAATAGGCAACTTCTCAGCAAGATCCCCTTGGTGGCGTTTTTCCTCCAAGCAAGAACCTCACCTTCACCTAGCGTTTTTCATCAAGGCATCATCTCCAGGACAACCTCAGCCCTAGCGTTTTCAACAAGGCATCATCGCCAGACAACCTCAGCCCCTAGCGTTTCCAGAACCCCAAATCGCTCTCCATTTGCATGGCGTTTTCAGCAGATAAAGCACCAACAGGTTTCAGCCGTTGACCACCTAAAGACCAACAAATTTCAGCCCGCAAAGATCAGTCCCCATCAGCGTTTTTGGTTCCAGACATTTTCAGCCATTAGCGTTTTTGGGACAGCAGTAGTTTTGCATTAGATTTCAGCCAGTAGTGTTTTTGGACAGCAGTACAAGAGCATCAGTTTTCAGCCCTTAGATCGGTCTCGTCATGTGTCACAAAGTGATGACGTGGCTACCGACAATAGAAACCCTAATTTCTGCCAGAAGTCCTAAAAATCCTGCAAACCCTAATTTTTGTCAAAAACCCTAATTTTATAAAAACCCTAATTTTTGGAAACCCTAACCCTAATTGCTGGCTGAAACCCGAACTGGCTGGAAACCCTAATTTCTGGCACCAGTGCCACGTGGCAGCAGGTACAGATTTTCGGGATTTGTCGAAGCAAAAAGCAGCTGCAAGGGCGACACAATTCTTGCTTTATTTTTGCTACGCAAGGATTTGGAGAGAGAAAAAGAGTTGACTTGCTTTTATTTTAATTGCTCTCTTGAGAGAGAGGGAGATTGCTTTTTGAACTGAAAGCTTTTTGGGGCTCTGCTTTTGGGCATCCCTTGTAATCTTTTTATATGCGGTGAGGGCCTCACTTCTCAGAGCATTTGGACGCAGAGTCTGAGAGTGAAATACTAACCGCTCTTTGTAGTTTGACATTGATTTAATACATAAAGAAATACCGAAAGGGGCGCGAGTCTTTGGGGCCAATATTTCTAGGCACGGAACTCCGCCGGGCCAGCGCAAATCTATTGTGATTTGTGAATTGTTTTGAAGTGGTTATTTGGTGCTGTCCCGATTGATTCTTGACTTGGAGTGTCCAAGTCTGTTATAGAGCACGGCCGATTTCTCCTCTACGGGAAATCCGATCGCCAATTTTTTTTTCCGTGGCACCTATGGCTTCACGCAAGGATCAGTCGACTCCCTCTGCATCTGGAGATGCGGGCAGGGATCACAACGAAGATTCAGACAGAGAGTATGGCCCGCCTCGGCCTACTCAGGCGGAGCAAAGAGAGATGAAGCGTCGTCAATCGATTGGCAATGCAACGAAGATGATGCTCAGTTTTGCAAAGGATCTGAAATTGGCAAAATGTATGAGCGAGACTTCTTTTCAGGAAGTGCATGCGCAGTGGCAGCAAACCACTACACCACCCCTGAAACCCGCTCTCAAGAAACCTTCTGATCACAAACAATATTCAGAGAAGGAATTACAGTGGTTGATGCACGGATTGCTTTGACGCGCAAAAGAAAGCCAAAAAGCACGGTAAAAAGTAGAAGAAAAGTATTGACTTCCCGGGATATTTGGGTCGTTAGTCGACTTTTGACAAGGCAAAGAAACAGAAGAAGCGTGTTCGATTTGAAGGAGTACCCAGTTCTTCTTCTTCTTCTTCTTCTGACAGTTCTTCTAGCTCTTCAGATTCGAGTGAAGAAGACAGAAAAGGTAAAAAGCGAAGCAAGAAACAAAGCTTCGGAAAGGGCAAGAAGGCAAAGAAGGCTAAATCTCGCCCAGAGACTGACAGTTCTATTGAGGACTCGTCTACAGACAGCTCAGATTCTGATGACGGAAACTTTTATGCGAACAAGAAGAATTTTTACAAAGCCAACCAGTATGATTTTCTCGAAGATAAAAGCAAGAAAGTCCGAGAGTTTAAGGAAGGTGGCCACTCCATCAAGTTTGATACTTTTTCAGGATACTTAGATGCTTCGAAGGCTTTGTCTTTTATACAACAATTTGACATCGCTTTCGCGGGAGGACGTTATTCAGAGCACTCCCAAGATTCGGAGAGCTACCTCTTACCTTAAGGGGAATGCTCGTACTTGGTGGTCCACACTTCTTTTAAACAAGACTGCGCCAGTTGAATGGCTGAAATTTTAGAAGCTTTTTATTTCTTCTTGGTTGACGCAAGAATATGAACGAGATATACGAGCTGCTTGGCAAGGTTGTACCAACACGTACGTGTTGATCCGTGCTGTACGGTACGTCCGTACTGATCCGTACAGTACGCTTACGGATTGTACAGTACGGTGCTTTTTAAAAAAAAAGCCCTTTTAGGCTATCTGGGATGCGTTTTGCGTGTCATTTTCGTTGCACACTGCCGCTACAGAGCGTTACAGAGAATAGCAAAACACTGTGTAGAAAAAGGTTCCCCCCCCGCCCCCCCCCCCCCCCCCCCCCCCCCCCCCAACTCTCTCTCTCTCTCTCTCTCTCTCTCTCTCTCTCTCTCTCTCTCGTCTCCTCTACGAGAGAATACACCAGTCTCGACTCTTACCTGTGACCCATTATTTGCATGTTTTCAGCAGGCTGTTTTCATCATGCCGAAACCTACGAACCCTTTGTGGGCAGAGCACACCAATGCAATTGAAGTTGTGAATACTCCTGGGCAGGCTGGATCAGGTTGTCGCAAGTGGTCATGCAAGTATTGTGGTTTCACGCTGTCGAGTACAATCACTCGAGTTGTGATGCATCTAACTGGCATCGATTGCACAAATAATTGTGGCAAGTGCAAGAAGGTACCTCCAGGTGTGCGGGAAGCATTGATTGCTGAGAAATTCCCTGTATTTGCAACAACAGACAAAGGAAAAGTGGCACAACAAACAGAAGACCGTTTGCAAGACGCTCTTCTTGGACAGCTTGGTGACTCTTCTACACAGGTGGAGGAGAGCTCAGGGTCTCAGCAAATTGGAAACGGGAAGAGGGCTCGTACCATGCAGGAAGAGGAGAATGAGGAGGTTGGTGATGTGCATGTGCGTAGGCAGAGCACCTTGCCTTCACGTGTGCATTCTGTGTCTTGGGTAAAAGAGCGTCAGAAAGTGGTTGAGATGGAGATTGCTCATACTCTCATTGAGTGCAACATTAGTTTCAATGTCTTGAAGACTGAACAATGGAAGAGGATGGTGGGGTCCATTGCCCAGGTAGGTGCTGGTGCCACAGATACATGGTATGGCCTCGATTACAAAAAGATGCGCACCACAGCACTGGAGGAGCAGAAGGCCTTGATAGATAAGGCGCTGGTGCCTGTTAAGGCTGGAGGACAACAATTTGGATGCACCATCATCTTTGATGGATGGAGTGATGTACGCAGGCGACACATCATTAACATACTTTTGTCTTCTTGTCTTGGTACATATTTCTTGCGTGCTGTGGATGCTGGAAAGGCAGGAGATAAGATCACATATGAATTCATTTTTGAGCATATTTCAAGGGCCATCAATGACGTTGGTAAAGAGAATGTGGTTCAAGTTGTCACAGATAATGCAGCCAACTGCAAAGCTATGGGAGAAATGGTAACGCCACAGTTTCCTCACATTTTTTGGACTCCATGTGCAGCCCATTGTTTAGATTTGTTGATGGAGGACATAGGCAAACTGCCTTGGGTGTAGCCAACAATTTCAGAGGCTACCAGATTGACCACATTCTTCCGAAAGAAGCATCAGGCCTTAGCCATCTTTCGTAGCCATAGTACCCTTGATATGGTGCGGCCCTCCAAGACCAGGTTTGCATATATGTATTTGGTGTTGCAGAGACTCTCCAAGGTGAGGGATCCACTGTCGCAGATAGTTGTGGACCCAAAGTGGAGAAACATGGCTCGTGCAAACAGTGAGAACACCAAAGCCATTCAGAGGCGTGTGTTGGATGAGTCTTTTTGGACAGAGGTCCATACCTTGATAGTGGCTTTGCAGCCAATGTATATCTTGCTACGAGTCACGGACATGGAGGGCTCGACATTAGGCCTTGTCTACCATCTCTTCATGCAGATGAAGAGCCACATCATGGCACGCCAAGCCTTGACTCAGGAGCGGTGAGTGTCAGATTTTTTCATGACATTCTTTTTATATCTAGACCATGAATCCATTGCTAGTTTGAGTGTGATCATTGCTGATTTTTTTGCAGCGAGATGATATCCTATTCTTTATAGATAGTAGGTGGAAGTTTATGAGCCGTCCTATTCATGGGATGGCTGCTTTACTCCATCCTTTTTACAAGACCCCAGAGTTGTTTCATGAGAGTGATCTCTTCACACTAAAGGACGAGTACATTAATGATTCGTTTGAGGAGCACGAGCAGCTGGCAATAGATGCAGAGATGTGCAAGTAATGGGATGGCTGCTTTACTCCATCCTTTTTACAAGACCCCAGAGTTGTTTCATGAGAGTGATCTCTTCACACTAAAGGACGAGTACATTAATGATTCGTTTGAGGAGCACGAGCAGCTGGCAATAGATGCAGAGATGTGCAAGTACATGAACAACTTGGGGCCATCGTTTTCACGTCAGGTAGCATTGCGTCTAGAGGCCACCAATTGTCCTCTTACTTGGTGGCAGAGTTATGGTCGCCAAGGTCTTCCATGCTTGACTACTATGGCTCTACGTTTGCTCTCGCAGGTATCTTTTAAATCTCACTTTATTTCTCTATCTTGGGTCTTGCACAATGCGTTTAAATAATAAATCTTGACAACGACACTGGCAATTGCTTTAATGCAGGATTGCTCAGCGGGTGCTTGTGAGCGCAACTGGAGCGCTTACTCTTTGATCCATACCAAGATCCGGAATCGCCTTAGCACTTCTCAGTTGGAGAAGCTAGTGTATTGCAGGGCCAACATGAGGCTTGTGCGCTCTTACCACGCTTTGGGGACACCCAAGCAAGTAGTATGACGATGTAGTATGACATCCTATGTATATGTTTCTTATTTACACTATTGTTAATAAAATGTACATTGTACAACAGGTTGATCCCTCACGTATCACGCTGGTAGTTGATCCTACTGTGGAGGAGGCGGACCAACATATCAGAGATGAGCAGGAGATAGTACGCATGCTTCATAGAGAGCTAGAGGATGTCGATCGGCGTGTGACAAGATCTCGTGCACGTGCTTACAACATTCCATTACGCCTCCAGGATACAGGTGAGGAAAGTGCACGACGGAAGAGCATTCGCAAAGGCAAGCTACCCATACGTACTCCTCGGCAGCGTGCGAATGAGGCAGTCCGTCTCATTCACACTCCAGAGGGAGAGGAGGATAGTGATCCAGACCCAATTGGTGCAGACGAGGCCACATATGCTATGGTGATAAGAGCCAGAGTTTGATGACGAGGGCAATGTCGTGGCAGATGGCGACATGCTCTTTTCAACATCATCTTCTTCTTCTTCTGACGATGAGTTTCACTAGGCACTAGTGCCTGGTTACTAGTTTAGAGTCTAGACATTTTCACATATTTCAGCAGGATGTTGTTTTTTATGTACGCTCTAGCAGGAGCCATTTTGGCTTGACATTTGTCATTATTTTGGTTCCATCCTTATTAGCAGTTTGTGCCATGTGGGCTACTTGAGTCTTGAAGCAATGCTTGTACAGTTCTGAGTTTATTGTCAGCAACTTACCTTTTGTTCAATTGCTTGAAGCTTCATGCTTGAAGGTTTGTCATTGTTCTGAGTTCTCTTGTCAGCACTGAGTAGGTAGAAATGTTTTTACGTTGTTCAATGTATATTGTTTCTTGAAGGTTGGTACTTGTTTCGAAGTTAAGTGAATCTCTAGTGGATAATGTGTATAGTAATGTGTCCCCAAGTACTTTGCAGGGTATAGATTGGTTAATCCTCTAATGAGGAAAATATAATTTTCTTAAATTTTCTCTCATTTATTGTTTTTTTACAAAGGTACGTATTTTTACGTACTTAAAAAATTTATCCATACGGCACGACGTACATTACGTATAGTCACGACCCGTACAGTACGTATGGTACAACCTTGTTGCTTAGAACCATCTTCGGATAACCAAGAAAGATACAATCAATGCTTATTGTGAAAGATTCTGGAGCTCTTTTCTACCCACCTCTTCATTCAAGAAGATCTCGTTCAGAGAACAGATTGAGCGGTTCACCTTGGGTCTACCTACAGAGATCCGAGATCACTGCTTGGAGCAGAAGTCAGCTTCTATTCAGGAGTTGATGAGTCATGCGAAGCGGGGCTTTGCCATTCACTCTGGCACTCTGACCTACCCCACAGATGAGAACATGACACAACGAGCCGAACAGACTTCTGCGAATGAAAGTAGAAAGAAAAAGAGCAACCCAGAGAGAAAGGATGCACGACCCAAGCTTACTCCTCAGGAGCGAGCTCGATTCATCAAGGAGGGGAAGTGCTTTGGATGCGGGGAACAGGGACACATCTCCGCGAAGTGCCCTAATAAGGCACAGAAAGAACAGAATGATAAGGACGACGACAGGCCTGAGAGTTCGAGAGCAACTGAGGAACGTGGACGAAAAGGCAAGATGAAAACAGGACTAGTTCCAAATTGTGTGGGTTACGATTCCGACCCCATGGACGAGAGTACAGAACTTTGCCGAGCTTGGGGCAAAGTGAAAGATCAAGAGGCCTTGATCTTCTTTGATGGAGGAGCCAAGACCAACTTCATTTCACCGGAATTGGCGGCGCAGCTCGAGATTACTACCGATCGGATGGGACCTCTTGCAGAGGTAGTTCTAGCGGCACCCGGCAGGGACGTAGCCATTGCACCTGTCATTGGCAAACTTCGGTTGCATTGTCATGGGTATTTGGGACACGAGGACTTCTTCATAATGCCTTTGGAGGGTTGTGATGTTCTCGTAGGGATTCCCTAGTACCACGAGCACAACGCCGTCGTCGATTATCGGGCGAGAAAAGCGACTTTGACTACAGAAAAGGGCAGAACAATTGTACTTGATATTAAACTGAAGGGCGAGTCTGTCCCTATTGTATCGGCTTCGGCCATTTCAAAATTAATGAAATCCAGTCTGTTTCTTTACTCGATCTTTATGAAAGAATTGAGCGATAAGGATAGGAAAAATATGTCTAAACTTGATAAAGAACGCCAAGATTTTCTCCACTCTCACGCCGATTGCTTCTCAGAGGGCCTACCAGGAGAGTTACCCCCTACTCGTCCTGAAGATCATACCATTGATCTGATACCTGGAAGCACACCACCGAACCGGCCACCTTACCGTGTGAGCCGAGCACAGAATGAAGAGATTATGAACCAAGTGAAAGACCTCTTGGAAAAGGGTCTTGTCCAGCCTAGTACTTCACCGTATTGCTCTCCAGTGCTGTTGGTTTTGAAGAAAGACAGATCTTGGAGGATGTGCTTCGATTATAGAGCTCTCAACAAAATCACCATCAAGAATAGATTTTCGATTCCTAGGATCGATGATATACTCGACAGGTTACATGGATCCTCGTGCTTTAGCGGGATTGACTTGAAGAGTGGATATCATCAGATCCAAATCCCGCTGGGAGACGTCTACAAGACAGCCTTTTGGACTACTTTTGGGTTATTTGAGTTTTTGGTGATGCATTTTGGCTTAACCAATGCTCCTGCGACATTTAACCGGATGATGGATAGGATTTTTTGAGAGTACAGGCTATCTGTTGGCACTTTCTTTGACGACATCATTGTTTTCTCCAAGAATGAGGCAGAACACAGAGATCATCTGCTGCAGGTCTTTCAGGCATTACGAGATCACAAGTTAGTGATTAATGCAAAGAAAAGTGAATTTTTCCTACCAGAGATACACTTTTTGGGACACATTGTCTCAGCAACTGGAGTGCAAATAGACCCGGCCAAGATAGAGACTATCCGTGATTGGCTCGATTTGAATAATGTCCATGAAGTTAGAAGCTTCTTGGGACTGTGTTCGTACTACAGGCGGTTCATACGAAAGTTTGCAGAGGTTGCTTCCCCTTTGCATGTCTTGACACAGAAAGGAGTCCCTTTCTCGTGGGATCCATAGAGGTGACTGCCTTTCGGACATTGAAAGAGAAATTGACTACGGGACCAGTTTTGACTTTGCCGGACTTGCAGAAGTCATTTGAAGTATATTGTGATGCTTCTGGTCGTAGTCTGGGTGCGGTCTTGATGCAAGAAGGCCATGTCATTGCTTACGAGAGCCGATTGTTCTCTAGGCCGGAGATGACATCACAAATTTATGACAAAGAGCTTTTGGCGGTTATCTATGCTCTTACTCAGTGGCGGCATTACCTACTCGGAGCGGATTTTACTGTCTTCATAGACCATCAGAGTTTGCGCTACTTCTTGTTACAGAAGCAGCTTTCGGAAAAGCAGATGCGGTGGGCAAACATCTTGTCACAGTTTCACTTCCAGATCGTCCATGTGCAAGGATAGAAGAACGTGGTGGCAGATGCTTTGTCTCGGAAGCCGTTGGTTCTGGCTATTTCCGCGATACATCATAGGAGCTTCGAGGATATGGTCGATCAGTATGCCACAGACACAGATTTTGCAGATATTTTCACACAGATACGGGATGGGGAGACAGTAGCTGGATACTCCCTTTGGGAAGGCTACTTGATGAGAAAGACTATGTTGTGCGTTACACAGCCGTTGAGGGAAAAGGTTATGACTCAATGCCACTGTCCACCTTTTACGTGTCACCGCGGCATTGCTACCACCATGAAGGGGGTTTCTGCTCTCGGGCAGCCACGTCATCACTTTGTGACAGTTTAGGCCCCTCGGCCACTTCTGTAAGTTGGCTCCATTCTTTAGGCTTTGACACGTCAGTAGTTTGTTACAACCATCAAGAACAGATTTCCGATTCCTAGGATCGATGATATACTCGACAAATTACAGGGATCCTCGTGCTTTAGCAGGCTTGACCTGAAGAGTGGATATCATCAGATCAGGATCGCGCCGGGAGACGTCTACAAGACAGCTTTTCGGACGACTTTTGGGTTATTTGAGTTTTTGGTGATGCATTTTGGCTTAACCAATGCTCTTGCGACATTTAACCGGATGGTGGATAGGATTTTTCGAGAGTATAGGCTATTTGTTGGCACTTTCTTTGACGACATCATTGTTTTCTCCAAGAATGAGGCAGAACATAGAGATCATCTGCTTCACGTCTTTCAGGCATCTTTCAGGCATTACGAGATCACAAGTTAGTGATTAATGCAAAGAAAAAGTGAATTTTTCCTACTAGAGATACACTTTTTGGGACAGATTGTCTGAGCAGAAGGAGTGCAAATGGATCCGGCCAAGATAGAAACTATCCGTGATTGGCCTGATTTGAAGAATGTCCATGAAGTTAGAAGCTTCTTGGGACTGTGTTCGTACTACAGGCGGTTCATTCGAAAGTTTCCAGAGCTTGCTTCCCCTTTGCATATCTTGACACAGAAAGGAGTCCCTTTCTCGTGGGGATCCACAGAGGTGACTGCCGTTCAGACATTGAAAAAGAAATTGACTACGAGACCAGTTTTGACTTTGCTGGACTTGTAGAAGTCATTTGAAGTATATTGTGATGCTTGTGGTCGTAGTCTGGGTGCGGTCTTAATGCAAGAAGGCCATGTCATTGCTTACGAGAGCCGATTGTTCTCAGGCTGGAGATGACAGCACAGATTTATGAGAAAGAGCTTTTGGCGGTTATCCATGCTCTTACTCAGTGGCGGCATTACCTACTCGGAGCGGATTTTACTGTCTTTACAGACCATCAGAGTTTGCGCTACTTCTTGTCAGAGAAGCAGCTTTCGGAAAAGCAGATGCGGAGGGCGAACATCTTGTCACAGTTTCACTTCCAGATTGTCCATGTGCAGGGACAGAAGAATGTGGTGGCAGATGCTTTGTCTCGGAAGCCGTTGGTTCTGGCTATATCCGCGATACATCATAGGAGCTTCGAGGATATGCCACAAATACAAATTTTGCAGACGTTTTCACACGGATACGGGATGGGGAGACAGTAGCGGGATATTCCATTTGGGATGGCTACTTGATGAGAAAAACCATGTTGTGCGTTACATAGCCGTTGAGGGAAAAGGTTATGACTGAATGCCACTGTCCACCTTTTACGGGTCACCGCGGCATTGCTACCACCATGAAAGGGGTAGAGAGATATTTCTTTTGGCCGAGACTCAAAAAGGATGTGGAAGAGTTTGTGCGCAATTGCTTAGTATGCCAGAAGGTCAAGTTTGACAGGCAAAAGGCACAGGGATTGTTACAGCCTTTACCCATATCCACCCGCCCCTGGGAAAGTATTGCGATGGATTTCATTTTTGATCTCCGGAGAATACAGAGTGGTCACGATGGTGTGTGGATTGTTATTAACAGATTTAGCAAACAGGCTCATTTCATTCCAGTGAAGAAAACAATCAAGCCGGATCACTTAGTGAGGCTGTTTGTGGCCCAGATCTTCAGATTACATGGCATGCCTCAGACGATTGTCTCCGACAGAGGACCCATATTCACGAGTTTGTTTTGGAAGGCAATTTGGGAGAACATTGGCACGCGGTTGCAGTTCTCGTCATCGTTCCATCCGCAAGCTGATGGGCAATCTGAGATTGCAAATTCAGTGGTTCTAGATTTATTGAAGTCTTATATCTCAGATCAGAAGACTCAATGGGAAAAGTACTTACCTTTGGTGGAATTTGCCTACAATAACACGATACACTCTTCGATGAGGAAGGCGCTATTTGAGATTGTTGAAGGTGCTGCAAAGGTTCCACCCTTCCTAAGCATGAAAAATAAGATCTTTGAAGCGGATGAATATACGCCAGATTTGGATACGGCTTTTGCCAAGGTTCGTGAGACTTTGCAGAAGTCTCAAGAACGATAGAAAAAAGCAGCGGATCGCCATCGTCGCGACTTGAAATTGAAGGAGGATGATTGGGTGCTCTTACGTTTCGAGAAGGCACGCCTACGAAAGAAAAAGGGAAAGGAGAGGCTTTTTCCAAAGCTTAGTATGCGATACTACGGACCTTTCCAGGTCACTGAAAAGATAAATGATGTCTCCTTCCGATTGAAACTGCCAGATACTTGGAGGATTCATAATGCATTCCATGTGACTCTCTTGAAACCTTTTAAGGGTGATGTGTCTGATGATGGGGAGCCTGATGAGCAACCCGAAGTGGAAGGAAACGAGGAGATCCTTGTTCCTGAACAGATTTTGGCACATAAAGATACGAAGACTAAAGGTAAAGTCCGAAGGCGGTTCTTGGTTAAGTTCAAGAACTGTCCTGCATTGGATGTGAAGTGGATGGAGGAGGAGGACCTAGCAGATACTCCTCAGATTGTGAAACTTTACCTCGATGCTTTTGGTTTAGCATAGTCTATTCCAAACGGAACCTAGAATTCAGCTTGGCCGCAGATCTGGTGCAGTGGGATGCACAAGAGGGGAGTCGCTCCGCTCCTTCGTCAACAAATGCCTTGATTTCGACACTAGAGTCACTGATGTCTCTTTGAGCTTCAGGGATACTGAAAGCTGACAGTATTCTGCTGCATGACTTTAATGAAATGGAATTCCTGATTATGATACTGATTTGTTCTTGACTTCTCTTAAGTGCAGGAACTGATAGACGAAATGACTGCAGCATTTTGGTCTGATTAATCTCGAATAGACATGGTTGCATTAGGGGTTAGTCAATCGGACATCGATGAGGTCCCGATTGGACCTAGATGTGATTGCTAGCTACATTGTCGATAAATCATGCTCTAAGATCCGAATGAATGTTTGAATGTCATGTGATGTCCTGTATTGTCTGGTGATGTCCTGTGATGTCGTGTGATGTGACTGTCGATTTAGTACATGTGCTAGATGTGTGTTCCTAGTACGTAGGTACTAACAATCAGTGTCTCCTAAGACGGTTTATGGCTTTTGCCGGTTTTGCAGGCGTAGTCGCGGTCGATTACAATGCTTTCAAGAGGGGGGTATGTCACAAAGTGATGACGTGGCTACCGACAGCAAAAACCCTAAAAATCTTGCAAACCCTAATTTTTGCCAAAAACCAAAAACCCTAGTTTTACATAAACCCTGATTTCTGGAAACCCTAACCCTAACTGCTGGCTGAAACCCTTACTGGCCAGAAACCCTAATCGTGGCAGCAGGTACGGATTTCCGGGATTTGCGGAAGCAAAAAGCAGCTGCAAGGGCAACGCAATTCTTGCTTTATTTTTGCTACGCATGGAATTGGAGAGAGAAAAAGAGTTGACTTGCTTTTATTTTAATTGCTCTCTTGAGAGAGAGGGAGATTGCTTTTTGAACTAAAAGCTTTTTGGGGCTCTACTTTTGGGCATCCCTTGTAATCTTTTTATATGCGGTGAGGGCCTCACTTCTCAGAGCATTTGGACGCAGAATCTGAGAGTGAAACCCTAACCGCTCTTTGTAGTTTGACATTGATTTAATACATAAAGAAATACCGAAAGGGGCGCGAGTCTTTGGGGCCAATATCTCTAGGCACGGAACTCCGCTGGGCCAGTGCAAATCTATTGAGATCTGTGAATTGTTTTGAAGTTTTTATTTGGTGTTGTCGCGATTGATTCTTGACTTGGAGTGTCCAAGTCTGTTGCATCATCCCCGTCGTCGTCATCGACCTAGCCTAGACTTGCATCAGTCACATGCATCCACTTTGTACTAGTTTGTGCAATCAATAGTAGACCACTCTCGCCAACGAGAGGGGTGCCTTTGGAGGAGGGTTTTACAATGTTTCTGGTGTCGTAGTCTCTTCTCTCTCTATCTCTCAGTCTCATACACTTGCACGCATAGTGTCCATTCACTTTGTTTGTGATCATTGCACTCTCTCATTAAGAACGGAAGGCTCTCCCTTCCATAAGAACAAAAGGAACACTGAGCACAGTTCGGAGCACTCAGAGCAAAGTTCAAACATTCATTCTGCTGCACCTTACAATATATCACATGTCTGGATCTCTATTTCTTTCCATTAGGCTCAGAAGGCATTACTATGCCATATATGATTCAAGTTTAGAATCATGCAATGCAAATTTATCTAATTACTCCCAGCCTCCGTCCAATATCATAATGCGGGTGTAGGATGGTGTACAATAATGATGATGGAGTAAGGAGTATTCTCTTACGAGCAATGCATCTTGGAATTTGACGTGGCAGTAAATTCCACGCATGCTTTTGGGCAGTTTTCTGCATGGATAACATTTAGTGGATGCTTTTGGGGTAGTTTTATTATATCAGATGCTTTTATGGTGAAGTTGTTTAAAACAAATGCTTTTGACTGCCTTAGAGACCTAAGGGAATATAGGTGGATGGTTTGTGTGCAAGTAGTAACTTATTTTATGGTGAGTGGTCTCACCCAACAATAATGCAATTGTACTATCTGATGCGATCAAAGAAACGCGGCAATGTTTTTTTTGGTGCCTATTTGGGGCAACATTCTCTAAAGGGGAACTCCGCATCTTTTGTGTCGTCTCTAGTTGTTTAGTTATTTTCCAGTCATTCTGAGTTTGTGCCAATGATTCTCCTGTTGGCACTTGGTGCTCGCCAGTTACAGCAGTATCAAACGTCATATTTTTGCTTTTTCGTAAAGTAAACGTGTCCTACTTCTGCTTCATATTTATAGCTCAACAAATATGGAGTCTGAAGAATATGCCAATTTTGTATTCGACAAATTGCAGAATTTACTATGAATGAACCACACGACAATTTGTAACAGACTTGGACACTCCAAGTCAAGAATCAATCACGACAGCACCAAATAACCACTTCAAAACAGTTTACAGCTCACAATAGATTTGCACTGGCCCGGCGGAGTTCCGTGCCTAGAGATATTGGCCCCAAAGACTGGCGCCCCTTTCGGTATTTCTTTTTGTATTAATCAGTGTTCAAAGTACAAGAGTGGATCGGGTCTCACTCTCAGACTCTGCGTCTAGATGCTCTGCAGAGTGGGAGCCCAATCCACATATTTATTTTACAAGGGATGCCAAAAGCAGAGCCCCAAAAGCTTCAAATCAAAAGCCTAAGATATAAAAGCAAAGTTTCTTTCTCTCACAAGCTCCCTTGAGCTTTAGAAAATAAAGCAAAAGTATTCTCTCTGTAACAGACTTGGACACTCCAAGTCAAGAATCAATCACGACAGCACCAAATAACCACTTCAAAACAATTCACAGATCACAATAGATTTGCACTGGCCCGGCGGAGTTCCGTGCCTAGAGATATTGGCCCCAAAGACTGGCGCGCCTTTCGGTATTTCTTTATGTATTAATCAATGATCACAGTACAACAGAGCGGTTAGGGTTTCACTCTCAGACTCTGCGTCCAGATGCTCTGCAGAGTGAGAACCCTCTCCGCTTATTTAAAGTTTACAAGGGATGCCAAAAGCAAAGCCCCAAAAGCTTCAGTTCCAAAAGCAAACACTCTTTTTCTCTCACAAACTCACTTGAGTTTTTACAAATAAAGCAAGTGAATCTCTCTCTCTCTCTCTCTCTGATATCCAATTTGCGTCGCCAAAAGCTACTTTTTCAGCGCCGTAAATTTCGCCGCAAAACGCGGAAATCCGTACTGCTGCCATGTGGCATTTATGCTGCCCTATTTAGGGTTTCAACCAGCAATTAGGGTTAGAGTTAACAAAATTAGGGTTTTTGGCAAAAATTAGGGTTTGCGGGTTTTAGGGTTTCTGCTCTCGGTAGCCATGTCATCACTTTGTGACATACCCCCCTCTTGAAAGCATTGTAATCGCCCTCGATTACGCCTGCAAAATAGACAGAGGCCATAAACCGTCTTAGCAGACACTGACTGTTAGTACCTACGTAATAGGAACACACATCTAGCACATGTACCAATCGACACTCACATCACACGACGTCACAGGACATCACTAGACATCACAGGACATCACATGACATTCAACATTCATTCGGATCTTAGACCATGATTTATCGGCAATGTAGCTAGCAATCGCATCTAGATCCAATCGAGACCTCATCGATGTCCGATTGACTAACCCCTATTGCAACCATGCCTATTCGAGATCAATCAGACTAAAATGTTGCAGTCATTTCGTCTATCAGTTCTTGCACTTAAAAGAAGTCAAGAACAAATCAATATCATAATCAGGAATTCCATTTCATAAAGTCATACAGCAGAATCCTGTCAGCTTTCAGTATCCCTGAAGCTCAGAGAGACATCAGTGATTCTTATATCTAAATCAAGGTATCTATTGACAAAGGAGCGGAGTGACTCCCCTCTTGTGCATCCCACTACACCAGATCTCCTGCGAAGCTGAGTTCTTGGTTCCATTTGGAGTAGACTATGCTAAACCAAAAGCATCTAGGTAAAGTTTCACAATCTGAGGAGTATCTGCTAGGTCCTCCTCCTCCATCCACTTCGCATCCAATGCAGGATAGTTCTTGAACTTAACCAAGAACCGCCTTCGGACTTTACCTTTATTATTTGTATCTTTATGTGCCAAAATCTGTTCAGGAACAAGGATCTTCTCGTTTTCTTCCACTTTGGGTTGCTCATCAGGCTCCCCATCATCAGGCACATCACCTTTAAAAGGTTTCAAGAGACTCACATGAAATGCATTGTGAATCCTCCAAGTATCTGGCAGTTTCAGTCGAAAGGAGACATCATTTATCTTTTCAGTGATCTGGAAAGGTCCGTAGTATCACATACTAAGCTTTGGAAAAAGCCTCTTCTTTCCCTTTTTCTTTCTCAGGCGTGCCTTCTCAAAACGTAACAGCACCCAATCATCCTCCTTCAATTTCAAGTCGCGAGGATGGGGATCCGCTGCCTTTTTCTGTCGTTCCTGAGACTTCTGCAAAGTCTTGCGAACCTTGGCAAAAGCCGTATCTAAGTCTCGCGTATATTCATTTGCTTCAAAAATCTTATCTTTCGTGCTTAGGAAGGGTGGAACCTTCGCAGCACCTTTAACAATCTCAAATGGCGCCTTCCCTGTCGAAGAGTGTCTCGTGTTATTGTAGGAAAATTTCACCAAAGGTAGGTACTTTTCCCATTGAGTCTTCTGATTCGAGATACAAGACTTCAATAAATCTAAAACCACTGAATTGGCAATCTCAGCTTGCCCGTCAGTGTGCAGGTGGAACGATGACGAGAACTGCAACTGCGTGCCAATGTTCTCCCAAATTGCCTTCCAAAACAAACTCATAAATCTGGGGTCTCTGTCGGAGGCAATCGTCTCAGGCATGCCATGTAATCTGAAAATCATTGTGACCATTCTGTGTTCTCGGGAGATCAAAAATGAAATCCATTGCAATACTTTCCCAAGGGCGGGTGGGTATGGGTAAAGGCTGTAACAATCCTTGTGCTTTATGCGTGTCAAACTTGACCTTCTGGCATACTAGGCAACTGCGCTCAAACTCTTCCACATCCTTTTTGAGTCTCGGCCAAAAGAAATATCTCTCTACCCCTTTCATGGTGGTAGCAATGCCGCGGTGACCCGTAAAAGGTGGATAGTGGCATTCAATCATAACCTTTTCCCTCAACGGCTGTGTAACGCACAACATGGTTTTTCTCATTAAGTAGCCATCCCGAATGGAATATCCCGCTACTGTTTCCCCATCCCGTATCCATGTGAAAACGTTTGCAAAATCTGTATTTGTGGCATACTGGTCGACCATATCCTCGAAGCTCCTATGATGTATCGCGGAAATAGCCAAAACCAACGGCTTCCGAGACAAAGCATCTGCCACCACATTCTTCTGTCCCTTGCACATGGACAATCTGGAAGTGAAACTGTGACAAGATGTTCGCCCACCGCATCTGCTTTTCCGAAAGCTGCTTCTGTGACAAGAAGTAGCGCAAACTCTGATGGTCTGTAAAGACAGTAAAATCCGCTCCGAGTAGGTAATGCCGCCACTGAGTAAGAGCATGGATAACCGCCAAAAGCTCTTTCTCATAAATCTGTGCTGTCATCTCCAGCCTGAGAACAATCGGCTCTCGTAAGCAATGACATGGCCTTCTTGCATTAAGACGGCACCCAGACTACGACCACAAGCATCACAATATACTTCAAATGACTTCTGCAAGTCCGGCAAAGTCAAAACTGGTCCCGTGGTCAATTTCTTTTTCAATGTCTGAAAGGCAGTCACCTTTGTGGATCCCCACGAGAAAGGGACTCCTTTCTGTGTCAAGATTCTCGAAACTTTCGAATGAACCGCCTTTAGTACGAACACAGTCCCAAGAAGCTTCTAACTTCATGGACATTCTTCAAATCAGGCCAATCACGGATAGTTTCTATCTTGGCCGGATCCATTTGCACTCCTCCTGCTCAGACAATGTGTCCCAAAAAGTGTATCTCTGGTAGGAAAAATTCACTTTTTCTTTGCATTAATCACTAACTTGTGATCTCGTAATGCCTGAAAGACGTGAAGCAGATGATCTCTATGTTCTGTCTCATTCTTGGAGAAAACAATGATGTCGTCAAAGAAAGTGGCAACAAATAGCCTATACTCTCGAAAAATCCTGTCCACCATCCGGTTAAATGTCGCAGGAGCATTGGTTAAGCCAAAATGCATCACCAAAAACTCAAATAACCCAAAAGTCGTCCGAAAAGCTGTCTTGTAGACGTCTCCTGGCGCGATCCTGATCTGATGATATCCACTCTTCAGGTCAATCTTGCTAAAGCACGAGGATCCCTGTAATTTGTCGAGTATATCATCGATCCTAGGAAT
Organism: Adiantum capillus-veneris; assembly: GCF_014529385.1. NCBI lineage: Eukaryota > Viridiplantae > Streptophyta > Polypodiopsida > Polypodiales > Pteridaceae > Adiantum > Adiantum capillus-veneris. Next base: position 157,677,895 of record NC_140936.1, on the reverse strand, counting down.
CGGAAATCTGTTCTTGATGGTTGTAACAAACTACTGACGTGTCAAAGCCTAAAGAATGGAGCCAACTTACAGATGTGGCCGAGGGGCCTAAACTGTCACAAAGTGATGACGTGGCTGCTTGAGAGCAGAAACCCTAACCCTAATTTCTACCAGAAACCCTAACTGTTGAAACCCTAACTTTGGAAACCCTAACCCTAAAACCTGCAAACCCTAATTCTGGACACTCTAACCCTAAAAGTGCAAAACCCTAACCCTAACCCTAAGAGTAGCAGAGAGATTTCCAAAAATTGCGTTGGCTGATGACGTGGCAGGTTGTACGGATTTCTTGTGATTTACACTGGCAGCTTTTTGGCTTTGCTTTTGGACCAGAAGCTTTTGAGTTTTGAAGGCATTTCATTGTAATTGCTTTTTATGCCAAGGGCCTTTAAATATGAGGTTAGGGCTTATTCTTTGGGATGCTTCCTGGAGAAGGTGCAGAGTCTGGAGTACCGACTTGTATTGTGTTGATGCAATGTAGAAAGGGGCGCCGGTTTGGGGCCAATACTCTCTGGGGTGGAAAACCGCCACTCCGTGTCGCGTGTCGTCTCTCTCTATTTCAATTCAGTTGTTATTTGAAGTGCTTAAAGTTGTTTAGTCTGTTCTTTTCTATTTGCACGTGGTGCTTGTCTTGTGACAGTGGTATCAGAGCATCAGGCGTGTGCTTTTCTGAAAGCATTCTGGTCTTACAAAAGAGCAGACAGAGCTATTTGAATTTTATTCTAGGCATCTTCCCCCTCCAACCCGGACTTATTAGCCACTCCTACCCTTACTTCATCGCGCATCGGGCGCGCTCCCGTCTTCATCGCTGATATCTTACAGGGCATGAGGCAATTAAGATCACTTGCAAGAGAAGGATCCATATTTTTTTCAAGTCACTGTTTTTCTCAGAAGCAGTGCCATGTAGATGTCGATGTCTGCAACTACCAAGCAGCATACTCCAAGTACTTGGCAAGCTGTCAAGAAAAAATTTGCTCGAATGTTATATGGTTTCTGACATCTTCCTTCGGAGTGCAACTTCTGGCAGAGTGGGGTATCCTGAAATGCTTGCCATGGAAACCCTAGCAGATTATAACTTGAAATTTCTCGACATCTCTCAGTAGATTTCTCTTCACGAGCAGATGACCTTGGAGGTTCGGTGTGATTGCTATCTCTTGGGACTACCATCGCCGCCAAAGAAACACTGTCTGTCCAAGAGTTGATGGACCATGCTGTGCTCCGCTACGACCTCATGGAAGGAACCTAACCCTAATTTTTGGTGCAGGTTTCAAGATGAAAAGTCAATCGACTTTTCGAGCTCGACTGATGTCGAGATTGCTTTTTAAGTTTTAGTTCTGTTTGATCTTGTTTGGTGATCCATGTTTGGAATTTGTTTGAAATGGATGGTATCTGTTTTGGACCTGTTTTGGTGCCGATTTGAATTTTTTGACTCTGGTTTGATACCGATTTCAATGATTGGTGATTTTACTCCTAGGTGGAGAAGTGAGAAATACTGTTTTGGTATTGTTTGAACCTCGGAACGACGCAGGCCGATGCCTGGGGAGCATTTGGTTGTATGCTTGAACCTCCAAGCGACGCAGACTGCGGTCTGGGAAGTGTTTGGTTGTACAGTCCTTTGAGCTCATGGCCCAGACCTTTTTAGGTTATTTGCGGGGGGAGTGACGAGGTAGTCGTTGAGTAGCTTCATACCGCAGACCGTTTGTCTCGGGGGAGTGCTCAGCGGCGCTGTTTGTTGTGTCTTGTAACATGCATATGTAAGCATTTTGTGTTGCATTGTGATGTGCCAATTACTGAATATTCCTAATTGGATGAGATTGCCTAGGTATGTAATTTTAATGCATCAAGACACCCGTGGAAGATAAGTACGGTCTGGGTGTGATGGCTAATTTTACTATGCCGGAGTATCAAGACTTCCGATTTGGACGAAAGGAGAAGCTAACTCCTTGATCAAAAGAGCAGAAAGGAGAAGCTAACTCCTTGATCAAAACAGCCGAAAGGAGAAGCTAACTCCTTGATCAAAAGAGCAAACTGATTATCCCTTGGAATGTCCCTCGGAATGGCCCTCGGAAATTTTTTGAGCTAATTTGATTTGTTTTGCAGATATGTTGTAATCGCGGACGATTACTCTCTTTCAAGAAGGGGAGATGTAACAAACTGTTGACGTGTCAAAGCCTAAAGAATGAAGCCAACTTATAGATGTGGCCGAGGGGCCTAAACTGTCACAAAGCGATGACGTGGCTGCTCGAGAGCAGAAACCCTAACCCTAATTTTTGCCAAAAACCCTAATAGCTGAAACCCTAATTTTGGAAACCCTAACCCTAAAACTTGCAAATCCTAAAACTGCAGAAACCCTAACCCTAAAACTAAGGGCAGTAGGGAGATTTCGAAAAATTGCGCTGGTTGATGACGTGGCAGGCTGTACGGATTTCCGTGATTTACTCTGGCAGCTTTTTGGCTTTGCTTTTGGACCAGAAGCTTTTGAGTTTTGAAGGCTTTTCACTGTAATTGCTTTTTGGGCCAAGGGCCTTTAAATATGAGGTTAGGGCTCATTCTCTGGGATGCTTCCTGGAGAAGGTGCAAAGTCTGGAGTACCGGCTTGTACTGTGTTGATGCAATATAATGAAATACCGAAAGGGGCGCCAAGGTTTGGGACCAATACACTCTGGGGTGGAATTCCGCCACTCCGTGTCGCGTGTCGTCTCTTTCTATTTCAATTCAGTTGTTATTTGAAGTGCTTAAAGTTGTTTAGTCTGTTCTTTTCTATTGGCACGTGGTGCCCGTCTTGTGACAATGGTGATTTTGTTGAGAGCTCTATAATCGATGCACATTCTCCAAGATTTGTCTTTCTTCAAAACCAACAACAAGAGCATTAGCTAAAGTACAAGGTTGGACAAGACCCTTTTCAAGAGGTCTTTCACTTGGTTCATAATCTCTTCATTCTGTGCTCGGCTCACACGGTAAGGTGGCCAGTTCGGTGGTGTGCTTCCAGGTATCAGATCAATGGTATGATCTTCAGGACGAGCAGGTGGTAACTCGCCTGGTAGGCCCTCTGAGAAGCAATCGGCGTGAGAGTGGAGAAAATCTTGGCGTTCTTTTGTTCAGGTCAAAACATATTGAACCTTTATCCATCATTCAGTTCTCTCCCAAAAGAATGAGCAAAGAAACTGAAGTTCATCAAGTACAATCTCTGAGCCGCTTTGTTTGTCAAGTACTTTATTTGTCAAAGTCGCTTTCTCGGCTGGGTAGTCAACCACGGCGTAGTTCTTGTGGTACCAAGGGATTCGGAGTAGAACGTCACTCGTGTGCCCTGAACACCCCTGTCATTGCAAACGAAGTTTGCCAATGCTCGGTGTAATGGCAACATCCCGTCCTGGGTGCCAGTCGAACTACCTCCGCCTGTGGCGTCAGCCTGTCGGGCGTAATTCCAAATCGAGCCGCCAATTGCAAGTAAACAGAAGTTGGCCTTGGCTCCTTCAAAAGAGCTTCCTGATCCTTCACTTTGCCCCAAAAACGGCAAAGTTTGTACTTTTATTCATTTGATTCGGTTCAGGTCCCACGCCATGTGGTACCAATTCTGCTTTTTTTTAAAATAAATTTAATTTATCTTCCTTTTTTGCCAGTCTCTCGGCTACTTTAGAACTCTCCGGCCTGTCGTCGTCCTTATCATTCTGTTCTTTCTGTGCCTTTTTAGGGCACTTGCCTCCGGAGATATATCCATGTTCCCCGCATCCAAAGCACTTCCCATCCCCGATGAAGCGAGCTCTCTCCTCAGGAGTAAGCTTGGGTCGTGCATCCTTCTTTTCTGGGTTGCTCTTTCTCTTTCTACTTTCATTCGCTGAAGTCTGTTCGGCTCGTTGTGTCATGACCTCATCGGTGAGGTAGGAGACTGCCAGAGTGAATGGCAAAGCCTCGCGTTGCATGACTCGTCAACTCCTGAATAGAAGCTGACTTCTGTTCCAAGCAGTGATCTCGGATCTCTGTAGGTAGACCCAAGGTAAACCGCTCAATCTGTTCTCTGAACGAGATCTTCTTGAATGAAGAGGTGGGTAGAAAAGAGCTCCAGAATCTCTCACAGTAAGCATCCATTGTATCTCTCTTGGTCATCCGAAGATGGTTCCAAGCAGCTCGTATATCGCGTTCATACTCTTGTGTCAGCCAAGAAGAAATAAAAAGCTTCTTAAATTTCAGCCATTTAACTGGCGTAGTCTTGTTTAAAAGAAGCGTGGACCACCAAGTTCAAGCATTCCCCTTAAAGTAAGAGGCAGCTCTCCGAATCTTGGTGTGCTCTGAGTAGCGTCCTCCTGCGAAAGCGATGTCAAACTGTTGTGTAAAAGACAAAGCCTTCGAAGCATCTTGGTATCCTGAAAAAGTGTCAAATTTGATCGACTGTCCACCTTCCTTAAACTCTCGGACTTTCTTGCTTTTATCTTCGAGAAAGTCATAGTGGTTGGCTTTGTAAAAATTCTTCTTGTTCGCATAAACTTTTCCGTCATCGGAGTCTGAACTGTTTGTAGACGAGTCCTCACTAGAACTGTCAGTCACTGGGCGAGATTCAGGCTTCTTTGCCTTTTTCTTGCCCTTTCCGAAGCGTTGTTTCTTGCTTCGCTTTTTGCCTTTTCTGTCTTCTTCGCTCGAATCTGAAGAGCTAGAAGAACTGTCAGAAGAAGAAGAAGAAGAACTGGGTACTCCTTCAAAGTGAACATGCTTCTCTATTTCTTTGCTTTCAAATGTCGACCGATGACCCAAATAACCCGGAAAGTCAGTGCCTTTTTTCTGCTTTTTGCCGTGCTTTTTGGCTTTCTTTTGCGCGTCAAAAAGCTGAGCAATCCGTCCATCAACCACCTCTTCTAATTCCTTCTTTGAATATTGCTTGTGATTTGAAGTTTTCTTGAGAGCAGGTTTCGGGGGTGGTGTAGCGGTTTTCTGCCACTGCGCATGCACTTCCTTAAAAGAAGTCTCGCTCATATATTTTGCCAATTTCAGATCCTTCGCAAAACTGAGCATCACCTTTGTTGCATCGTGGATCAATTGACGACGCTTCATCTCTCTTTCCTCTGCTTGAGTAGGCCGAGGCGAGCCATACTCTCTGCCGGAATCTTCGTTGCGATCCTGCCCGCATCTCTAGATGCAGAGGGAGTCGACCGATCCTTGCGTGAAGCCATAGGTGCCATGGGAAAAAAATTAGGGATCGGATTTCCTGTAGAAGAGAAATCGGCCGTGCTCTGATACCATTGTAACACACTTGGACACTCCAAGTCAAGAATCAATCATGACAACACCAAATAACCACTTCAAAACAATTCACAGATCACAATAGATTTGCATTGGCCCGCCGTGCCTAGAGATATTGGCCCCAAAGACTGGCGTCCCTTTCGGTATTTCTTTATGTATTAATCAACGATTAAAGTACAAGAGAGCGGTTAGGGTTTCACTCTCAGACTCTGCGTCCAGATGCTCTGCAGAGTGAGAACCCTCTCCGCTTATTTAAAGTTTACAAGGGATGCCAAAAGCAGAGCCCTAAAAGCTTTAGTTCCAAAAGCAAACTCTCTTTTTCTCTCACAAACTCATTTGAGTTTTTTACAAATAAAGCAAGTGAATTTCTCTCTCTCTCTCTCTCTCTCTCTCTCTCTCTCTCTCTCTCTCTCTCTCTCTCTCTCTCTCTCTCTCTCATATGTCCAATTTGCGTCGCAGAAAGCTGATTTTGTATCACCGTAAATTCCGCCGCAAAACCCGGAAATCCGTACTGTTGCCACGTGGCATTTATGCCGCCCTATTTAGGGTTTCAGCCACATTTAGGAGCAGTTAGGGTTTCCACAATTAGGGTTTTTGGCAGAAATTAGGGTTTGCAGGTTTTACGGTTTCTGGCAGAAATTAGGGTTTTTGCTCTCGGTAGCCACATCATCACTTTGTCTTTGTCTATCTCCAATTTTGTAGAGCAAAAGCAGATTCATCGTAAGTTGCGCCGCTTTTTCCGGGCCTTGCCGTACGGTGCCACGTCAGCATCTCTGCACATTTTACGGGATTTCCTCGCTGCCCTTTTTAGGGTTATGGTTAGGTTTAGGGTAAGGGTTTCTGCGGTTTTAGGGTTTTTGGCAGATTTTAGGGTTTGCAGGTTTGAGGGTTAGGGTTTCCAGATTTAGGGTTTTCAACAGCATCAGGGTTAGGGTTTCCTCTCGTCAGCGACGTCATCACTTTGTGACATACCCTGTCACAAACGGGAGCGCATAACAATATAAAATATACTCGGATAAATAAATAGAGAGAGAGAGTGAGAAGATCGACACAGTACTGGGGACCAGAAGATGGGCTGGTCCCCCTTAAAGAGAATCCTTTATTAGGGAGAATATTTTTACGAGCACAAGAACCGGAGAAACCCCTCCGTTCTAATTCTCTGACTCGATGATCGTTCCTTCCCGTAAGGGAAATCCGAGAGACAAGCTCTGAATCCATTTTCCGTTTGTACTCGGAGTTGAGACTCCGCAGACAATTTCCGAATTCCGTTTCCGGAATTCCCAAGCGTAGGCCGAAGCCTTCTCGCTTCTCCTTCACGATGAAGTACGTGCAAACACACACGCAAACATGCGACAACAATTCGTATGAGGAATCCACAATAGATACCTATCGCTCTTGCGCGGGAAAAGCGACTTCCGTGCTTCGTAGTCTCGCGATCTCTTACGTTATCTGGCGGCAGAGTCTTCTCTTGCTGACGTTGGTAACTCCCTATCAGTGAGGGCATGTGGTGCTTTTATAGCTGCTTGGCCACGTCACGAATAGCTGCTCGCGTAGAGATCGTGGCCGTTTTTTTTTTGGTTCTACCCGAAATAAGGAGAGAGAATTCACTGGTTGGTTTTGTTGCTTTATCTGCTAAGTGGCTGCCCACTTATTAAGTGGGCAGCCGGCATATTTTAAAATTGGTATGAACCTGCCAAAAAACTCAATAAAACCTTATAAGTTTAAAACTATGGTTTTCACAACACCCAGGCGTCCCTGGATGCAACCACATGCAGAAATGCAATGCAAACATAGATTCCTCGCGGGAAAGCGTTTGCTCTTCCGGAAAAACTCGTTAAAATTTTCCGCTTTTTAAGAAAAGCTTCTCAGAACCCATCTTTATTCTTGTGCTTGCGTCTTTACGCGTATTCCTCTTTTCCAGTTCGGATTTCCTCTCGACTATGGATATCCCCTTTCCGATGCACCCGTCACCCACCTTGTGACGCATCAGGAATACCCATCACCTAGTCCTTTCCTACCGAACTTACGGTACAATCCCCTTCACGATGCTCTGTCACCCATCCTATGACGCATAAGAGATGCCCATTCTCGGATGGTCGGATACTTCTTACTGATGCTCCCTTGTCACCCATCCATTGTGACGCATTAGAAGTACCCGTTCCTGGTGGCCTTACAGATATTCCCTTTCACAGTGCTCCTATCATTAGTTTGAATGACGCACTAGGGATACTCTGTACTCGGATGTCTCCAGTGAGAAAAACCCTCTCACTTAAAATTCCAATAATTCATTCAAAATTATTTTCTTGGTGTTCCAAGCGAGAAAACCCTCGCACTTATAAGTCCAATAATTCATTCAGAATTATATTTCTGTAAGCTAAAGCCAATTGAGCAACATCCCTCTTACTAATAAACAGTTGACCTCAATTGTAGAGATCCAACTGAACTGTTGGGGAGAAACCCGAAAGATTCCAAATCTTGCTCAATGGTGAGTTGAGCTAGTCCTTTCTCAAAAGAGAACTTAAAGTAAATTCTTTCCTCTAGTACCTCGAGGATATCCTTCACCTTTCATTGAAGTTACAAGCCATGCTCGTCATTCGCGTCTTTCCAACAGATCGGAAGTTTCCTCATCTGAGAACATGTTAACTCAAGTCCACCTTCTCAATCCCGAGAAGAATAATCCTCCTAGAAATCAATCTAGGTATCTGTCCTAGCGCATAATCCTGCGCTATTAGTCCAGAGGGTATTAAACCTCGTGTCCTCCCACATAGGGAATGCCCAAATCATAAGAGTATTAATCTCGATGTCTTCCTTCACAAACAAAGTGTGCGATCACCTTAAAGATGGTGCTTGTTTCGGGCCGTCGCTCAACGTAGGCGGACTGTTCCAATCCGAAGATTCCTTTTGCACGGCGGCACTTCCTTCCAATCTTTTCCTCCTGCGAGTTATTACCACCAGCAGTGTTTTCCAGACGCCCATTAGAGTCTCTTCCTTACATAATCATAAAAAATGATTCACCTTGCGAGCATCAATGACGCCTTGCAAAATCTCAGGCAGATAGGATTCTAGCCATAGCATTTTCTGAACGTACGTTCAAGCCCGGTTCACAATAGAGCGAACCCTCTTTGATTCTCAGGAATGTTCTTCCATATGTAATTCTTACCATTTTGAAACGGTTGGCGAACTATATTCTTACGAACATAATAGTTCGAATTTATTCCAGCAGCGTGTAAATGCTACTTGACCTGCTCATGGAGAAACATACACCGCAACCAAAAGTTGCTACTGTAATGGTAAAAGCACATAGCGTACTGAACGATCAACGATCATCAAAAAACCTCTTCTCCGTAGAGACTCAAAGTCCTTCTACCGAACACATTCTCAAATAGAGATTCTCATGTCGGAATATCCTTGCGCGCAAAAAGGCGCTCAAGAGAGTATAACAAACTCCCGTCCAATTCCTTAGCATAGGTCTGCATCTTCGTGTGTTATCCATGTACCCAAAGGTGTACATAAGTTTCAGTGAGCCTAGGAAATTACCTTCCCTTCGTAAGATCCTTAGAGCGAAGACGCTCAATTTGACGATCCCTTGGCTCAATCTCAGAGCAAAACCCGCTCATCAAATAAACTAGGATTTCAATCCTTGGAGTCCTCGAGCAGAGGCCGTAGCCGTCGCTTGTGCCTTCCCTCATAAAGAGAGTGTTCATTCACTTGTGCGAAAAGCACAACCATGTCTTCCCTTACCGGGTAGGGAGTGTTGGTTCGTAAGGTACTTAAGCTTGATAAAAGCTTTTCTTTGCTTGAAAGCTCAGAATGGTTCCTTCATAATTTCCTACCCGCAGTAGCAGGCAACTGTTCGAGAATTACCGGATACCAGATCAATCATGGACCTTCCGGATGGTTAAGCAAAGCAATTCATCGTATAAAACAATGTTCTGACTCAACCCTACTCTCATAAACACTTGAGAGTGATTGTCCTGGTTAGACACATGCATATCCCGTGCATAAAAGCAATACGCAGTTTTCAAATCCCTCAAAGATTTAACTTTGATCAAAGACCTGCCCTCTCACTTAAAGTTCGAGGGTCTTTTGTTCAAAATCTCAGGAGTTATAGATTGAATTCCCTTACTCCAAACTTTCTCCGGATAGCAATATCCTTCGAGGAGAGGTAACAAAAATTCGTTGTTTCTGTGTTCAATGGTTCTTGTCCCACTGCGGGGATTGTATTCTATGTACAATAAGGTGTACACTTTCAGCTTTTATTGTTGACTCCACCATCTGCTGCAAAGTATCTTGCAGATGCGTTTACAAAATTCGAGCAAAAGTCCTTCGTTAAATTTGTTCATCTTTCCTTCCTCAGAGAGGATCAAGAATGGAGCTACCTTGGCAAGAGTGAACCACTACTTGCTTTGACTCGCTCGTATTTCTATTGGGCAAACCGATCCCAATCTTCTTGGATGCCTTCCTCAAAGCGTAGAGGAAAAAAATTTGTCGGAAAATTCAGCCTTGGATTGAATCCAAGTCTTGTTGTAAGTTCCTTGCAGAGCTTTGGTATACCACCAAGCACTTGCAATCCCCTTGAGGTGTTTGGTCACATGCCTCACCTTCGACGCTTTTCCAGAAATTGCCGTTTGCAAAGACAACTTCAAACTGTCGAATGAAAGCAGTAGCTTTCGCGGCATCTTCCTTTCCATCAAAAGTATCAAACTTGACTGGAAGTGTTCCTAGGTCTAGACACCTTCTTCATATCCTTCCCGAAATAATGGAATTTCTTGGTGTATTGATGTTAATGGATATGTCCTAGGTTCTGAAGGATCTTGAGCATTCCGCTCCTTGGATCCTAGAGGTTCTTGAGCATCATGCTCTTGTCGCCTTCTCAGAGAATCCCAAGTCTTCTGTCGACTTCTTGCAGAGATAAATTTTTTTCCAACTCTACGAGCTTTTCTTGCAAGACTTAGGTTTCCGCCTGCTTATTTCTCTCTTGGCTTGTCATGGCTTCTTCGCGTATCTTCCCAGAGTTTCCTCCTTTACAGAGAAAGAGAGGAGACCATGCTCTGATACCACTATCAAAAACGAGAGCGCATAACAATATAAAATATACTTGGATAAATAGAATTTATCACTTAATACTGAAGCCAAAGGATATAGAGAGAAATCAATAGAGAGAGAGAGAGAGAGAAGATCGACACAGTACTAGGGACCAGAAGATGGGCTGGTCCCCCCCCTTAAATAGAATCCTTTATTAGGGAGAATCTTTTTACAAGCACAAGAACCGGAGAAAACCCCTCCGTTCTAATTCTTTGACTCGATGGTCGTTCCTTCCCGTAAGGGAAATCTGAGAGACAAGCTCTCAATCCTTTTTCCGTCTGTACTCGGAGTTGAGACACCCAATCATCCTCCTTCAATTTCAAGTTGCGACGATGGTGATCCGCTGCCTTTTTCTGTCGTTCTTGAGATTTCTGCAAAGTCTCGCGAACTTTGGCAAAAGCCGTATCTAAGTCTCGCATATATTCATCCGCTTCAAAAATCTTATCTTTCGTGCTTAGGAAGGGTGGAACCTTCGCAGCACCTTCAACAATCTCAAATGACGCCTTCCCCGTCGAAGAGTGTATCGTGTTATTGTAGGCAAATTCCGCCAAAGGTAGGTACTTTTCCCATTGAGTCTTCTGATCCAAGATATAAGACTTCAATAAATCTAAAACCACTGAATTGGCAATCTGAGATTGCTCGTTAGTCTGCGGGTGAAACGATGACGAGAACTACAACCGCGTGACAATGTTCTCCCAAATTGCCTTCCAAAACAAACTCGTAAATCTGGGGTCAATCGGACATCGATGAGGTCTCGATTGGATCTAGATGAGATTGCTAGCTACATTGTCGATAAATCCTGGTCTAACATCCGAATGAATGTTGAATGTCATGTGAGGTGCTGTGATGTCATGTGATGCGACTGTTGATTGGTACATGTGCTAGATGTGTGTTCCTAGTATGTAGGTACTAATAGTCAGTGTCTGCTAAGACGGTTTATGGCCTCTGTCTGTTTTGCAGGCGTAATCGAGGGCGATTACAATGCTTTCAAGAGGGGGCTATGTCACAAAGTGATGACGTGGCTCCCCGAGAGGAAACCCTACCCCTGATGCTGCTGAAAACCCTAAATCTAGAAACCCTAACCCTAAAACCTGCAAAACCTAAAATCTGCCCAAAACCCTAAAAACTGCAGAAACCCTAACCCTAAAAAGGGCAGCAGGGAAATCCAGGAAAATGCGCAGAGATGTTGACGTGGCACCGTAGGCAAGCCCCGGAAAAAGCGGTGCAACTTACGGCAGAATCTACTCTACGCAATTGGAGATAGAGAGAGAGAGAATACTTTTGCTTTATTTTCTAAAGCTCAAGAGAGCTTGTAAGAGAAAGAAACTTTGCTTTTATATTTTAGGCTTTTGATTTGAAGCTCTTGGGGCTCTGCTTTTGGCATCCCTTGTAAAATAAATATGTGGATTGGGCTCCCACTTTGCAGAGCATCTGGACGTAGAGTCTGCGAGTGAAACCCGATCCACTCTTGTACTTTGAACACTGATTAATACAAAAAGAAATACCGAAAGGGACGCCAGTCTTTGGGGCCAATATCTCTAGGCACGGAACTCTGCTAGGCCAGTGCAAATCTATTGTGAACTGTGAACTATTTTAAGTGGTTATTTGGTGCTGTCGTGATTGATTCTTGACTTGGAGTATCCAAGTCTGTTACAATCTCTATCTTGGCCAGATCCATTTGGTCTTCCGCTACTGAGACAATGTATCCCAAAAAGAGTATCTCTCGTAGGGAAAATTCACTTTTCTTTGCATTAATCACTAACTTGTGATCTCTTAATGCCTGAAAGACCTGAAGCAGATGATCTCTATGTTCTGCCTCATTCTTGGAGAAGACAATGATATCGTCAAAGAAAGTGCCAACAAATAGCCTGTACTCTTGAAAAATCCTGTCCATCATGAGGTTAAATATCGCAGGAGCATTGGTTAAGCCAAAAGGCATCACCAAAAACTCAAATAACCCAAAAGTCGTCCGAAAAGCTGACTTGTAGATGTCTCCTAGCACGATTCTGATCTGATGATATCCACCCTTCAAATCAATCTTGCTAAAGCACGAGGATCCTTGTAATCTGTCGAGTATATCATCGATCGTAGGAATCGGAAATCTGTGCTTGATGGTGATTTTGTTGAGAGCTCTATAATCGATGCACATTCTCCAAGATCCGTCTTTCTTCAAACCAACAACACTGGAGAGCAATACGGTGAAGTACTAGGCTGGATAAGACCCTAACTGGAGATGGTTCCAAGCAGTTCGTATATCACGTTCATAGTCTCGAGTCAGCCAATAAGAAATAAAAAGCCTCTTGAATTTCAGGCATTTAAGTGGCGTAGTCTTGCTTAATAGAAGCGTGGACCACCAAGTTTGAGCATTCCCATTAAAATAAGAGGCAGCTCTCCGAATCTTGGAGTGCTCTGAGTAGCGTCCTCCCGCGAAAGCGATGTCAAACTGATGTATAAAAGACAAAGCCTTCGAAGCATCTTTATATCCTGAAAAAGTGTCAAATATGATCGACTGTCCACCTTCCTTAAACTCTCGGACTTTCTTGCATTTATCTTCTAGAAGGTCATACAGGTTGGCTTTATAAAAATTCTTCTTGTTCGCATAAAAGTTGCCGTCGTTAGAGTCTGAACTGTCTGTAGACGAGTCCTCTGTAGAACTGTCACTCACTGGGTGAGATTTAGACTTCTTTGCCTTTTTCTTACCCTTTCCGAAGCGTTGTTTCTTGCTTCGCTTTTTGCCTTTTCTGTGTTCTTCGCTCGAATCCGAAGAGCTAGAAGAACTGTCAAAAGGAGAAGAAGAAGAAGTGGGTACTCTTTCCAAGTGAACACGCTTCTTCTATTTCTTTGCCTTATCAAATGTCGACTGACAACCCAAATAACTCGGGAAGTCAGTGCCTTTCTTCTGCTTTTTGCCGTGCTTTTCGGCTTTGTTCTGTGCGTCAAAAAGCTGAGCATTCCGTGCATCGACCACCTCTTCTTATTCCTTCTCTGTATATTGCTTGTGAGCAAGAGGTTTCAGCGGGTTTTCGGGTTGGTTCTGAGGTTTTCTGCCATTGCGTGTGCACCTCCTTCAAAGAGGTTTTGCTCATATATTTTGTGATTTTTGGGTCCTTGGCAAAATTAAACATCATCTTTGTTGCGTAGCTGATCAATCGTTGACGCTGCATCTCTCGACGCTCCGCTTGAGTAGGCCGAGGCAGGCCATACTCTCTGTTGGAATCTTCGTTGTGATCCCTACCCGCATCTCCGGATACAGAGGGAGTCGACTGATCCTTGCGTGAAGCCATAGGTGCCGCGGAAAAAAAATCGGTATCGGATTTCCCATAGAAGAGAAATCGGCCGTGCTCAGATACCACTGTAATAGACTTGGACACTCCAAGTCAAGAATCAATCGCGACAGCACCAAATAACCACTTCAAAACAGTTCACAGTTCACAATAGATTTGCATTGGCCCGGCGGAGTTCCGTGCCTAGAGATATTGCCCCCAAAGACTTGCGCCCGTATCGGTATTTCTTTTTGTATTAATCAGTGTTCAAAGTACAAGAGTGAATCGGGTCTCACTCTCAGACTCTGCGTCCAGATGCTCTGTAGAGTGGGAGCCCAATCCACATATTTATTTTACAAGGGATGCCAAAAGCAGAGCCCCAAAAGCTTCAAATCAAAAGCCTAAAGTATAAAAGCAAAGTTTCTTTTTCTCACAAGCTCCCTTGAGCTTTAGAAAATAAAGCAACAGTATTCTCTCTCTCTCTCTCTCTCTCTCTCTCTCTCTATCTCCAATTGCGTAGAGCAAAAGCAGATTCTGCCGTAAGTTGCGCCGCTTTTCCGGGCCTTGCCGTACGGTGCCACATCAGCATCTCTGCGCGTTTTACGGGATTTCCATGCTGTCCTTTTTAGGGTTAGGGTTAGGGTTTTTGGCAGATTTTAGGGTTTGCAAGTTCTAGGGTTAGGGTTTACAGATTTAGGGTTTTCAGCAGCATCAGGGTTAGGGTTTCCTCTCGGGCAGCCACGTCATCACTTTGTGACATTGCAAGTCCGGCAAAGTCAAAACTGGTCCCGTAGTCAATTTCTCTTTCAATGTCTGAAAGGCAGTCACTTCTGTGGGTTCCCACGAGAAAGGGACTCCTTTCCGTGTCAAGATATGCAAAGGGGAAGCAACCTCTGCAAACTTTTGAATGAACCGCCTGTAGTACGAACACAATCCCAAGAAGCTTCTAACTTCATGGACATTCTTCAAATAGGGCCAATCACGGATAGCCTCTATCTTGGCCGGATCCATTTGCACTCCTGCTGTAACAAACTGCGGACGTGTCAAAGCCTAAAGAATGGAGCCAACTTAAAGATGTGGCCGAGGGGCCTAAACCCTAAGAAGAACAAGTAACAGAAGAAGTGTCACAAAGTGATGATGTGGTTGCCCGAGAGCAGGAACCCTAACCCTAATTTTTGCCAAAAACCCTAACTGTTGAAACCCTAATCTTGGAAAGCCTAACCCTAATTTTTGCCAGAAATTCTAACTGTTGAAACCCTAATCCTCGAAACCCTAACCCTAACCCTAAAACCTGCAAACCCTAGTTTTGGAAACCCTAACCCTAAAATTGCAGAAACCCTAACCCTAACCCTAAGGGCAACAAGAAGATTTCTGAAAATTGCGCTGGCTGATGACGTTGCAGGCTGTACGGATTTTCGTAAATTACGCTGGCAGCTTTTGGCATTGCTTTTTGGACCCTAAGCTTTTGAGTTCTATAGGCTTTTTATTGTAACCGTTTTTCAAGCCAAGGGCCTTTAAATATGAGGCTAGGGCTCATTCTCTGTCATGCTTTCTGGAGAAGGTGCAGAGTCGCGAGTACCGGCTCGTACCGTGTTGATGCAATATAAAGAAATACCGAAAGGGGCGCCAAGGTTTGGGGCGAATACTCTCTGGGGTGGAATTCCTCCACTCCGTGTCACGTGTCGTCTCTCTCTCTCTCTCTCTCTCTCTCAATTTAGTTGTTAAGAAGCTAAGTCTTTGATAAAAAGAGCAAATTGATTGTCCCTCGGAAAGTTATTTGAGCTAACTTGAGTTGTTTTGCAGATATGCTGTAATCACGGACGATTACTCTCTTTCAAGAAGGGGAGATGTAACAAACTACTGACGTGTCAAAGCCTAAAGAATGGAGCTAACTTACATATGTGGCCGAGGGGCCTAAACCCTAAGAAGAACAAGTAACAGAAGAAGTGTCACAAAGTGATGACGTGGTTGCCTGAGAGCAAAAACCCTAACCCTAATTTCTACCAAAAACCCTAATTGTTGAAACCCTAATTTTGAAAACCCTAACCCTAAAACCTACAAACCCTAATTCTAGAAACCCTAACCCTAAAACCTGCAAACCCTAATTCTAGAAACCCTAGCCCTAAAACTACAGAAACCCTAACCCTAACCCTAAGGGCAGCAAGAAGATTTTCAAAAATTTCGTTGGTTGATGACGTGGCAGGCTGTACGAATATCCGTAAAATACACTGGCAGCTTTTGGCTTGCTTTTCGGACCAGATGCTTTTGAGTTTTAAAGGCTTTTTACTGTAACTGCTGTTCAGGCCAAGGGCCTTTAAATATGAGGCTAGGGCTCATTCTCTGTCATGCTTCCTAGAGAAGGTGCAGAGTCTCGAGTATCGGCTTGTATTGTGTTGATGCAATATAAAGAAATACCGAAAGGGGCGCCAAGGTTTGGGGCCAATACTCTCTGGGGTGGAATTCCGCCACTCCGTGTCGCGTGTCGTCTCTCTCTGTCTCTCAATTCAGTTGTTATTGAAGTGCTAAAAGTTTGTTTCAGTCTGTTCTTGTCTATTGTCACATGGTGCCCATCTTGTGACAGTTGTTGCTGAGACAATGTGTCCCAAAAAGTGTATCTTTGGTTGGAAAAATTTTCTTTTCTTTGCATTAATCACTAACTTGTGATCTCGTAATGCGTGAAAGACCTGAAGCAGATGATCTTTGTGTTCTGCCTCATTCTTGGAGAAAACAATTATATCGTCAAAGAAAGTGCCAACAAATAGCCTGTACTCTCGAAAAATCTTGTCCATCATCCGATTAAATGTTGCAGGAGCATTGGCGAAGCCAAAAGGTATCACCAAAAACTCAAATAACCCAAAAGTCATCTGAAAGGTTGTCTTGTAGACGTCTTCCGGTGCGATTCTGATCTGATGATATCCACCCTTCAAATCAATCTTGCTAAAGCACGAGGATCCTTGTAATCTGTCATCGATCGTAGGAATCGGAAATCTGTGCTTGATGGTGATTTTGTTGAGAGCTCTATAATCGATGCACATTCTCCAAGATCCGTCTTTCTTCAAAACCAACAACATTGGAGAGCAATACCGTGAAGGACTAGGCTAGATAAGAACCTTTTCCAAGAGGTCTTTCACTTGGTTCATAATCTCTTCATTCTGTGCTCGGCTCACACGGTAAGGTAGCCGTTTTGGTGTTGTGCTTCCAGGTATCAAATCAATGGTATGATCTACAGGACAAGCAGGTGGTAAGTCGCCTGGTAAGCCCTCTGAGAAGCAATCGGCGTGAGAGTGGAGAAAATCTTGGCGTTCTTTATCAAGTTTAGACAAATTTGTACTATCCTTATCGCTCAATTCTTTCATAAAGATCGAGTAAACAAACAGACTGGATTTCATTAATTTAGAAATGGCCGAAGCTGATACAATAGGGACAGACTCGCGCTTCAGTTTAATATCAAGTACAATAGTTTTGCCCTTCTCTGTAGTCAATGTCGCTTTCCTCGCCCGATAATCGACCACGGCATTGTTCTTGTGGTACCAGGGAATCCCTAAGAGAACATCACAACCTTCCAAAGGCATTATGAAAAAGTCCTCATGCCCCAAATATCCCTGACAATGCAACCGAAGTTTGCCAATGACATGTGTAATGGCTGCGTCCCTGCCGGGTGCCGCTAGAATAGCCTCCGCAAGTGGTCCCATGCGATCGGGAGTGATCTCGAGCCGCGCCGCCAATTCTGGTAAAATGAAGTTAGCCTTGGCTCCTCCATCAAAGAAGATCAGGGCCTCTTGGTCTTTCACTTTGCCCCAAGCTCGGCAAAGTTCTGTACTCTCGTCCATGGTGTTGGGATCGGTACCCACACAATCTGGAACCAGTCCTGTTTTCATCTTGCCTTTTCTTCCACGTTCCTCAGGTGCTCTCGAACTCTCAGGCCTTTCGTCGTCCTTGTCATTCTGTCCTTTCTTTGCCTTTTTAGGGCACTTCGCGGAGATATGTCCATGTTCTACGCATCCAAAGCACTTCCCCTCCCTAATGAAGCGAGCTCTCTCCTGAGAAGTAAGCTTGGGTCGTGCATCCTTCCTTTCTGGGTTGCTCTTTCTCTTTCTACTTTCATTCGCTGAAGTCTGTTCGGGTCGTTGTGTCATGACCTCATCGGTGGGGTAGGTCAGACTGCCTTCGAAGCATCTCTACATGTAAAAAATGTGTCAAATTTGATTGATTGTCCACCTTCCTTAAACTCTCAGACTTTCTTGTTCGCATAAAATTTTCCGTCATCGGAGTCTGAACTGTCTAAAGACGAGTCCTCAGTAGAACTGTCAGTCACTGGGTGAGATTCAGACTTCTTTGCCTTTTTCTTGCCCTTTCCGAAGCGTTGTTTCTTGCTTCGCTTTTTCCCTTTTCTGTCTTCTTCGCTCGATTTCGAAGAGCTAGAAGAACTGCCAGAAGAAGAAGAAGAAGAAGAATTGGGTACTCCTTCAAATCGAACACGCTTCTTTTGTTTCTTTGCTTCTTCAAATGTCGACTGACGACCCAAAAAGCCCGGGAAGTCAGTGCCTTTCTTCTGCTTTTTGCTGTGCTTTCTAGCTTTGTTTTGCGCGTCAAAAAGCTGAGCAATTCGTGCATCAACCACCTCTTCTAATTACCTTTCTGTATATTTCTTGGGAGGAGGAGGTTTCTTGAGAGCGGGTTTTCGGGGTGGTTCTGCGGTTTTCTGCCACTGCGTGTGCACCTCCTTCAAAGAGGTCTTGCTGTGATACTACTGTAACAGACTTGGACACTCCAAGTCAAGAATCAATCACGACAGCACCAAATAACCACTTCAAAACAGTTCACAGTTCACAATATTATTGCACTGGCCCGGTGGAGTTTCGTGCCTAGAGATATTGGCCCCAAAGACTAGCGCCCCTTTCGGTATTCCTTTTGTATTAATCAACATTCAAAGTACAAGAGTGTATCGGGTCTCACTCTCAGACCGGTGTCCAGATGGTCTGCAGAGTGGGAGCCCAATCCACATATTTATTTTACAAGGGATGCCAAAAGTAGAGCCCCAAAAGCTTCAAATCAAAAGCCTAAAATATAAAAGCAAAGTTTCTTTCTCTCGCAAGCTCTCTTGAGCTTTAGAAAATAAAGCAAAAGTATTCTCTCTCTCTCTCTCTCTCTCTCTCTCTCCAATTGCGTAGAGCAAAAGCAGATTCTGCCGTAAGTTGCGCCGCTTTTTCCGAGCCTTGCCGTACGGTGCCACGTCAGCATCTCTGCGCATTTTACGGGATTTCCATGCTGCCCTTTTTAGGGTTAGGGTTAAGGTTTCTGCAGTTTTTAGGTTTTTTGGCAGATTTTAGGGTTTGCAGGTTTTAGGTTTAGGGTTTCCAGATTTAGGGTTTTCAGCAGCATCAGGGTTAGGGTTTCCTCTCGGGCAGCCATGTCATCACTTCGTGACACAATTTACCGCACGTGTAACTTGCAACGGTTTTTAATTTATGTGACCCTCAAGTCACTCAAATAATGTCACGGACTTGGACACCCCAAGTCGAGAATCTGACACGAGACACGAGAGAATCACTTAAAATACTCCACAACTTCAAAATTTGAGTCGACACGGCCCGGCATAGTTCCGTGTCCAGAGGTATCGGCCCCAAAATCTAGCTCCCCTTTCGGTATTTATTTTTATATTAATGCTTGAGCAAAGTACAACACTCGAGGGACCTCTGCTCTGAGACTCTGCGTCCAGAGGCTCTGCAGAGTGAGGCCCCAAGGGTCTATTTATTCTTACAAGGGATGCCCCAATGCAATTCAATTCAAAAGCAGTCAATCCCAAAAGCATCTGGTCTAAAATTTGCCCCCAAACGCAATCAGTGCAAATTGCGGAAATCCATACAGCCCGCCACGTCAGCATGTCAGTGCTTTTTACCGAAAATTGTTACGGCAGCCATGTAGTATGTTAGCGCAGATCGCGAGAATTCGTATAGTCTTTCCACGTCAGCACGTGGGCAATATTGCCATGTCATCATTTTGTGACATACCCCCCTCTTGAGAGAATTGTAATCACCCTCGATACGCCTACAAAATCAGACATAAGCCATAAACCAGTTCAGTAGACATTGACTGTAAGTACCGATGCACTAGACGACACAAATCAGCACTTGTACAAAGACGATAGTACATCACATTCACATCACATTCGGATCATATCACATAAATCTATTCTGATCTAGGACCATGGTTCCTGGTACGTATTTAGCAATCGCATCTCGATCTGCCCGGACCTCACTAATGTTCGATTAACTAATCCTTATTGCGATCATGTCCATAGATTTCTCTAAACCAAAATGCTGCAGTCATTTTGTCAATCATTCCATCTTTCAATCCTGCACGCAAACACAATCATGTGTGAGTAATCATTTTCGGGGATTCCAATCCATCAATCAAACATTGAGTTCATACTGAACAGAGTGGTTCAATCATTCAATTCTAGTCATCTTTTCATTGTGTGGCCATCTCATCCCTCGGGAACTCTTGGTGCGCTCATAACAGTTCCATTCAATCATTCATCATGATTCAAAATTCATGATTTTTATCGTTATCAGGTTCATTCTGGAGCTGTCATTGCTCCGAATTCGTTATCATCTCATTCTCGATTTCACATGTTATCTGTTCACAAATAGTAGGATCTTCCATAAAACATTAGTTTCATACGTAAATCAAAGTCATCTTCAAAAAGTCCTACTTCAAAATCATTCATTCATAAATTCACAAAGCAAAATAATGCCAGTTCATCCGTAAGTTTCTAACTAGTATCTGTTCTGGAACGAGTATCTCCTCACCGAGTTCTATTTTCAATCTGTCAGTCATTCTCATTCTTGTGCCTTATTGAGCACCGTGCAAATATATGTCCTTGTTCCCCACATTCTAAACACACTTCATGTTTTGAAATGTCTTTCTGTTCTTCTGTGAGTCGAGGTCGCGTATCTTTCTGTCGTTTGCTTCTGTTATGACTTGTTGAAGGTTCCCAATGCATAGCATGTCCCATCAATTGCTGTATGGACTCAGATCTGTGAAACAAGCAGTAGTCTCTTTGGGCAGTCCACCGTAGAATTGCTCCATTTGCTGCTTGAAACTGATCTTCTTAAAGGATGAAACAGGTAGAAAAACATCCCAAAATCTCTCACAACAAGTATCCAAAGTTTCTGCCTTGACCATCCGAAGATGATTCCAGTCAATAATCACGTCTCATTTGTATTATTGAGTGAGCCCCGAAGAAATAAAGAGTCTCTTGAACTTCAACCACTTTGTTGGTGCTTCTTTTCTTAACAGAAGAGGACCACCATGTCCGTGCATTGCCTTTCAAAAATGATACTGCCCGTCTAATCTTGGAGTGCTCTGTAGTGGCCTCCAGAAAACGCTATGTCAAACTGTGAAATAAAGGCTAAAGCCTTAGGAGCATCTCGAAACCCCGAAAAGGTTTCGAATTTTACTACCTGTCCACCCTCTTTGAATTCCTTGGTCTTTTTGCCCTTGTCCTCAAGAAAATCATATTGGTTGGCTCTGTAAAGGTGCTTCCTCTTTGAATAAAACATATGGTCATCGGAGTCCGAACTCTTAGAAGAGGATGAATCCTCATCAAAGCTGTCAGAAAAGTGTCGGGATTTGCTTTTCTCGGCCTTCTTGATCTTTCTCAATCTCTGGATCTTTCGTCGTTTCTTTCCCTTTTTGTCCTCATCACTTGAGTCAGAAGAGGATGAGTTGTCCGAGCTGTCAAAAGAAGTTGAGAACGAACTGGACAATTCTTCGAAGCGTACATGCTTCTTCTATTTTCTTGCATTTGCAAAAGAGGATTTTCGGCCCAAAGAACCAGGGTAGTCAGTTCCCTTGTTGCGTTTCTTCAGTTGCTTCTTCGTTGCCCCCAAAAATTGGTTGACTCGTCTTTCGACAACATCCTCAAGTTCATCTTCAGTAAACATCCGTGGGACAAGAGGTTTCTTGAGGGCTGACTTTATTGGGGAATTAATCGCTTTCTGCCAATGGGAATGCACCTCATCGATCGGGTGCTGGGTCAAAAATTTGGCATACTAAGGATCCTTTGCAAAGTGAAGCATTTGCTTTGCACAATCATCAACCTGTTGTGGACGTTGCATCTCCATCAATTGATACTCCGTATGTCACGTGACACATCCAACCCTATGTGTCCATTGACAAGCTACAACATGACCATGGTTCAATTCAGTCTAGTCAATGTAGAATAGGAAGTGATATGGCACTTTTGTGAGTCTGTTCGCAGATCGTGCACGACGAGACACATAGAGTAGATGCATATCCTCCGGTTCCACACAGCATGATCATCAGCATTCCCGTCAGAATCCATCAAGGGAATTTTCCAGTGCATTAAAACCTAATTTCCCTATTTTTGACATTTTTCACTTTTTTATTAAGTGACTTTTGTTGGGAACTAGGTAGGGCAATTTTGCTAATGAAATATATAAGCAAACTATTGTGAGTCTGGTCGCAGATCGTGCATGACGAGACACATAGAGTAGATGCATATCCTCCGGTTCCACACAGCACGATCATCAGCATTCCCGTCAGAATCCATCAGAATCCATCAAGGGAATTTTCCAGTGCATTAAAACCTAATTTCCCTATTTTTGACATTTTTCACTTTTTTATTAAGTGACTTTTGTTGGGAACTAGGTAGGGCAATTTTGCTAATGAAATATATAAGCAAACTAGAGCTAGCACTTTCTGGCAGAAGAGGCAGCAGGAGCATTGCTCAATAGGCACCTTTTGAAGCAAGACCAACCGCAAGAAGCCCTGGCGTTTTCTTCCTATAGCAAAGCCAGCGTTTTCAGCAAAGGACTCCAGCGATTTCAGCCCCTGCCTTGGCATTTTCAGCAACAACTCCTCAATGCTTATCAGGCCTGCACTTAGTAGCAATACAGCCAGTAGCAAAGCGTTTTTCAGCAATGATTTAGCAGCCACAATTCAGGTTTTTGCTATCAGCCATCAACGTTTTCACAAGTACATATCAGACCAGCGTTTACACGCATCAGAAGCAGCGAAGTCAGCCAATGACTAACGTTTTGGTATAGCAGCAGTTAGCGTTTTCAGCAGCAGCATACCAGCGTTTTGGTATAGCAGCAAATCACGATTGCAGCAGTAGAATTCAGCAGATAGGAATCACCAGCAGATAGCCCTTTCAGCCGTCGTCGTCGCCATCCTCGTCGTCGCCGTCGTCTTCAAGTTGAGATCCACCTTGCATCATAGTCTGACGACTTGCATCAGAGTCTTGTACCAGATTGTGCAATCAATAGCAGACTACTCTCGCCATCGAGAGTGGGCCCTTGGAGGAGGGTTTTACACATCCCTGGTGTCGTATTCTCTTCTCTCTCTATCTCTCAGTCTCAGCACCTTCTCGCACAGTGTCTATTCACTTTGTTTGTGATCACTTGCACTCTCTCATTAAGAGCACGGAAGGCTCTCCCTTCCCTAAGAAAAGGAACCTTGAGCACAGTTCGAAGCACTCATCTTGAGCAAAGTTCAACATTCACTTCCGTTGCACCTTACATTGGTATCAGAGCTTTGGTAGTGTTCTGTACCACTCAAGGAAAGAACCACAAGAACCATAAGATTTTTTTTTTTGTTGCTTGTTGTGGTCGCACGTAACCCAATTCTCTTGGGCGTGTCGATTCCTAATCGTGTTTTTGAAGAGTGATAGAAACCGAAGAAAGAAGGGCTTGTCTAGCCTCCCCTTGTGCCTCTTTTCACTTATTGAGAGCGGACCGTGCACTTAGCGGCCGGCCAATCGACGTGAGGTGGGAGAAAGCAACCTTGGTGTGAGCGCAAGGCCGCTAAGAGGTGCGCCCGCGGAAAAGAGCAGACCCGGGTGAAGAGAAGATCCTTCTCTAACACATATTGCAAGCGAAATAAGAACCTCAAGAACCTCAAGACCCTCAAGAACCTCAAGAACCCAAGACCCACAAGAACCCAAGTTCCTCGTGAACTTAAGAACCAAGATCACAGTGTATGGTCATCACCCGAAGCGGAATGGATACTTTGCATGGAGGTGGTGACCATGGGAGTGGCGAAGAAGAGTTTTCTCCACCAGGAGGTTTTCCCGACCCTCTCGCGCTTTTTTGTAGCTGTAACTATAGGTTAATGGTCATATGGTTTTACAGGCTGTCACGGACAATGCATCCAACTACAAGGCCATGGGAGAGATCGTTTAGGTGGAATTCGCTCGCATAGTTTGGACTCCATGTGCTGCACATTGTCTCAACTTGCTCATGGAGAATATTGGCAAGTTGTCTTGGGTACAGCCTGTTGTTTTTGATGCAACGAAGAGGACTGCTTTCTTCTGCAAGAAACATCAAGCATTTGCCATATTCAGGAGTCACAATACAATAGACATGGTGTGTCCCTCGAAGACTAGGTTTGCATACATGTACCTAGTACTTCTGAGGCTTTACAGGTTGAGGGATGCATTGTTGCACACAATTGTGGACCCTAAGCGGCGGTTGATGCACCATGCGCAGACCGAGCCTAGGAGGCACATATAGAGGAAAGTGCTCGATGAGCTTTTGGGTAGAGGTGCACTCCTTGGCAGTGGCTTTCCGGCTTGTCTACGTCCTCTTGCATGTGACAGACATGGAGGGGTCCACTCTTGGCTTTGTGTATCATCTATTCATGCTGATGAGGCGTCACATAGCAGCGTGTACCTCTGTGACAACGGAGCGATAAGTCAATGCGTTTGGTACTATATTTTGGTCTTGTTCTTCACACATGAGCGCTCAAGCTTGGAGCTCCCTCTCCTACTATCTATGCAATCTGCTTAAGTTGTTTCATGTGGTTATGCAAAGCTCAAAAAAAGGTTAAAGAAGATTTATTATTTAATTTCATTATGGCCGTTCCCTGCACCAACCCGGTTCCTTAACTTTTGCCTCTCCCCAACTCTTTTCTCTGTCCCTGTTCCATGTTTCTACGAATTAGGACCCATCTTCATTAATGTGCTTGTTGTAGCTCTCAATTTTTACTGAGTTGGGTATTTTGTTCTGCCCATTAGAGATTCCTTTCACAATTCTCTAGTCACGCATCTTGTGCTGCCTGAAGAACACTCATATTGCGGTATTTTAGATGTCTAGCTAGACGTGCAGATTACACACCTTGCGATGCCCTTCTAATCACTCATCTTGTGGATGGTCGAAGATATTCCCCTCTTGGGTGCTTTAGTCATGCATCTAATGACACACCAAGAATATTTGCTTAAAGATAAACTGATGTTTTTGATGATCCAGTCATTCTACTGATGGGGGATTGAGAATATTTGTTGTAAATCTACTGCATCATAAATCTGTCTGATAAATCTATTGTGCAGAAACTGAGAATTAATTTACTTTTGCAATGTATCTGTACAAAAGAAAAAAGCCAAAATAGCATAGAACAATCACTTTTGCAATGTAGCTGTACAAAAAAAACCCATAATAGCATAGAACAATCACACTGACTTGCTTAAGAACTGTACTTAAATCACATCTATATATTGACAAATAGGCTGAAGTCTGGTTGACATGTCATATCTATCTTCGTCAAGGGTTGTTTTTGTTAGCAAATTTGCAACAGCTTGTCATTTTTTATGTCTTGTTTGCCATCTTGTGATCATGGGGATGAAGAGGATGAAGTAGAGGGGCAGCGTGCTCGTGTTTCAGAGATCTATATTCATGAATGCAATAAAAATATTTTCATATTGGGCAGCCAACTCGACAATAATTTTAAATGATTTTTACACAATTAGATGGAGAATCAAGGCGTTCCATAGGACTATGAAAAAGTCTTGTGTGTGATCTGTGACAAAGATAATCGATGTATTTTTGCGCTCAAATTTTTTGATCTTTTATATTAGCATGGTGATCCTTCTGTGCCTGTTTCGTTTTTTTAATCAGATTCTGGATGGTCACAATGGGGCTTCTGCAGCTATTTTTGCTAAAGAGAATCTGTTGAAGGATGTTATAAGTGCACTTCCATCTACCCTTAGCAGAGATGACTGGCTTGCAGCATTACCACGAGCGTTGGTTGCAGGGTTTGTCAAGACTGATAAAGATTTCCAGGAAAAAGGTTTGTTCATGTACATGGTTTTGGAAAAGGAGTTATAATCTGTGTACCTCATTGACATTTTGCAAATCTGGTCTCAGAACAAACATCAGGAACCACAGTCACATTTGTGGTGGTTGATAGATGGACTGTTACCGTAGCTTCAGTAGGAGATTCGCGTTGCATTCTTGATCCTCAAGGAGGGGAGATCTCTACCTTGACCGTGGATCATAGGCTAGAGGACAATGAAGAAGAGTAAAATTTTCTGCTAATGCATTGTTGCTATTAAAGCCCTTTTGTACTTCTTGTACATTTGTACTTAGCTTTTCTTTTCTGATTTTGGGTTCATTTTATTTTCAGACGAGATCGGGTGATGAAGAGCGGAGGTGAAGTTGGCAGGCTAAGCATTGCTGGGGGAGCTGAGGTAAGCAAGGGTTAAGTTGGAGAGAGCAGGGCAGGGAGGGCTCGAGGGAGTGTGGAAGGAGGGGTTTTTAACAGAGTTATGTAGGCATGCTTTTTTTTTCATGCTCTCTCTCTCTCTCTCTCTCTCTCTCTCTCTCTCTCTCTCTTTCTCTCTCTCACACACACACACACACACACATACACTTACTTTTTTATTATTATAGTAAATCTGTTTTGATTAATTTACCAGTGGGAAACCTCAAAGCGAGGAAAACCCACCAAAAACGTCAGATACAAAGGGAGGAACACAGAAGTGTTCTGTGATGTGAAAGCGCTAAAAGAAAACATAGAAGAGTTGCAAGATTTCCAGGGATATGTCCCCAATATCAAAGCGATTGCCTCAGTGAAATCTTGAACGAGGGAAAAGGATCCGCCTCATGCCGGTGAAACATGCAAAAATTCATTGGCGCCACAAAGACCATAGCGACCAAAATCTGACCCACGTGAAGAAGATGACAAATCATTGAAGGGATGTTGGAAGAATGCCAAAAACGAGAATCACTTGTGGAAAACTGCTGAGGGAAATTGAAGGTGCATACAAGCAGAAACACGGTGAAGGAAAGCCCTGGTGCAGCGACAATCCCAAAGCAGATATTTGACAGTCTCTTCACCAGCGGAGCAACTGACACAACAAGAGGGGCTGATGTGACGTACCACAAGGAGAGTTCCAACCGGAAGAACTCCCAGCAAACAGCGCCAAAGAAACAGACGCTCCTTAAGAGGCAAGTATGACTTCTAGATTGCAGTAAGAGCCTTTCTCCACAATTGATCAGATTTGTGTAAAGAACAAAGCGCATTACAGTGATGAGCCAGCCAAGGGTCCTGCATAAGAGAAGCAAAGATATGGCGGGCGGAAATTGCATTAAAAGGAGTGCCCCATAAATTCCAACCCTGCATACGCATCCATTGGCCAACGGCGGAATGGGGAGGAAAACAACCAGTATATACTAAAGCAGGCTCGAGATCTGAGGATAATGCAAGCCCAACCCAAAGCGTGCTATGCCTCGGCCAAAGAGGAGTAAGCTTGGCGAGGCGACCGATCAACCATAGTAAGAGAACACCCTACTCAGGTGAATGCTTTCCAAACGCAATGAATTTCCATCTGCTTGTTGCCTGCCATGCCAAGAGAGATGATCCGTAACAACTTTCCAAGCGGAGAGCAAACCAGAGGTGATCAAGCAACCTGGAATATGACCGGCCATCTTGCCAAATACAATCTCCCAAAGGGAAGTCTGCCAATTACCAAATGCCGGAGTGGCAACATGCCGACATAGATCAACAATTATAACTGTCCATGGCTGAGATTGCTGTGCAAGAGTAAGCAATAACATGGCCTTCCTCACCAATGCGTGGTGGCGAAGGTCCAAAATATTCAGCCCCCCAAGATGCTTCGGAGTACAAAGTTTCTCCATTGCTAACAAACGGAGGCCTTTCTTATGAGAACTAGTGCTCCACAAGTGAGATACAATATCAGACATAAGCAATGAGAGGCGGGAGGGAGGCCAGTGCAACAACGGCACGTAAAACTGAACATATGCCATCATAATGCTTTGCAATACGAAGTCGAACATGTAGCGGCCATGTAGATAGTTTCCAATAGTGCAATTTGACATTTAATTGTTGCATGACCCAATCGATTTGTTGGGTATTAGTTACCTGCCAACCAATAGGATATCCTAAGTGCCTGACCACCACATGCGCTAGTCCAGAGAAGATGATGCCAGTCGCAAACACCAAGAGAAGATGAGTTTGGAATCTCGCTAGTCGAGAGAAGATGGTGCCAATCGCAAACACCAAGAGGCAAGAGTTTGGATTTTCTAAAGTTAACCTTAAGGCCTGCTGTCAAGCCAAATGTATCCAAAGCCTGCATAATCTCTCGCACATCATCCTGGCTATTGTGGGGCATAAACAACGAATCATCAAGATAGGCCTGCCTTGTGAAGTCTTTTCCATTGGGTAATTTCAGTCCGTGAAGACGACCAAGTGAAGTCAAGGGATTTAAATACAATAACAAGGGGTGAGTGACAATGGCATACAACAAGGCGTTGAGCAGGCAACCCTGTCGGACAGAGCATCCAAGAGGCCAAGGTTTTGTTAGCTCTCGCTCCCCATCAAGAAGGCCTGAAGACGTACTGTGTGCATACAAGAAGTAGACAACATTGACCAACTTTGGACCAAATCCAAGGGCCCGTATTGTAGCAGCAATGAAATTCCATTGTACTGTATCGAAAGCCTTTTCAATGTCTACCTGCATTATGAGAACATCCTGCTGGGTATACTTGGCATATTCCATTCCAATCAATAAATTAGCGAGAGTATCCAAAATTTGACGACGAGGAATGGAACCAAACTGCACGGAATGGATACCTGCCATAAGAGGTTCCTTGGTACGGTTCACAATCATTTGGCCAAGATAGATTTTATATATAACCGACATAAGAGTAATGGGCCGCCAATGCGAGAACTGCTCACAAAGCGCTTGCTTAGGCAAAAACTTCAACAAACCCTCTTTCCAAGACATCGGCAAATTTTGTTTTACCCATGCAACATTCATCATGTAGAGTAAAGGTTCTTTCAGAGGCTCCCAAAAGGAGATAAAAAATTCCATAGTGAGCCCATCCCAACCAGGCGAACCGCGAACGCCATCTTCCGAGAGCAAGCAATATTGAGTGCAATTCATTTTCTGTAAAATCCGCCTCTATGTTTAAAGCATTTTGAGGCAAGACAATTGAATGCACTGTAGATAACAAAAGTTGGCATGCATGAAGAACTTCAACGGATGCCGCAGGGGGAGCGGCAAAAACATTCCTAGAATGGGACACTTGGGCATCCGCAAGCTCACGTTTTGAGGCTGTCCAGGCTCCTGATCGGAGCATAACCCGCTTAATAGTTTGAGAAGCCCTTCAATGATGCAGGTGCTTTAAAAACTGTTTGGAGGCACATCCCTTGTCCACAAACGCTCGATGGCGAGCACGAGTCTGCCATTTGTCCAAATTTCTTTTATCATTATGCTGCAGACACACCTGGGCCTGACAAAGATCTGTCGATTCATTTTCAGCCTGGAGCCTCGACTGCAGGCTGAATGGTGTTTGTTCTACTTTGCTTATTGCTGGCATTGGTAACTGCTAAATGTGTGCATTACTTGGGGTATAGTGTGTTTTTACTGAAAATCTACTGAGAACTGCTCTAATACTAATACTTGTATTGATGGCCTTGCCATGACCTAATTATGTGCTGACCTTCTACGTGCTTACTATATTTGGATGGCTTTGGAAAGATTATTGTTCTCTGGCTATGGTTTGATTGGGATGATCTGAGCTAGAAAATCGGGTATTACCTTACTTTCGGTTGTCATCTTGCTGATGATGGTCATCGTGCTAACAATTGATTGCCATAACTAGAGGGGCTATATCTAGATCCTAGTTGCTTGAAACATACATCAGGCCTACTATGCTACTGATCTTGGTTTGTGCTTGGCCTTGGTATGATTTATTGAGACCTACTAGCATGGTTCACCCTCAGGTGGTTACTGGTGTTTATTGAATTTGTGCAGAAGTTCTAGCTCTCAAATCTGGCTGAGTATAGGATTACAGATGTTCTTAGTAGAATGCATATTTAGAGTGCAATAGCACTTAGAATTAGCTTTTTTTTTTTTTTTCCAAAAGAGAAAATCTTTCTATTAAAATCACCTCAAGGGCACAGACCCCAAGGTAGAATTACATCAGAATAATACAGAGAGAACACCATAAATGGTATCACCAAAAAATAAAAACCTAGGGCAATCTAAGATACAAGATAATTCATAGTCACAAGGGACGCATTCCGGGACGGGGAACGGGAGAATGGGGACGGGGCTCAAATGGATTTTTAGTGTAAAAAAGAGCGCGGGACGGCAAGTGGGGACGGGAAGCTCGAAAAAGGGCGTCCCCTGTTACTATGACAAGATTGCCTCAAATCAAGGCTAGATATGGGGGTTAAGTCTTGAAGACCTCCTAGGCGTCTTCAAAGACTCAGCAGACTTCTTAGCACTTTCTACCAAAGAAGGAAAATGCCGCTCATAAGCTGAATTTATGCCTTCGGAACTGCTGCTGATATCCAAATAGCCACCTTGAGGATCAACTGGCGGATCGTGAAGAGCCGTCTAGCTTTCTCTGCTTCACTTCTTCTCCTTACCAAGTGATCTTCCAATCCCCCATTCGCATGAAGTGCCTCTTGTTTTGAAGCTTGCTGCCTTTGATCAGGAGAAATCCTACGTCGAGTACAATCTGCACCAACATGGCCTTTTCTGCCACAAACAAAGCAGTGACCAGGAAGACCAATGAAGAAAACCCTCTGTAAAATTTCTCCCCCATGAATGGTCGGGAAGAGCACCATCCTTATGGAGATTGTGCGATCCTCATCATTAGGAATCGTAGCATCTCCAACCACAAAACCCATACATCTCCCAATTTCATTAACATGCGGAGAAAATTCTGGAAGAAGTCCTGGGAATCTAGCTGTAACTGCAGTTCCACCTACAAGTCCATTTAGATCCATTATTGTGTCCATTGGCAAGAAAGCCTATGGCAAAATGAAAGTCCACAGGGCCCTGAGCTAAGATCTCCATGGCTTGACTTTCAGACTCGAACTGCACCCTGAAGAAGCCTCTCCCGAGAGGGGAGACATTCACAATCTTAAAATTGACGTGAAGAAGTGAAGCTTGAAAATAGTCCTTCAATAGCCTTGCTTAACATAGACTTCCCACCACTTTACAGGCCAAAGAACAGGACTCCAAGATTACGGTAGATTCGTGAATGGCGCGCAAGGTGTCAGAAGAAAGATGAATACCTATTGCAGAAGCGAAAGGGGGGGGTTGGAGGGCCTCATAAGGGTCTCCTAAAAAGGTTCCTCGAAGAGGAACGTCTGCCCTTGCAGCATCCATTTCCTTCCCGACATAGCTCTCCATATCAATGCTTTTGTAGCTGTGGGGGGGGGGGGGGGGGGTGGGGGGTGGAGGAGGGGATAGGTGACTAGGAGGGGAGGGCAAGGGTAAGGAGGCGAGCAACTAGGGATGGACGAGGTAGGGATGGGAGGCGAGCTGGGAGGGGGGGAGGGGGGGAGGGGGGGGGTTATGGCGAGGGCAGCAGGCAAGGTAAGCGAGGGTCTGAAGCTATGGTGAGGGCACTAGGCAAGGTAGGCGATTAGGTAGGGAGGGCCACGGGAAGGGGGGGGGGAGCTGGAAGGATGAGGTGAGGGAGCAGGTGGGGATGGCGATGGAAGCTACAGGATATCAGCGCGCAGCCTCTTTTTCGCAATCACTTCATCTCAACTCTAGAATTAGCTTTTTGCTTAATATATTATAGTATAATATTGATATTGTTTTTAACTGCCCGATTTAATATATGGATTGCATGTAATAGTTAAACTTTTAAGGTAGATCTCATTTGTATTGAGTATGGTCTAAAAATAGGAAATGCTACCGATTCCTTTCGGCCTTTGGAAGTTTTTATACTGGGAGTTTTTTTTGAGAATTTGATTGGATAGAACATATTTGGGAAAGTGTGCTGGTGTCTATTACCATTGGCTATTGGTAGTTGTTTGGTACTGTTATATTTCAAGCTATGAACTCCCACAATTATTTAAGTGTCTGATTATGAAAATGGCCTACATGACTAGTTGATTTTAATGAAATCCAGTATGGCTATAATGTGGGTTAGCCAAGAAGGTCACTTGTGGTTAGGACTTTGGCTTGTATTGTTCACTCAAATAAATAGGTACTGTGGATTTGGTTTTTGAACTATGGCCTAATGCTTGGGTCATTTTGGAACTCATATACTAGTCTAATACAAGCTGCCGATCGAATGAGGAGTTGGCTAGATAATGAACTGGCTGGTGGATCGTGTGACTGGCTCATGTTTTAAGAAACTTCACACTTCAAAAAAGTTTTGGGACAACACTTTGATCAGAAACGA
Source organism: Adiantum capillus-veneris (assembly GCF_014529385.1). Taxonomy (NCBI): domain Eukaryota; kingdom Viridiplantae; phylum Streptophyta; class Polypodiopsida; order Polypodiales; family Pteridaceae; genus Adiantum; species Adiantum capillus-veneris. The sequence continues at coordinate 157,645,797 of NC_140936.1, read as the reverse complement.
CGATGACCTTCTGATCACAACAATCAAAAAAACTTGTTAACCATTCATTTTTGAAAGGATAATTACATCCTATCTTAAGTACTTCAATTTTTTATTAAAAAATTTAAGGGATCTTGTGACAATTGGATCAAAAGGGGTAATGGCCTTCTGATCACATAAAAAACATATAAAAAAATATATACTGCTTCATGTTTTGGGGTTTGTAATTCAAAAAGTTTTACCTTATTTAGAATAACATCACAAAATTTGTAAAAAGAATGAAGTATTAGAGAGATCTTTTGACACTTGGATCAGAAGGGCTGGTGGCCTTTTGATCATAACACTTTAAAATTAAGGGGATTTTTTGACATTTGGATCAAAAGGGGTGGTGGCCTCTTGATCACAATAAAAACATGTGGAAATACACTTCTTTTGGTTTATCTACTTACTTTTGGAAGGGATACAGTCTCCTAAATACTTTGCACCATTTGATGCTTAAAAAAGGATAGAAGCTTTAAGTTAAAAAGTTTTTTAAGTAGGACATGGATAACGATTGATAGGTTCGTTGACACCTGTAATACGTATTCAAGGTTAACGAATCTGTTGTCTTGTTTATATGGATGCAGGTGAGAATTCTATCTTTACTTAGGATCTTTTTGATTTAGCTGTTGTCTGGCATTGGAGAACCTGGCTTCCTTGACTTTAAAACCATATTTTTTTGACTATTTCATGTATAAATGCATTGGAATGATACTTCATTCTCACTTTATGTACAAAAATGAAGCCAAGATTGAGTCATTTTTGTGCTAATCTCTGTCCTTTGTTTAAAGCCAGTTGTCTTTTCAACTTTTATGCTCCCTTGCGTAAGTTTGATATAGCAACACAGATGTCCTAAACACAAGGTTTTTCTAAAAAGCATGTGGAAGGAGGGGCTTTTAACACAATTATGTAGGCGTGTATTTCTCTCTCTCTCTCTCTCTCTCTCTCTCTCTCTCTCTCTCTCTCTCTCTCTCTCTCTCTCACACACACACACACACACACACACACACACACTGTCACAAAAATACGGAAGCGAAAACTGTTGTTTGACACATCATTGGGGACCAGAAGATCGGCTGGTCCCCCCCCTATAAAGAGAATATCTTTATTACTAAGGGAGAATTCTTTACAGGCATAGGAACGGGGCGAAAGCCCGTCCTCTATTCTTTCTTGTCCTTCTTCTTCTTCTGATTGAGAGAGTAGAAGAACTGCTCTCCTGACTACTGAGAGGATCTTTCCTCTTCTGTGAGATTTTGGAAAGCTCTCGTAGATGAGAGTCTATCTTCCACAAAACTCATCGGAAGCTCTCAAAAACGAGTCTTATCTTCCGCTAACTATGTCTCTTCGGACATAATCATTCCTGCAATCAACCCACGACGGAAACATGCAAAACACGCGCACACACGCTTGTTGTAATTTTTTGCACATAACCAGAAATTGTTACCTGAGCGCGTTCCAATGCCAAAACGGAGGTCCTTTTCGCGACGGAAACGCTCCAAACTTTGTGTATGTGTAGAGTAGGTAGAGAGGAATAAGATCCTACTAAAGCTTTGCTGAAATTCACCCTAATACAAGTGATTAGGGGTTGAAAACAGAGAATTTGCAGCAGCTAGTAGAGAGAGAAAGAGAGTTTTCTACTACTTTATGTGATGAAACTTCTCCCACAGTTGTCGACGACCATGAGAGGCCTTGTTCTAGGTGATGGGTGCACAGAGGCTCCACATACACCACAAGGTGCTGCTCTCAAGCTTCAATGGAGAGCTTCACTGCGTAGAGGACGTTCAACTTAGGGGGGGTAGTGCACTGCCAACCTGGCAAGAGGGGGAGGGGTTGCTCTCTTATAGCCTCACAGAAGAGGGGGCGCTAGCATGAAGAGAGAGAGAGAGAGAGAGAGAGAGAGAGAGAGAGAGAGAGAGAGAGAGAGAGAGAGAGATTGCATGGGTAAGTGTGCCAAGTGGCACACTTACTTAATAATTTAAAAACCATTCAACTTTTGACTTTAAAAGTCCTATGTTAATCAATGAAATGTGCAATTAAGTGCACAACAGCACACATAGATGCAACCAATTAAATTGTTAGCTGCTCCCCAGCACAATGCCGTACCGACACTGCTCTGGCATTACCTGTTCGCACTTGTCCGGCCATTTGGTCTAGCGCAAATAATTTAAGAATACTTTAACTAACTTATCCTAGGGCCGTAAAATAATTACGCCTTAGGGTTATTATTCTAAGGACCCCATCTCATTCTTGTGCCTGCACTAGCGCGCGTAATTTTCTAAGCTTGAAATATGAGGCTACTATCTACCTCTTCATTGAAGACCCGATTTCCCAATCGCTAGGGCTTCAGGGTATTTTTTGCTAGGGTCTCCCTGAGGTGTTCTGGCCCAAACTTGGGCGCACCTGAGGCCCCAGAAACTGCTAGATCTATTCTGATGTGCACACAACTAATTAGATAATTCTTTTCTCGTAAATAAATTAATTATTTACAAAGTCTGACATAGTTACACACACACACACACACACACACACACACACACACACACACAACTGGTTCTGCACAATAGCATGACATGAAGAGAGGCCATGGGTTGGAGTCAGCAATTGTGCTAGTACATAGAGTCATAGAACAAGTCCGAGTTAGAGACAAGGAGCTTCACAGACTATTGTGGTGAGTTGTAACCAAAGGATTGTGGTTTTCTTCAAGGGGCGGGTTATAGGGGCAAAGGGCTCCCACCTTGTTCCAAGGGTTTCCCGGGGTTAGAGTCTCTAGTGTCATGTCTTTTTCCTACTAAATGTGGGTATGTGTCATTTTCAGTGATTTTTACACTTTACACATTTATTAGGAGGTTTCAAGTAAGAGTGATGACTTGCCAGGCCACTTTGGCCCGCGCTATCTGGGTGTCGCGTTTGACCAAAGGAAGTTCCTGATTAGCCTCTCTACTTGGCTAATGCAAGAACTCGAAAAGATCCAACAAGATGTGATGCACCACATAGTAGCCAACAACACTTGGTTGGCCACTATGTTGCTAATTGGACTATTTTCTTAATTTTTTTAATGATTAATCTCTTTTTCTAGGATATTTTATTGTGTACACTAAGAACTGTTAAAAGATTGTAGCTACAGGAAGTGCCATCAAGAACGGACAACTCTGATGTGTCATTTGATGGGTGATGGTAAACATTGCGAAGGAGTTTCCGTAAGTTCGGTGGAAAGAGCCGGGTTACGAGTGCCCCTGATGCGTCACATGATGGGTGACGGGTGCATCAGAAAGGGGGCATTCCGTAGGCTAAGGAGGAAATCCGAACTGAGTAAGAAAATACGCGTAAGAACGCAAGCACAAGAATAAAGATGGCTTCAATGAAGCTTTTTACGAAAAGCAGGAACATTCGCGGGAGGGCAGATGTTTTCCTGCGAGGAGTCTGTGTTTGCATTGCATCTGTGCCGTGTCCTGCACCCGGGGACGCCTGGAATGTGTTCGTGTAGCATTGTTTTCACTAACTGAGTGAGTTTTTAAAGTTTGAACAGGTTCACACTTTATTTTATAAAGTGGTCGGTCACTTTTAAGTGACCAGCCCTTTTATTGATAAAATAAAGCAAGGCTCTTATTAAAAAAAAAGCCAGCGCTAAAAGCTACGCAGGGGGCTGAAATCTGCGATCTCTCTCTCTCTCCTCTCTCTAGGGCGCCAGGTTCTGCTTTTTCGGCCCCTATTCCCGCCGGGTGCAAGGGCCTATAAAAGGGTAGCAAGCGTTCCAGTTTTCACATACCGAGAGCAGCAGAAAGTGCTAGCGCTAGGATTCTGGAGCGGAGGTTGGCGACGGAAACGACAAGTGTTCGTGTGACGACTGAGTACGGAGGTCGCTTTTCCGAGCAAGGAGCGACAGGTATAAGGTGTTGATACACATTGAGAATTGTTGCTTTGTGTGGTTTGTTTTGCAGGAATCCCCCGTCTTACGGGAAGGCCCTTAACGGGAAGTACGGCTTCACGCCTAAGTCCCTTACGGGAAAGTACGGCTTCGCGCCTAAGTCCCTTACGGGAAGGAACGGCCTTGTGCCCAAGCCCTTTACGGGAAAGCACGACCTTCGGGTCTAAGATTACAGAACGGAGGGGTTTCCTCGGGTTCTCGTTCTTGTATAAGAATTTTCCCTGAATAAAAGAATACTCTTAACGGGGGGGGGGGACCAGCCCATCTTGTGGTCCCCAATACTGTGTCGATCTTCTTTCTTCTCTCACATTTGCAAAGTATTTTATTTTTCAGATTTCTGAGTGCTCGTGTACGCTCCCGTTTTGTGACACACTACAACTCTGCCTGCCAAAGAAAGTCGTGCGGAGCTCCAATGTAACGGCTTCCTCTTGATGGATAGGAGGAGGGCAGCAATTTGCTGCTCAGGAGACAAGTCCAAACCAACCTAACAGCCCAAGTATCGAACTTTATTCCCTGGGGGAATCCATCTGAAACCCTCACCCGGCAGCCAGTCAGGCGTAGGAGCACTACCAACCGAGAAAGCCACTGTCTTTCTCCAGTTGATCCGTGCGCCTGATGCACAACAAAAGGTCTCAAGAGCCTGCTCACACCTGTGAAGGTTGGCCTCCTGGCCCTCCAAGTACAAAGCTGAGTCGTCTGCAAGCTCAGCATCCAGTAGCTCGTCGCCCCGAATAGGGAGCGCTAAGCCACGTAGACCAACCTGCTGTGAAGCCGAAAATTTGCTCATCGCCTCACCATAGAACAGAAAGAGGAAGGGGGCAAGAGGGCAGCCCTGTATGATTGAACGTGTGAGCATGAAGCGATCTCCTCTACCATCCCAGTCGACTCTATCGTAGGCCTTCTCAAAATCGAGAAGAAGTATCGCCAAATCCTCACCACGGAGGCGAGCGAGGGAAGAAGCCTCCCAAAAAGTAAAGATGTTGTCAAGGATACTACGCTCCTTGACAAAACCTGTCTGAGTCCCATGTATAATTCTCTCTAGATGTGGCTGAATCCTCAAACTCAGAGACTTGGCAAGAATTTTGTAGGGTGAGTTGAGGATGGTGATGGGTTGCCACTTTCGAATCTCATCCAAGGAGCCACCCTCCTTGGGAATGAGGTAGATCAGACCCTCACTTATGTTGTTAGGCATCTCTCCTGTGTGCAGGATGTATTTAAAAGCGATGCAAAGATCTAAGCCAAGCAAGTCCTAGTACTTTAAAAAAAAGCTGTGAGTCAAACCATTCTCACCTGGACAGCTACCACGGGGAAGTGCGCTGAGGGCCACGTGGAGCTCCGCTAGCTGAAGAGGCAGCTCAAGCTTCTGGTGCATCTCCTCAGTCACAAGACAAGGCATCTGTGCCCAAACCTGCTCTCTGCATGCATCCTGACGCTTTGACTAAGGCTTTGCTGGTCATGGTAAAAGTCAGTAGAGACTGCTCGCATGTCCTCTGGCTTTGAAGCAACTGACCCGTCAAGCCTCCTCAACTGGCTGACTCTTGAAGCGCGAACGAGAGGCTACCAGGAGATGCGCGAGGTGAAAAGAGTGCAGGTTTGGGCCGGGTAGAGCTAGGCGTGAGTGTAGGAAGAAGGTAGCACTGCAGATCGAAAACGCAGAGAGAGAGAGAGAGAGAGAGAGAGAGAGAGAGAGAGAGAGAGAGAGAGAGAGAGAGAGAGAGAGAGAGAGAGAGCGATTTGGAGAAACCCACTTATGGGGTTTATGGCTTTCCCACTTTTATTATAAGCGACTTTTAAAAAATGTGTCCAGGTTCACATTACAAAGTATAGAAATGTATATAAAAGGGGGTTATTTAGGCCATTAACCCAACAACCTCCCACTTAAAGGCATAAATGACGCCTTTAAGCCAACCAACTCCCACCAGTTGTATGCAATGCTCATGTTGAGCCTTAGCAAGACTCTTGGTGAGAACGTGTGCAAGGTTATCGTGTGTATTGATCTTAGAGGTGACTAGACCATCCTCCAATACCTGACTTATGAAGTGGTACCACACATCTATGTGTTTGGTACGCGCATGAAACATGGCATTTTTGGCTAAATAGACAGCACTCTAGCTATCAGAACCCAACACTGGAGTATGAGCAGGCACGCCAAGTTTTTTTGCAAGTTTGCCCAACCAAATGACTTCCTTTGAAGCCTTTGTGGCTGAAATGTATTCAGCCTCAGTAGTACTCAGTGCCACAATTTTCTGTAACCTAGGACACCAAGAGATTGCACCACTAGCAGTACCAAATACATATCCACTGGTGGATTTCCATATCACCTGCCATGTCTGCATCACAATATCCGTGTAACTCTAAGTCACTTTTGCCATAACAAATACACTTTGATTCTGTACCTTGCAAATATCTCAGAATGCATTTGACAGCTTTCCAATGCGCTTTGCCAGGATTTGACATGTATCGACTAACAACTCCCACTGCATAAGCAATGTTGGGACGAGTGGCAACCATAGAACCACAAGCTGATGCATAAGGGATTCCCTTCATTGCTTTCAATGCCACCTCATCCTTTGGGCAATCTGCTTTGCTAAGCTTGGTGTACGAAGGTAAAGTACTCCAAGAGGCTTAGCATCAGCCATATTAAATCTGTCAAGTACTTTTGCAACGTACTTTTTTTGAGATAAAAACAACAATTTCAGCATTCTATTTCTTTTAAATTTTAATACGCATGCCCAAAATATGCTCTGCATCACCCAAATCCTTCATAGCAAATGCTGAATTTAGCTTACGCTTCAAAGCATCAAGACTAGTCTTATGTCTCCCGGCAAGCAACATGTCATCAACATAGAGAACAAGTATGATGGGACTACCATCTTCATCCCTTTTCATATACAAACAATGATCTACATGGCTGCGTTTAAAGCCTTGAGACAGCATAAAAGTGTCAAACTTCTTTTACCAATGTCGTGAGGATTGTCTCAAACCATATAGAGAGCCCTTTTCAGTTTGCATACTAGTTCCTCGCGTGTAGAAACTACAAAACCCTCGGGTTGTTTCATGTATATGTCCTCCTCAATGTCACCATGCAAAAACGTTGTTTTTACATCCGTTTGATTCAATTTCAAATCAAGCACCGCAACAAGAGCAAAAGGACACGTAACGTTGTAAGCTTTATAACAGGGGAAAAGATTTCTTGAAAATCAATTCCTTCTTTCCATCCATATCCTTTTGCAACCAATCTTGCTTTGTACTTGGGTTTTTCATCCACGATCTTAAACTTGTACACCCATTTGTTAGGAAGAGCCTTTCTCCCTTTAGGCAATGACACAAGATCTCAAGTATCATTTGCATGCAAGGATTTCATTTCCTCTTGCATTGCAAGCTTCCACTTATTGCTTGACTCACATGACTTAGCCTCTTTATAACTAAGAGATTCACCCTCATCTAACAACTTTACATGATGCAGAGAGAAATTAAATCTCTGCGGTTGCCTTCTCAAACGAGTTGACTTGCGTATCCAATGATCTACATTCTCAGGCAACGATTCTACATCATGAGGCATCTCATTTTCAGCTCTATCACGTTGCTGAAAAATAATTTTCAGCCAATTCAGCTGCTGATTATCAATTTCAGCTTGCGTTAATGCATCATGAGGCTCTTTTTCAACATCAATGGGTGGCAGAAAGGCTGAAATCTGACTGTTTTCTTGTCAGAATCAAATTTTGTAGCATTCTTAAGCAAAATTTTACCTCATTGAACACTATATCTCGACTGCGAATTACCTTTTTAAATTGTGGTAACCACACTCTATAGCCCATTTCACCTTCTTCCCCATAACCTAGGAAGACGCCCTTAATGGACTTCATATCAAGGTTTGTTCTCAAGTCATTGCGTACATGAACAAAAGCTTCGCAGCGAACTGCTCTCAAATGATCATAAGAGGCAGGTTTGGCAGACCAAACCTCCTCTGGAATGTCATTTTTCAGCGTACTATTAGGAGAGTGATTGCAAATATGAACTGCAGTTTTTAATGCCTTTCCCCAAAACTCTTGGGAAAGATTAGCGGTGGACAACATGCAACGCACTCTCTCACATAAAGTACGGTTGTACCTCTTAGCCACACCATTAGAAAACGGATTGTAAGGAGCTGTCAACTCCCTTTTGATCCCATTATCATCACAAAAACGTTGAAATTCAGCAGAAATACATATTCCCCTCCGTTATCGGACCTTAGACATTTAAGCTTAGCACTCTTTTGAGTATTGACAAAAGCATGAAACTTCTTAAAAGCATTAAAAGTTTCACTGTTACTTTTCAACAAATGCACCCATCCTTTCCTAGTACAGTCATCAATAAATGTAACAAATACAATGCACTACCAAAAGACTTAACATGCATAGTGCATACATCGAAGTTAATAAGATCAAGAGCATTAGCTTTGCGAGAGACACCAGAGTAATAAGAAGATTTCTTTTGCTTTCCATAAAGACAATCGTTACAACAGTTTTTGCCTTTTACATCAACCCTCTTCAAAGAGGAAAGCACATCAATACCCTTTTTGGCTCATATGGCCAAGTCTCTTATGCCACAATTCCGTATATGAAGCAACTTTAGTATCAGTAAGAAATTTGCCAGGCAAAGCTTTGCATCGAAGATAGTACAAAGTACCTCTTTTAGACCATTTTGTAACAAGCATAGAGCCCTTAGCAACTTCCATGAACCCCCCAGCAAAAATGTTAGTAAAACCATGTGCATCTAACTAGCCAACAGATAGCAAACTTTTCTTAATACCTGGTACAAACTTGACATCATTCAATAAAAGCTCTTGACCATTGTTAAAAGCCAAACGCATGGTACCCACTCCCTCAATATTGCAAGCAAAATTATCACCAAGGTACACCTTGCCATAATTGCTTGTAGCATATGTAACCGAATACTCCAAAGATGGAGTCACATGGAAAGAAGCACCAAAATCTACTATCCAAGACTGGGATAGGTCATCATTAGCACTTAGCAATGCATCAATGACATCTTTCTTTGAGATAAGCATGTCTTCTGCATTAACTATTACCAAATCTGAGAGGCATGAAGCCACAACCAGAGGATACATTTGTATTTTCAGCATCCTTGAAGGAATCACCTGCTGATTTTCCCCCTTTCTTCTCATCTTCCTTCTTCTTCTCTTGCGCTTCCTTCTTCCTATCCTGCTCGTTCTTGAAATACCTGCAATCGGGTTTCTTGTGACCCTTTCTGCCACATTGATAGCAAGTGACATCCATATCCTTTGTCTTGCTCTTACTTCTATTTTGAGTCCTTTTTGCCTGTATCACTATTTTGATTTCTGCCTACAATGATCCTCTCGCATTGTAGGCAGAACTGCCACCTTCCCCACTAGACTTGCGTCTAATCTCTTCATTCAGAATAGACCCTCTCACACCGTCATATGTGAGGTTGGGACTGCTACTCAAGGAGACAACCATGTCTCCCAGTATCTGGCAATGTCAGAAGCAAGAAAATAGCTTTCAGCTTATCATCAAATGGCTGAAGCAGAGTGTCCTGCAACTGACTCAACACACCTGTAAAAGCACTCAAATGCTCCGAAGCTGACTTCGAGTCATCAAGCTGCATATTCACCAACTTTCGCATCAAATGCACCTGGTTCACAGATGTGGTGTTCTCATAATTGGATATTAGCTTTTGCCATATAGCATAAGCAGTGTCCAAACGCTTGATGTCCGTCAAAATGTCATCATTGATAGCCATTTTGATGTAGGCCATGACAAACCTTGCGGCTTATTCTCTTCCAATGCATCTTTACAATCCTTTAAGAAAAGGATACCTTGCATGCATTCTTGCCAAAGGTCGAAGCCTTGACCATCAAACCGCTTGATTTCCATCAAACTTTTAGTGTCATATGCAGAAGAGGGAGCAGCCAACTTAACTCAACCACAAGTGTGTATACAAGATAGATGCAATAGGCTGAAAATTTCAGCAAATAGGAGCAACCACAAGACTTTGCATACAAAAGACCACAGTTTCTTTACATGAAACAGTCCTAATTTGAATTTTCAGCTGAATATGCGATTTAAATTACCTTACTCAGCTTTTCACTCAAATCCTCGCACAAAACATCAATACGTGTGATCCCATAAATTTGGTACACCTGCGTATTGCTGTTTTAACCTGTAAATCACCTGTTTTGACCTAAAAACTGTCTATTTTGGACTGTTTTTGCAGTTTCGGTGACCTTCTTGACCTCGGAAGCAAGGAGCTTCGCGATGGAAGTGAAAATCGTCGCGGGAAAGCAATGTAGCTTGCTGTCCAGCAGCCTGCGCAGGTCCTGTTTCGAACTCTAGTGCTCTGATACCAGTTGAAAGCGCTAAGGAGGATGCACGAGGTGAAAGAGTGCAGGTTTGGGCTTGGTAGAGCGAGGTGTGCGTGCAGGAAGGAGGTAGCGCTGCAGATCGAAAAGAGAGAGAGAGAGAGAGAGAGAGAGAGAGAGAGAGAGAGAGAGAGAGAGAGAGAGAGAGAGAGAGAGAGAGAGAGAGAGAGAGAGAGAGAGAGAGAGAGAGATTTGGGGAAACCCACTTATGGGATTTATGGCTTTCCCACTTTTATTATAAGTGACTTTCAAAAAATGTGTCCAGGTTCACATTGAACCTGGACAAAGTATAAAAATGTACAGAAAAGGGGGTTATTTAGGCCTTTAACCCAACAACCCTGGCATGTGTATGTCGGGGTCCCACTGTCTCAAAGAAAGCCCCAGTCACTCTGTCACCCCACGTGGGTCCACTGAGTTGCATGTCGATGAAAAGCAAACTCATGGCGCCTCTCCTCTGTGCTGGCAAGCTCCTGGCGAGCCTGTTGCAACCGCTCCTCCAACCAAGGACTGTCTGGATGCTGCTCCTGTATCCTTTGCAAGGAAGCAACGCCCCATCGGAGACGCTGCTGCTCCTCTCGCTGCAGGCAGGCGGCGGGCCATGGACTCCTGAAGAAATAGCCGACTAAGTTGAGCAAGCCCAGAGGACACTCTGTGAATAGGAGAGTCCTGTATTTCTAAGCCCTCTGTCCAAAGAGCCACCACTCGCTCTTTGAGCACAGAGTCCACCAAAACCCTCTCATGGATACGTAGCATCGTGCTCCCCCTCCTCTGTCTATGTGTCATTGTGAGGATCACTAGTGCATGGTCTGAAAAAGAAGTCCCAGCCAGAATGCGAACTATTCCACCCAAGTCACAGACGTGGTCACTAGTGTAGAAGCGATCTATTTGAGATACTCTGCGGTCTGAATGAGAGAAGGCCAGGCTGTCTGGGGGCCTCACAAAGCTAGAATGCTGCCACACATCTGAAACCCGCAGAGTCATACATAGTCCTCAAGCTGCCAACTCAACTCCATTCACAGTAGTATGGCTACCTCGAGGGGTCCTCCAACATGTTGAAGTCACCCCCATTGCACCATTGCTCTGCTTGCGGCAGAGACTCAACAATATGAAACCAAAACTCTGCACGTGCACTCGCGACATTGGGCGCATAGATGTTTAGGAAGCCCATGAGGCAACCCTGAACCTGCATAGTAATCCACTGAGCCCTGCCTGGTAGAATACTCCCTCTGCCCACAATGGCCTGCTGCAAAGAATCCGCAATAGTCATACATACCCCTCCCTAGATGCCTCCAGGTCCAAATGCAACCAACCAAAACGTCTCTTCGCGACCTCGCAAAATCTGACAACACTGTCTAATGCGGCTCTCACAAAGATGATGCTCCTGTAGTATAAACCACCAATCTGTGTCACTGTAGTGCCTCAAAATCGTGCAAGAGAATACGATGGTTTGCTTCATTCTTGGAGAATACGATGATGTCTTCAAAGGGTGCCCACAAGTAGCCAGTACTCCCTAAAAATCTGGTCCATCATCCTGTTGAATGTGGCAGGAGCACTTGTGAGACCAAAAGGCATCAACAAATACTCATACATTTCGAAGGATGCCGCGATTGCGGTCTTGTATGCATCTCTAAGAGCGATCTTGAACTGATGACAACCACTTTGCAGGTCGATTTTGTTGAAACACATAGAACCGTGTAGTTTGTCAAGTATATCATCGATCGAGGGCATTAGAAACTTGTTCTTGATTGTGATTTTATTGAGAGCTTTGTAGGCAATGCACATTCTCCATGATCCATCTTTCTTTAACACTAGAAACATTGGTGAACAATAAGGTGATGTACTTTGCTGAATTAGACCCTTTTCAAGCTGCTTCACTTGGTTCATGGTTTTCTTATCATGGGCTCTGCTTATTTTGTAAGTTGGCCGGTCCGGTGGCGAACTACCAGGGATCGGATCAATCATGTGATCTTCAGTTTTCTTAGGAGGGAGGTCTCCACGCAAACCCTCAGAGAAACAGTGGGCTTGAGCTTGCAAAAAATTCTTGTCATTTATTTTTTAAGTCTTACAACTTTGACTTCTTACTCCCATCGAGTTCATTCACATAGATCGAGTAAAGAAAAAGATTCAATTCATTAATTTGGAAACAGTCGAAGCCAATACAAGTGGGATGGCGGACTCACTCTTTAATTTTGCATCAATAGTGATTTCTTTGCCTTTCTCATTCTTCAATGTGGTCTTTCGTGCCTAGTAATCAACCACAATGCGGTTCTTGTGATACGAAGGGATTTCCAAAAGGAGGTCACATCCCTCTAGAGGCATGATGTAGAAGTCCTCATGCCCTAGATACCCGTGGCAATGCAATTGAAGTTTGCCTATGACAAGTGTAATAGTGACATCTCGCCCTAGTGCTACAAAAACTGCCTCCGTCGGTGGCCCCATTCCTTCAGGTGTTATTCCAAGTTGAGCCGCCAATTCCGATGAGATGAAGTTGGCCTTGGCTCCTCCATCAAAGAAGATAAGGGCTGATGAGCGAGAAGCGGTGTGTGCAAGTGATAGAGCACGCAGGGCTTGTGCTTCAGAGAGGGGCGATTGTAGAGTAGGGGGCGCTACAGATCGAAGAAGGAGAGAGAGAGGGCTACTCGATAATTGAGGGGAATAAGTGAGTGAGCCAAAATTGGGCTCACATTCCCTTTATTAAAAGTATAGGACCAATTTTAAAGTTAGTGGCCAAGTTCAATGTGAACTTGGCCAAAGGTTAATAACCTTTAAAACTATACACAAAAAGGGGCCATTTGGGCCTTTAACCCAACAACCTCCCACTTAAAGGCATAAATGGCGCCTTTAAGCTACGCGACTCCCACCATCTGTATGCATAGATGATGTTGTGCTTTGAGTAAGCACTTAGTGAGAGCATCTGTTGGATTTTGTGATGTATGGACCTTAATCAATGTAATAAGGCCATCCTCAAGCACTTCTCGAATGAAGTGATACCGCACATCAATATGCTTTGTGCATGCATGAAACATGGCATTCTTTGCCAGACATATGGCACTCTGGCTATCACAACCAAGCATAGGTGCCTTGGTAGGCAAACCAAACTCACTGCATAGGCGTGACAACCAAATGGCTTCTTTGGAAGCCTCAGTGGCTGAAATATATTCAGCCTCTGTCGTAGACAATGCAACAATCTTTTGCAATCTAGAACACCATGAAACAGCACCTCCCGCAAGAGTAAACACATAGCCACTTGTGGATTTCCATGTATCCACATCAATAGCCATGTCAGAGTCACAAAATCCCTTCAACTCCAATGGTCCTTTACCGTAGTAGAGGCATTTGTTTTTAGTCCCTTTCAAGTACCTCATAATGGACTTCACTGCATCCCAATGCAACCTGCCTGGATTAGCCATAAACCAGCTCACAACTCCCACTGCATGGGCTATGTTAGGCCTAGTAGCAACCATAGCATACATAAGTGAACCCCAAGGTAAAGCATAAGGCACACTTTGCATGTCATTGGCTTCTTCCTTTGATTTGGGACAACCATCCTTGGAGAGTTTGACATATGGCTGTAATGGCACATCGAGAGGCTTTGCTTCAGCCATGTTAAATCTATCCAGCACCTTTTTAATGTACTTTTCTTGCGCCAAATCAAGGTTGTACCAACACGTACGTGTGGTACGTCCGTACTGATCCATACAGTACGCGTATGGATCGTACAGTAGGGTGATTTTTTGAATTTTTAAAAAAAAAGCCCTTTTAGGCTATCTGGATATCGTTTTGCGTGACTTTTTCGCTGTCGAGCGTTACAGAGAAAGAGTTTTGCAGACTGGTCGCTGTGCAGAACCAAGTACCTACCCCCCCCCCCCCCCCAACTCTCTCTCTCTCTCTCTCTCTCTCTCTCTCTCTCTCTCTGCGAGAGAATACACTAGTCAAAGCATCCACTAAATCCTCGATTCCTCTGAGCTCTCTGAGTCTCCACTCTCACCTGTGACCTTATTATTTGCATGTTTTTAGCAGGCTATTTTCATCATGCTGAAACCTACGAACCCTTTGTGGAAAGAGCACACCAATGTAATTGAAGTTGTGAATACTCTTGGGCACGTTGGATCAGGTTGTCGCAAGTGGTCATGCAAGTACTGTGGTTTCACGCTGTCGAGTACAATCACTCGAGTTGTGATGCATTTAACTGGCATCAATTGCACAAATAATTGTGGCAAGTGCAAGATGGTACCTCCAGGTGTGCGGGAAGCATTGGTTGTTGAGAAATTCCCTGCATTTGCAACAACAGACAAAGGAAAAGTGGCACAACAAACACAAGACCGTTTGCAAGATGCTCTTGTTGGACAGCTTGGTGACTTTTCTACACAGGTGGAGGAGAGCTCAGGGTCTCAGCAAATTGGAAACAGGAAGAGGGCTCGTATCATGTAGGAAGAGGAGAATGAGGAGGTTGGTGATGTGCATGTGCGTAGGCAGACCACCTTGCCTTCACGTGTGCATTCTGTGTCTTCGATAAAAGAGCGCCAGAAAGTGGCTGAGATGGAGATTGCTCGCACTCTTTGATCCATACCAAGATCCGGAATCGCCTTAGCACTTCTCAGTTGGAGAAGCTAGTGTATTGCAGGGCCAACATGAGGCTTGTGTGCTCTTACCACGCTTTGGGGACACCCAAGCAAGTAGTATGACGATGTAGTATGACATCCTATGTATATGTTTCTTATTTACACTATTGTTAATAAAATGTACATTGTACAACAGGTTGATCCCTCACGTATCACGTTGGTAGTTGATCCTACTGTGGAGGAGGCGGACCAACATATCAAAGATGAGCAGGAGGAGATAGTACGCATGCTTCATAGAGAGCTAGAGGATGTCGATCGGCGTGTGACAAGATCTCGTGCACGTGCTTACAACATTCCATTACGCCTCCAGGATACAGGTGAGGAAAGTGCACGACGGAAGAGCATTCGCAAAGGCAAGCTACCCATACGTACTCCTCGGCAGCGTGCGAATGAGGCAGTCCGTCTCATTCACACTCCAGAGGGAGAGGAGGATAGTGATCCAGACCCAGTTGGTGCAGACGAGGCCACATATGCTATGGTGATAGAGCCAGAGTTTGATGACGAGGGCAATGTCGTGGCAGATGGCGACATGCTCTTTTCAACATCATCTTCTTCTTCTTCTGACGATGAGTTTCACTAGGCACTAATGATTGGTTACTAGTCTAGAGCATAGTTACCCGGAACGCGGAACGGGAACGGCAACGGGATCCCCGCGGAACGGGGGAACGGCTAGGGGTCCGGAACGGGAACGTCGCGGAACGGGAGGTATAAAAAACACCCAAATAGTGCAATTTTTAGCTCCTTGTGTTTAAATACAAGGAGTATTAGAGTGCTTTGACTCTAATACTCACAAAAAACTCGTCTTGAAGACCATTCAACCTTGCTATGACTAGATGATGAATGAGAGAGAGAGAGAGAGAGAGAGAGAGAGAGAGAGAGAGAGAGAGAGAGAGAGAGAGAGATGGAGAGGGAGAGATTTGAGAGAGTGGGAGGGAGAGGAAGAGAGCTTGAAGGCTTGAAGCCTTGAGCCTTGAGAGAGTGAGTGTTGAGAGGGAGAGATCTTGAGAGTGAGAGGGAGAGAGCTTGAGCCTTGAGGATTAGCTTGTGAAGAGAAAGGGGGAGGGGGTTGCATTTTATGAGTCCTTGAGGCCTTGCACACTTTCAAAAGAAGCCCAAACATTTACTTCAATTTTTTCAATTTTTGCCAAATTTGTTTGTAGCCGTTGGCCGTTCCAGGGGCATTCCGGAACGGTCCGGGGGCGTTTCGGAACGTTCCGGAACGGCCGTTCCGGTTTGCATTGGCCACCCAGAACGTCAGACATTCCAGGACGTTCCGGAACGTTCGGGAAGGGAACTGCCCCCCGGAACGCCAGAACGGGGGCTAGGGGGCGTTCCCTGGTAACTATGGTCTAGAGTCTAGACATTTTCACATATTTCAGCAGGATGTTGTTTTTTATGTACGCTCTATCAGGAGCCATTTTGGCTTGACATTTGTCATTATTTTGGTTCCATCCTTATTAGCAGTTTGTGCCATGTGGACTACTTGAGTCTTGAAGCAATGTTTGTACAGTTCTGAGTTTATTGTCAGCAACTTACCTTTTGTTCAATTGCTTCATGCTTGAAGGTTTGTCATTGTTCTGAGTTCTCTTGTCAGCAGGTAGAAATGTTTTTACGTTGTTCAATGTATATTGTTTCTTGAAGGTTGGTACTTGTTTTGAAGTTAAGTGAATCTCTAGTGGATAATGTGTGTAGTAATGTGTCCCCAAGTACTTTGCATGATATAGATTGGTTAACCCTCTAACGAGGAAAATAAAATTTTCTTAAATTTCCTCTCATTTATTGTTTTTTTACAAAGGTACGTATTTTTATGTACCTAAAAAATTTATCCATACGGCACGACGTACAGTACGTACAATCACGACCCGTACAGTACGTATGGTACAACCTTGCGACAAATACAATATGCGCTGGTCTCTTTGCCTTCTAACACGCACTCCAAGTATATGTTCAACTGCCCCAAGGTCTTTTATTGAAAATGCAGATTTCAACTGTCCTTTAAGAGCATCAACAGTGCTTCTTTTCGTTGCAGCTATCAACATATCATCCACATACAGCACAAGAATGATAGGGCTGCCATCCTCATCACATTTGGTATACAAACAATGGTCTGCATGGCTTCTTTTGTAACCATGTTTGAGCATGAAGCGGTCAAACTTCTTGTACCATTGTCTACATGATTGTTTCAACCCATACAAGCTTCTATTGAGCATACATACCAAATGTTCCTTGCCAGGAATAACAAAACCCTCGGGTTGCTTCATGTAATCAAGAATGTGTCCTCCTTTGTAGAAGAAGAATTTTCTAATCTCTGATACCATTGTAATAGACTTGGACAACCCTAGCCAAGGATCTATAGCAACTCACATAAGATAATTGCAAACAACTCAACTGAACTTGAACAAGGAGAGCGAGAGAGCGAAGGAAAGTTGACATGAAGCAACGGACTTCTGCTTCCAGATGCACTGGCCCTAACGATTGATGCCCCTTCCGGTATTTCTTTATTATTGCTTCACAAAGGTACAATGTCCGAGGGTTCTCTATCACAAATTGCTGACATGTCAAGCCACTGAAGAACGGAGCCAACTTGCAGATCCCGGTCGAGGGGTCTAAACCCTAAGTGAAGCAGCAAAAGCAACAAATGTACGGAATCCCGCAATGCACGCTGACTGATGATGTCCCATCTTGTACAAAATTCCGGGTTTTGCGCTGACATGCTGACATGGCAGAACTGTATGGATTTCCGTGTTTCACGATGACAGTGATGACGTGGCAGTCTGTACGGATTTCCGTGATTTACTGTGGCTGATTTCCAACGCCAGCTTTTTGGACCAGTGGCTTTTGAGTTTAAAGGTTTTCATGTAATTGCTTTTTATGGCCAAGGTCCTTTAAATATGAGGCTAGGGCTCATTCTCTGGCACTCTTCTGGGAGAAGGTGCAGAGCGTGGAGTACCGGCTTGTACTGTGCTGATGCAATAAAAATAAATACCAAAAGGGCACCAAGGTTTGGGGTCCATACTCTCTGGGGTGGAATTCTGCCACTCCGTGTCGCGTCTCATCTCTCTCTTTCAGTTCAGTTGTTATTGAAGTGCTAAAAGTCTGTTGAGTATGTTCTTTTCTATTGTCACGTGGTGTGCGTCTTGTGACAGTGGTATCAGAGCATCAGACGTGTGCTTTTTTAAAAGCAGATAGAGCAAGATGGCACTTCCAAAGTTTATTGGAAATTTTATTTGAAAGAAGCTTCGCGTCTTGACCCCGGACTTATTAGCCACTCCCGCCCTTACTTCATCGCGCATCGGGCGCGCTCCCGTCTTCACCGCTCATGTCTTACAAGGCATAAGCCAAAAAGATCACTTGCAAGAGAAGGATCCAAGATTTGTTTCAAGCTGCGGTTTTTCTCAGAGGCAGTGACATGCGGCGGTTAAAGTTTTTAGCTACCAAGATGTACACTCCAAGGACTTGGCAAGCTTTCAAGAAAATTTTTGCCCGAAGCTATATGGTTTCTGACATCTTCCTTCGGAGTGCAACTTTTGGCTGAGTTGGGTATCTTGAAATGCTTGTCATGGAAATCCTAGTAGATTATAACTTGCATTTCTCGACATCTCTCAGTAGGTCTCCTTTCCAGCTGATAACCTTGGAGGTCCGGTGTGATTGCTATTTCTTGGGACTACCATCACCGCCACAGGAACATTGCTTGTCGAGGCTTGTTTCGACCATAGTCACAAGGGACGCGTTTGGGGACGGGGAACGGAGCTCAAATGGAGTTTTAGTGTAAGAAAGAGGGTGGGACGGCAAGTGGGGACGGAAAAGTGGGGATGGGAAGCCCAAAAATGGGTGTTCCCTGTGACTATGGTTTCGACTATTCAAGAGTTTGTAGATCATGCTGCGGTTGGCTACAACCTTTTGGCTACAACCTTATGGGAAGGAACCTAACCCTAATTTTTGGTGCAGGTTTCAGGATAAAAAGTCAGTCGACTTTTCGAGCTCGATTGATGTCGAGATTGCTTTTAAGTTCGAATTTTTTCTGAGAATCTATTCGAGAACTTGTTTGGTGATCCTATTTGAAATTTTTTTGAAATGAATCGTATCTGTTTTGAAGCTGTCTTGGTGCCGATTTGAATTGTTTGACTTTGGTTTTAATACTGGGTTTCATTGATTGGTGATTGTACTTCCGGGTGGAGAAGTGAGAAGTACTGTTTTGGTAGTGTTTGAACCTGGAAACTATGCATGCCAATGTCTGGGGAGCGTTTCGTTGTATGTTTGAAAACCTCGGAACGATGCTGGCCAATGTCTGGGGAGCGTTCCGTTATGCTAGAAAACTTCCAAACGACGCAGGCCGATGTCTGGGGAGCGTTTAGTTGTATGCTTGAACCTCCAAGCGACGCAGACTGTGGTCTAGGAAGCGTTTGGTTGTACAGTCCTTTGAGCTCATAGCTCGGACCTTTTTAGGTTATTTGCGAGGGGAGTGACAAGGTAGTGGTTGAGTAGCTTCATACCGTAAACCGTTTGTCTCGGGGGAGTGCTCAGTGGCACTGGTCGTTGTGTTTTGTAACATGCATATGTGAGCATTTGTGTTCCATTGTGATGTGTCAACTACTGAATATTCCTAATTGGATGAGATTGCTTGGGTATGTAATTTTTAGTGCATGAAGACACCCGTAAAGATGTGCAGTCTGGGTGTGATGGCTAATTTTACTACTCCGGAATATCAAGAGTTCCGATCTGGACGAAAGGAGAACCCAACTCCTTGATCAAAAGAGCAGAAAGGAGAAGCCAACTCCGTAACAAAAAGAGCAAACTGATTGTCCCTCGGAAATTTTTGAGCGAACTTGAGTTGTTTTGCAGATATGCTGTAAATACGGATGATTAAAGGGGGGATGTCACAAATTGGTGACGTGTCAAGCCACCGAAGAATGGAGCCGACTTGTAGATCCCGGCTGAGGGGTCTAAACCCTAAGTGAAGAAGCAGAAGCAATAGATATATGGAATCCCGCAATTCACGTTGACTGATGACGTGGCATCTTGTACGGAATTCCGGGTTTTGCGTTGACATGCTGACGTAACAAAACTGTACGGATTTCAGCGTTGCACGCTGACAGTGATGACGTGGCAGCCTGTACGGCTTTCCGTGATGTACGATGGCTGATTTCTAGCGCTAGCTTTTTGGACCAATTGCTTTTGAGTTTAAAGATTTTCATGTAATTGCTTTTTATGACCAAGGGCCTTTAAATATGAGACTAGGGCTCATTCTCTGTCACTCTTCTAAGAGAAGGTGCAGGGCGTGGAGTACCGACTTGTACTGTGTTGATGCAATATAAAGAAATACCAAAAGGGGCGCCAAGGTCTGGGGCCAATACTCTCTGGGGTGGAATTCCGCCACTCCGTGTCGTGTGTCGCCTCTCTCTTTCAGTTCAGTTGTTATTGTAAGTGCTAAAAGTCTGTTCAATCTGTTCTTTTCTATTGGCACGTGGTGCCCGTCTTGTGACATCCTCTCTCTGTAGCGCTCTCAAGCTAATCTACCAAAGAGAGAGACCCTAGCACACTTACAAAGGTTTTACAGATGCTTAAAAGCAACTCACATGAAAAGCCGTGGTTCTCGAAAGCGGTAGGGCCAAAATCTAGTTTCCAGAGGTTGGAGTGCAAAATGTAGGCGTCCATATAGTGCCACGTTAGCAGTTCAGTAGAACGTAAGCCATCAGTGCCACATCATCATCCTTACTCAATTTTGGAGTCTTGCTTTATTTATTGAGTTTAGGCCCCACATAGGGTAAGGTGTCACGAGGACGTGGCAGTTATTAACCATGTCACAGAGATGTGGCAACTGCTAACCTTGGTTGTTGGTTTCTTTCCAATGGGGTTTATTTTATTTGTTTTGAGACCCTCTTTTTGAAGTAGCAAACGGTCGGACATTGTATGGCCAATGTGAACGGTAGATTCACCCGCAGACGGGAAGTGGTCGGCATTGGAATTTGTATGGTAAGAGGATGTCTAGGCTCAGAGCAAGATCATATAGGTCCCCCCGTCGCACTTAGCAAGTTGGTGGATACTAGGAAGTGAACTCAATTAAGGCGTAAAGTCAAGGTGGGACTACCAACAAAAAGTATCCGACAGTTGGGCCACATTGCACTTTTGGATGCGGCTCCAATGAGGATAGATGGTCAGAAGACCAGTGGGAGCCCAACGGAAGCATCTCCTAAAATTTAGGGAACCGCTATTTTGGGCCGTGAAATGTGTTCGCGTCATTACCTCCGGTATGACTAGGGGAACACTTTATAACTCTGTCGCGAAGTCAACTGACGCGTCGGTTGGGATATTTTTAAGCGGCGAACCCGAAACGGGAAAATGCTTGAAAATGCGCCAAGTGTCACATTTTCGTGAACTTTCCTCTTGCAGAAAAATGGGCGCTGATTTTTATGCTGGGAGAGGCTTCATTTGCAACCCGTCACAGGTTAAGAGCTATGGAGTGCTTCCTTTCCCTCTCATGTACAGTGTGGTGCTAGGAGTGATGCCCTGCACACTACACACTGCTCTCTCTCTCCCCTACGTGCAGTTATGTGATGCCCCACAAGAGGGCTCCTCATTTGACTGATGTACAGTTGTGTGGGTTCATGCTTTTGTGCTGAGGCAAGAGCCTCCTTGAGCAGGAACAGGGGTAGCTAGCTGCTGCTCCAAAGCAGGCACTGGTGAGGGTCATAACCTCACCATACAGGTGCAAAATCAGCGCTGTGTATGCGCTGTATATTTACTGTTTTTCAGCCATACGGACGCCGGGATCATTGGGAATCGTGCCCCATTGGCAGAGGACAGTTAGGGGACTGTTTGGGGCTGAAAATAGGGCAAAAACCAGTAAATACAGCGTGCTGAATTTACTGTTTTTGGACAGGAATCAGAGGGTATACGACAGTGCAAGCGAGTTCCAGCAGGGGAATTGGTTTCGCGCAAGTTTTGGGGCTGTTATGTTGCCGAAATTTGGCCAAATCAAATGGTTTCTAGGTGGATACACGTGAAGGATTCCCAGGACCTTACCTTGTAATTTACCCTCCTAAAGAATAAAGAAATACCGTAAGGGGTGCCAATTTTGGGGCCTACAGGTTGTCGGCGTCTGCTCAGAGCATTCTAGCTTCCGAGCCGTGTGTGTGTTTAAGTGTTAACTCCCGTCGCAGGTTCTCTTTGCAAAGTGCTCTGTGTGTGTGTCTAAAGTAAAGAATTTCGGGTGAAAGCCAACGCCTACCGCTCTACGGGCCGGTTTCAGTAAGGTTATTAACCTTAACCCCTTCGGGGCCTCTCGTCCAAAATGTGTAAGTTAGAGGCCATGCCATGTCACAAGTTTGTGACAATAGATGCAAATTAAATCTTGCACTCATTAGCTTTTTAGTATTTAAAGGATCCCCATTATGTGAAACACTTTGGGATCAACCTTTGACGAAAGTTTACGAGAGATAGCAGATTGTTGCTAAGCCTAATCTCAGGTCGGCAATGAAAATTAAAGCTCATTCAAAAGCAGAAAAGAAGTCTACTTTTTTCAAGTAGTTGTTCAAGAAAGTAGTAGAGCATCAACAAGTTGATGAAGCACCAGAAGCATTCACACAAAGCCTGGAAGTCGAAGTCCTTTCTTGGTTATCTTGGTTGACAACCCACGTTCGCAAAACTTGCGGAGTATGGGTCCAAATGGAAACACTGTCGATGTGTTCTCTTTGAGGATGATTCCAATCCTAGTTTTGATTCTAGTTCTAATGAAGAAGACAAGTAAAGATTGAGGAAAAGAAAGTATTAGAAAATTAGATCTCAGAATCATTCACGACGATCAAGCAGTTTAGAGAAGTATGATTCCGTGAATTTTGATAGTTCAAAGGATAGTTCTAACGATAGAGTTTTTACTTTTGGATCGACTTTGGAAAAAAGAAGAACCTATTGATCCGAATGACAAAGTATGACAATTTGGAACCTTGAAAGGGGCTAAGGGCAAGAAGGAATTTGATAATGGTGGCCGAAACATCAAGTTTGATGCTTTTTTGGACCACAGATTTACCCTTAAAGCCTTCTCTTTTATACAACAGTTTGATGTTGCTTTTTCGAGAGGTAACTTTTCAAAATCTTCCAAGTCGCAAAGCAATATTCCATCTAAAAGGGAACGCATAAATGTTAGGGAAAAGTGTTTACTTCACGGCACTCCGTAACGGGGTCAAGTTCAAAAGGTTGTTTTCATCTATATGGTTGACACCCCAATGCAAAGCAGACGTCTAGATGGCATGGAACCACTTGCGGATGAAGGAGGAAGATGCTTTGCTCACCTAAGTCAAGAGGTTTTGGGATACTTTTCTACTTGTCACTTCTATCAGGAATGTGTCCCTTAAGGAATACATTGAAAGAAACTGTTGCGGTCTACATGACACTACTATTTGCTCTTATAAACTTTACAAGGGATGCCCAAAAGCAGAGCCCCAAAAGCAATCATTTCAATAGAGTGAACCTCAAAAGCATCTGCTTTCAAAAGCTCCTCCAAAAGCGGCCAGCGGCCAATAGCGCAAAGTCCATACAACTTGCCACATCAGCACCAACAGCTTAATTTACGGAAATCCGTACAGTGTGCCACGTCGGCAATTCCATATACATTGCCACGTTAGCATGCTATCGCAATTTTCGGAAATCATTTCCAAAGGCCAACCTTTTGGTTTTAGGCCCCACGGTCGGTTTTCTAAAGTTCGTTTAGGTTCAATTTCTCTTGTCTACTCGCGCATTCTGTTCCAGTTGGTCATGCCACGTCATCACTTTGTGACATGTTACCTCCTAAACGACCACCATCAAGTTGATACCTGGTAGTACACCTACCACCTTAGAGAGTGAGCAAAACCTGACGAGAGGAAATCATGAGCCAAGTGAAAGACCTTATGTAAAAGGTTTGATCCAGCATAATTCTCTATCTTATTCTCTGGTTTTACTTGTGTAGATGAAAGATGGAACTTGGGGGATTCGTATCAACTACATGGCTCTTAATAAGACTACCATCAAGAACAAGTTTCCAATACCCAAGGTCGATAATATACTTGTTGACAGATTACAGGGTTCTCGTTGTTTTAGTTCTTAAAAGTTGCTCTCATAAGATCTTGATCGCTCCTAGAGATGCGATTTAGCTAAAGTGGCAACTAAAAGTGATTGGTCTACATTGAGGAATGTACATGATGTGAGAAGCTCTTTCGGATTATGTCTAATTATAGGCGGTTCATTAGATAGTTTGCAGACCATTGCATAACGGGATACCATTTAGTTGGGGACCTTCATAGATTGTGGCATTTGAGAGCGTCTCATAGAAGTTAACCATTGGGCTAGTCTTGAAGCTACCAGACTCGGGGAAATCTTTTGAGGTTTATTGCAATGCTTGTGGAAGTAGCTTAGGTGCGGTCTTACTGCAAGAGGCCATGTGACAGTGTCTGAGAGTCGAATGTTGTCAAAGCTAGAGAGGGTGGCGTAGATTTTATGAAAAAGAGCTCTTAGCAGTCCTTGATGTTTTTACTCAATGGAGGCATTATTTGCATGGTGCATACTTTGCAGTGTACAGGGATTATCAAGGTTTGAGATGTTGCTTGTCTCAAGACAACTATCGGAAAAGCACATGAGATGAGCAAACATTTTGTTGTAGTTTGATTTTCAGATAACCTATTTGAAGGGACAGAAGAATGTGGTGGCACATGCTCATCTCGCAAGCTATAGATATTTGTTGTTATATCAGTACTCTTCGAGGGGATAGAGTGGGGCAATAGTTTTAGGGTACTCTCTCAAGGAAGGGTTTTTTATGCGAAAGACCATAATGTGTGTGGCTATGGACACGTGGTTTGAGGCAAAAGGTGTTGACAGAGTGTCATGATTCTCCTTTTATTGGGCATAGGGGTATAGATGCGACACTTATGGTATCGAGACTTACTTTCTATTGGCCACAGATGCGATGCTTAAGGTGTTAAGTATGTTAGAAAGTGGAGTATGACAGGCACAAAGTGACAGGACTCCTATTGCCTTTACCAATTCCAGATTGGCCATGGAAGAGTACAATGATTGACTTCATCTTTGATCTTCCCAAGACTCAGAGTGGACATATGGAAACATCTGATGTTACAAGCTTGGACACTCCAAGCCAGAAATCACTAGCAACAAGAACAAAAACTGCAAATTACACTACTGAACTTGGAGAGAGAGAGAGAGAGAGAGAGAGAGAGAGAGAGAGAGAGAGAGAGAGAGAGAGAGAGAGAGAGAGAGAGAGAGAGAGAGAGAGAGAGAGTCGACACGGGACAACGGAGTTCCATTCCGAGATGCACTAGCCACGAAAACTAGCGTCCCTTTCGATCTTTCTTTGTTGAGCCGATCACAAAGGTACCACTCCCGAGGGTCCAACTCTCCGAGACTCTGCGTCCAGATGCTCTCTTAGAGTGGCCCGCAGAGACTCTTGAGGGTTCCCAAAAGCACTTGCATCCCAAAAGCATGGCGCAAAAACTACCAGCAATCAACCAACACAAAATCCAAAAGAATTTGTACATTAGTGCCACGTGGCAGTTCAACGCAATTTATGGAAATCCCAGCTAGTGTCACAAATTGCTGACGTGTCAAGTCAGTAAAGAGCAGAGTCAACCTTCAGATCATGGCCGAGGGGCCTAAACCCTAAGAAGAACAAGTAACAAAAGAAGAAGTCCTACCAACTTATGGGGACCCTGTGCGATGGGGCCCCAGTGACATAAAGGAATTAAAATAAAGCAGAACCCATCCCCACACACGCGCAGTTGATGACGTGGCAGCAATACAGACGCTCTATAAATTACGTTGACATGCAGGCCGTACGGATTTCCGCGTTTTGTGTTGACATGTTGACGTGGCAGGCTGTACGGATTTTCGTAAATTACGCTTGCAGCTTTTGGGCATTGCTTTTGGACCAGATGCTTTTGAATTTGAAGGCTTTTCATGTAAAACTGCGTTTGGGGCCTAGGGCCTTTAAATATGAGGCCATGGGCTGATTCTCTGGCATGCTTCTTGGAGAAGGTGCAGAGTCTGGAGTACCGGCTTGTACTGTGTTGATGCAATATGAAGAAATACTCAAACTCTGCCATGGTCTACACCAAGTCTATTGTCAGTGGTTCGGGCTTGAAGGGGGGATTGTTGGGTTTTCAAGCCTAGGTCGGTGTTGTCATTAGCCCGTGGGAAACACCCTTATTGGTAGATAGGTAACTACTCCAGTGCAGTTTGAGTTTGCATGGAAAGTCTTTTACTCTATATATGTAATGGTTTTTCATTAATCAAATACAAGTGTTATTTTTGAGGTGTCGACTCATGCTCTCTCTCTCTCTCTCTCTCTCTCTCTCTCTCTCTCTCTCTCTCGTTCATCTTCTCTCCCGTTTTGCTTTTCTGCATGCTCTCAGCAGGCCGCCATGGCCCTTCGACTCCATCCTCATAGCCTCGACACCTAACACTCCTTTTTCCTCCTCTTCTTCTTTTCCAAGTTGTCATGCTTGGTAGCTCATACAAGGTGATTCTTCTTGGAAAAAAAGGTATCAAAAGTGTGGGTGTAAGGTGCAGCGGAATGAATGTTGTATTTTCTCAAGATTAGTGATCTTTATTGCTCAATTAGTTCTTAGGGAAAGAGAGAGCTTTCCGTCTTATGGAGAGTGCTATGATCACGAACAAAGTGAGTGGATATTGTGCGTGCAAGTGAATGAGATTGAGAGGAGAGAGAAGAGATACGACACCCGAGAGTTGTAAAACCCTCCTCCGAGGGCCCCACTCTCGTCGGCGAGAGTGGTCTACTCTGATTGCACAAAGGTGTACAATACGTATGCAATGGGACTATGCCGACGACGACGACGGTGATGATGACGGCGACTTAGGCTGAAATCTGTGATCTTCTATTGGCTGAATTTCGTGGTTGTCTTGGTGGCTGAAAATGACTGTTTTCTTGCTGCTTTCATGGGTGAAAATGACTGGTTTATTCGGGGTCATGCCTGTGATGAAAACGCTGCAGATCTGCACTTGTCAGGCTGCGTTTTAGGTCAATGTTGTATGCTGAAAAACGTTGGGACAGCATGTGTTTTTCCTTGCTAAAAATGGCAGCAATAGGCAGCAGATACTAGCGTTAGTAGTTGCTGAATTTGCTGAAGAAAACGCTGAACTTGCAGATGCTAGCGATCCCAAAAATGCTACAGGCTGATGATGGTTGTCGCGGGGAAAACGCTAGGAACTGTCGTGTGAGGGCGATGGCTGATGTAGACCGAATACGCCAAGGTCTGGAAGAGCTAGGCGATGGTAATCTGCTGGGGGTGCTGAGGGGGGAGGGGTACTGCTAAGAAGTTGCCTGTTGAGCGGGAAGCTCCTGCTGCCTCTTTTGCCAGAAAGTGCTAACTTGGGTTTGCTTATATATTAACTTAGCAAAATTGCCCTACCTACT
The DNA here is from genome assembly GCF_014529385.1 of Adiantum capillus-veneris. Taxonomy (NCBI): domain Eukaryota; kingdom Viridiplantae; phylum Streptophyta; class Polypodiopsida; order Polypodiales; family Pteridaceae; genus Adiantum; species Adiantum capillus-veneris. The sequence continues at coordinate 157,618,432 of NC_140936.1, read as the reverse complement.
TTTGTTGGAAAGTTACTCAAAAATAATAAGTGAAAATAACCAAAAATAGGAAAATAGGCTAAATGCAATGGAAAATTCCCCTAACTGATGCTAATGGATTCTGATGGGAATTTCGATGATCATGCTGTGTGCAACCGGAGGATATGCATCTATGCTAAGTGACTTGGCATGCACGGTCTACGAATAGACTCACAAAAGTGCCAGATCACTGCTAATCTAGACTTGAGTGAACTGACTGAACCCTGCTGTGGTGTAGCTTGTCCATGGACACATAGGGTTGGGATGTGTCACGTGACATCCCCTCCTTTTCAAAGTGAGGTACTGGTACCGAACTGTATGGCGTCGAGGGAGATCGCCAACAGCATCCGGAACCCTGGAAGGGACTCTTCGTCGGCCCACTCTGATGTGTGGGTCATGCGGTACTTGAACTTCATAAAGGTCTGCAATGCTTGCTTCTTTGGGCCGCGCCGAAAGCGACACAAAGTCGTTTGAATCTCCTTTCTTGTGTCAACTTCGTCTAGAGATCTGCTTCTTTCGTCTTCAAGAATCTCCATGGCTGAAAATCCCTGAAACCATCTCCAACACAAAACCATGAAGATACCCATTCCATGTAAAGTGAAGGAAATAAATCTTGTCTTCTCTAAAGACTGTATGCAATGTAGATGAACATAGAGACGGAGTGACAACCCGTTCATCAAACACATGCAAACAATGCGGTCGAATCTTTTCTGTTTGATCGAAATCAATCAACTGTGGCAAATCACAATGAAAATGCCCATGCTTGGTGCTCATACTATCATGTGATCTTGCGGAAACTGTGACATGCCAAGGAAGAGACATGGAATGTGACTTCCTTACATACAAACCTTTCAGCTTTTCATGCACAATCCGTATACATTCGTGCTCATCCATGAGAGAAACGTGCTCAACATACAATATGTCATGCCTAGGAAAAGGGATCACATAACGATGTTGACTAAAATACAGGAAACCTTCACGAATGGAACACTCGAACAATGCGTGCGTATCAATCATGCGAATACATAATACTTCCTCTGATGGTTCTTTGGACCAAGGCTCGAGAGCCAAGATCGCTTCTTCGGGATCTATCGAATCTTCTTGTGGGGGATCTGTGGACCTCGACTCGAAAGCCAAGATCGATTCTTGGTGATTGATCGAATGTACGAGGTTAGCTTTGCTAGAAAAAGCATCAACTAATACATCATCCTTGTGATCAATCACATCCTCTTCATGCAATTCATCATGCTTGTCTTTATCATCCAAATCATCATGCAAATGCTGTGTGTCATGCTGTGGAGAAAAAGAGATTGAGAGAATTTCCTTATCCCGAATCCTTTCAACCTTGTCCTGCATATTAGCAATGAGAGATGGAGAATGAACAGTGTCCTCTCCATGAATGACAATGGGAGAATCACTTTTGGCATTGAGAGTGAAAGTGTCAGTCTCCCAATCAACGAGAGGGTTCACTTCACGAAACCATTTCATGCCTAAAATCTATCACATCCTGAGAGAGGAGAGACAACAAATCTTCGAGTGAAGGCAGCTTTTTGAATTGCAAACAACACATCAAGGCATTCCTCTGTGATGCGAGCGTCCATACCGGGACGAAAACCAGAGACTTCGATAGGAGATCTCGGACTAACTTCGAGGCGGGCTCTCTCAACAAGAGAGGAACTGATCGCATTATGCATACTACCTGGGTCAAACAATATGACAAAACGGTGCCCCGATGTACGACCATAACATTTAATGAAAGAATCATCAATGGGAGGCCTGAGAAACTTTGGGCACACCCGTTTTATCATTCATTGCATTGACAGATGTAGTGGGTGCTGTGGGTTCTTTAGATTCATTCGATTCAAGCTTAGGACATGTTCTTTTTATGTGACCCTTAATGTGACAATGAAAACAACGACCTTCCTTAGAATAAGTACTTTGTTCTTCCGACGTGATGTATCCTCCTACAATTCCTTGTGCTACTTTTTCATCTGGAGTAAGCTTAGGTTTAGCAGTTGTGTTAGCCTTACCCTTAGATTCATTGGAAGAATTCTTTGATGAGAGACTGTTGGAAGATTGGTTAGAAGAGTTATCATTCTTACCATTCTTACCGTTCTTACCGTTCTGAGGGTTCTGAGAAGTCTGCGAGGTACTTATGGAAGTCTTGTTCTCCTTAGGCTTTCCCTTGTTGTGCTTCATCTCCTGTGCGAGAGCAATCGCTACCGCCTTGTTGAGATCGATTGGATCGAATACCTCGACATCGTACTTGATATACTCGTCCAATCCAAAGAGAAAAGCCTCTTTGCGCTCACCATCCGACATGCGTAATTGGGTACCTAGCTACAAAACACGATTGGAAAAAGACATAACCGGCATACCATTTTGCTTGAGAGCGCGCCAATCGTCCTTCAATCGTGCAAGGTACTGAGGTGGCATAAACCGCGCCTTGAGCTTGTCTTGGAAATCAGCCCAACTAAAAGAGAGGGGCGTGAAATCGTCGGCTGTCTCTAGGTGCGCGGCTAGCTGTGCCTCTTGCCATGCGTGGTACCAATTGATGGCATCACTGGCAAGGTACATAGCCGCCGTCAAAACTTTGCTATTTCTTGTCTTCTTAGTTGTCGCAAAATAAGCATTAAATTGATGCAACCAAGAATGAATAACTGTAGTATCCATCTTACCGTCATACTTACTGAAAGTCAACTTTTCTGTGACTAGATGATTGGAATCCGCATCGTGGCTTGCGCCACTTGACGAACTCCCACGATCTTTGGGTGGTTCTGTCTTCGAGGCTAGCAATTGGGAAATAAATTATTGACTGCGAATCTCTCTTTGAGCTTCACGCTCGGCGTCCTTTTCTGCTTTTCGTTCATCGCGTCCTTTTCTGCTTTTCGTTCATTTCGTTCATACACCAAATCAATCTCATTTGCCAAAACTTTTTCTCTAACGAAGTGATAATGTACCTCAATGTGTTTAGTGCGAGCATGGTAGACTGGATTCTTTGCCAACATGATGCTGCTAATATTGTCACAATATATAATGACACTGTCAAGATAGTCAAAACCAAAGTCTACCATAAGTACTCTCAACCATGACTCTTCACATGCTGCCAAAGCTGCTCCACGATATTCAGCTTCTGTACTTGATAATGCTACTGTTGATTGCTTCTTGCTACTCCAACTTATCCTACCATTGCCAATGGAAAATGCATAACCACTTGTAGATCTTCTATCCATAAAATCTCCTGCCCAATCTGCATCTGTGTAACCATAAAGACAAAGCTTCCTATTCTTTTCATAAAACATTCCATAACTGACAGTGGCTTTCACATATCTCATAATCCGTCTCACTGCATCAAGATGACTTTTACATGGCTTTTGCATGAATTGACTCACAACACCCACTGCATAACTCAAATCTGGCCTTGTTATTGTCAAGTAAATAAGGCTTCCAACCATCTTGCGGTACATAGTGACATCCTCAATGTAATGTCCATCATCAAACAACTTCACATTTTGATCAAGAGGTGTATTAACCGGTTTGCACGCTGCCATTCCATACTTCTCAAGCATATCCAACGCGTATTGTCTTTGTATCATCCAAATTCCTGATAAAGTGTCGACAATTTCAATTCCCAAGAAATATCTCAAATCACCAAGGTCCTTCATGTTGAATTCTCTCAACAAACTCTTCTTGACAAGCAAAATTTGCTCATGATGACTTCCAGTGAGAATCAAGTCATCAACATAGATAACAATAACGACAATCTCTCCATCAACATGCTTCAAAAACAATGAGTGATCAGCAATAGACTGTTCAAATCCAATCTTCTTCAAGAATCTGGTTATCTTTTCACACCAAGCTCTAGATGCTTGCTTCAAACCATACAATGCTTTCTTCAACTTACACACATAATATGGAAACTCTGGATGTTGATAACCCTCTGGCTGTATCATATAAACTTCTTCTTCCAAGTCACCATTCAAGAATGCCTTATCCACATCCATTTGCCGTAACTTCCAACCAAACATACTTGCCATTGCTATCACAAATCTGACTGTTGTCATCTTTGCAACTGGACTAAATGTCTCATCATAATCAAGACCTTTTGTTTGTGCATAACCTTTAGCAACAAGCCTCGCTTTGTATCTTTCCACACTACCATCTGACTTGCACTTGACTTTGTATACCCATTTTGAACCAATTGCTTTCTTTCCACTTTGCAAGCGAACCAAATCCCAAGTGTCATTCCTCACAAGAGCATCCATCTCATCATCCATAGCTGACTCCCATTCTGATTTTCCAATTGCCTCTTGAAAACATGTAGGCTCTTTATGTTGCACACGTGAAACCATGTATGCATAATGTGTACGCATGTAACCGTTGTATGTCAATCTATCAATTGGATAACGCACCCTCTCTGATCTTCTCAACTGTGGTGCACTCTTCTCTTCAACTCTTGCATATGGGGGTACATATTTCTCAATATGCTTACCGCCAGGTGTCCTCAAATGTGGTAAACCATGCTCTTCATCGAGGCTTTCATCTCGAGAACTCTCTTCAACCACTCTCTTCTTGCCTTTCTCGTCTTGCTTCTTATCTCGCAAACGACCACTCCATGGGTTGACACTTCCTGTACTCTCCTCTGCCATATGTGGTCTTGAAATAGTTCTTGTTGATGGTCCTGGCTTATCAACAACATGATGCACATTCTCTTTCTCTTCATACTCATCTTCTATCATCACTGGCTTTGGTTTATACCATGGTTCATGCTCACAAAATCTGACATCTCTACTGACATAAACTTGTCTTGTCGTAGGATTATAGCACTTGTAACCTTTCTTTTCAATTGGATAGCCCAAGAATATACACTTCACTGCCTTTGGCTCCATCTTCTTTCTTGCTTCATTTGGCACATGAACATAGCAAACACATCCAAAAACTTTCATGTAGGAAACTGTTGGCTTGATTCCATAAAGTCTCTCATAAGGTGAAATTTCATGAATGGCAGTTGTTGGTGTTCGATTCATAATGTGTACTGCTGTATGAACTGCTTCAGCCCAATATGTTAATGGCATATTCATCTCATTCATCATGGCTCTTGCAATCTCTGCTATGACTCTATTTTTTCTCTCAGCAACTCCATTTTGTTGTGGTGTGTATCTGCAAGTAATCTGTCTTCTTATGCCTTGTACATGTAAGTAATCATCAAAACTGTGTGACATGTACTCTCCCCCTCCATCTGTACGTAGGCATTTAATTTGACAACCATTCTCTTTCTCAACCATAACTTTGAACTCCAAGAATACCTCAAATGCCTCTGACTTTGCCTTTAGAAAGTAAACCCATGTCATTCTGCTGTAATCATCCGTAAATGTGATAAAATATCGACAACCATTTGGTGTAGCATGATCACAAGGTCCCCAAATATCTGAATGAACAATTTTCAAAGGACTTTGGCTAATTCTCCCCCTCTTTGGAAATGGTAAACGAGATTGCTTTCCAAATTGACAAGCTTCACAAACATGATCAAAATTCAATTTGCCAAACTTTGGTAATTCTCGTACAATTTGATTTGATTGCATATGCTTTAGTCTTCTAAAATTGACATGTCCAATCCTTTTATGCCATAACTCTGCCCAATTATCTTGAGTGGCTGATTTGTTTGCATACATACCACTGTGTAAACATGGATCTCCAGCTTTCAATGAGAACAAGCGACCTTTCTTTCTTCCACGTGTCAATATCTTGCCTGGTCTGCCTTTGTGAAACTCCTCTATGAAGCAGCCATAACGATTAAAACGGACTTGCAACCCTTGATCTGTCATTTGTCCAACTGTTGCTAAATTCTTTGTGATTGAAGGCACATATAGAACATCTCCCAATGTGTTGTATGTCCCGTCTTTTTCTAGCAATGGAAGTGAATCAACATGTGTAATCCGATGCATAGTATCATCACCTGTAGCGACATACTGATCCTCTTCTAATTTCTCTTTTCTGTCAAACCATTCACCATGATATGTCATATGATTTGTGGCACCACTATCTAAATACCAATCATGTGTATGATGTGGCTCCACCATGCTTCCAACAACATGCTCCATAGGAAATAAATGTCCACTCGATCTATTGTCATATATATTTTGATCATGAGGATTGTATCCAACAAAGTTTTCTCCATGTCTGCCATAACCTCGGCCTCTTCCACCACGATCACGATTTTGATTTAGCCTTGTGTAACATTCTCTTTCAAAGTGATCATAAATGCCACATCTGTTACAATATCCATCTCTTTGAGGATGTACAAATCGTCCACCTCCACGTCCACGAGGTCGGGCTCTCCCCCTGCCTTTTTGGCTGTAATCATTGTAACTTTGACTTTGTTGGCTTTGCCATTGACCTCTTCCAGCATTGTTTCCACGACCATAGTTTCCTCTTCCACCTCTATTGTTTCCACGACCGCTAGAGTAAAAAACCTGATCTCTGGAATTGTTATTTGATGTAGAAGGACCTGACTTACCTAACTTCACCTCTTCTTACAAACAAAGGTTTACTAACTCTTCAAAATCAGGCATGTGTCCTCGAACAGATATAGATGTATCCAATGACTTGTATTCCGGTTCCAAACCATTCAACAAGTCATCCGGTTCCAAACCATTCAATGTCACTGAAACTAAGTCATCATCTGGAACTTCAACATTAATGCTCGCAAGATCTTCCTGTATTTGCTTTATCTCTGTCACATAATCTGATATGGATCTATTGCCTCGCCATACACAATGTAACCTTTGCTTCAAGTGAACTTTTCGTGGTTCTGTATTGGAGCTGTTCATTCTTGCTAGTATCTCCCATGCTTCCTTTGGAGATTGAGCCTTTGTCACATGTGGTATAAAGAAGTCACTAATGCATAGTGAAATCCAATGCATCACTTTCCTGGAATTCTCGATCCACTTCTTGTAAGCTTCTACTCCTGCTTGCCATGTTTTATGTGCTTCAACATTATCTCTATTTGGTTCCAAACCAACCTCGGGATACTCTTGTTCACCTGTAATATAATCCCATAAACCTTTGTCCATGATAAAGTTCTCCATCCTATAAGACCATATGCTGTAGTTCTCTCTGGTCAGCTTCTCTCCAACAATCTATGTGACTTGAGTTGAACTTTCTGCCATCTTCACTCTCTCAATTTCTTCCAAAGGATTTTGATAAAATTTCGGCAGAGTTTCGTTTGTATTTGGACAATATCTCAAGTGACAATCTCAACCAAAGTGCTCATAAAGATTGACAGAAAATCTCTCACTGCCAAGGGAAAATCCACTGACTCACTTTGCCACAGGCTGACTCAGTACTATGCATAAATACTCTAAAACAATGTCCACATGGACCTGTATGTAAATGCAATCCATTCGCTGTCCTGTACCACATATCCATACATCCACCTTCTTCCCATAGTCGTAAACGACATATGAGGTCTTTCGCGGGGCCAGTCGGGGGTTCGCTCCAGTATCTAATCCACCTTGCCAAGGTACCAAAGCTCCCAAGGCAAGGCTTCAAAAAACCTCACTCGACCCTCACAAAGGCTGCAGTTTTCCAAAATACATTAACTGCATATCCATACATAACCACAAAGTACTAAATCTGACAATATAACCGCCTCAACTTCTTCCCACAACCTTTCTTACATAGGCGGCTGTCCATAACGGACCCACAACAACCAAACATAATCTTCGATAACACAATATCATGATGCAAAAGCTCTATGTCGCTCTCCAAAACCTGCGTAAATGCTGAATTCTTCACCTGTAACCTGTAAATCTACTGCCGAGTGCAAAACTTGACATCTCCTATGCTTGTGTGAGCTGGCTGTTTGTGGCAGAAAATTACAGATTTTGGCAAATCTGAGTATGCCAATGCGTCCGGAATGCCCAAAAACATAAAGATAGACTCCTGGATCACTGTATTCCGAGTTCGGGTGAGGGAGTTATGATAAAAAAACCTCTTCTTTTTGCTGTTTGCTAGAGCTGCGGAAACCTGTGTATTGACTGTAGCTCCTTATACCGAGCTCTGATACCACTTTGTAGAGTGTGCAGGTGATGGAGAAGGTAGGAAAGAAGACTACGCACACACACCAACACACATCGAGACACACACACACAATTGTTACCCTACAACAGCCATTCAACAAGCTGCTCTTCTCTACTTCTCTTTTAACTATTATCCAAAGTATATTTACAACATAGTATAGTCAGTGTCCGGCCGCCCATAGCACAATGGACATATTCTTTAACATCATATTCTTTAACACTGAGCAAGGCGATTGTCTTCTTGTTTTGCGGCAAGTCTTGCGTTTCTTTCATCGCGCTCACGTTCTTGAGCAAGGAGACTTGCTTCTTGTCTATCCATCATGGCCATCATCTGCTTGACCATTGCCTCCATAGCACTTGGTGGCGTAGATGGCGAAGGGGGAGGGTTGAAGAAATCATCTCTGGGTGGGGACGAGTCTTCGTCACCTCTCTCATGCTCATCACCTGTATGCGAAGTATCCATTCCGCTTCGGGTGACGACCATAGCACTATGATCTTGGGGTCTTAAGCTCGCGAGGAACTTGGGTTCTTGAGGGTCTTGAGGTTCTTGAGGTCCTTGATTCGTGAGAATCTTGGGTTCTTGAGGTTCTTGAGTCTTGAGGGTCTTGGGTTCTTGGGGTTCTTGAGGTTTTCTTTCGCTTGCAAATCGCGTTGAGAAGGATCTTCTCTTCATCCGAGTTCTAATCCTTTCTGCGGACGCACCCCTTGGCGGCCTTGCGCTCACACCAAGGTTGCTTTTTCCTACCTCACGTCGATTGGCCGGCCACTAAGCGCACGGTCCGCTCTCAATGAGTGAAAAGAGACACAAGGGGAGGTTGGACAAGCCCTTCTTTCTTGGGATTCTTGTCACTCTTCAACAAAACACGATTAGGAATCGCCACGCCCAAGTCAACTTGGGTTCGTGCGATTGCAACAAGCAAAAAAAATTCTTGTGGTTCTTTCCTTGAGTAATGCAGAACTCTTCCAAAGCTCTGATACCAATGTAAGGTGCAACGGAATGAATGTTGTATTTTCTCAAGATTAGTGATCTTTATTGCTCAAGGTTCCTTTTAGTTCTTAGGGAAAGAGAGAGCTTTTCGTCTTATGGAGAGTGCTATGATCACGAACAAAGTGAGTGGATATTGTGCGTGCAAGTGAATGAGACTGAGAGAAGGAGAGAGAAGAGATACGACACCCGAGAGGTTGTAAAACCCTCCTCCGAAAGCCCCACTCTCGTCGGCGAAAGTGGTCTACTTTGATTGCACAAAGGTGTACAATACGTATGCAATGGACTGATGCAATGGGACTATGCCGATGACGACGACGGCGACTTAGGCTGAAATCTGTGATCTTCTATTGGCTGAATTTCGTGGTTGTCTTGGTGGCTGAAAATGACTGTTTTCTTGCTGCTTTCATGGGTGAAAATGACTGGTTTATTCGGGGTCATGCCTGTGATGAAAACGCTGCAGATCTGCACTTGTCAGGCTGCGTTTTAGGTCAATGTTGTATGCTGAAAAACGTTGGGACAGCATGTGTTTTTCCTTGCTAAAAATGGCAGCAATAGGCAGAAGATACTAGCGTTAGTAGTTGCTGAATTTGCTGAAGAAAACGCTGAACTTGCAGATGCTAGCGATCCCAAAAATGCTACAGGCTGATGATGGTTGTCGCGGGGAAAACGCTAGGAACTGTCGTGTGAGGGCGATGGCTGATGTAGACCGAATACGCCAGGGTCTGGAAGAGCTAGGCGATGGTAATCTGCTGGGGGTGCTGAGGGGGGAGGGGTACTGCTAAGAAGTTGCCTGTTGAGCGGGAAGCTCCTGCTGCCTCTTTTGCCAGAAAGTGCTAACTTGGGTTTGCTTATATATTAACTTAGCAAAATTGCCCTACCTACTTTTGTTGGAAAGTTACTTAAAAATAATAAGTTAAAATAACCAAAAATAGGAAAATAGGCTAAATGCACTGGAAAATTCCCCTAACTGATGCTAATGGATTTTGATGGGAATTCCGATGATCATGGTGTGTGCAACCGGAGGATATGCATCTATGCTAAGTGACTGGGCATGCACGGTCTACGAATAGACTCACAAAAGTACCAGATCACTGCTAATCTAGACTTGACTGAACTGACTGAACCCTGTTGTGGTGTAGCTTGTCCACGGACACATACGGTTGAGATGTGTCACGTGATAGTGGGCATCATTGTCTGAACTCTCAGTGGTGGAAGAAGTTTCCTCGTCCGAACGACAAGATTGCCTTTTGTGCTTTGTAGGTTTGCTTTTCTTTGATTTTCTTTTCTTGTGCTTTCTTCGCTTTGACTGTGTCTTCTCATCCTTGTTGGAATTGGAACTAGAACCGGAAGAAGACGAAGAAGAATTGGGATTGTCCTCAAAGTGAACACACTTCTTTGATCCCCTTGCCTCCTCAAAAGTAGATTTACGACCCAAATAGCCGACATAATCCTTTGGCTTGTTGCCCTTCCGAGGGTCTTTTTAGCTTTCATCAATTTGCTAACTTTCATGTCAAGAGCTTTATTAAACTCTTCTTGTAAATAAAGCTTCTTCTTTTCTACGCTTGGCTTGGCCTTGGTCTTCATTGTTGACTTGATCGGAGTGTTGACGGCCTTCTGCTATCTCTCGTAAACAGCAGGAATCGGATGACCCTTCAGATGCTTCACCTAATTCGGGCCTTGGAGTATCTCACAAAGCGTCTTGCACAAGTGTCCACCTGAAGCTGTCGCTTATGCTTAGATCTGTCAAGATCCTCTGTTGAAGGCCAGCCATGGTCCCCTCCCGACTCATCAGAAGAAGGCTTGCGTTCGTTAGGATCTTTGTTGGTTCTCTATGCTGGGCTGTGAGTGCTGTTTATCATCCCATAAAACTGTAATAGTCTGGATGTGTTTCTTCTCTGCCAGGTTCGCTGCTGGAACCCATGTGTGGTGCAAAAAAACCTCTATAGGAAAAGAATCGTCTGAGCTCTGATACCACTCTTAACAAGCTTGGACACCCAAGTGAGAAATCAATAGCAACGCACACAAAAAATGTGACAAATTGAACTGAATAGGAGCGAGAAGAGTCGACACGAAGCGACGGAGTTCCCGCTTCCAGATGCATTGGCCCCGAAGTCTGGTACGTGTTTAGTCAGTACAATTGTTGAGGTGAGCTTTGCAATTTGCAATCATGCATGATGTCACGGGGACAAGCACCATGTGCCAACGGAAAAGAACAGACTGAACAACTTTAAGCACTTCAAATAACAACTGAACCGAAAGAGATAGAGAGTGCACGACACACGAGACGGGGAGTGGCGGAATTCCACCCTGAGAGAGCACTGACCCCAAACCTTGGCGCCCCTTTTGATATTTCTTTATATTATTTCAACTCAGTACAAGCCGGTACTCCACGCTCTGCACCTTCACCCGGAAGCGTGCCAGAGAATGAGCCCTTGGCTCATATTTTAAGGCCCATGGCTATGAAAAGTAGTTATATGAAAAGCTTTCAAACTCAAAACCATCTGGTCCCAAAGCTTGCGTGAAAAGCTGCCAGCACAAATTATGGAAACCCGTACAGGTGCCACGTCAGCGCAGTCAGCGTAAAATGCAGAATTCCGTATTGTCTGCCGCATCAGCAGTCCAGCGCAAAATCCGGGTCTTTTGTAAAGGCCTGCCGCATCATCAGCTACGCAAGAGAGTTGAAGAGTGTGTGTGTGTGGTCTTGCTTTATTTAATTCTTTAGGTCCCCTGGGCCCCATGGGACGGGGTCCTATAAGTTGGTAAATCTTCTTCTTCTGCTGCTGCTGCTTGTGCTACTTTTTCACTTAGGGTTTAGGCCCCTTGGCTGGGATTTGCATGTTGGCTCCATTCTTAAGCGGCTTGACACGTGTGACACATGATCTGCCAGACTCACCCTCTGAGCTTTGTTTTATAGTTACAAGGGGGCCCTAAACTGGGCGCCCTCTAAAGAAAGGAGCTTCTAAAATCAGCCCATGTTAAAAGCTGCCCCAAACTCCCCTGCTGACTGCCGTACAGATGCCTCTGGCAGCTCCGTAAATTGTGGTGCAAAGCAAGGAAATCTGTTGATGACGTAAAACACACAGAAGTGCACACAAACCACATGTTAGCTTTTCATCTCACCCCAATCTAATAATTGCTATCGAACTCTCTATGTTTCATATGGACAAGGTGCCCAAAGAACGCACATCCATCACATTCTCGTTTGATATTAACTTTCAAACTCCTCCAAATGCCTAAGATGCTCTGAGATGCAAGGCCGCAGTCATTCATCTCTCAAACTCTTACAAACTGAAATTCCTTAGAGATATTACTCTACATAACCTTCAATAAAGAGTTTCTTTTCTGTTTCTGCTACACACTTGTGGCTCGTCATGCCATTTATTTAGATATATTTTCTGTATGTTTTGCATAAGTGGAAGCTATGCACACTGTCAGTCTGCAATTAGGGGTCTTGTAAGGAAGTGTAATTTTCTGATATGGCTATTACTTCGCAGATTGGTCCATTACGGTGTTGGCCAGGAGGCCTTTGCTTGTCACGGTCTATTGGCGATGTGGACGTGGGGGAGTTCATTGTACCAATTCCTCATGTGAAGCAGATCAAGGTTGCTTGCTGATTGTCTTGACTTACGACTGCGCTATGCATGCTTTATAGAAACAATGTATCAAGGATTTTTTCCCCCTTTTTCTCAGCTGTCAAAAGCAGGGGGCAGGCTGATAATTGCGTCTGATGGTGTTTGGGATGCTTTAAGCAATGAAAAGGCTGCCAGTTGTTGCAGGGGCTTACCTGCAGAACTTGCCGCACGGCAAGTTGTAAAGGTTCGATCGATTCTCTACTTTGTTACTGGATTCATTCTCTACATTGTTATTGCACTCAAGAGGTAGTGTTTTAAAACTCTCAGCCCTTTTTTTTACCATCACTTGCAGGAATCTCTAAGGGTTCGAGGCTTACGTGATGACACGACGTGTCTGGTGGTTGATCTAATGCCTCCAGAAAATTATATTCCATTCCCTTCTCCACCGCTGCCTGTTAAGAAAAAAGGTAAGTTGAAGTCATGGCTTTTTGGATGGAGATCTAAGGAGTCAACCGCCGTTGTACCAAACAAACCAGGAGAATCAGGCATCGTTGAAGAGCTTTTTGAAGAAGGTTCAGCAAGACTGGCTGAAAGGTGTTGTTTCTTGTGAACCGTTTTGAATGCTTGCCCAGTTTTGTGAGAAGATACTTTTTCTCTAATACTCATCTTGCACGCAGGCTTGGATCCGATCTCTCGTCGGGCGTATTTAATTGCGCTGTCTGTCAGGTTCATATCACTCTTACTGATGGGATTTCAGTCCATGCGGGATCAATCTTTTCTATGACCAACCGAATGTTGGAAGGACCGTTTCTTTGTTCTTCGTGCAAGCTGAAAAAAGATGCAATGGAGGGTAACCAGACAGCAAGAGGCATCAATGTGGCACAATGTGTGTGACCTTAGTGCACTCCTGAAGGGTTTATCCGTGGGTTCTATCATCTTAAAAGTCATTTTGTTTCAAGCTTCTTGCGTCAGAGCACGCATTCAACAAGAGAGTGACAAACATTTTGGACCGTTGGTGGCATACAGGTTCTTGGCAATTTTGAAGATGGCCTATAATTAGTCCCTGTCAATGTTCAAGGTTAATGGCCTAACTGGTCATCCACTTCCAGGGTCAGTTTTTTGTTTGGAGGAATTTCTATTATTTTATGACCAAATTTCATGAGACCCGCGCATGCGCATTTGCTGCGCTGAGGGATATTATTCTTTGATATAGATGCAAGAAAGATTATGCCTCGAGAAGAAGAGGGAATGCCTTGGGGTAGACTTTTGAAGTGTTGAGCAATGCTATGCTGTACTTGTACAAGAGTTTTTGTATGTGATAAACTATTTTGAGCCTTGTCCCAAGCTTGCAGGGTCTATAGTGCTTCAAGTTTTTGTACATCTTTAAGGGGTTGAAATTTTAAGGAATTATGTTTGAGTTTTTGTACATCTTTAAGGGGTTGAAACTTTATGGAATCATGGTTGAGTTTTCTGGCACTCTGTAGGTCATGATTACAATGGGTGATGATGATTGTGAACCTTTGATGCTTTTGCGCTGAAGACGATGCACAATGATTGCATTGCAAGCTCAACCATTCCTACCGTTGACCTACTCAAATAGAACTTAAATGCTCATAATTTTCTACTTGTGCAATACCCAAATGCATAATAGACCTGCACCTGATGCAACAAGTAATGATGTAGCTATTCCTTGTATGCACCAAGGAGGCACTCTGATCCTTTGGGGAAATGGGTGCTCCAAGCCTTCTCACATGTCATGAACTTGAGGAAATCATTAGTATTAATCAAACAGATGGGGGCTTTGTGCAAGAAAATTTGTAAAGTTGGGTTTTCAAGAGTTTGCTTCGCTTTCGAGGACAGCTTCCAGCCTTCCATGCCGATAAGTATAATGAGCCATCTCAAATCTTGCAAGATATCATGAAATTCAATGCTCAATGTATGCCTTTTTGGCTTTGTTTGATCTCTCTGTTTGAAAGGAAGCATTGCATTTATGTAGCCCTTTTGTCTATAACCTTATACATGTGTCAATTACCTAGTCATATTGGCCTACATAAGACGGTGCCTAAAATATGTCCCTCTTCAAAGAAATAGAAGGAAAAATGTTTGCCATCATTATCTTTGCCATGTGACATGGATCAACAAGCTTTATCCAACACTCCACATTTGCTCCCAATAGTCGGCTCTTGTTACAACTACAAAATAGTCTTGAGCTGCTAAAAGCATACATTGGACTCCAGTACTGCCATACTTTTCCTTAACTAGCTCTATCTTGTCGCCATGGTTGTGGGCTTGCACGTGGATGAGCCCTTGCTCTCACTTAAGTCTACATTTGACTTCTGCAAAGCACTCATACTCTACTAAACAAATCAATGCACAAGCAAGCATTCTTGCGTTGCCTCTTAAGCAGTAAAGCTGGCCAGGCATCTCCACAATCTCAAGTGTAAGTTTGCTTTCGTCTTGTGGCGTTAAGGTGTATATAAGTGATGCTGTCTATTAGAGATGGCATTTGTATTTCAACCAAAAGTTGTTCAAGGACTTCCTTTGTATCAAAGTTGACGCATCAAGCAAAACAAAGTGGTCAGTCCATTACATCAGCGAGGCTTGAATCCATGTTTTGACAGTCTCAGCTTTTATAAGAGCCATCTCATCTAGGTCAAGGTTCCATATAGGACATATTACCATTGGTGGTATCATATGCATGGAGCTTCTTGGTGAAAACGGTCACAGTATCGCATTTGTTTTGTTTTTCTTTTGCCTATTGCCTATTGTGAATACCACAGAGGGTGACACAACTTTTGGATTAAGAAAGAGCTTGGTTTCTGATTTACTTTTACATTACACATAATTACCATGTAAAAGAAGTTTCCTGCACGTGTCTTGGTGTGTTGAAAGCTTGGGAATGTGAGAATGCTGGACTCTAGCCAGTTTTATCAAGGAGTTTCATATATATATATTACCGCTCGTTGTAATGAGACATGATTCTTGTAAAAGGGAGCATCACTAAAAATAGTTGAAAATACATGTACATGCTTTATTGATGTAGAAGGCTAGCGGCTTTATTTTGCTCAATGGATTGAGAGAGAGAAGGCATGATAAGTACAAAAATAGCTCAATCTTAGGATCATCTTTGTACAATGTTTATATGAATGAAGTTTCATTCCACTATACAGATATCAGAAGTACTTCCCTTGTCAAAAGTGTCTATGTAATCATGTAAGGACAACTGCTTAAAGACAAAAAAAACCTCCAAAGATAAGATAGAGTCCTTACACATCCATCCAAACAAGACAACAGATATGTTAGCCTTGAATGTGTTTTACAAGTATCATATGGACTATACCATTTGTTATCCATGTCCATCTTTAACAAATTTCAAGCCTTGGTCCAAAGTATTATCACCCAAAGTGTAAGGTATTTTAGAAGGTCATGCTAGCTCCATTGATGAAGCTTCATATCCAATTTGTTGTAAAGTAAAAGCCATATGAATGATATGTCTTTTAAGAATGCATTAAGCTCTTTAGTATTTACAGATAAATTTTAACCCTAATTAGGGTTCTATGTCCTTCTCCTTCCTCAAGTGTTACTTACCTTCACTGTCCAATGAGTAAGCCTAGAGATCTTTTATAAGTCCGATGTCAAGCTAGATCAAGTGTGAAAGATAGTTTAGTATGCCACAAGCCAATCGGGTAACCCCCAATCCAAAAATTGCGCCACAGTAAGCAGTAGCAGCCTTTCTTTATAGACTTAGCCAACCCATATGATGTATTATACATGTTTTAAATAGCAAGGAACGTTACACCTCATAAGTGTCATATTTTGCCACGGTCCACCACATTGGTTTTAATTTCGTCAGGCTGTACGGCTGATTATGTCCCCCAATTTTTTTTTAGATTTTTGCTTAAGTGCCATAATCAATAGTAAAAAAACAGTGAATGTCGGGTATGAAAAAACTTTTTTTTTTGTTGTACCTGCAGTTAAGTAATGACCAGTTTTGAAAAAAAAAACCAGTAATTGTATCATAGTAATGTTCCCAACAGAAACCACCTTTACCATGTAATGTCAGTCAAAGCCGACCACTGTATTGGTCCTAAGGAACAGAGCCCACCAAACAAAGGTTCAATCACTTATATCATGCTCTGCTAAGTATAGTTATTCTGACTATTTAAGTTCATTGAATATTGGGTATGAAGGAAACCATATCCAGTTAGATAATGACCAGCTTTGTACTGCCAGTCCAAAGCTGACCACTGTAGTGATTCTTACCATATTGTAGAACGAGGAATAGATCCCACCAAACAGAGGTCCAATCACTTATATCATGCCATACTAAGTAAAGTCATCCCGACTTTTTGAGTACATTTGAATATTGAAAAAAAAAAAGTAAATAGCGGGTATGAAAAACCCCTTTCTTCCCAAAAAAAAAAAAACCCTCCCGTTAAATAATGACTAGTTTTGAAGAAACCCGTAATAGTAGCATAGTAATGCTTTAAAAGAAACCATCTTTATCACATAATGCCAGTTAAAAGCAGACCACTATAGTGGTTCTTACCATGCTGTAGAACGAGGAACAGAGCCCACCCAACAGAGATCCAATCACTTAGATCATGCCATGCTAAGTATAGTCATCCCCATTATTTAAGTACACCATTTGCTAAGTACAAGCATTTTTATGAAACAGTGCTTTACCATTTAATCAAAAAATGAGAGTAACGAGATTATTGATGTGAATCTTAGTGATCAACCTGCATTGGCTATGTTGTAAGCTCCATGCTTGGTGCTACAGAGATGAAAAAACACACAGTCCTTACTCTTGACGCAAGTAAAACACATGCAAAGCTAAGTAAGGGCCAGAATACGCCCTCACCTTTTTAAATAGAACAAGGACGGCCACCTTCACTCATGGCTCATCGTCTGCAGCGTGTCCTGAGTAGATCGAGCCCCCCCTGGGGAAGTGTGGAAGAATAGCCGCCCACAATGTACAGTAGGTTAAACCCAAGCGCCTCACGACACTAAAAGATTGTAGTTTTTATCACGCTTTGTAACCATCACACCATACTAAGGGTCCTATCCCATGTACCAAAAGTAATAGGTCTTTAAAATAAAACCTGGAGTATCGACCAGCAAAATATTCCATAGTCTGATGCTTAAAAAAGCCTACAAGCAAGTGGTTAAATGTGTGTGTGTGTTCCAGAAAGTGTGAACTACAAAATTATTACCAACAGGTGGTGAAATGTGTGTGTGTGTGTGTGTGTGTTCATTTATTTATTTATAGAGAGAGAGAGAGAGGAGCTCATGACTTTCTTTTCTCATAAACTTGATGCTAAAAATGTGAATGATTTCGATAACGACATCCACATCTTTACATGTGACTCAATGAGCTTGTCTTTGTTTTGATTCTCCCAACATGCATTTTCTAACTCAATTCCTTAGAATTCAATTCATGAACTATAAATTTCATTGTAAAGTTTTGCCATTGTTGTCAATTTATAATGCTACAAACAAGAATTCTTTGAGGGATTTGCTTTATCTATCCTTACGCTCCTGAACTTGGGAGGTACATGTAGATCTCATCAACAAAGATGGTATTTTTATCTTAGTCAACAATTATTTAAGGACTTCCCATTGTGCCAAGACTCAATGCATTGAGAAAAACAAAACAACTAGCCTTGTTTGACAAAGCATATGCATGTATCTCCAACTACTTTCTTAGTGATCGTTATGACTCGTTTACAATAGGTAGTAACATATGCATGAAACTCCTCATGAAAGTGGCTAGATTCCGGCATTTTATATTAAGTGTGCTTGTGCAAATTTGGTCTTGAATTGTTTTGATTATTTAGGAAAACCTAGATGAGTTGCCTTGCCATCAAATGTATATAAACACACATTCAATCTTCATTGATGGGGATGGACACTGCCATGGACATTTTGATACAAAGGAAGTCCTTGATTGTTTTGATTCTTTAGTTGAGGCCATCAAAAGTATATACACACATTCAATCTTCATTGACGAGGATGGACACTGCCATGGAAAGTTTGATACAAAGGAAGTCCTTGATTGTTTTGATTCTTTAATTGAGGCCATCAAAAGTATATACACACATTCAGGCTTCAATGATGGTAATGGACAAACATGCCATTCAAAGTTTGGCACAACGGAAGTCCTTGTACAAATCTTGATCAAAATTTATATAAAGAGTGCATCAAAATTTTCAATGTTTTAATTGCCTCTAGAAGCAACTCAACCATGTCACACCCGATATTTTAATTGCCTCTAGAAACAACTCAACCATGTCACACCCAACATGCATGTCCTATGCTTAAAACCCTAAAAATTCTCTTTATGAGCTATGGGTTTTGTTATAAAATTTACACCACTATTGTGCAATTTAGCTGTCTTTTGAATGTAAAAAGTTGTGACGAGACACGGGAATACAACAACTGAATAACAAAAATTTGCAAGTACACAGAGTAGACGCAGGAAATCAGAGATGTATATTGAAATCAATTCCCGGGTACAAGAAGAGCGTAGTTTGTATCAACCTCCCGACCACCCCCGAGCTATCTCACTCTCAATCTCACTCTCAATCTGTGCACAGTTCTCAATCGCACTCTCACTCTCACTCTCAATCTCAATCACAAGGCGCCTTCACTGTAGAATAGCCTCCTTCTCCACAGGCTGTCTTCTTCACGCGAGGAAAAGTGGCTATTTTCGTTCTTCTGTCAGTCTTTAGCAAAAGCGGCCCAAAATAGGTTTCGAAAAGAGACGTCCTGCATTCAAACACATAAAAACCACAAAACGCAACCCACACTCGCGAGTTAGCAATTTTAGAAACAATTTCTTGCCATTTTCAGCGACCCATAACTCCCAAACGATTCAGAATTTAACCGGGTTTGTCTCACATGAATTTGTTCGTCTCATCAAGCTCTTCAAAAGTCGTGAGATGCGAAAAATCCATATCCTGCTCAGTTTGCACGAAAAATTACGTGCAAGTCAGCACTTTTCACAAAAACAGTCTAAAACAGCATTTTCTCACTTTTTCTCTAATCTACGGGCTGAAACTGGCATCAAAACGCAGTAACCAGCAAAAACACAAAGAAGCAATATTTTTCCTCGTGTCAAGAGCTACAAGTGCTACATACAAAACTTTTCCAAATTTGTACCCTCAAAACTGGCTCCCGAGGGCTGTCCCGGGTCAAAATTTGAAACTTCACGAGAACAATTAAAATGACATCCTATACTATGGAAAAACGCTGGAATGAACAAATGTACTCTAAACAAAAATATTCATCAAAACTTTGCAGAATAAGTCCTATTACAAAAGTTCAATTATGTCTTATTATTTACGTAAAACAGCTACACACACACACACACACACACACACACACACACACACACACACACACACACACACACACACACACACACACACACACACATTTGGTGCTTGCAAGATTAAGTGATTGATTGGAAGTTGACTTGATGGCATGTTGTATGACCTTCTAAGATCTATAGCAAAATGACATCACTCTTTTTTTAATTTGTTATAGGATCACTTAGAAATTTGATGGTTTACACAAGGAAATTAACAAGATATAAAAGATTTTGTGTAGGGTTTGGAAAAAAAATACTCCCAATAGGCTTGTCAAATTATCAAATCCTTACTTGATCTTGAAGCTCAATGAAAGGTCCTTGTGGGAAAAATAAGTAAGATATAAAATTCTTCACAATTTAATCATGGTGGGCTTCCAAAGTAAATGTAGTGCTGCATTTCACCAAAAACAACAACTCCAAGTGAAGCCAATACTCCAGACATAAAAAAGTTCTCTAGACTACCAACCTATTG
Organism: Adiantum capillus-veneris; assembly: GCF_014529385.1. NCBI lineage: Eukaryota > Viridiplantae > Streptophyta > Polypodiopsida > Polypodiales > Pteridaceae > Adiantum > Adiantum capillus-veneris. The sequence goes on along the minus strand of NC_140936.1, from coordinate 157,597,926 downwards.
CTTCCAGAAATTTCAGTGGATTGTTGATTAAAATTGATGGTTGTTGTAACACAGTATTATTATAACATCATATTTTTTTTACTGACCTGTTTGTGACATTTATTAAGATACACTTATAATTTTCAATAAAGATTAACATTATTTATTAGTTCATCAAATTCATAAATAACCATAGAAAGTGTTGTTGGAAATAGGGTTGCAGGGAAACACACACAGCTTGGAGAAGATGAAAAAGCTCAAGGCACACAACAGAGAGTGTATTGCTTATGTTACCATATACATGTGGTAGTGATGCGTGTGAACACACTAGGACCGCCGGGGCATTTTTTCCCTCTTTAGAAGGTTTTTTCCCCCGAGCATTGTATATACGCCCATCACTCTAGGGCTATCAATCTTTCCATTACATACTAAGTAACACACTCTCTATTGTGTGCCTTGAGCTTCCTTCGTCTTCTCCAACCTGTGTGCGTTTCTCATTAACCCTAATTCCAACAATTGGTATTAGAGCAGGTTACGTCCTTCCGGGCTTAGTCGTCGGCTGCTCCAGCACACGCCTGCTCACTTTCTCCGATTTCAGTGAGCTTTGGCAAGCGTTCGCAAGTCGACAAAAATTCTGGGAGGGCTCAAAGAGCTCAGTCTGCTCAGATTTTTTATTCGGGCTCATTTCGGCCTCCGTTTCCACTACAGGCAGTATTGCACAGGCTATTTCGTCATTTTGTGCAGATTTTCTGTCAGTGCTGTTTTTTTGCATCACAGGTGCCTCATAGTCTTCTACAGTTTGTGCTATATAGCACGTGTTGTTCTCGCTCCGTTTCTCCTATTTTTGGACAGTTTTCACATCAGGTGCAGCATTTACCATGGCTGACAACAACGCAGATGTGTTCAAGATGTTTGCTGTTGAGGACAGGTTGGATGGGGACAACTACCCTATGTGGGCTTATATGATGCAACATATTCTTGTGTCAAAGGGCGTTTGGAACATTGTGTAGGGCATTGATGTACGTCCTGGTTCTGAGGATGTAGGCGATGTTGAGGATGTTGCAGGTCTTGCTGCAAGGATTGCTGCTATTAGAGTTGTTTTGCCTACGACAGAACAAGCTCGTTGGGATGTAAAGGATACGCAGGATCATGCATTTATTGCATTTTCTGTGAAGTGCACCATTGTTCCTCACATCCGTTCAACAAAATCTGCAAAACAGGCTTGGGATATTCTAGCATGTCTTTATGCAAGCCGCAATGAGGCTAAAATTGCTTTGTTGCGTAAAGAGCTGGAGTCGAAGATTATGCATGAGGAAGATGATATGGACACTTTTCTTGCTGGTGTCAAGGACATCAATGAGCAACTTATTTCTGCAGGTGAAGTCATTTCAGACAGTTCCCTTGTGCAAACTGTTCTTGATGCCTTACTAGTTTCTTACTAGACTTTTTCTAGTACTTGGAGACTTATGACCCAAGGAAATCCAAAAGTTGTCAAGTTTGATGCATTATGCACATTGCTGTTGCAAGAGTCACTTTCCAGGAAAAACAGGACTAGACAGCGTGCAGTTGAACAGGCTTTTATTGCTTCTCAAAGAAAGGGTGGTAACGGCAATGCAACCACTTCTTATGGTTCTGCTGCGAGTGGCAAAACTTCTATTTCCAATGCTTCTGCTGGCAACACTTCATCTGACAATTTTGGTGATAAGGGAAAAAAGAAGATGCGTTGCCATTATTGTAAAGCTAATGATCACTTGATCAAGTCGTGTCCTAAGTTCAAGGCCAAAGAGGCTAAGAAGAAAGAGGGTGGTTCCATTGCAAATGCTGGTTCCATTACAAATGTAGCCATTCTTGAGTCTTCTGTGAAAGGAGACTGTGTTGCTGATGTTGATGCAGAATGGGCTTTTAGCGCAGAGTGCACTTACAATCCTGTTGTCCATGATGCATGCTTGTCAGTTGCTGCAGATTCACATGTGTGGTATTTTGACAGTGGTGCTACAAAGCACATTACCTCACATTGTGAATTGTTTACCTCTCTCGAGTCTGTCCCTCATGGGAATTCTGTCACTTGTGCCAACAATGCCTTTTATCCAGTTCAGGGAGTTGGAAAGATTTTGCTTACTGCTGCTAATGGCACTTCTTTCACACTTGTTGATGCACTTTATGTACCTGGGATCAAGAAGAATCTTTTGTCTGTATCTGCACTTGCTAGACTTGGACTTGTAGTCAAATTTGTGGATGACAGATGTACAGTTCATGATCTCAGTTTTGGTGATGAAATTGTTGCATCTGGTCTTTTGTGCCGTGGGATGTATAAGCTCACTTTGTATGACAAGCGTGGACAATATTTTGGAAATGCTGTTGTTGCAGATTCAAGGGCTATTTCAGATGCAAAACTTTGGCATGCACGTTTTGGTCATTTGCATTTTGTCAGTTTGCTGCGTTTGCAGAAATCTGATATGGTGCTTCTTTGCCGCCTCTTGAAGCACCTATCAAACATGTTTGTGAAGGCTGTATTTTGGGTAAGATGCAGCGTTCTAAGTTTCCTAAGGATGGTTCAGTTCAGGCCACATGCAGGTTGCAGCTTGTGCATAGTGATGTTTGTGGGCCCATGCAAACTCCGTCCTTCGGCAATTACCTTTACTTCGTAACTTTCATTGATGATTACTCCAGGGATCATGGGTATTTCCGCTTAAAGCGAAGTCCGAAGTTTTATGTGCTTTAAACAATTTCTGGCTATGGCTGAAAATGTCTCGAAATGTACTATGGTCACCCTCCGTTCTGATCGAGGGGGGGAGTATATGTATCATGAATTTAATGCATTTCTGGCTAGTCGCGGGATAAAACACCAATGTACAGTGCCTTATACACCTCAACAAAATGGTGTTGCTGAGAGGAAGCTTTGCAGTCTATTACTCCATATGAAGCATGGCATGATAGAAAGCCTTCTATTGAGCACATGCGTGTTTTTGGCTGTTTGGCATATGCTTTGGTGCCACAAACACAACGCAGAAAATTGGATGATAAGGCTATCAAATGTATTTTTGTTGGTTATAGTGCTGAAAGCAAAGGTTACATGTCATATCATCCGCAAACAAAGCATATTCTGGTTTCACGAGATGTAGTGTTTGTGGAAGATTCTGTTCAGCCCTTGTTGTCATGTACTAGAGACAATAATGTAAGCTCACAGGACATTTATGACACTTTGTTGCCTCTTTTCAATGGTGGAAATACGAGTGTAATTTCCAATGAGGCAAATGTACAGCTTATGGGGGTTTCTGAAAATGTTTTAGATCAACCTATTACTAATGCAGATGTACATGATGTACTTGATGAGGAAAGGGCTGAATATGAGCAGGCTAGAGGTATGCCAAAATGGCTGGTGCACACTTTGCGTGACAGTAAATTTGATGCACCTTTGTCTAGTCGTACTCGTTCAGACTCTCACCATGCATCTTATGCATCAGATTGTTATGCTTTGGCTGTGTCTAGCTTACATGATGTTGAGGAGCCTCTGTCTTTTGATGAAGCATAGAATTCAGAAAATTGGATGGCTGCCATGCAATCAGAATATGATGCACTTATAGAAAATGACACATGGAATTTATGTGATTGCCTCCTGGCAAAAAGGCCATTGGTACAAAGTGGGTTTACACGTTGAAATGCAAGCCGGATGGTGAGATCGATCGCCATAAGGCTCGACTTGTTGCAAAGGGTTATGCACAACAAAAATGCATAGATTATGAAGAGACTTTTGCTCCCACTTGTCGTATGACTACTGTGCGTTTTCTATGTGCATTGGCAACTCATTTTGGTTGGGATGTACATCAATCAGACATTGTTACTGCTTTCTTGAATGGTGACATATTTGAGGAAGTTTATGTAACGCAGCCTCGCGGTTTTGTCATAAAAGGACAAGAGGACAAAGTGTGCAGATGTAAGAAGGCTTTGTATGGGTTGAAGCAATCTCCTTGTGCTTGGTATGAGAAAGTTGACAGTCATTAGGTTAAATGAAGCTTTCGTAACAATCCAAAAGAAAGCACATTGTATGTAAAGCGTGAGGGTGATGTACTTCTCATTGTGGTTCTTTATGTCGATGATTTGCTGATCATTGGACCAAATGAGAGACATATTGTTGATTTTAAGGCTGATTTGAATTCTACTTTCAAGATGAAAGATTTGGGGCTGTTGCATCATTACATGGGTATACAATTTAAGCAGTGTGATGGTGGTATTGCTTTGTGTCAGAAAAGTTACATAGAGACATTGCTATGTAAGTTTGGACTTGAGGATTGCAAACCTATTGCCACTCCCATGGAAACAGGTTTGAAGTTGAGTCTACATGATGCTGGCAATCTTGTTGATGTCACTCTTTACCAAACTACTGTTGGCTGCCTCATTTATGTATGCAACACGAGGGCAGATATTCAGTTTGCAGTCTCACATGTCAGCAGATGTATACATAGCCCAGGGTCTAAGCATTGGCAGGTTGTCAAGAGTATTTTCCGCTACCTTAGTGGCACTTTACATCTTGGCTGTTTTATCCCAAGGGGGGATCATTGCCGCCAGACTTACATGCTTTTTCGGACTCAGATTGGGCTGGTTGTTTTGACACGCGAGTGTCCACAAGTGGTTTTTGTTTCATGCTTGGCAGTTCATGTATATCATGGTTGTGCAAGAAGCAACCTACTGTGGCCACTTTGAGTTGTGAGGCTGAGTACAGGGAAGTCTTTACAGCTACGGTTGAGTGTGTATGGCTCAGACGCCTTATGGATGATTTGGGTGCTGGACAGGACATTGCCAACACTATCTACACTGACAGTCAGAGCGCATTGGCAATTGCGAGGAACCCAGTTTTTCATGCTCGCACAAAGCACATTGAGGTGCATTACCACTAAGTCAGGGAGAGTCTCTCAGCAGGAGAGATCAACTTGGTTTATGTGCCAACACAGGACAACCTTGCAGATCTTTTCACAAAGGCATTTTCTCGGGAGAAGCTTGAAGCTTTCCGCAAAGCTTTGGGCTTACTCCCCTTTGTGGACTGATCATGTCCTCAGGGCATGGCACTTCCCTTTACTCATGTACGAGATCTCATTCACCGCATCACTCCAGGGGGGATTTGTTACCATATACATTTGGTAGTGATGTGTGTGAACACACTAGGACCGCAAGGGCATTTTTTCCCTCTTTAGGAGTTTTTTCCCCCCGAGCATTGTATATACACCCATCACTCTAGGGCTATCAATCTTTCCATTGCATACTATGTAACACACTCTCTATTGTGTGCCTTGAGCTTCCTTCATCTTCTCCAAGCTGTGTGCGTTTCTCTGCAACCCTAATTCCAACATTTTTTCCCTTTTTAGGAGGTTTTTCCCCCGAGCATTGTATATATGCCCATCACTCTAGGGCTATCAATATTTCCATTGCATACTAAGTAACACACTCTCTATTGTGTGCCTTGAGCTTCCTTCGTCTTCTCCAAGCTGTGTACATTTCTCTGCGACCCTAATTCCAACAGCTTAGTGCACAATGGAAAGATAATTTAGCCCTAGAATGATGGGTGTATATACAATGCACAAGAAGGGAAAACCCTCCTAGTGAGAGAAAAAATGCCCCGGTGGTGCTAAGTGTGTTCACACTCATCGCTATCACATATGTATGGTAACAAATTCCCCCTAGGATTGATGCGGTGGAATGAGGGGGGGGCATGTGGTGTAAAGGAAAGTGTCATGTCCGAAGGACATGATCAATCCACAAAAAAGAGTAAGCCCAAAGCTTGGCAAAAAGCTTCGGACTTTTCACGAGGCAATGCCTTTGTGAAAAGATCTGCAAGGTTGTCATGTGTTGGCACATAAGCCAAGCTGATCTCTCTTGTTGAGAGTCTCTCTCTAACATAGTGGTAATGCACCTCAATGTGCTTTGTGCGAGCATGAAAAATTGGGTTCCTCACCACTGCCAATGCACTCTGACTGTCAGTGTAGATGATATTGGCAGTGCCCCGTCCAACATTTAAATTGGCCATAAGGCATCTGAGTCATACACAATCAATCGTAGCAATTTCCTTGTACTCAGATATAACATCACATTTTTTCTACTCATTTGTATATGACATTTATTAAGATACACCTATAATTTTCAATAAAGATAGACATTATTTATTAGTTCATCTAATTTATAAATAACGTAGAAAGTGTTGTTGGAAATAGGCTGCAGGGAAACACATACAGCTTGGAGAAGATGAAAAAGCTCAAGGCACACAACAGAGAGTGTATTGCTTAGTGGACAATGGAAAGATAAGTTAGCCCTAGAATGATGGGTGTATATACAATGCACGGGTAAAAACCCTCCTAGTGAGAGAAAAAATGCCCCGGCGGTCCTAAGTGTGTTCACACACATCACTATCACATATGTATGGTAACAAATCCCCCCTAGGATTGATACGGTGGAATGAGGGCTGGCACGCGGTGTAAAGGAAAGTGCCATGTCCGAAGGACATGATCAATCCACAAAGAATAGTAAGCCCAAAGCTTTGCAAAAAGCTTCAAAATTTTCACTAGGCAATGCCTTTGTGAAAAGATCTACAAGGTTGTCATGTGTCGGCACGTAAGCCAACCTGATCTCTCTTGCTGAGAGTCTCTCTCTAACATAGTGGTAATGCACCTCAATGTGCTTTGTGCGAGCATGAAAAACTGGGTTCCTTGCCACTGCCAATGCACTCTGACTGTCAGTGTAGATGATACTGGCAGTGTCCTGCCCAACACTTCAATCATCCATAAGGCATCTGAGTCATACACACTCAATTGTAGCGATTTCCTTGTACCCAGATATAACATCACAGTTTTCTTGATGATCTGTTTGTGACATTTATTAAGATACACTTATAATTTTCAATAAAGATAAAGATTATTTATTAGCTCATCAAATTCATAAATAACCATAGAAAGTGTAGTTGGAAATAGGGTTGCAGGGAAACACACACAACATAGAGAAGATGAAAAAGCTCAAGGCACACAACAAAGAGTGTATTTCTTAGTGCACAATGGAAAGATAAGTTATCCCTATAATGATGGGCGTATATACAATGCACCAAGGGAAAAACCTCCTAGTGAGAGAAAAAATGCCCCGACGTGTGCTCACACACATCATTATCACATATGTATGATAACAATTTCCCCTAGGAGTGATGCGGTGGAACGAGGGCTGGCATGTGGTGTAGAGGAAAGTGCCATGCCCGAAGGACATGATCAATCCACAAAGGAGAGTAAGCCCAAAGCTTCACGAAAAGATTCGAACTTTTCATGAGGCAATGCCTTTGTGAAAAGATCTACAAGGTTGTCATGTGTCGGCGAATAAGCCAAGTTGATCTCTCCTGCTGAGAGTCTCTCTCTAAGATAGTGGTAATGCACCTCAATGTGCTTTGTGCGAGCATGAAAAAATGGGTTCCTCGCCAATGCCAATGCACTTTGAATGTCAGTGTAGATGATATTGGCAGTGCCCTGTCCAACACTTAAATCAACCCATAAGGCATCTGAGCCATACACACAAGAAGGAGGAGACTACTTTAACCCATACAAAGCTTTCTTACATTTACACACTTTATCTTCTTGTCCTTTTATGAAAAAACCATGAGGCTGCGTTACATAAACTTCCTCAAATATATCACCGTTCAAGAAAGCAGTAACAATGTCTCATTGATGTACATCCCATCCAATTCGAGCTGCCAATGCACATAGAAAATGCACAATAGTCATACGGCAAATGGGAGCAAGTCTCTTCATAATCTATGCCTTTCTACTATGCATAACCTTTTGAAACAAGTCTAGCCGTATAGCGAGCAATCTCACCATTTGGTTTACATTTCAACTTGTAAAACCACTTCGTACCAATGGCCTTTTTGCTAGGAGGCAAATCACATAAAGTCCATGTGATTGCATGGTAGCCACCCAATTTGTTGAATTCTATGCTTCATGTAATGGAATTTGCCTATTCAATTTGAGAGTAGCGGAATTTAATGATAGTACTTTCAAGAAATGATTTTGTGAGCATAGCGGATAGACATAATTGAAGATAGTAACATAATCATAGCAATTAGTTAACTTGGCATAGACAATACTTTTGCAAGAGAGAGAATTTAGAGAACATGACAACAGTTGAGGACCGGATTTATGTGGAGCCGGTCCCCCCTCCAATAGGCCTTTGTATTATGATTTCTCCCATAAAGAGAGACTTGTTACAATACAATCTTTGTGTTCCTTGTGACCTAGGTGATGCCATGAAGATGGAAGGCTTCATGCATCACAAACATAACATAAAATTGAAGAAAGCTTTAACTATCCCAAGCCTCAGTCCCAAGACCTCAAACACCTTCGAAGGTGGAGAGAGCTAGCAGGGAATGAGGGTAGGGAAGAGGAAGAAGAAACATTTCGTAGGAGAAAGAATTAGTTCCTCACTTATCATACTCTTGTTGCTAGCATACATAATAGCATAGTAATGAAGAAGAAGGAGATGGCAAGCTTAAGCATTGAAGCATGGCTCTTGGTTGGATTTGCACTCCATAGCCAAGAGTGTTGGTGTAGGCTCTCAACCTCTACTTTCTTGGAGAAGGAGAGGGAGCTCGTGCACTTTGCATAGTACACAAGGAGAGTGCTTGTGACTGTGTGTGGGTGAGTATACCCCCTAAGCACCCCCCTAGCTTGCTTGGGTCGACCCCCCCCTTGTAGCTCATGCTTGAAGCTCATTGGACCCCTCCAGGCCTAGCCAATCACAAGCAGAAGCCATTACAAGCAACAAGGATAGCCTTGGGACAAGTGTCCCCCTTTCCCCTTTGAGAGAGAGAGGACTTGATAAATGCAAAAACAATTAGATAATTCAAGTAATTTATCATTGAACCCCTTTGAAGCCTAGCCAATAGGCTTCAAGCAACACATGAAGGTAACATGGGTAGGGACCTGACATGTGTCCTTGCTGCCTCTTCAAGCTGGGGCTTCCCTTGTGAGTGTGAGTGTGTGTTCTCTCTCTAATCCCTAGGAAAAGGGCTCGCCCCCCCTCTTGTAGGGATGCTTTTGACTTTAGGAGCTCAAGCACCTTAGTCATCAAGCATGACAAAGCACTTGGACTAGGGGGTATTCCCACAAGCATCTCAGGCAAGCATGTCAAGGCACCTCAAGCACCTTAATCAAGCGGCAAGTCAAGCACCTCAAGCAGGACAAACACCTCAAGCAGGACAAACACCTCAAGCACGACAAGCACCTCAAGCAGGACAAACACCTCGAGCTTGGGCCGGGTTCCCACCTCAAGCTCAGCCCTAGCTTACCTAAGGTCAAAGGACTTTTACACACATTATTGGAGGTCTTCAATGAAGCTAACCCTAAGGTCTTATGCTCCATTGGTTAGCCTTGCTCTTGATAGACCATCTCCCATTTGGGCACCTTTACATTGGCCCCGTGTTGAGATAGATCTATAAGCACATATCTATATCTTAACACTTGTTCCCGTTTATTCTCCCACATTAAGTGATCAATTTAATATGAGAAAATCATTTGGGTTGGTTAGATATTAGATTTTATGACATTACCTCTCTCTTGAAATCATAGTCGTCCTCGACTATGAGGTAGAAGAGATAAAGCCTTAGTCATTAGTCAATCGTACTTAGCGGGTAAAGGATCCCTTTTTAACCCTACGACATCTTTCCAAGATGGATGACTAATCCATTTGGTGCTTGGGAGACATAGCTGCCGCAAGCATGTCTGCTCTTTAGTCCATTTCATTCTCCCAAAGTAGAGTGACAAATTCTACTTGGTGTTTGAGAGACGTCGTCGTCCAAACATGATTCTAAGCATGCATACTAGTTAAATTTGTGCACAATTAAAAAGAGGACTAGTCTTATAAGACAAAAACATGAGTCATTTAAAAGAAATTTGTACATTTGCTTACTTTAATGTAGCATTGTAAGCATTGACAAGGTTCATACTATCCTTAAGTTGTACTCCTTGCATCCATCTAGCATCTTCAAAAGGATAATTTTTGAACTTAATAAGATACCGTTGGATTATCTTACCATGTCGTAGTACCTTGTCTTCATGCCGAAGGACAGCTTCGGGTTGTAGCACATCTTCTTGGTCTTCAACTTTGGGAGGATCTTGAATAATTGGTTCAGTTGGTGGATCTCCTTTGTAGGGCTTAAGTAGGCTTACATGAAAGGCATTGTGTATAAGCCAATGGTTGGGCAACTTGAGTTGATAAGCCATCTCAGTGATGGGCTTCAAGATTTGGAAAGGACCATAGTATCTTTTTGCCCTTCGTTTGCCTTAACCGAGCCTTAGGAAACTTGAGTAAGACCCAATCATTTTCTTTGAACATTAAGGCTCTTCTGTGCTTATTAGCAGCAGCTTTTTGCCTTTTTTGAGAGATGGCTATAGCCTCCCTAATCTTTTGAAAAGATTCTTGTAGGTCACGGCTATACTCATCGGCGACGAAGATCTTCCCATGTACTTTGAGTAGCAAGGGACTTTTAGGTCTCCCCTCTATGATCTCGAAAGGTGCTTTCCCCATAGAAGTATGTAAAGTATTATTGTAGGCATCCTCTACTAGAGGTAAATACTTTTCCCATTGTGAGCATTGATCTACTTCGGTAACATAAGTCTTGAGTAGATCGAGTATCGTAAGATTGGCTATCTCACTTTGGCCATCCGTTTGTGGGTGATAGGCCGAAGAGAAATTCAATCTTGTTCCTAGATTTTCAAAGAGACCTTTCCAGAAATTACTGGTCATTCTAGGATCTCTATCTGACACGATGGATGTGGGTAATCCATGGTGATTGAAAATATGAGATATGAAGAGAGTTGCCATTTGATGTACCTTAATAGTCTTTTTGACAGGAATAAAATGTGCTTGCTTGCTAAACCTGTGGACTATTGTCCATATTCCTGTATTCCCATGGATAGACTTGGGTAATCCAAAGATGAAATCCATGGATATACTCTCCCATGGTGAATTTGGAATAGGCAATGGCTGGAGTAATCCAGGTTGCTTCCCTCTATCATACTTTGTCTTTTGGCATACTACACATTTTGAAACATACTCTTGTATGTCCACTTTCATGGTAGGCCAATAGAAATACGTCTCTACTCCTCGGAGAGTAGGTTGAATACCTCTATGCCCTGCATATGGAGGAGCATGGGATTCATACATAACCTTCTCACGAAGGGAATGGGTAACACATAGCCTATTTCCGTGGAGAAGATAACCATCCTGCAAGGTGAATGGTTCCTCTTTCTTCCCCAAAGCAAGGGCTGACATTATGTCTCTAAAGTCAGGGTCAGTAGCATACTCATCTATCATAGAGGATAGATCATTGTGAGTAGCTATAGACACCGCATTAACTTTTGGTCGTCGTGAAAGTGCATCGGCAACTTGATTGTGCTTACCAGCTATGTGAGCAATATGGAAATTAAATTGCGAAAGAAAATTTGCCCACCTCATTTGTTTGTCGGAAAGCTTGGTTTGCGTCATGAAATACTTGAGACTTTGGGGGTCGGTTCGTAGCATAAATGGAGTCCCCAATAGGTAGTGCTTCCATGTGTCTAGGGCATGTAGAAGAGCTAAAAGCTCTTTCATAAATGCCCAAGACTCGTTCATCACTATTGAGCCTTCGGCTCTCATATGCTATGGCATGCCCTTCTTGAAGCAAAACCGCTCCAAGGCAATCACCACACGCATCACATTGGACCTCAAATGGCTTTGAGAGATCCGGAAGCACGAGGACTGGTTGGGAAGTAAGCTTCTCTTTGAGTTTTTCAAAAGCATTTTGCTCCTTAGCAGTCCATACAAACTTAACGTTCTTCTTTGTTAAGTCGTGTAGTGGTCCTACTACTTGAGAGAATTTTGCTATGAAGCGTCTATAGTATGCACACATACCAATAAAGCTTCTTAGCTCATGTAGATTCCTTGGGTTAGGCCATGATTTTATTACCTCTAACTTTGATGGATCCATACGAATACCATCGTGAGAGATAATATGACCTAGATATTGAATCTCTTGAAGGAAGAATTCACTTTTCTTTTGGTTGAGAAAAAGTTTGTTCTCCCTCAAGGCTTGAAAAATTACTTGGAGATGTTGCTTATGTTCCTCCAAAGATTTGGAGTAGATGATGATATCATCAAAGAACACTCCAATGAATTTACGATATGGTCTAAAAATTTTCTCCATGAGACGGTTGAAAGTAGCTGGTGCATTAGTCAAGCCAAAAGGCATGACTAGATATTCATAAAGACCAAAGGTCGTGCAAAACGCGGTCTTTAGGATATCTTCATCCACTATCCTTATTTGATGATAGCCACTCTTAAGGTCAATCCTACTGAAGTAGGTAGAGCCTTGTAGCTTATCAAACAGATCTTCTACCCGAGGCACGGGAAATCTGTTTTTGATAGTGATATGGTTTAGTGCTCGATAGTCCACACACATACGGTATGTACCATCTTTCTTTTGCACTAAAAGGACTGGAGAATAAAAGGGAGAGGAACTAGGCCTCACCATCCCTTTGTCTACCAATTCCTGTACTTGCCTCATAATCTCCTCTTGTTGAGCTTGTGAGACTCGATAAGGAGGTTTGTTAGGCGGTGAGATTCCTGGAAGGAGCTCAATACGATGGTCATCATCCCCTCGTTTTGGAGGTAGGTCCATAGGGATATCATCGATGAACACATCTTGGAATCCTTTTAGAAAAGTAGACAAGTCTAACTCTTCTTGATTCCTATCATTTTCATTTGATGAAACGTTATTAGCTTTTAGAGACTCTTTGACATAAATCATGTACGCAGAAACTGAGCTCTTCATTGATTTATCAAAAGAAAGAGGATTTACAAGTGGAATAGTGTGACCACGCTCACTAGCATCTATATACATGTTCTTTCCCCTGTAGGTGAAGTAAATTCTCCTTTCAGGGAACTTCATGTTGGCAGCCATGCGATCAAACCATGGTGCCCCTAGGATAACATCCTGATGTTGGAGAGGAGAGATGAAGAAGTCTTCTTTGTCGACATAGCTTTGGACATGAAGCCTCAACTTCCCAATCAAGGGAGTAACGGAGGCTTGTTGTCCCTTGAAAGCTGCATCAGCTGCTACTATATCTCCCATCTCAAAAGCTTGAATGCCCAACTTGGTGGCCAACTCTATTGATATGAAGTTGAGAGTAGAGCCAGGGTCAAACAAGATGAAGGCATCATGCTCTCTTACCTTTCCCCATGCATAGGAAAGTGATGATCCTTTGCAATGAGCATCCTCTTTTGGAGCTTCGATGGTGGAAGCCCTAGGAGTCTCATTGCGAGTATTCTTCTTGGGGCAAGAACGATAGCCATGTCCTTGCTCCCCACACTTGAAACACTTATGGTCCTTGCGAAAAGCTTCAAGCTCTTCAGGAGAGAGTTGGTTTTTACCTTTGTAAACTCCCTTCTCCTTGGACCGATTGTTGTTGTTGTTATTGTTGTTGTTGGAAGTGCCTTGGGAATTATTTTGAGCATTGGATTTCCCCTTTGCATCATTTTTATCTTTGTTTTCCATGGGCTTGACATTACGTCTAGCCCCTTGATGGAAATTGATGCGTGAAGCAACTATGGTGTGGTGGATTACTTCGGTAATAGTACCGGGTTGTTGAGAGTTGATGTATTCGGCCATCTCTTCAGGTAATCTTGCACAGAATTGCTGTCTTTGCTTGGCAAAGTCTATCTTTCGAAAGACAGTAGCTTTGAGATGTAAATCCCAAAACTTGTCTACATACTTGTTGATAGACTCATGAGAGAGAAGCTTCAAGCCGCGCCATTCGGTAAGAACTTTATCTTTAGTATCACTTGGAAGAAATTGCTTCATGATGGAAACTCGTAGAGTTTTCCATGTCTTTGGGGCTTCTCCATTGCCACGAAGGCTAGCCCACCATTGACGAGCTGATTTTTGGAAGTGCATAGCTACATGGCGTAGCTTGGAGGACTCTGTGAAGCCCTCGTCCCCAAAGGCCGCATCAAATTGCTGGATGAAGGCCAACACTTTGTCGGTAGCACCACAGGTGCCATCATAGGTGAGAAAAGAGATACTCTTTCCTCCCTCCTTGAACTTCTTTAGCTTTTTTGACCTTCGCCATGCAGGAAATGATTTGCGATGTCCTCCCCTCTTGTATTCTCTAGGAGAATATCCATAACTTTCATCGGAAGAGGAGGAAGGTGAAGAAGAAGGAGAAGAGGGTGACCTCTTCCTAGCCCTTTTCTTCCTTTGTTTCCTCTCTTGCCTTTCAGAGTGATGAGGAGAAGGACTATAGGTTTCTCTTTTCCTCTTGGGAGGAGTAGGCGATCGTCTAGACCGCCGTCTTCGTGGAGCCACATCTTCAGAAGAACTTAGACTATCATTGCTTTCTTTCTCTTTGGATTCCTCCTCTCGAATGGGAGAGAGTCTTCTTTTGGGGGTCTCTTCAAGAGGCCTCCTAAGCTCTCTCTCCTCTGGGAGAGGAAGGGAAATTCCATAAGCACGAAGTTGTTGATTAACTTCGGCTTGCAAAACAGGGTTGCCCATAGCTTGTTGCAACCTAGTGACGAGATAATTCACAAACATGGGAGCATCATCATTAGAACCTTCATGTGCAAAATCAAAGCTATCAATGTTCATTCTACTCTCTTGATTATTGTCAGCCATGTTAACAAAATTTATGTTTATACTTAGTGTATGCTTTGGCAATACAAAACCTTAGTTGCCACTCCTCTTAGCCTTTGAAAATCGGCTCTTAAGTATCTACACCCACGGCTCAAAGTGGTTAATTATAGAGAGTAGAGGAGTAGGTCTAACATAGCAGAGTTGCCAAGGGCTAGATCCTTTCGGACTTCTTATGGCTCAATAATGGTAAAGCCGTAGGCAAGTCTAAAAAGACTCCATTATTAAGTCCAAAGCTCCCGAGGTGTGCACCATCCCCCACATAGTGGGCTTAACAAAACCGATATTAGATCCCAGTTCCACTTACTCTATTATAATTAACAACATCAACCATTTATAGGCTACTTAAGGACCTCTCTTCTTAAGCAAGAAAAGAGAAACCAAATGCTCTGATACCAATGTAATGGAATTTGCCTATTCAATTTGAGAGTAGCGGAATTTAATGAGAGTACTTTCAAGAAATGATTTTGTGAGCATAGCGGGTAGACATAATTGAAGATATCAACATAATCATAGCAATTAGTTAACTTGGCATAGACAATACTTTTGCAAGAGAGAGAATTTAGAGAACATGACAACAGTTGAGGACCGGATTTATGTGGAGCCGGTCCCCCCTCCAATAGGCCTTTGTATTATGATTTCTCCCATAAAGAGAGACTTGTTACAATACAGTCTTTGTGTTCCTTGTGACCTAGGTGATGCCATGAAGATGGAAGGCTTCATGCATCACAAACATAACATAAAATTGAAGAAATCTTTAACTATCCCAAGCCTCAGTCCCAAGACCTCAAACACCTTCGAAGGTGGAGAGAGCTAGCAGGGAATGAGGGTAGGGAAGAGGAAGAAGAAACATTTCGTAGGAGAAAGGATTAGTTCCTCACTTATCATACTCTTGTTGCTAGCATACATAATAGCATAGTAATGAAGAAGAAGGAGATGGAAAGCTTAAGCATTGAAGCATGGCTCTTGGTTGGATTTGCACTCCATAGCCAAGAGTGTTGGTGTAGGCTCTCAACCTCTACTTGCTTGGAGAAGGAGAGGGAGCTCTTGCACTTTGCATAGTACACAATGAGAGTGCTTGTGAGTGTGTGTGGGTGAGTATACCCCCTAAGCACCCCCCTAGCTTGCTTGGGTCGACCCCCCCTTGTAGCTCATGCTTGAAGCTCATTGGACCCCCAATCACAAGCAGAAGCCATTACAAGCAACAAGGATAGCCTTGGGACAAGTGTCCCCCTTTCCCCTTTGAGAGAGAGAGGACTTGATAAATGCAAAAACAATTAGATAATTCAAGTAATTTATCATTGGACCCCTTTGAAGCCTAGCCAATAGGCTTCAAGCAACACATGAAGGTAACATGGGTAGGGACCTGACATGTGTCCTTGATGCCTCTTCAAGCTGGGGCTTCCCTTGTGAGTGTGAGTGTGTGTTCTCTCTCTAATCCCTAGGAAAAGGGCTCGCCCCCCCTCTTGTAGGGATGCTTTTGACTTTAGGAACTCAAGCACCTTAGTCATCAAGCATGACAAAGCACTTGGACTAGGGGGTATTCCCACAAGCATCTCAGGCAAGCATGTCAAGGCACCTCAAGCACCTTAATCAAGCGGCAAGTCAAGCACCTCAAGCAGGACAAACACATCAAGCACGACAAGCACCTCAAGCAGGACAAACACCTCGAGCTTGGGCCGGGTTCCCACCTCAAGCTCAGCCCTAGCTTACCTAAGGTCAAAGGACTTTTACACACATTATTGGAGGTCTTCAATGAAGCTAACCCTAAGGTCTTATGCTCCATTGGTTAGCCTTGCTCTTGATAGACCATCTCCCATTTGGGCACCTTTACATTGGCCCCGTGTTGAGATAGATCTATAAGCACATATCTATATCTTAACACTTGTTCCCGTTTATTCTCCCACATTAAGTGATCAATTTAATATGAGAAAATCATTTGGGTTGGTTAGATATTAGATTTTATGACATTACCTGTCTCTTGAAATCATAGTCGTCCTCGACTATGAGGTAGAAGAGATAAAGCCTTAGTCATTAGTCAATCGTATTTAGCGGGTAAAGGATCCCTTTTTTACCCTACGACATCTTTCCAAGATGGATGACTAATCCATTTGGTGCTTGGGAGACATAGCTGCCGCAAGCATGTCTGCTCTTTAGTCCATTTCATTCTCCCAAAGTAGAGTGACAAATTCTACTTGGTGTTTGAGAGACGTCATCGTCACAAACATGATTCTAAGCATGCATAATAGTTAAATTTGTGCACGATTAAAAAGAGGACTAGTCTTATAAGACAAAAACATGAGTCATTTAAAAGAAATTTGTACATTTGCTTACTCTAATGTAGCATTGTAAGCATTGACAAGGTTCATACTATCCTTAAGTTGTACTCCTTGCATCCATCTAGCATCTTCAAAAGGATAATTTTTGAACTTAATAAGATACCGTTGGATTATCTTACCATGTCATAGTACCTTGTCTTCATGCCGAAGGACAGCTTCGGGTTGTAGCACCTCTTCTTGGTCTTCAACTTCGGGAGGATATTCAATAATTGGTTCAGTTGGTGGATCTCCTTTGTAGGGCTTAAGTAGGCTTACACGAAAGGCATTGTGTATAAGTCAATGGTTGGGCAACTTGAGTTGATAAGCCGTCTCAGTAATGGGCTTCAAGATTTGGAAAGGACCATAGTATCTTTTTTCTAGTTTAGCATAATACTTTTGATGGCCTGTAGGAATTTTGCCCGTCGTTTGCCTTAACGGAGCCTTAGGAAACTTGAGTAAGACCCAATCATTTTCTTTGAAAATTAAGGCTCTTCTGTGCTTATCAGCAGCAGCTTTTTGCCTTTGTTGAGAGATGGGTATAGCCTCCCTAATCTTTTGAAAAGATTCTTGTAGGTCACGGCTATACTCATCGGTGGCGAAGATCTTCCCATGTACTTTGAGTAGCAAGGGACTTTTAGGTCTCCCCTCTATGATCTCGAAAGGTGCTTTCCCCGTAGAAGTATGTACAGTATTATTGTAGGCATACTCTACTAGAGGTAGATACTTTTCCCATTGTGAGCGTTGATCTACTTCGGTAACATAAGTCTTGAGTAGATCGAGTATCGTAAGATTGGCTATCTCACTTTGGCCATCCGTTTGTGGGTGATAGGCCGAAGAGAAATTCAATCTTGTTCCTAGATTTTCAAAGAGACCTTTCCAAAAATTACTGGTCATTCTAGGATCTCTATCTGACACGATGGATGTGGGTAATCCATGGTGCTTGAAAATCTGAGATAGGAAGAGAGTTGCCATTTGATGTACCTTAATAGTCATTTTGACAGGAATAAAATGTGCTTGCTTGCTAAACCTGTGGACTATTGTCCATATTCCTGTATTCCCATGGATAGACTTGGGTAATCCAAAGATGAAATCCATGGATATACTCTCCCATGGTGAATTTGGAATAGGCAATGGCTGGAGTAATCCAGGTTGCTTCCCTCTATCATACTTGGTCTTTTGGCATACTACACATTTTGAAACATACTCTTGTATGTCCACTTTCAAGGTAGGCCAATAGAAATACGTCTCTACTCCTCGGAGAGTAGGTTGAATACCTCTATGCCCTGCATATGGAGGATCATGGGATTCATACATAACCTTCTCATGAAGGGAATGGGTAACACATAGCCTATTGCCGTGGAGAAGATAACCATCCTGCAAGGTGAATGGTTCCTCTTTCTTCCCCAAAGCAAGGGCTGACATTATGTCTCTAAAGTCAGGGTCAGTAGCATACTCATCTATCATAGAGGATAGATCATTGTGAGTAGCTATAGACACCGCATTAACTTTTGGTCGTCGTGAAAGTGCATCGGCAACTTGATTGTGCTTACCAGCTATGTGAGCAATATGGAAATTAAATTGCGAAAGAAAATTTGCCCACCTCATTTGTTTGTCGGAAAGCTTGGTTTGCGTCATGAAATACTTGAGACTTTGGTGGTCGGTTAGTAGGATAAATGGAGTCCCCAATAGGTAGTGCTTCCATATGTCTAGGACATGTAGAACAGCTAAAAGCTCTTTCTCATAAATGCCCAAGACTCGTTCATCACTATTGAGCCTTCGGCTCTCATATGCTATGGCATGCCCTTCTTGAAGCAAAACCGCTCCAAGGCAATCACCACACGCATCACATTGGACCTCAAATGGTTTGAGAGATCCGGAAGCACAAGGACTGGTTGGGAAGTAAGCTTCTCTTTGAGTTTTTCAAAAGCATTTTGCTCCTTAGCAGTCCATACAAACTTAACGTTCTTCTTTGTTAAGTCGTGTAGTGGTCCTGCTACTTGAGAGAAGTTTGCTATGAAGTGTCTATAGTATGCACACATACCAATAAAGCTTCTTAGCTCATGTAGATTCCTTGGGTTAGGCCATGATTTTATTACCTCTAACTTTGATGGATCCATACGAATACCATCGTGAGAGATAATATGATCTAGATATTGAATCTCTTGAAGGAAGAATTCACTTTTCTTTTGGTTGAGAAAAAGTTTGTTCTCCCTCAAGGCTTGAAAAATCACTTGGAGATGTTGCTTATGTTCCTCCAAAGATTTGGAGTAGATGATGATATCATCAAAGAACACTCCAGTGAATTTACGATATGGTCTAAAAATTTTCTCCATGAGACGGTTGAAAGTAGCTGGTGCATTAGTCAAGCCAAAAGGCATGATTAGATATTCATAAAGACCAAATGTTGTGCGAAACGCGGTCTTTAGGATATCTTCATCCACTATCCTTATTTGATGATAGCCACTCTTAAGGTCAATCCTACTGAAGTAGGTAGAGCCTTGTAGCTTATCAAACAGATCTTCTACCCGAGGCACGGGAAATCTGTTTTTGATAGTGATATGGTTTAGTGCTCGATAGTCCACACACATACGGTATGTACCATCTTTCTTTTGCACTAAAAGGACTGGAGAATAAAAGGGAGAGGAACTAGGCCTCACCATCCCTTTGTCTACCAATTCCTGTACTTGCCTCATAATCTCCTCTTGTTGAGCTTGTGAGACTCGATAAGGAGGTTTGTTAGGCGGTGAGATTCCTGGAAGGAGCTCAATATGATGGTCATCATCCCCTCGTTTTGGAGGTAGGTGCATAGGGATATCATCGATGAACACATCTTGGAATCCTTTTAGAAAAGTAGACAAGTCTAACTCTTCATGATTCCTATCATTTTCATTTGATGAAACATTATTAGCTTTTAGAGACTCTTTGACATAAATCATGTACGCAGAAACTGAGCTCTTCATTGATTTATCAAAAGAAAGAGGATTTACAAGTGGAATAGTGCGACCACGCTCACTAGCATCTATATACATGTTCTTTCCCCTATAGGTGAAGTAAATTCTCCTTTCAGGGAACTTCATGTTGGCAGCCATGCGATCAAACCATGGTGCCCCTAGGATAACATCCTGATGTTGGAGAGGAGAGATGAAGAAGTCTTCTTTGTCGACATAGCTTTGGACATGAAGCCTCAACTTCCCAATCAAGGGAGTAACGGAGGCTTGTTGTCCCTTGAAAGCTGCATCAGCTGTTACTATATCTCCCATCTCAAAAGCTTGAATGCCCAACTTGGTGGCCAACTCTATTGATATGAAGTTGAGAGTAGAGCCAGGGTAAAACAAGATGAAGGCATCATGCTCTCTTACCTTTCCCCACGCATAGGAAAGTGATGATCCTTTGCAATGAGCATCCTCTTTTGAGCTTCGATGGTGGAAGCCCTAGGAGTCTCATTGCGAGTATTCTTCTTGGGGCAAGAACGATAGCCATGTCCTTGCTCCCCACACTTGAAACACTTATGGTCCTTGCGAAAAGCTTCAAGGTCTTCAGGAGAGAGTTTGTTTTTACCTTTGTAAACTCCCTTCTCCTTGGACCGATTGTTGTTGTTGTTATTGTTGTTGTTTGAAGTGCCTTGGGAATTATTTTGAGCATTGGATTTCCCCTTTGCATCATTTTTATCTTTGTTTTCCATGGGCTTGACATTACATCTAGCCCCTTGATGGAAATTGATGCGTGAAGCAACCATGGTGTGGTGGATTACTTCGGTAATAGTACCGGGTCGTTGAGAGTTGATGTATTCGGCCATCTCTTCAGGTAATCCCGCACAGAATTGCTGTCTTTCCTCGGCAAAGTCTATCTTTCGAAAGACAGTAGCTTTGAGATGTAAATCCCAAAACTTGTCTACATACTTGTTGATAGACTCATGAGAGAGAATCTTTAAGCCGCGCCATTCGGTAAGAACTTTCTCTTTAGTATCACTTGAAAGAAATTGCTTCATGATGGGAACTCGTAGAGTTTTCCATGTCTTTGGGGCTTCTCCATTGCCACGAAGGCTAGCCCACCATTGACGAGCTGATTTTTGGAAGTGCATAGCTACATGGCGTAGCTTGGAGGACTCTGTGAAGCCCTCGTCCCCAAAGGCCGCATCAAATTGCTGGATGAAGGCCAACACTTTGTCGGTAGCACCAAAGGTGCCATCATAGGTGAGAAAAGAGATACTCTTTCCTCCCTCCTCGAACTTCTTTAGCTTTTGTGACCTTCGCCATGCAAGAAATGATTTGCGATGTCCTCCCCTCTTGTATTCTCTAGGAGAATATCCATAACTTTCATCGGAAGAGGAGGAAGGTGAAGAAGAAGGAGAAGAGGGTGACCTCTTCCTAGCCCTTTTCTTCCTTTGTTTCCTCTCTTGCCTTTCAGAGTGATGAGGAGAAGGACTATAGGTTGCTCTTTTCCTCTTGGGAGGAGTAGGAATTCGTATAGACCGCCGTCTTCGTGGATCCACATCTTCAGAAGAACTTAGACTATCATTGCTTTCTTTCTCTTTGGATTCCTCCTCTCGAATGGGAGAGAGTCTTCTTTTGGGGGTCTCTTCAAGAGGCCTCCTAAGCTCTCTCTCCTTTGGGAGAGGAAGGGAAATTCCATAAGCACGAAGTTGTTGATTAACTTCGGCTTGCAAAACAGGGTTGCCCATAGCTTGTTGCAACCTAGTGACGAGATAATTCACAAACATGGGAGCATCATCATTAGCACCTTCATGTGCAAAATCAAAGCTATCAATGTTCATTCTACTCTCTTGATTATTGTCAGCCATGTTAACAAAATTTATGTTTATACTTAGTGTATGCTTTGGCAATACAAAACCTTAGTTGCCACTCCTCTTAGCCTTTGAAAATCGGCTCTTAAGTATCTACACCCACGGCTCAAAGTGGTTAATTATAGAGAGTAGAGGAGTAGGTCTAACATAGCAGAGTTGCCAAGGGCTAGCTCCTTTCGGACTTCTTATGGCTCAATAATGGTAAAGCCGTAGGCAAGTCTAAAAAGACTCCATTATTAAGTCCAAAGCTCCCGAGGTGTGCACCATCTCCCACATAGTGGGCTTAACAAAACCGATATTAGATCCCAGTTCCACTTACTCTATTATAATTAACAACATCAACCATTTATAGGCTACTTAAGGACCTCTCTTCTTAAGCAAGAAAAGAGAAACCAAATGCTCTGATACCAATGTAATGGAATTTGCCTATTCAATTTGAGAGTAGCGGAATTTAATGAGAGTACTTTCAAGAAATGATTTTGTGAGCAGAGCGGGTAGACATAATTGAAGATATCAACATAATCATAGCAATTAGTTAACTTGGCATAGACAATACTTTTGCAAGAGAGAGAATTTAGAGAACATGACAACAGTTGAGGACCGGATTTATGTGGAGCCGGTCCCCCCTCCAATAGGCCTTTGTATTATGATTTCTCCCATAAAGAGAGACTTGTTACAATACAGTCTTTGTGTTCCTTGTGACCTAGGTGATGCCATGAAGATGGAAGGCTTCATGCATCACAAACATAACATAAAATTGAAGAAATCTTTAACTATCCCAAGCCTCAGTCCCAAGACCTCAAACACCTTCGAAGGTGGAGAGAGCTAGCAGGGAATGAGGGTAGGGAAGAGGAAGAAGAAACATTTCGTAGGAGAAAGAATTAGTTCCTCACTTATCATACTCTTGTTGCTAGCATACATAATAGCATAGTAATGAAGAAGAAGGAGATGGCAAGCTTAAGCATTGAAGCATGGCTCTTGGTTGGATTTGCACTCCATAGCCAAGAGTGTTGGTGTAGGCTCTCAACCTCTACTTGCTTGGAGAAGGAGAGGGAGCTCTTGCACTTTGCATAGTACACAATGAGAGTGCTTGTGAGTGTGTGTGGGTGAGTATACCCCCTAAGCACCCCCCTAGCTTGCTTGGGTCGACCCCCCCTTGTAGCTCATGCTTGAAGCTCATTGGACCCCTCCAGGCCTAGCCAATCACAAGCAGAAGCCATTACAAGCAACATGGATAGCCTTGGGACAAGTGTCCCCCTTTCCCCTTTGAGAGAGAGAGGACTTGATAAATGAAAAAACAATTAGATAATTCAAGTAATTTATCATTGGACCCCTTTGAAGCCTAGCCAATAGGCTTCAAGCAACACATGAAGGTAACATGGGTAGGGACCTGACATGTGTCCTTGCTGCCTCTTCAAGCTGGGGCTTCCCTTGTGAGTGTGAGTGTGTGTTCTCTCTCTAATCCCTAGGAAAAGGGCTCGCCCCCCCTCTTGTAGGGATGCTTTTGACTTTAGGAGCTCAAGCACCTTAGTCATCAAGCATGACAAAGCACTTGGACTAGGGGGTATTCCCACAAGCATCTCAGGCAAGCATGTCAAGGCACCTCAAGCACCTTAATCAAGCGGCAAGTCAAGCACCTTAAGCAGGACAAACACCTCAAGCAGGACTAGAAACAGGACACTTCATCAAAAGATAGAGGTTCCTCCACATCACATAGACTAGAAACAGGCAAAGCATAACAATCTAATGCATAAGATGCATGGCAAGAACCTAAACAAGTATGACTAGACAAAGGTGCATCCAATTTATTGTCACGCAAAGTAGGCACCAACCATTCTGGCATACTTCTAGCCTGCTCATTCTCATCCCTTTTCACATCAAGTACATCATGTACATTTGCATCAGAAATAGGTTGATTCGTAGCATTTTCAAAAACCCCCATAGTTTGTACATTTGCCTCATTGGAAATTACATTTAAGTTTCACCACTCATTGGAATTTACATTATTGTCTCTAGTGCATGACAACAAAGGCCGAACAAAATCTTCCACAAATATAACATCTTGTGAAAGAAAGATACATTTATTTTGTGGATGACATGGCCGTTATCCTTTGGTTTCAGTATTGTAACCAACAAAAATGCATTGAACAGTCTTATCTTCCAATTTTTTGCAATGCGTTTGTGGCACGAAAGCATGAGCCAAACAACCAAAAATGTGCATGTGATCAATAGATGGCTTCTTATCATGCCATGCTTCATATGCAGTCATAGACTACATATCTTTCTTAGGACACCTATTAAGTACATAAGTAGCACACATGATGGCCTCAAGCCCAAAACGAATGTGGCAAAGCTTGAATCTTGACCATCCATAGTGCCATCTCTGTAAGCGACTTGTTTTTCCTTTTAGTAACACCATTTTGTTGAGGTGTATATGGCAATGTACATTGGTGTTTTATCCCACGACTAGCCAAAAATTCATTTAACTCATGAAGCACCTACCCCCCCCCCCCCCCCCCCCCCCCCCCCAAAATCTAAACGGAGGGTGTCCATAGTACATTCAGAGAAATATAGTCAGAAATTTCTTGAAGCACATAAACACTTTGGACTTAGCTTTAAGTGGAAGTAGGCCCATTGAGTATGGGCCTACTGCCTAATTAATGTGATGAGATTAGTATGATTATTTCTCAAGTCATGCCAATTGTTATGTGAGACAACTTTAATGATAGTGTTAATGAGGTCGATTCGTTTGAAACCATTGAGGCAATATTTGTTAATGAGATGATTGATAACTTTCCATGCCATGAAGCAGCTAGAAGAGAAATACAAAATCATGTAGAGTAAACTTATACACGTAATCAATGCTGCTTTATGTGGCCGATTACTTTTCTTTTTCATAAACTCTGCAATAGAGATATTTATGTTATCCCTTTTCCAAATAAAATGGAGATCAAAGTTACGATTTTAGGGGTTGTGTAGTAGACTTGAGAAGTTTAGGAATTGTATAGAGGTGGAAAAGAATCCAAAAGGAGTATCAAAACCGCTACCTAGAGTCAATTCAATTTTAACACAGTTTGAATATATTGATGTAATTTCATCGTGAAAGAATCTATTATTAAGGCTAAGAATATCATCAATGTATCTATAGCTATGAGTAAAAAGGGAAAGATTATGGTTGATAGTTTTGTTTTCTATGGTTTAAAAAACCATTTATACTCAAAGTAGGCTAGGTATAGGTTGCACATAAGGGGTGAACATGAAAAGCCTATTGGAATGCCAAGGCTTTGATTATATCATTTTCCATAAAAAAGGAGCCATAAAATAAAGTCAAATAGCTTATTTTTACCAAAGTGTGCAATATGTTAGTCTTTTTTATACATCTGGGTTTATTAGCAAGAGAAATGTGAGAAAGACCTCTCAATTTCGCATTGCTAAATGTGATCTTAATCATTTTCTTCAAAATGTTTTTCAACCCAAAATCATCATTGAGGGGAATGTTTTTGTAACATTGAGTCATGTTAGCAAAAAAAAGATGAAAATTTCTTAGTGTTACTTCTGTAAAGTTTTTTACAAGCCAATATGGATTGTAATGAATCTTAAGAAAATCCAAACATACTTTTTGTTTCTTTGCACAAACTAATTCATACGTAGTTAATATGAGATCCATGAATAAAGTAATGTCCTTAGTAATATTTGTAAAGATACAAGTTGAGGCGTCCAAAATCCACCGAAATTTGTGTTTGTGGTGTTTATAAGTAGGGAATAGCACAAATAACTTGACTATTTCAAGAGAATACCCTAGACTACTAAAGTGGTCTAAGATAATAGTAGTGGCTTCATTAGGGGATATGTTAAGTAGGGTAAACTCAACCCCTGTTAGCGTTAAGTGAGCAGCCTTCCATGCAAGGCTTTTGCATAAAAGAGTAGGGAAATTGGCGGGTTTATCAAGACCAACAATAAACCACTTTTGTGCAAGTGTTTGAATTTTTAGGCTAACATTAGGTGTGATCCAAGTGCTATCAGTAGATACCCAGTTATGTGGTACAAGAGAAACTTTTTGAAAAAAAAACATTGTTTAACCAATTTTGTTAAGTCTAGTAGGATTGTCTTCTCTAGTCGGAGAGTGTTGATTAGTTCAGTCAAACAACTAAATAATGAAAGGGCAAGGTAAGGATACTTTTGGAAAAACCAGAATGTGATTAAGACCTTTGCCAATGATCTTCTGAATTGTACGATCATTAATAATTTAAGATCACAAGAGCAAACATGCTTACCCAAATCACCAAAGTCCTTACAAAAAGCATCATAATTTTCACAAAACATTCTGGAATTGTATTGTACCATAAAAATTCATTGTTGTATATTAGATTCTTGATAGGCTGATGATATATCCAACCTATCATGATATTTTCTAACATGTTATGGTTACCAAAAAGTATTTCAAATCATTCATTAACCATAGACTTATGTGAAAACCAATCGAGGAGTTCATTATGGTATAAACCATGTACATAGATATGATTTGCCACCGATGATATATTGGAAATACGCTTCCTCCTACAAGGGCCAAAAATTACCTGCATATCAAATAAGTTACATGTCAAGGAGGTGTCTAATGGGGGTGTTCCTTCCAATCCAATAAAAATTTTAACATCCTTGTAGTTGGCGTATGTGGTGAGATATGTAGCGGGTTCATTTGATTGAGTTCTTTAAGAACATCAAGATCAAACTTTGAAAAGTATTGAAAGCAATCTAAGCAATTACCATGGATTTAGGTTGCCTACCTAGCTAGGAGCAAATAAGAGATAAATGGAAGTCAACAAGTTTCTCTGAAAAGAGATGTTCCGAATGATTGAGAATGCACCAAATAGCTAGGAGGCTTTTGGGTCGAGGAATTTGCAAGCACATTTGAAGAAAATTCAAAAGAAATTTCAGATTGATTCTATGTAGAAGTCAGGATTTCTCTTGGTAAACTTCGTATTTTCTTTTGTGCGAGTGTATAGGCCAGCATTAGAAGCACATTTAGAGTGATCAATGAAATTGAGGTTAAGAAGGGCCTTAATGAGCTCTCTTTTGAGCAAAAATTATCCGCCTTTTAGAGCTTTGAGTATGCAATCCTTGATAGTAGATGCATGTAGGTTGGCAAGATAGACCCAAGTTTCACTGAGTATGGGTGCTGAAAAGGCTTTGTTGGGAAGAATCCATAGCTGATGGCCTACTCCAAAAGATTCTACTTCAATTTGTTTGACTGGTAGAAAAGGGAAAACTTTAGAGACGTTAGGTACCATCTCTAAAAGGTAGAGTCACTGAGGGTGCATAAATTATTTTGGAATTCTTTAACAGATTCCAGAGTAGCATTGTCTCTACAAAAGAGGCCACCGATTTGTGGGAGAATAGGGGTACAAACAAACACGCGATTAAGACACATAATTTCTTTTAAAAATTAGAAATCTCAGCAGCAAAAGAAGAAAAATGAGCAAGTTCTGATTGTATTGGGAGACATATTGAGAGATCGTAGGTACCCCATCAAGAATATCCTTGTCCAAAGTAGCAAAATTTTGACCCAGTCATTGAAGGAGAGCATATGTAGGATATATGATTTTTTGTCAGCTACAAGGGCAGAATCATAGATAAGTTGTGATGCATCCGAGTTTCTTATACATCAAAGGGTATGAGAAATTTGGCTCTCATTTGGTTAAACGAGGCTTTCATAATAACAATCTAACAGAAAGCACTTTGTATGTAAATCATGAGGGTGATGTACTTCTCATCCTTATTCTGTATGTAGATGATTTGCTAATTACTGGCCCGAATGAGACACATATTGCTCAATTTAAGGCTGATTTGAATGCTACTTTCAAGATGAAAGACTTGGGACTATTGCATCATTACTTGGGCATACAATTTAAGCAGTGTGATGGTGGTATTGCCTTGTGTCAAACGAGCTACATGGAGACATTACTATATAAGTTTGGACTTGAGGACTGAAACCTATTGCTACTTCCATGGAAACTGGTTTAAAATTGAGTCTTCATGATGCTAGTGATCCTCTTGATGTCACTCTTTATTAGATTGTTGTTGGATGCCTTATTTATGTATGTAATACAAGGTCCGATATTTAGTTTGTAGTCTCATAGGTCAGCAAATTTATGCATAGCCCAAGGTCTCAGCATTGGCATGATGTCAAGATGATCTTTTAATACTTGAGTGGCACTTTACATCTTGGGTTGTTTTATCCCAAGGGGGGGTTATTGCTGCCAAATTTACACGCTTTTTTGGACTTAAATTGGATTGGTTGTTATGACACACAAGTGTCCACGAGTGGTTTTTTGCATATCATGGTTGAGCAAAGAAATCAACCTAGTGTGGCCACTTCCAATTGTGAGTGAGTACAAGGCAATCTTCATAGCTATGATTGAGAGTGAGGTAGCCATAGAAAGGGGTTTTGAAGCTAACTCAAGACCTTGGGAGAGGGATAAGGCTTGTAACAAAAGTTTGAAAAATTAGAATGAGTATATTTTGGATAAGAGATTACATTGCTTTTTGCCTTTATAGCAAGAAAAGGTCTAGTTCTAGGGGAATGGGCTTTTTTAGGAGGGTGATCCTTAAGATATTGTGCGATTTTTTCCATTTTCAGTGGGTCATGGATGACTCTCATGCGAGCAGTCATTTATCCTTAGTGTGCATCTAAAAAATTATTTAGAATCAAGGTAAGTAACGATGGATTAACTTGCAATCCTAAAACCGGCAAAGTCCAAAGAACATGATAGCCGTGAGAAGGAATCCTAGTACTATAGCCTAATATGGACCACCTAACACAAGACAACCTAAACAAGAAGTATAGACAGTGGGTCCACCACAGAACTATAGCCCAAAAAAATCCATAAAGCTAGCGTCCCAATCTCCCAAAAAATTGGGAGAGCCTTGTGTTTAGGACGTGTGTGTTTCTATTTTTAAACTAATATTTATACGCAAAAGAACATAACAATTTGAAAGACAGCTAGCTTTAGACAAGGGACAATGACTAGCACCAAAAGCGACTCAGTCTTTGATTCATTTTTGTAGGGTCAGATACATCAATGACGGATAGCATTTAAGCCAAAAGGATCCTAAGAAAAGATAGAGTCCTCACATGCATCCAGTAAACAAGACAACATATTTATTAGCCTTGAATACGTATTACAAGCCTATCAATAGTTATCCATGCCGATCTTACAACCTTTTTAAAATTAAGCCTACTATCCAAAATAATTGTGAATATTTGGAGCTATTTTACTTGTCTTTTTTGTAATCATAAATCCACTGCTTTATCAATTAAGTATAAGGTGTGTTTCCTTTGGTTCATTTTTAACTTGAAATAAAAAAGGTCATCACGCCTTTAAGATTCAAGTGAGTTTGTAGGTTATAAATAAGGTAACTAATTATCCCAATTTTTAAAGAAATTTAGTATTTATTTAGAATAAGTGCTAATCAGAAGGACACTACCCTTTTTTATCCAAGCGTTTTAACCCTATTTTTGTCCCATAGATCTCTGTGTTTATGTAGCTTTTTTTTAAAAAGCCACTCCCTAACAAGTATATGTTTACCAACTGGATCTCTTAATATGATTTCTTAATAACGACCCACGGGTAACTTGTGTTCCTTTTAGTGTCTGTCAAAATCACTAATGGTGGGTGCTTAAAAAACCCCAACAATGGATAACTTTATTGTTGTTTTTTTAATAGAAAAAAGACTTCCTTTGCAATCTCTAAAAAACACACTTAGCAATCAGAATGCTTAAAAGAAAAAAACGAAGTATAGGCCCAAAAAAGTTGTTAAAGAGTTTGTATGAGAAAAAAAAACATTTCCTATATAACCAGAATCAACTAGTGCTTAAAAAGAATCTTCATAGTGTTATTTAAACACATCAAAGCTAATAAACTAATTTTATAACCTACACCAAAGTATTGGTTATTTTCCTAGCCCAAGGGAAGTAAAAACCAATCGGTTTGTGACAGAGATATTAGTCCTCCCATCCTTTTAAAAAAAAAGCATAATCAACAAAGTAAAGTCGGCTAGATCCTATGCCCGTATAGCCAAGCCACAAGAAGGAGCTACATATTGCTCAATCACTCTCATGGCCTCAAAAAACCAAACTAGATGAAGTGCCTATTCGTTTAATCGTAAAAAATTGGCTGACCAGAGCAAAATGCAGTTATCAAAACCAGGACATAGTTTATTTACAATGGACCTATCCTCTCAGAACACACAATCCAGGCTACAGAAATCACATCCCAAGAGAAGAATGAACCAAATTAATTAACAGCTAGTAGGAAACTTTTATCCTTACAAAGCTCCTTGGGTGGAAAACCATTAACTAAAAAGTTTACAATCTTCTCAATCCATTCAGACATGGTCTTGACTAGGAATAGGGAAGTATCAAGCAATCCATCATCAATTCCAGTAGGGGCTTCACCATTGGGTATGTGAGACAAATGATCATCCATGACATGCCTTTTATCGGGTCTCACCCACGCTAGTAAATTCAAACTCAAGAAGAATTAATAACCATCATGTAACTCTTTCCGTGGAACATGGTTTGTTTACTAGATACAACAATGCTTGTGATGATCAACATAAAAAACAAACTTGTTGGCAAGAAGATAATAGCAAAATTTATTTTCTGCATAAATCATAGCTAAGCCTTCCCGCTCTGTAGTGGTGTAGTTCCTCTCAAAATCATTCAGTTGGCAACTTGCAAAGCTAATGGTAGTCCAATTAATGTTCTCGTGGTTGTCAAGCTAAAACACACCCAATAGCAAAGTTTGATGCATCGATATGCACATGAAAAATTACATTCCAATCAGGAACTCGTAGGATTGGGGCACTTGTCAAGGCCCTTTTTAATAACTAATAAGCATGGTCACACTCCGCGGTCCAGTGGAACTCAATAAGAATCTTGTACAATGGGCGGACTATCTCAGTAAAGTTTAAAATAAACCGTGGATAATAACCAACATGGCCAATGAACCTTTGAACTCCTTTATAGTTTGTAGGTGGTGGCCAATTGGAAATGGTTTTAATTTTACTCTCATCTGGAAAGATCCCATTCTTGGACACTATATGTCCTAAAATGACTCCATGTCTAACCCAAAATTGGCATTTGAAAGGGTTTAATGAGATGCGATACAATCTGCACCTTTCAAACACTTTTTGTAAACATGATAGGTATTATTTCCACGAAGAGTAAACACAAAAGTCATCTAAAAAATCTTTGCAATAGGACTATAGGCGAAACGACATATGAGGGGTCCATGGGACTCATCATAGGAGTCTCCATTTGTGATAGAGTAGGCTGTTTGTCCTTGGTCGCATCCAAAAATCTCATGGGACCAGTTGAGGGTACATTTACATCGCGATTTTGCCTCTTCGAGTGGATGATGCCATGGAAGACATCACAGATTATTCTTTGTTGCTCCTAAATATTAATGGCACTAGATGTGAATTGTACAATCTCTATCCACTCTATAAAGTGGGAGTGGCCAGAGTATAGATCCGTCAACATCTCAGTATGGAGGTCATATTTCCAATTTTCATTAAGGAATACCCCTTCTAGACTTGACGTGTTACAAGTCCCTTGTGAGATGGAAGCAATGTTGCTCCCCGTGGTTTTGCCTTTCATGGTCGGTACTTTAGAGGGAACTTTCAAGGGAAGTAGCTTGGCAGGGCCTGCATTGAAGGGGACAGACATAATATCCACATGGACACTCTTAGGGATGTGGGGCCCACGTGAGATGTGAAAATGGAATCTACTTCCCCACCCCCTTCATGCGCTTCATCGGCCTCGGGTTCGGAGTGAGTAGCTCTACTAAGTGTCTTCATAAAACAGCTAAACATGCTAGCACTAGGTTGTGGAGCCCTGATGGGCTCGTGTTCTTTTTGCTCAAGGTTTTGTATAGGATAACTTTCCATCGCGTCTGAGTCAGAGGAAGAGTCACTAGCTTCTAGGTGGGGGCCTTGAGTAGTACTACCTTGGGTTCCCACTGAGGGCCTAGAGCCTAATGTGGAGGGATAATGGGTGCCCCTGTAAACATAGGCACGTTCGTGTAAACAGAGGCACTCTCTATATGCTTGTGCTTTAGCACACGACCAAGATGCATGGGACCTTGACACCCTAGAAGTGTTGGTGAGTGCCCAAGAAGATCGCTCACCTCGTTTTTTTGGGTATTTTGCAACCCAATTTTACTCTCAAATTTTTGACTTATTGGTCCTTTTTTTTAACCAAGCTATGTAATATAGCATGTGATAGCTCAAAACAAGCGTCTCGGTCAAAGGGACGTGGCGTGTTTTACAACCCAAGATTTGGTTACTTTATGCCCTCAAAGTCCTCAAAATAGTATATTTCTAGTTGAAATCAAGGCTTAAAATGGAAAGTCCAAGGGTGCAAGTGTGAAGGGGAAGGTGGAGAACTTGTGCTATATGCCCCCACTCCCTCTTGTGGAGGTAGACTATATATATAGTCTTGGGTCTATACTTTATCATAAGACTTAGGATTGAGGCTTAGGCCTGGGCTTTGGCTTGGACTTGGGCTTGAGGAATGATCCCGATTCCAATCATTCCTTTAATACACGCTTTTTTGCGTTTTTTAGCTTTTATTTTTGGATTTTTTAAGATATATTTTTTCTTGGGATTTTAAAAAAAAAATTCAGCTTGAAAAACAAATTTTAACTTTGAAAATGTATATTTTTGTGCAAAAAATGTAGAAAAAATACATACATGTTTTTTTCCTTTTCTTAAGCTTTTATTTCTTGGATTTTTTTTAAAAAAAAGATTTTTTTCCCCTTGGAAGTTTTTCCTTGCCTGAAATGCAGATTTTAACTATGAAAATGTAGGTTTTGTGCAAAAAATACACAAAATTTACTTTACATCCTCAAAATCCTCAAAACAATTTATTTCTAGTTGGGAATAATGCTTAAAATGGAAAGTATAAGGTTGCAAGTGTGAAGGGGAAGGTAGAGGACTTGTCCCACATGCCCTCACTCCCTCTTGTAGTGATAGACTATATATATATTCTTGGATCTATACTATATCATAAGACTTAGGACTGAGGCTTAAGCCTCGGCTTGGGCCAGAGATTGGGATTGGGAAATTGTCCCGATCTCAATCATTCTTTTAATACACACTTTTTTATGCGTTCTTTTTGCTTTCATTTTTTGAAATTATTTTTTTAGCATGAAATGCAAATTTTAACTTTGAAAATGCCGATTTTTATGCAGAAAATGAAAAAAAAATACACGCTTTTTTATGCAATTTTTTAGCTTTTACTTTTTTGATTTTTTAATTTTGGAATTTTTTTTCATGATTTTTTTTCATCATAAAATACAAATTTTAACTCTAAAAATGTAGATTATTTGCAAAAAATGCAAGAAAATACTGTAAAATATAAAAATATAGATTTTAAACCAAAAATTTAAAAAATATAGAAAATACAAAAAATTAATGAAAAAAATATAAAAATAATCAACATTGCCAAAAATGGTTGAATTTTCTTCAAAAAAATAAAAGAATGTAGAAACACAGCATATGTCCTAACCCTAAACCTTTCCTTAGCCAAACAATAGATATGCAAAAAGCATAAAAAATTAGAAAACTACAAGAAGGACAAAAAATAGTTGCATCCCAAGCTAAACGCACAATGCCTCCCTGGCAACGGCATCAAAAATATCATATCGCAAGGGACTTGTTGTGCATTGTGTGTGAGTCACTAAGGCTGCAAACACACAACCGGCTAAGGGCTTAGAGCCTAATGTGGAGGGATAATGGGGGCTCATGTAAATTGAGGCACTCTCTACATGTGAAGGGGAAGGTGGAGGACTTGTCCCACATGCCCTCACTCCCTCTTGTAGGGATAGACTATATATATAGTTTTGGATCTATACTATATCATAAGTTTGAGGATTGTGGCCTAGGCCTACGCTTGGGCTTGGAATTGAGGAATGATCCCGATCCTGATCATTCTTTTAATCCATGTTTTTTTTGCCTTTTTTTACTTTTATTTTAGAATTGTTTTTTTATTTCAGATTTTTTTTCTTAGATTTTTTTTTTGTAGCATGAAATACATATTTTTATGCAAAAAATGAAGAAAAATACATAGACGCTTTATTAAGCTTTTATTTTTAGAACAAAATTTTCACTTTTTTGGGAGTTTTTCTTAGCATAAAATAAAGATTTTAACTCTGAAAATGCAGATTTTTTGCAAAAAATGCAAAAAAATACTATAAACTACAAATTTTAAAGTAGTATTCAAAATACTATAGAAAAAATAAAAATTTTAATTCAAAAATGGCAAAAAGAAAGTACTGTAGAATACAAAACATTGCTAAAAATGCTTGAAATTACTACAAAAATTACTTCAAAAAAATTAAAAGAATGCAAAAACACAACATCTGTCATGACCCTAAACATTTGCTCAGCCAAACAATAGATCTGTTGAAAGCATCAAAAATTAGAAAATTGCGGCAAGGACAAAAGGAGCTGCATCCCAAGCTAAACGCACAACACCTCCCCGACAACGGCACAAAAATATCGTATCACAGAAGACTTGTTTTGTGCTGCGTGTGAGCCACTTACTGCAAACATACAACCTGCTGAGAGTCTAGAGCCTAATGTGGAGGGATAATGGGTGCCCATATAAACAGAGGCACTCTATATATGTTCGTGCTCTAGCACACGACCAGATCATAGGTGCATGTGACCTTGACGCCTTATAAGTGTTAGTGAGTGCCCATGAAGGCCGCTCACCTACTTTTTTTGGGTGTTTTGCAACCCTGTTTTACTCTCAATTTTTTGATTTTTTGGTCCTTTGTTTTGACCAAGCTATGGAATATAGCGTGTGATAGCTCAAAATGAGCGTCTTGGTCAGAGGGACATTGCATGCTTTATAGTCCAAGATATGGTTACTTTGCACCCTCGAAATCATCAAAATAGTCTATTTCTAGTTGGGAACAAGGCATAAAATAGAATGTCCAAGGGTGTGAGTGTAAAGGGAAAGGTGGAGGACTTGTCCCACATGCCCTCAATCCCTCTTGTGGGGATAGACTATATATATAGTCTTGGGTCTATACTATATCATAAGACTGAAGACTGAAGCTTAGGCTTGGGATTGGGATTGGGATAGGGATAGGGATAGGGATTGGAGAATGATCCCGATCTCGATCATTCTTTCAATACACACTTTTTTTGCGTTTTATTTTTTAGCTTTTATTTTTGGATAATTTTCTATTTCAAAATCTTTTAAAGATTTTTTTCTATCCAAAAATGCAAATTTTAACTTTTAGAATGCATATTGTTATTTGAAAAAAGCAAGAAAATTCATACACATTTTTATTGCATTTTTTAAACCTTTAATTTTTGGGTTTTTTTAATTAAAAAAATCTAGAACTTTTTTTGAGCGTAAAATACAAATTTTAACTTTGAAAATGCAATGTTTTTGCAAAAAATGCAAAAAATATTGTAAAATATAGAAAATACAAAATTTAAACTAGAAATTTAAAATTTTATAAAAAATATAAAAGTTTTAGTAAGAAAATTAAAAAATATATATATATTGAAAGCAGAACATTGCTAAAAATGCTTGAAATTACTACAAAAATTACTTCTAAAATTTTTTAAAAGAATTATTATTGCAAAAATTACTATTAAAAAAATAAAGAAATGTAGAAACATTGCATTTGTCGCAACTTTAAACCTTTCCTTAGCCAAACAACAAATTTGTAGAAAGCTTCAAAAATTAGAAAACTGTAGGAAGGACAAAAAACAGTTGCATCCCAAGCTAAACGCATAGTGCCTCCCTGATAGCGGCGCCAAAAAAATTTGTATCATAGGGGACTTGTTGTGCGTTGTGTGAGCCACTAAGTCTGCAAACACACAACCTGTGTGCGAGGAAGCTTACGAATGCAAACAATGTGTTACTCACTCTGTCTTGCTGTCGTTGCAGGAATCTTACGTAACTGCTCAATCGCATCGCCACTGTCGTAAGGTCCCTCGCTTGCACAGACTCTCTCTCTCTCTCTCTCTCTCTCTCTCTCTCTCTCTCTCTCTCTCTCTCTCTCTCTCTCTCTCAACAAGAGTCTACGTGGGAGAGAAGGAGAGCAAGCACTCCATACATTCAAGAATGAGAGAAAAGTTAGGGTTACAAACCCTTATGTGAGTCGTCCCAACCACACTTGGGCGCCACACTTGGCCGACAGTTAGTAGGCTCTCTCTCTCTCTCTCTCTCTCTCTCTCTCTCTCTCTCTCTCTCTCTCTCTCTCTCTCTCTCTCTCTCTCTATTAAATGTGGCGTGCGCCTATCATCAGCGATCACCCATGAATACATGTGTGGAGCCAACAAGCCCGGCCCATAGCTCAATAATAATAACGAGGATGACCAGAGTTAAAAACTTACTTGCAGCATTGTGAGACTCAATCACATGCTATGCAACCCTAGATGGTGCACCAAAGCCACCAACAAAATATCACACCCCAATGTTATGAGGATCTCTGCTTACTTTTGATGATAGAGTTGTGAAGCCCTAGACATTGAAAGCCATAAAGGGACTGATTGTCTCAAGCATGATAAACTTAGAGATGGAGATGATGTTAAGCTTAAAATGTAAGCTACAAGGATAATTTTCTTACCATTCTATCTTTATGTTGGAGGTGAACCCTTGCAATGCCCACTCACCATTTACACCTCCTGTTGTTGTGGTATGAAAGTCATGTGAGCTCATACTTTTGCCACCTTCAGGAGTAGAGGTTTTTATGTAGTGTGAGTGAATGAAAGTAGAAGCAAGAGAATGTAAGCTACAAGGATAATTTTCTTACCATTCTATCTTTATATTGAAAGTGAACCCTTGCAATTTCCACTCACCATTTACACCTCCTATTGTTGAGGTATGCAAGTCATGTGAGCTCATACTTTTGCCACCTTCAGGAGTAGAGGTTTCTATGTAGTGTGAGTATTCAAGTAGAAGGAGGAGAATCTTGTTTCGTGTTGTAATGGAGGTGAGAGAAGGGGGAGGAGCTAGCTTGGTGTGAAAATATGTGGTGGGCAAGGGGAAGAGATAGGGGAGGAGCTTGCTTGGTGCTACAATGGAGGTGGGAGAAAGCTAGCAGAGAGAAAATGGTGGATGGGGGTGCATGTGGTTGTGGCAGCAATAGAGAGCTTGGAAAAGGGTTCGTAAAGAGAGAAAATCATTTTTTAGCTATATAATATGTTTGGAGAGCTTTGAAGGTGGGAAATGATTTTTTTATTTTTTTATTTTTTTATTTTTTTATAAAAAAATATTTTTGGGTTTTTTAGTGCACATTTTTTACTTTTGGAGGTGAAAAATGCCTTTTTGACCATGAAATAGATTTGGGGAGCTTTTAAGGGAGGAATTTTTTTAAAAGTTTTCAAATTTCTAAATTTTTAGTATATTTTCAAATCCGAGCCAAAAAGTGGGGGAAAAGAGGTCAAAGCGGTTCCCCTATCTCTTTCCCCTAGCCACCTCTCTTACCTTCTCACTAGGTAAGAGGCCATTAAGAGGTGTAAGGCTAACTTATCCCCCTAGTTTTTTGAGGGTATAGAGTGTGTCTCGACCACAATTAAGTAGTTCCAATCAAAATGATTTTGGACAAAGGAACCAATGGTTCAAGTAATGCTTTTAAACCTTCATCTTTTCCTTTCTTGAGGAGGCTTCATTGAATCACGAGATTTATTACTAGCACCATTGCAAAATAGAGATGTAATTTTGGGTATGCCTTGGTGACATCATTTTAATCCAAATATTTACTATGATAAGCATACACTCATTGTCACACATAATGAAAAAAAATTCACATTACATGCTAACCAAAAGCTAGAACTAGAACTCCTTCTTAGTTACACTCATGCTAAAAGGTTATCAAAAAAAGATAACAAATAATTTTTGGTTGTAATCAATGAAATTGAAACACATGATGACCAATTGACTTCTTCTCAATAGAACTTTTTGATCAAATATAAAGAAATTTTTATTGAAGATCTATCTTCAATTTATCTCCTTC
Organism: Adiantum capillus-veneris; assembly: GCF_014529385.1. Lineage (NCBI taxonomy): Eukaryota > Viridiplantae > Streptophyta > Polypodiopsida > Polypodiales > Pteridaceae > Adiantum > Adiantum capillus-veneris. The sequence goes on along the minus strand of NC_140936.1, from coordinate 157,560,090 downwards.
AAGAATCACAAACCACACAATAGAGTTGATTCCACGGAGTACACCACCTTGTCAAGCACCATATCGGCAAAATCAAATTGAACAAAGATAAATTTAGCATCAAATTGAGGAATTATTAAGTCGTGGTTTAATTAAGCTAAGTAATTTACCTTTTGGTGCATCAGTTCTCTTAGTTAAAAAGAAAAATGATACTTATAGTTTGTGCATTGACTATAGCGCACTTAATAAAATCACGATAAAGAATTGTTTTCCTGTTCCTTGTGTTCATAACTGACTTGAAAAATTAAGTGGTGAATCGATTTTTAATAAGATAGATCTTAAATTTGGATATCATCAAGTGTGTATGATGAAAAATGATGTTCATAAAATTGCATTTTGAACACAATTTTGTCATTTTGAATTTCTTGTAATGCCTTTTGGTTTGACAAATGTATCTCCTACATTCTCACGCATAATGAATCACATTTTTTTGAAGCACCAATAGTGTGTTGTGGTTTTCTTTGATGATATTTGCTTTTCAGCAAAAAAGACCATTATGTACATTTGGATTTGGTTTTAAAATTGTCGCATGAAAACCAACTTTATTCGAATCCTAAGAAAAGCTCATTCTTCAAAATTGAGATTGAATACTTAGGTCACATTGTCTCTAGTGAAGGTATCCATGTGGATCCTAAAAAGACTCAATGCATCAAGGAATGGCTTAGACCTCAATCTATTCATGAGACTCGTTCTTTTCGGTTTGTGTAGTTATTACACAAAATTCCTATGAAATTTTGCATACTTGGCTTTACATGCACTCACGCATGCCCCTGTTTTACAAATTCCTGATTTCAAAATACCCTTATTTTTTGTTACGTCTGATGATAGTGGGCGTGGTATTGGTGTTGAAGTTAATGCAAGATAATCATCCCATTGCATATGAAAGTAGAAATTTGAAACCCAATGAGCTCAATTATTGCACCTATAACAAACAATTGCTAGCTATTGTGCATGCTTTGAAATTGTGGAAACATTACTTGATGGGATTTGAATTCTTGAATAAAACTGATCAACAAAGCATTCATTGTTTGCTTTCACAACAACTATCCCTAATTTCCACATTAAATGGGCATCATTCATTCAAAATTTTCATCCACTCATTCAATATCAATCGGGGCATAAAAATAAGGTGATAGACGCACTAAGTTGCATGCCGTCGATTCAAAACCTTTCTGTTGTGTTTGCTAAAACTTTTTCAAACGTGATTGATATATATGCTCATAACTCTGACTTTGCTAGCATTTATGCTTACTTTTAACCATGGCATGTTTTGTTCATGCATAAGACTCTTTCCATGATGGGTATTTGTTCTTTGAAAAATGATTGTGTGTAACCCTTGCATTTTGTCAACTTGTCCTTAAAGAGTGTAGGAACCACTTTATATAGGTCATCGTGGGATTGCCATAACTATTCACATAGTAGAATCTCAATTTTATTGGCCCTTCCTTCGAAAAGATGCCATTACATATGTTGCACAATGTTTTGTTTTCAATGAATTAAGCGTCGTCGTGGTAAGCAGTATAGTTTGTTGATACCTATACCTATTCCTAAAACTCCTTGGCAATACATTTCTATGGGTTATATTATTGGATTGCCACTCACTTGTACACAAAATGATATGATTTGGAACATCGTAAATAGATTTAGCACGCGATCTTACTTTCTACTTTGTAAGAAGACTCTCTCAACTAATCAAGCGGTTCTATTGTTTCTTAAGCATGTTTCTGTTTTGCATGGAATTCCTAAATCTATCATATATGATCAAGATAGATGTTTTTACAATGACTTTTGGGTGACAATTTTCACAAATTTAGGCACTCAAATAGAGTTCACTTCTACATTTCATCCAGAATCTAATGGACAAATAGAAGTGACCAATAGCACCATTCGAGATCTTTTATACACGTATACACATGAGAGGTTGGAAACTCGGGACACATAGATTTACTTGCTTCAATTTTCATACAACAACACTCCTCATTCATCCACAACAAAATCACCATTTCAAATTGTATATGGGTACTCATTGCCTACTCCTTTGTCTCATATTTCTCATAAGGTACCACATACTGATGAAATTGCTCGACAACACATCCAACCCTTAGAGAAAGCAAACAAGAAATCACAAAGCACAACATGTATACAGGAAACAAGCATAAAGAGAGACAATCCATGGAATTTAAAGAGAGAGACTTTATGATGCTTCGCATTGAAAAGAGATGTGTTAAGAGCATAGAGACCAATCTTATTGTCAAACTAACACCACGATATTATGGTCCTTTGAAATAACTCATCATATTAATGCTAATTATTTTCAATTAAATCTCCCCAAATTCACAACACATTTGGTGTTAGGAAATAAGACGTAGCTAAATAGATAATTGGGTAGATTACTTAATGGAGAGAGACAACTTTACATACACAAGATTATAGAGTAGAGAGAGAGAGAGAGAGAGAGAGAGAGAGTACACACGATATACGTGGTTCACCCAATGTGGGCTACGTCCACAGGAAAGCAGCCACTCAATGGCTTTAGTACTTCAAAACAAGAAGTAGTTTACAAAGGGATTATACCCTTAATGGAGCTCCCGCCTTGCTTCACTCTCACCACCTCACACTCACCTTGTTGCATCAACTTCACACTATGAAATGTGTGTAGAAATGGCCTCCTTTTATAGGCCAAAAGGGCTGCCCTCTCTCATGAGAGGCAGCCATGTGTAGCCACCCTTGTGTGAATAAGTCCAAATCGGACCCTCCAATCCGCCCATGTATGGCCGCCCTTGTGTAGACAAATCCGCTTTTGAATTCGGCCACCGGCCACCAGCCATTGACTTCCGACCACCGGCCACCGGCCAACCGACCGGTCGTGTTCCGACCACTTTCCGGCCGCCGTCCGGCCATAATATTCCGGCGAGGGAAAAAAAAGTCTCAGGGGTTTCCGCCCCCGAGGCCCCTAAAGTTGCCCTTGACTTTTGGCCGTGAAAATTTTGGTTTCCGGCGAGTGATTTTCCTTCACACACGATGGCTTCTCCTCATAATGGGGGCCTTACAAATGTGCACTTTTATCACAGAAGATTACAAAGGTAAATCAGGCTCCATACTTAACAATCTCCCACTTGGAGATTGATCTTAAAACCAAACCTGTGACTACTTTCCATCCTGGCTTCTTATCCTTGAATGCCGATTGAGGATGAGCAAAAGCTCAACTTCTCCTTGTTGACCACCTTTGTAAACATGTCTTCAGGATTTTCACTTGTATGCACCTTTCCTAGCTTTAGATGTCCCTCTTCCAAAAGAGTGCGTATGAAGTGATATCTCACCTCAATGTGCTTTGTCCTTGAATGAAAGGCTGAGTTCTTCGCAAGATGGATAGCGCTTTGGCTATCACTGTACAAGACATAATTGTCTTGTTTGAATCCAAGCTCTTCTAAGAATCTGTGAAGCCACAAAATTTCTTTGCTTGCCTTTGTCATTGCTACATACTCTGCTTCCGTGGTAGAAAGTGAAACCACTTTCTGTAGCTTTGAAGCCCAGCTTACTGTTGTGTCTCCAACTGTGAACACATAGCCAGTAGTGCTCCTTCGAGTATCTTTGTCACCTGCCATATCTGCATTAGCATACCCTTCTAGAAAAATATTAGTTCCTCCAAAATACAAAGCATTTGTTGTTGTCCCTTTTAGATACCTAAGTATCCACTTCACACCTTGCCAATGCTCTTTACCTGGGTTGTCCATGAACCTACTCACAACTCCCACTGCATGTGCAATGTCTAGCCTTGTCCAGACCATAGCATACATTAGAGAACCTACCACTGTAGGAACTTTAGACATATAGGCTATCTCCTCTTGTGTCTTTGGACACATATCCTTCGTTAGGTTAAAATGACCAACCAAAGGTGTAGAAACTGGTTTTGCATTTTGCATTGCAAACCTTTCTAGTACCTTCTTGATGTAATCTTCTTGAGATAGCTTTATTGTCTTCTTCGTCCTGTCCCTTGATATTTTCATACCAAGTATCCTCTTTGCAGCACCTAAATCTTTCATTGAAAAAGATTTAGACAGCTCCTCTTTTAGGTCTTTGATGTCCTGCATGTTAGCACTTGCAATCAACATGTCATCAACATACAACATTAGGATGATGAATTTCCCATATCCCACATTCTTCGTGTAGACGCAGTGATCCGAGTTGCATCTTGTGAATCCATGATCCAACATCCATCGATCAAACTTCAAGTACCATTGTCTTGATGCTTGCTTTAAACCATACTAGCTCTTCTTTAATCTGCAAACCATTTTCTCCTTACCTTTTACTTCATACCCCTTTGGTTGAAGCATGTAGATTTCCTCCTCTAAGTCACCGTGAAGGAATGCCGTATTTACATCCATTTGCTCGAGATTTAGATCATGAGTAGCCACAAGGCTTAAGACAAGCCTAATTGAGTTCATTTTTACAACAGGAGAAAATATTTCATTGAAGTCAATACCTTTCTTTTGAGAAAACCCTTTTACCACAAGCCTAGACTTGTACCTTTTCTTCCCACCTTCTTCTTCCTTCACCTTGTACACCCATTTGTTTTGAAGTGCCCGCTTACCTTTAGGCAACTCAACCAATTCCCATGTTTGGTTGCGATGTAGTGAGTCCATCTCCACTTGCATGCTCTTCGTCCATTCTTCTTTGGATTCATGTTGCATAGCTTCTTCATATGATTCCGGCTCTCCAGAATCTGAGATCAAGAGATGGTTGAAGGAAGGAACAAACCTTTCTGGAGGTCTACTTGCTCTTGTAGATCTTTGGAGAATAGGTTGAGGCTCCTCATTTGGTTGACGTTGTTGCACATTGTCACCGTTTGCAGTCCTTGAGTCTTCACCGTCCTCAAGCTCCATGTACTCATCACCTGTTTCTTTTGTTTGTTTTCTTTCCAAGTAATCTTTGTACATATTTTGTTCGTTAAAAATTACATCCCTACTCCTTAAGATTTTGCCATCTTTAGGATGCCATAGGCGATACCCAAAGTCACCTTCTCCATAGCCAATGAAGAAACACTTTTTGGACTTTGCATCTAGCTTTGATCTTAGGCTTCTATCTATGTGCATGAAAGCCTCACACCCAAACACTTTGAGAAATGCATAATTCACCGGTTTACCTGTCCATGCCTTTTCTGGAACTCCCCCATCCAATGCCGTTGAGGGTGACCGATTGATTAAGTACACAGGCGTACTTACAGCTTCCGCCCAAAGCTCAAGCGGTAGGCGTGCATGTAGCCGCATGCTTCGTGCTCGCTCCATGATTGTCTTGTTCATCCTTTCCGAAATCCCATTTTGTTGAGGTGTCCTTGGGGTTGTCCTTTGCCTCCGAATGCCATTGCTAGCACAAAAGCTTTCAAAAGCTTGGCTGCAATATTCGCCTCCATTGTCGGATCTAAGTCATTTAACCTGGGTACCTGTTTCATTCTCCACAAAGGCTTTCCACCTTTGAAATATGGAAAATATATCGGATTTATTCTTCATGACATAAACCCATGTTTTTCTAGTCGCATCGTCTATGAATGTTACATAGTACAATGAGCCACCAAGTGATGGTGTACTTGCAGGACCCCAAACATAAGAATGAACCAACTCAAGTTTTTTATTTTTTCTTTCATTTCCTGATTTTTGAAATTTTATCCTCTTTTGTTTACCATAAACACAATGTTCACAGAACTTTAAGTCCACTTCTTTCAAACCTGGTAGAAGCTTCTTTGTTTGAAGGATTTGCATTCCTTTGGCACTCATATGCCCAAGCCGGTAGTGCCACACCGCACTGTCAACTTCTGTAGTTGTTGCACATGCTGAAGGTTGTGTGCTAACAGTACACAAGTAAAGTGTACCGACCTTTTCTCCCTTGGCAACCAACAAAGATCCCTTTGAGATCTTCCACCGTTTGTTTCCGAATGCAATGTTGTGACCTTCATCGTCCAATTGTCCTGTAGAGATCAAATTTTTCCGAAGAGAAGGAACATGCCTAACATCTTTAAGCTTCCATTCATTTCCGTTAGCAGTTTTGACAGAAATTGTACCTTTGCCGACAATCTCACAAGCTTCATCATCTCCCAAGTATACATACCCAAAATTACCTTTGGTGTAGTCTTGGAAATGTTGCTTGTGTGGTGTCGCATGGAATGAAGCCCCGGAATCTACTATCCAGGAATTAGACACATTGTCTAATGAGAGAAGTAGAGCATCTTACTGTACTTTACCTGCCACATTGGCCTCCAATGTTGGCTTGTTGTTTTGAGACTCTGTCTCCTTCTTCTTCTTGGACCAGCAATCCTTCTTAACGTGGCCCTTCTTGCCGCAGTTCCAACATTAAAGAACTGACTTTGTGTGTGACTTGCTCTGCCTTTAGCGATCACGACCCTTTTGGTTTTTGAACCTCTCCTTAGGCCTTCCTCTTGTTTCTACTGACAGTGTAGCACTTGATGATTCTCCTGTGCTTCTCCTTCGTATTTCCTCGCTTAGGAGAACACCCACAATATCATCAAACTTAAGAGTATTTGTGCCAGAAATAGAATTACTTACAGCCATCACAAGGTTGTCCCAACTATCTGGTAGAGATGATAGTATAAGGAGAGCTCGCACTTCGTCATCGAAATTGATTTTCACCGATCGAAGTTGACTTATGTTTGTGTTAAATTCATTTAGGTGTTCTGCAACTGAACCATTCTCTGCCATCTTTAGATTGAACAAGCGCTTCATAAGAAATACCTTATTGGATGCCGATGGTTTCTCGTAGAAGTCGTCAAGTGACTTCATCAAGTCCTCCGTGGTCTTCATCTCCGAAACATTGAAGGCCACCGTTGACGCTAAGCTTAACCGGATTGTTCCCAGTGCCTTTCGATCAAGGACAATCCATGCTTCATCTGCCATCGTTACGGGCTTCTTTGCAAGACCGCCTAGTGGCAAATAGAGGTCCTTCTGGTAGAGATAGTCTTCAATCTGCATCTTCCAATGTTGGTAGTTTTTGCCGTTGAACTTCTCAATCTTGAGCTTCCCTTCCTCTGCCATAACTCCCACTCACTTCAAGGAATCCTTTCCTTGAGATAATTTAGCTACGAGCAAACCTTGCTCTGATACCAGTTGTTAGGAAATAAGACGTAGCTAAATAGATAATTGGGTAGATTACTTAATGGAGAGAGACAGATTTACATACACAAGATTATAGAGTAGAGAGAGAGAGAGAAAGAGAGAGAGTACACACGATATACGTGGTTCACCCAATGTGGGCTACGTCCACGGGAAAGCAGCCACTCAATGGCTTTAGTACTTCAAAACAAGAAGTAGTTTACAAAGGGATTATACCCTTAATGGAGCTCCCGCCTTGCTTCACTTTCACCACCTCACACTCACCTTGTTGCATCAACTTCACACTATGAAATGTGTGTAGAAATGGTTTCCTTTTATAGGCCAAAAGGGCTACCCTCTCTCATGAGAGGCAGCCATGTGTAGCCGCCTTGTGTGAATAAGTCCAAATCTGACCCTCCAATCCGCCCATGTGTGGCAGCCCTTGTGTAGACAAATCCGCTTTTGAATTCGGCCACCGGCCACCGGCCATTGACTTCCAACCACCGGCCAACCGACCAGTCGTGTTCCGGCCACTTTCCGGCCGCCGGCCGGCCATAATATTCTGGCAAAAAGGAATATTCCGGCGAGGGAAAAAAAGTCTCGGGGAGTTAAAGTTGCCCCCTGATTTTTGGCCGTGAAAATTTTGGTTTCCGGCGAGTGATTTTCCTTCACGCACAATGGATTCTCCTCATAATGGGGGCCTTACAAATGTGCACTTTTATCACAGAAGATTACAAAGGTAAATCAGGCTCCATACTTAACATCTGGCATAAGTTGTCTTCATCCTTTCAAAGGTTCTCTACCATCACTCCTTATAATCAATGAGTCACCTTTTTTAGAAGAAAATTCTAAAGTCCTTCTACCTAAGACCATCATAGACCATCAAGACACTTTGACATATAGTGGTATATTGCATCGCAAGAATTTTCTTACATCTAAGAATCATGTCCTTGAAAGCGCCAAGTGGATGCCAAAGTGATTTTGTCTCTCTCATCCTAGTATCCTGGAGGCATATCAAACTTCTAAAAGTTGAAAGTTTTTACTTTTTACCTAGGGTTTCCCTTTGATTGATGATTGTGGTACTTCATACCTGAAGTTTTCCCTTTGATAGTTCATTCAGAGGTAATTTTATGTTGAGGTTTTCCCTTTGATTGTTAGTTTGTGCTATTTGATACCTGAGGTTTGCTCTTTGATGGCTACTCAATGCATCATTTAAAGCAATACTTGATTGAGGTTTTGCCCTTTGAACAATGTAAAAGGTAATTCAATGTCATACTCTTTTTCTCTTTGTTAGAGGGCCTGCTAACAAATATCTCTTTCATGTTGGAAATAGGGTTACTGGGAAACACACACAGCTTGGAGAAGGTGAAGAAGCTCAAGGCACACAAGTGAGATAAGTAATATTTGGTGCACAATGGAAAGATAAGTTATCCCTAGAATGATGGGTGTATATATAATGCACGGTGGGAAAAACCTCGTAGTGAGGGAAAAAATGGCCTTGCAGTCCTAAGTGTGTTTGCACACATCACTACCACATATGTATGGTAAAAATTCCCCCCTGGGAGTAATATAGTGAACGATAGCTAGCACATAGAGCATAGGGAAGTGCCATGCCCTGAGGACATGACCAGTACACAAAGGAAAGTAAGCCCAAATCTTTGCAGAAATCTTCAAACTTCTCACAATACAATGCCTTTGTGAAAAGATCTACAAGGTTGTCTTGTGTCAGCATGTAAGCCAAGTTGATCTCTCCTATTGAGAGTCTCTCTCTGACATAGTGGTAATGCACATCAATGTGCTTTTTGCAAGCATAGCAGTTTGATTAAGAGTGACATCGGCAAGATCATCAACATCATGAAGACTCAATTTTAAACATGTTTCCATGGGAGTAGCAATAGGTTTGCAGTCCTCAAGTCAGAACTTACATAGCATGTAGCTTGTTTGGCACAAGGCAATACCACCATCACACTGCTTAAAGTGCATTCCCAAGTAATGATGCAACAGCCCCAAGTCTTTCTTCTTGAAAGTAGCATTCAAATCAGCCTTAAATTCAGTAATATGTGTCTCATTTGGTCCAGTGATCAGCAAATCATCCACATAGATAATGAAAAATGAGAAGCACATCACCCTCACACTTTACAAGTGTCAGATTTCTCAAGCCAAGAACAACGAGACTGCTTCAACCCATAGAAAGCTTTCTTACAGATATCTGCACACTTTATCTTCTTGTCCTTTATGACAACCCTACGAGGTTGCCTTACATAAACTTCCTCAAATATATCACCATTTAAGAAAGCAGTAACAATATTTGATTGTTGTACATCCATCCACCATGAGCCAACAATGCACATATAAAACACACATTAGTCATACAACAAGTGGGAGAAAAAGTATCTTCATAATCTATGCCTTTCTACTGTGCATAACCTCCAAGCCCAAGTCCAAGCCCACGCTCAGGCTCAGGCCTCAGTTGCCCTTTAATTAAAAATTACATATTTTAACCTCACACGTAGCTAAAAATCGACCTTTTTGAGGACCAACAGAGCTTCAGGTGACCGAATGTTGTGTTGTAAAGCACACCACAACCCTCTGAGTGATACGCTCGTTTTGAGCTATCACACACTTTAATCAAAAAATCGATCATTAAAAAATATCCAAAAACGAGTGAAAACGGATGCCTAAAAAAGTAAGCATAGGGTGCCAAAGGCACATGCATCTGTGCTCTGATTGTGTGCTAGAGACGGAGCAACTAGAGAGAATTTTGACTTACATGAGTTCTCAATATCCACCTACCTTAGGTTCCGGGCCCTCGGCGGGAACCCAAGGTAGTACAAACCACGACCCAAACATAGCGGCTAGTGACTCTTCCTTTGACTACGACGTAATGGAGGGTTTCCCAATGCCTAATCTTGATAGCTCAAGCCAAGACATGCATGCCATGGGTCCACGGTCCGGGCCTAGTGTGCTTAGCCGCTTGAAGGAAACCTTTAGTAGACCCACTCGCTCCGAACATGGAGCTAACGATGTAAATGAGGGGGGCGGGGAAGTAAATTCGCCATTCATGACCATTGTAGACCCTATGTCCTTAGAGAATGTGTACGTGAATATTCCATTCACTGCACCCCCTGAATCTTCATAACTATTCCCCTCTGAGGTTATTTACCTGATGATAGAAGCTTTGGCGAAGTGCAAGAGGTTGAGCGATATATCATTGCGGCTAGGGAAAAGAAAATCGAGAGCTTACGTAAGGTGGAGCAACGAAGAGATTTAAAAGCAACAACCCCTATGTCAATATCTTTGCTAGGAGATAAATCGAGTGCTCCTAAATTAGCGACCACTAAGGGTCAACCCATAGAGAGCCACATTGCATCTAGCTCAAAGGACACCCCTAGCACCTCAAGCCTAGATGGAGCGTTCCTAAATGAGCATTGGGAGTGTGAACTACAAATGAAAACTCTAACCGACCTATACACAGGTCACACCTATCATGTGGGTTGGTTAGATGTCCTACAATCCACAATGGGTGCTACTAGTGTGGAGGATCAACAACAAAGAGTTTGTGAGGTCATCCATAGAGTCATTGAGCTAGAGAGACAGAACAAGGGGATCCACATGCCTTCAACAGGTCTCATGAGATTCTTGGATACAGGTAAGACTAAACAACCAACCTTATTGCAAATGGAGACTCCCTCGGTAAGTCCGATTGATCCTCCATTTGTTGTTTTGCCAGGGGTCTCAGTGCAATCTAATCCCACAAGTGATAGCTTTACTTTTCCAAGTCTAGCTCATCTTTCCCTTGATGACACCACGGCTACCATGCCTACCCCAATGATGGGCATGCCGAGAAACACGCCATGGACCTCATTTGTTAGTAAAAGCACCGCTACATGGTAGCTCAATGCCTGCAAGAGTACCTACAAGTGTGTACCAATCGTATACACCTATAGGTCCTCGTACTCATGTAGTCCCTACCCCTCCCATTGTTTCAACTACCTATGCTCCACAACCACAACACCCAAGCTCTTATTTCCATGGGACCATACCGGCTAGCATTAGCATGTCACATCTGACGTCTGCTATGCCTAGGGCCACACATATGAACTTTGGACCGCCACATGGCACAACACCGTACCAAACGTGGAACCCAAGGGCTTTCTATGTGCCAAACCCAATGCCAATACCTACTCCACATGTAGTCTCTGGAGCGCCTTCACCCACGGTGCCTGCTCACTTAGGTGACTTGGAAACATTTGCTCAAGCTATTGGTCAATCTATTGCTGAGAATATGCGTAACAACATGATAGAGAACCTAGAAGTAAGGCAGTACAAATAGCCAAGCTCACACAAAAATTTAATGGAGACGGGGATGTGAGAAACCATATCAAAGTGTTTGAACAAATATGCGATTCTCTAGGAGTACACAATGACCTGCATAAGAGTAATGCTTTAAGCCTAACCTTAAGTGGAAAGGCTGGGGATTGGTGTAGAACCCTAAGGGTGGAGGAAAAAATGATTTACCCTACTCTTAGGAGATTCTTCATAAAAGAATACATACGAGAGGGAGTGCTTTGGGGTGTAGCCCCTCAGCTCGAGAAATCCCAACGAGAGGAAGGAGATTCGATGAGAGAATTTATTAGTCGCTTGAAGCATTTGAATTCTCGTTGTAATCCAAATGAGCGCTTTAATAATAACCAATTTCTTGATAGATTCATTAGGGGATTACGACATGAGGGTATCTACAATGGCCTAGTCATTAGAGGTATCACCACTTGGGAAGCAGTCACCACCAATGCGATCCAATTGGAGGATAATTTAATGATTCAAGGAGAAAGAGTGTCTGTTGAATCTAAATCTATTAGCTCGCAACCATCGGGGCATCAGTCAATGACCCTAAAGCCTATTGCTAAGGATCCAAAGATATATGAGATAACTTTAGCAGATCTCACCAAGGCTATTCAAGAGAGTCTTAGAGGCAATCGTGCTCCGCAAAACAATCATATGTACCCAATAAGGGAGCAACAATGGTGCTCAGTATGCTATGGACCACATAGTACCAGTGAATGCCCTACTTTTAGAGTAAAATTCAATGGGAACTGCAATGCATGTGGGAGGTATGGTCATCAAGCTAAGGATTGCATAGTATTTAAGCGCGCGATGGCCAATAGACCAACCCCGGGGAGGTCACCTAATAAAAATGTAACCTATCACGTGAGTTCAACAGAAGGGTATTTAAAGTTCTTGAAACTTATAGAAATATATATACAAACGGGAATTATTTTTTCAAAATTGAAAAAAACTTACATATTTTAAAAGAAAAAGGTACATTATATTCTTAACAAAATTCACAGATAAGGGGTTTTACAAACATGTCTTGAACGCACGTGATATGGTAGTTTTACACATAGTGAACCCCCCGAGAGACCAACCTTAGCATGAACAGACACACCTCGAGTGCATGTATTGATGCCGGCCCCACCTCTTGAACAAAAATCACAACACATGGTCCCTAGGGCCCAAAATGTTGTTCAAACAACACCCTTACCACCTCCAGTGCTAGGATCGCAACCACCACATCCAAGAATCACTTGTGTGAATCAAGTGGGTCGTGAGTCATCTATTGCTTGTTTGGAAGGCTATGAGGAAGATATAGACCCTAATATTGCCTATGGGATGGATGGGCTTGTAGAAAGTCCAGAATACTACATGGAGGACTATTGGGGACAAGTCAAACCTGTCTATCAAGTAGTTGCTCTTGCTGCAAGAGGCCAAAATATCAATTACACTGCTAAGAGACCACCTCTTTGATGCTATGAGTGTGGAGGTCCACATCGTAACACATCGTGTGGCCGAGTGTCCTACTAGGCTACAAAAGAATGCCACACTAATGCAAACCAATCAAGCGAGCACGTCTACAATGCCGATTCTCATGTGTAATCGATGTGGCATAGGTCATTTGATTGCCCAATGTCCAAATAATCCAAATACACCGAAGATCATGCCATTAAACTTGATTGAGGTTACCAAGGAGTCATCACAAAGTACACCTGTGATACTAGTAAATGTACTCACACAATCCATGCTCCAAAAACAAAATTATATTCTTCAGAAGTTAGAACCACCATCATGTCCAAACTATATAAAGACCCTGACCTAGTCTCAGCTCTTCGAGCCTTCCTCAATGGAGAACTAAAGTTTGGGCTACCACAATTTGCACAGATTGATGGAGCTAGGGAGATGCCAATAGAGGAGGAACACTTAGATACACAACCCAACCTAGATGAGAACCTTGTTATAGAAATACCTGTTAACAAGTTGGGACAATACTTTGAGGGTGATGAATCCAATGCTACCATACCAATCACTACTAAGGGATTAATTGTGACGGGAATCCTTGATGGTGGCGCTGGGGTTAGCATTGTGACTAAAAATTGCTGGGAAACTATGGGAAGACCTCACCTTGCGACCACAACCATAGTAGTGAAGATGGCCAATGGGTCTATTGTTAAACCTATTGGGATGCTAGAAGATCTCAAGATCAAGGTCTTTGGACATAAAATAAGAGTTACCTTCATTGTTATGGATTTCTCCAAGCACACTATGGCATCGGAGATGATCTTAGGATGTCCTTTTATGAGGGAAGAAAAAATGGTGCATGACTGGTCTAAAAACCATGTCTACCTGCAGTTCCAAGATGGCCAATGGGTCTATTGTTAAACCTATTGGGATGCTAGAAGATCTCAAGATCAAGGTCTTTGGACATAAAATAAGAGTTACCTTCATTGTTATGGATTTCTCCAAGCACACTATGGCATCGGAGATGATCTTAGGACGTCCTTTTATGAGGGAAGAAAAAATGGTGCATGACTGGTCTAAAAACCATGTCTACCTGTAGTTCCAAGATTTTGTCATTCGAGTGGATCTTGTAACCGGTCGATCATATCCCCTAGGAAACAGGTTTATAATTGATCATAGATCTGACACCACAGTTCACTCGGCCCCATTGCAGTATTGCTACACGTATAAAGTGGAACACTGATGTTGGGAAAGATTCTCCTTATATGGATGTACTACCTAGATGACTGAGTCGGACAATGTGGATTGAGTCCACCTAGCAGCAACCATAGATACTTGGGGAAACAGGGGGATGACCAAGGTAACACCTGAGGGGGATGAAATTCCACCACTCGTATCCTTAAATATGCTAGAAGCAATGCATATATCTTCTGACAAGACTCGTCCTAATGTAATGAAGAAAACATACAAGTGGGTCCCTAAAGCTTCTTTAGCGACCATAGCTAGTGCTAAAAAACAGAAGCCTTGTAAGAAACATCCCACTCACCCCAAAAAATGTAAGGAAACGTGGCGGTGGATTCCTAAACGACTATTGGAAGCCCAAGGCTACTATCAAGGAAATGATCAAATCTGGGTGCCAAAACGTAGATTGTGTTCTTACTTGTCACCTGACCCATGTGAGCCCAATCCCGTAGCTCCAAAACAAATCAATGATCGCGGAAAGAAAAAAATCACAGAATGCTACACACCCGTTCCAGAGCTAGTTTGGGTATCGAAGAAAGAACGATTTGTTCCACCTAGCTCAGGAAGGGGGGGATCCCATGAAGATTATAGCTCCTCATGTAATGCATCCATAGAGGTAAAAGCTTCTCCACAACCTCCACCTACAATAGTGGACCTCCATGAAGCTACAAAGGAATCCACACCTCCCAGTGTTCAAGCATCACTTGATGAACCACTTCGAGTTTGATCCTCGGAGAGTACCTTACCACCCTTGCGACTCGACAAGGCACCTAAGGTAATAGAAAAATACTGGCAAAAATACTCACCTGTAACCAACTGGAACAATTGGTTTCAAAGGGTGACGATCACATTTCAAACGGTATGATCTACCCAAGGAAGGGGGGAGTGTTTGCTGACAGTCATCATTCACTCACTCCCCTCTCAACCTTCCTCCCTGACCTCTCAATCTCCCAATCTTAGGGAATGTATATATAATGCCTTATACTCAAAAAAAACAAAAATAATAAAGAGCAAGAGCAATTAGCAAACGAGTATACACAATAAAAGTCAAAACATTGACCCAGACCTACACATTCACATCCCGTACACTGACACAGAAACTTATGTCATAAAACACCTTTGATCCTCATCACTCGAGTGATGGAGGGTAGGTAGGATTAGTACGATAGGAGTGTTTCTGTTTTAGAGTTTAGTGATTAGCAAAGTTCTTTCTTCCCACTGATGTGCCTCCTAGAGGGATTCTTTGTGTTTCCTAGTGTGTACAGGAACGTGTTGCTGTGGTTAGGATTTGGACCTTCATGGAATCTTTCTCTCGTCCACTTTTCAAATCAAACGCGATCATCAACACAGACACGTGTTTCGTGTCCATTAGCATTGCCCCTTATCTTTTTGCATCCATGTTTGTCTGCTTTAATTGTAATTGGTAGCATAATATTCAACGCATTTGCTTAGTATCAAACATTAAATTCAATGTAATTTTTTGTCATAGGCACTTGTCTAGGCTTAAAAATCAAGCAGTCCGACTAAGCTAGTTTGACCAAGTTAGGCGTAAGAGATCTTCTCTTAATGCCATGGGGAATGCCTTCCTAATAATCAATGGTTACTTAGGTTCTGAATCCGATTTAGGCAACATTGTGTGCAATGTACTAGGGATTTCTAGTGGGCTTAGTCCCTATTGACCTTTAGCTTAAGTATTATAAAGGGCGTTTACTAGTGTGATGAGCCTGGGGAGGATAACAGTGTTATATGACCCCCCAAAGTTACAAAATTAAAATGCTGAAAACGAACAAAACAAAAAAATCAAAGTGCCACAATGTAAAATATAAGCTGGAAGAGAATTCTTAGCTTGATCTGGTACTTCACTCACATGTATCGCCTATGGTACTAGAGCCCTAGAGGTTCCCAGTGTGGGTGCTTTTCCTTGAAAAGAAAAAAACCCAAGGCATATAAAATAAGCACGCACATCAAAATTGAATCATTGTGAAAAGACTTTGGGGGGTCAAAGAAAAGGAAATAAGTCAGGCGATGACAATTATTTTTATCGTAGCTTAACTACAAGGTCTTCTAGGTATAGCCTCTAGTCAGCCCTCGGACATGAAATACTTGGCTCTCGCGATTAAACAACTTAATTGACCAAAGAAAATTGAGAATCTTGCCCATGGTATTAATAGTCGAATCTTTAGTGCCTTTTGACCGTCAAATTAGCGACCCCAGACTTGTTTAATTTTTTGCCTTTACAAATGTTTATGCATTTGATTATATTCAATTTAATGTTTATTTTGCTGACAAATGGTTTAAAATTTTGTTACCAATCAAATTGTCTGCCTACAACTGCATATGCTTTTTAAGTGTATATGAGAATGCAATTACTGTGCCAATGTTGTTTGATTTTGCAGAACTGAAGAAGGCTAAGGACATTCATCTCAAATGCTCTTCCACCTCGACGAACGAGCTTCAACTCGATAGCTTCCGAGGATGAAATCTACATCAGGAAGGGGGGCATGTTCACCCTCACGCACATTCCTATCACCTAAGACGGACGTCGTATTATTTATTTGGTAGGAGTCAGGTACCGGGCTTGTCGGTCCAATAGGAAAAGGGTAAGAGTGATCGCCGATGAGAGGTGCACTCTAACTGGAACATTCAAGGGATTGGTTGGCTAAGCATGGGTGCCCAAGTGTGAATAGAGTGAGCTCATATAAAAGTCAACTAAACCTAAAATTCACTAATTCTTTCATTTGTGCAATTGAAGAGTGCTCTTGCTCCGTCTCCATCTTCTTCTTCTTCATCTCTTGTGTGTGTGTGTGTGTGTGTGTGTGTGTGTGTGTGTGTGTGTGTGTGTGTGTGTGTGTGTGTGTGTGTGTGTGTGAGAAAGAGAGAGACTGGGTGATCAAGCATTGCAACGATAGCACGGCGACGGTGAAGTGGTTGAGCGCGGCGCAGCAGCGGCTCCTTCTTCTTCGCGATGAGGAATCCTCCACAAAGGCCAGCGTAGGGCGGTGAGTGACACACCCTTACTCTCTTGAGCTTGCTAGATTAGTCTAGTTGTGTGCTTGGAGCCATTTGTGGCTCGCACACAGTGTATTGGCAAGTCCCTTGCATTGACACGTGCGACAGACGCGCACAACATAGCATAGCATAGCATAGTATTGGAGATGAAGAAGTTGGAAAGCATTGCTTTGAAGCATGACTCCTGGTTGGATTTGAATTGCATAGCCAAGAGGTGTTGGTGTAGGCTCTCAACTTCTCAATCTTGGAGAAGGAGATCAAGTCCTTGCTTCACACAATGAGAGAGTGTGTGAGAGGGTGTGTGGGCGAAAATGAGCAAAAAGGGAGCCTCCTCTTGCCTAGGTCGACCCCTCTTTCCTTTTGCACTACCTTGCCTCTCAAAGGGGAAAGGAGGACACTTGTTCAAATGCTACCTCTATTGCTAGTTATGACTAAAGCTTGTAATTGGCTAGGCTTGGCATGAGCCAATGGAGAGAGAGGGCTTGAAAAATGCTTGATTAATTAGTTAGTTAAACTTAATTCTCATTGGACCCCTTTAAATGCCATCCAATAGGCTTTAGGCACACTATGAGGGCAACATGGGTAAGTGCTTGACATGTGTCCTTAATTGCCTTTTGTGGGCTTACCTTGTGTGTGTGTGTGTGTGTGTGTGTGTGTGTGTGTGTGTGTGTGTGTGTGTGTGTGTGTGTGTGTGTGTGTGTGTGTGTGTGTGTGGCTATTTTAACATAAATAATAAGACATAATTAAACTTTTACATTCAAATGACAACTGAATCCAGAGAAAGGGAAATGATAAGTATAAAAACAACTCAGTCTTAGAATTATCTTTGTATAATGCTTATAAGAATGAAGCCTCATTTTAGTATACAGATATTAGAAGTACTTCCCTCGTATTAGGTGTAAGTGTAATCATGTGTAGACAATTGCTTTAAACCAAAAAAACTTCCCAAGATAAAATAGAGTCCTTACCTGCATCCATCCAAACAAGACAACAGATACGTTAGCCTTGGATGTGTTTTACAGGTATCAATGGACATTACCAGTTGTTATCCATGTCCATCATACAACTTTTTTTAACTTACAAGCACAGTCCAAAGTACTTATGTGTTCCATATATATTTGTTATTTAAAAATATTTTATTATCCCAAAGTTTATATTTCATGATCTTTTAGCATAAATATTATTCTGATTAGAAGGCCATAACCCCTTCTAATCCAAGTATCTCATCCCTCATCAACATCTTATTAGTCTTTTTCTTTGCCAGATCAGTGAAGCTCCATTTCCTCTTGCTTTTTTCAATACATGAAGCCATAAAGTAAAGAAGCCTAAGAAATCTTTAAAAATTCCATTAATAGTACAAGAATATCAAACTTGTTTTTGTTTATTTAGGACATATATAGTATATGCCCATTAGGGTTCATGGAATCCAACCTTCCCAAGTTTGTATGTCAATTACACTAATTATACACCTCTTAGCAAACCAAGTGGTAGAGAACCCTTAATGTAGACGCGGCATCCAGCCAGAACGAATGTCATACCATGAAGAAAAAAGGAACAGTTGCCTTTAGGGGCTTTTTTCAAACTATACCCGACCTTGTGAATGCCAAAAAAGTGTTTTGTAACGCACCATCAACACAACCAGTATCAAACAAGTCCAGCATCAGTACGCAGCCAAGGCATACCCCCAAACCACAAACAACCAGTATCAAAAAATTCCAACACCAGTACGCAGCCGAGGCATACCCCCCAACTCCCAATTAGCCAGTATTTGCGCGACCTATATCAAGTTAGAGGAAACAACTAGTAACAGTAAATAGTCCAATACCTGTAAACATCCGGGCTATACCCCCCATCCCCAGAAGATTTTTTTGAACAATATAAACGTAGTACGTCTTCTAACCATGCGTTGAATCATCCAAAGTATTGTATTGTCAAGACAAGCGGCAACAACTACTATAACGTACCCCAATATTTAAGGTATAACTTAATCAAACCAATGAAGAGTTTACATAGAGCTACTCAGACCGAAAACCTATTGCGGGATAATAGCTTTGCCCAAAAGTGTTAGACCACTCAACCATTACCATATACTGATAAGCATAGCCAACCCACACAGTGGGCCTTACCAGGCTAAGCGACGGGGATCAAGATACCACACATCCAGTAGTGCCTCGAAATGTTAGGCAAAGCCAACCCACATAGTGGGCCTTACCAAGCTAAGCGATAGGGTACACCAACCAATAAGCCCGGTTGTTTATGGTATCCTAAGACAAGTATGAAAAAAGGAGAGAAAAACCATAATATCAAGCTGAGTAAACACTAGCCAACCTGTGTTGGTTGCGTTGCAAGCTCCATGATTGGTACAACAGAGAGTGAACAAACACACACAGTCCTAACTTTTTATGCAATTAAAACACACACAAGGCTAAGTGAGGGGCAAAATACACCCTCACCTCTTTAAATAGGAAAAGGTAGATCACGATCACTCATGGTGAGTAGCTTGCAAAATTGTTATCATCCCAAGCACTTCGTAGGCCAGGTGCTACTCCTCCTGGGGAAGTCACAACATGTAGCCACCTCTGATGCAGTCCGCCATAGTAGAGCAGAGCAACCATTGTGCCTTTAGCAAGGCAGGGTAGGTGAGGCCCATTTATAGAGTAAGAAATTTTTAACCACATCAATAGCTGCTAGCTAAGGACTTCCAACCATCATAACCCTATAGGTGTTCCTTCCCACGGTGGATACTGACTTAGTGTAGCTAGGAAAGATATAAAGCCATATATTAAGTGGAAATACATAGTTAGGATGATAGCAATAGGGGGTAGTTTAGTCTTTTTAAACCATAAACATAAAGACAAGTACCAATATGTGTGTGTGTATGTGTATGTGTGTGTGTGTGTGTGCGTACGTGTGTGTGTGTGTGTGTGTGTGTGTGTGTGTGTGTGTGTGTGTGTGTGTGTGTGTGTGTGTGTGTGTGTGTGTGTGTGTGTGTGTGTGTGTGTGTACTCGCCATGTCCCAGGCACCAAACACAATGGGTCGATAGTAGGCCCATTGTGAATGGGCCTACTACCTTATTAGAGAAATGAGAATATCATGGTTCAATTGTAACCTAAGCCAGTCATGCTGAGAGAGTGACAGTATAATTTTATCAATTATATCACATCTTTTGAAGCCATTAAGGCAATACTTTTGTATAAGGAACTTAATATATTCCCAAGCAAGGAGGTAGTTGGAGGAGGAGTATATAATCAAGTAAAGCATGCTAATACAAGTGCTAAGAGCCGCTTTGTGGGGTCTATTACTATTCCTTTTTATGAACTCAAGAGGTGGAAGGTTTAGGAGATCTCTTTTCCATAAAAATCTTTGGTCATACTCTCCTACACAAGGTATATGAAGAGAAATAAGAAAGTTTGTGCTGAAGTGCAAAAAAAAAAACCATTGGATGTATTGAACCCTTGCCCAAAAGTTGGTTCTATTTTCAAGCAGTTAGAATATATATGTTTGATCCCTTTTGAGAAAGACCTATTGTTGATGCTTAGTATGTGATCCATATACCTGTAGGTTTGTCTAAATAATGAAAGTTTATCATATGTATCTCCCATGGCTCTGAGGAACCATTTATATTCGAAGAAGGATAGGTATATATTACACATAAGAGGGGAGCAGGAAAATCCCATGGGGATGCCTAGGCATTGGTTAAAACACTGTCCACCAGAGAGAATGGTGGAGTTATCTAGTAACCATGATATGTTTAAACATAGCTTCTCTTCATTGAAGTGCAAGGGGTGGGATGAATGTGTTTTTTTTATCCATCTAGTTTTTTTGGAAAGAGAAATGTAGAAGAAACCCTTCTTCCTAGCATTTATAGAAGCTAGTCTGATAACTTGTGATAGTACATCCTTAATCTCAAGATCTCCTTCTAAGGGAATATTCTCATAGCATTGAGTAATATCTACCATAAAAAAATGAAAATTCTATTTAGGGAGGTTAAGAGTAACCTCTGTTGAGTTTTTTGTTATCCTTTTTGTTATCCAGAAGGGGTTGTAATGTATCTGCAAAAAGTTATAGCAGATTTTTTGTTAGGCAGCACAGACTAATTTAAATTCTGCTAGTATAAGGTCAAGATAAAGAGTGTATCTTTGGTAACATCCATAAAGATGCCATTCGAGGCATCAAATATCCACCTGAATTTATGTTTACCCAATCATTAATAGATAAAATTTGCAAGATAGACATCTTTTTGTCTATGGTAAGAGCCGAATCTTATATTAGTTGAGAAGCATCCAAGCTGCTAATACATCTGAGGACAAGAGATGTTGCTACAGAGAGGGGTTCAGAAGATAATTCCAAGCCTTGTGAGAGAGCAAGGCTCTGCAATATACAAAATAGTTAGTAAGGCTATGACTACTTATGGTAGTAAGTAACATAACATTTGGCCTTTCTTGCCAAGAAAGGTCGAGTTCTAACTGCTAAGGCATTTTTTGGAGTATGTTCTTTTAGGTAAAACTTAATTTGCTCTAGAATCCTTGTATGATTCTCTGGGTTGTATTTTACTTTCATGCGAGGTGTCATTCTAAACTGTTTGCGATCTTGAAAGGAAATATATAAACATAAATATGATTAGTCTTGTAGATTGGGCCTGCAATCCTTAAATCGGCAAAGTCAGAGACTATAATAGCCGTCCAGAAAATTAGTCTATGAGGGACCACTTACTGCCAGCCAACCAGTCAAGGGATTATAGACTGTGGGTCCAACTTACAATTAAGATTCAAAACTAGTTTCTAAAGTCAGTGTCCTAGTTTATCCAAAAGAATGAAAAAACCTTATGTTTAGGACGTGTGTGTAGCTACTTTAACATAAATAATAAGACATAATTGAACTTTTACATTCAAAAGATAGCTCACTCTAGAGAAATGGAAATGATAAGTAAAAAAACAACTCAGTCTTGAAATTATCTTTGTACAATGCTTATAAAAATGAAGCCTCGTTCCAGTATACAGAGGTGTAAGTGTAATCATGTGTAGACAATTGCTTTAAGCCAAAAAAACTTCCAAGATAAGATAGAGTCCTTACCTGCATCCATCCAAACAAGACAACAGATACGTTAGCCTTGGATGTGTTTTATAGGTATCAATGGACTATACCAGTTGTTATCCATGTCCATCTTACAACCTTTTTTAACTTACAAGCACAGTCCAAAGTACTTATGTGTTCCATATATATTTGTTATTTTAAAATATTTTATTATCCCAAAGTTTATATTTCTTGATCTTTTAGCATGAATATTATTTTGATTACAAGGCCATAACCCCTTCTAATCCAAGTGTCTCGTCCCTCATCAACATCTTATCAGTCTTTTTCTTTGCCAGATTAGTGAAGCTCCATTTCCTCTTGCTTTTCTCAATACATGAAGCCATAAATTAAAGAAGCCTAAGAAATCTTTAAAAATTCCATTAATAGTACAAGAATATCAAACTTGTTTTTGTTTATTTAGGACAGATATAGTATATGCCCATTAGGGTTCATGGAATCCAACCTTCCCAAGTTTGCATGTCAATTACACTAATTATACACCTCTTAGCAAACCAAGTGATAGAGAACCCTTAATGTAGACGTGGTATCCAGCCAAAACCAATGTCATACCATGAAGCAAAAAGGAACAGTTGTCTTTAGGGGCTTTTTTCAAACTATACCCGGCCTTGTGAATGCCAAAAAAGTGTTTTGTAACACACCATCAACACAACCAGTATCAAACAAGTCTAACACCAATATGCAGCCAGGGCATAACCCCAAACCCAAAGAACCAGTATCAAAAAAGTCCAACACCAGTATGCAGCCTGGGCATACCCCCAACTCCCAATTAGCCAATATTTGTGCAACATGTATCAAGTTAGAGGAAACAACTAGTAACAGTAAATATAATACCAGCAAACATCCGAGGTATACCCACCATCCCCAAAAGATTTTTTTGAACAGTATGCAAACACAGTACGTCTTCTAACCATGCATTGAATCATCCAAAGTATTGTACTGTCAAGCCAAGCGGCAACAACCACTATAACGTACCCCAATATTTAAGGTATAACTTAATCAAACCAATGAACAGTTTACGCAGGGCTACTCAAAACTGAAACCCAGTTGCGGGATCATAACTTACCCAAAAGTGTTAGACCACTCAACCATTAACACATACTATCAAGCATAGCCAACCCACACAGAGTTCCTTACTAGGCTAAGCGACTGGGATTGAGATACCGCACATCCAGTAGTGCCTCAAACTGTCAGGCAAAGCCAACCCACATAGTGGGCCTTACCAAGCTAAGCGACAGGGTACACCAACCAATAAGCACGGTTGTTTATATTATCCTATGACAAGTATGAAAAAGGGAGAGAAAAAACATAATATCAAGCTCAATAAACAATAGCCAACCTATGTCGATTGAGTTGCAAGCTCCATGATTGGTACAGCAGAGAGTGAACAAACACACATAGTCCTACTTTTTTTATGCAAGTAAAACACACACGAGGCTAAGTGAGGGGCAGAATGCACCCTTACCTCTTTAAATAGGAGAAGGTAGATCACGATCACTCATGGTGAGTAGCACTCTAAATCGTTATCATCCCAAGCACTAAGTAGACTGGGTGCTACTCCTCCTAGGGAAGCCACAACATGTAGCCGCCTCTGATGCGGTTCGTCACAGTAGAGCAGAGCAACCATTGCGCCTTTAGCAAGGCAGGGTAGGTGAGGCCTTGGAGTAATGTGGTAGGGTAAAAAGGGATCCTCTGCCCGCTAAGAAACATCGACTTATGACTAAAGCTTTATCTCTTCTATCTCATAGTCTAGGATGACTATGATTCCAAGAGAGAGGTAATGTCATAAAATGTAATACTAACCAACCCAAATGATTTTCTCATATTAAAATGATCATTTAATGTGGGAGAATAAACGGGAACAAGGGTTAGAATATAGACATGTGCTTATGGATCTATCTCAACATGGGGGAAAAGTCAAAGGGTCCAAATGAGAGATGGTATGTCAAAGAGCAATGATAGATAATGGAGTTGAAAGACCTTAGGGTTAGCTTCATTAAAGACCTCCAATGCTTAGTGTAAAATTCCTTGATCCTTAGGCAAGCTAGGGTTGTGCTTGAGGTGAGAACCCGGCCCAAGCTTGAGGTGCTTATTGACTAAAGTTCTAGAGGTGCTTGTCGTGCTTGCTAACTAAGGTGCTTGAGATGCTTGTCGTGCTTGCTGACTAAGGTGCTTGATGTTACAGGCATTGATGCCTCAGTAACAATTCAGTATTTACTTGTAGAGACAATAACTAAGGTTGTAGCTTTGAACTCTGAGGGTGTATTTACACCATTACTTTGGAATTTGTAACTAGAAGGTCATGTGAAGGTAGAAAGGATCTTCTTAGTTCTTGACATTGTCTTGCAGTTCCACAGTTAGCTTTCTCTTATGCAGTCGCACTTCTCTCGGTGTTTTTTTGTAAGCGTTTATGGATTGATGAATAGTAATTAATGCAGTGCATTCTCTTCTCTATTCCATGTGTTCTTCAGTACTCTCTTATGCAGTAGTATAGTGTAGTATGCAGTTTTACTGTGTACCTGTACTGAAATATTGTTAGGGTGGTTAGCCCCTAACACTTTGGCGATCCTGCTTTCGGTTCAAGTTTAGCCTGAACCATATGGTAGTCAGGAATAAAGCAGGGAATTGATATGCAAGTGGACATAGACCACCTGAGGGAATTCTCAAATTGGGTAGCCCCACAGGAAGAGTCTGAGGAATATGCAACTAAATTCTTGGTTCTTCCCAAATCTGCAAGGGGAAGTCAAAATTGCAATAGCAGACAAGGTGGTTACTTCATTTTTACCTTTTGGGTCATGCTATTTACCTTTATGTTACAATCTGTATGAAAGGAAGGTGTTGGTACAATATTTAAGACATAAAAGAAGAAACCATGTATGAGTGGGTCAGGGCAAGGGTCCAATTTACCACAACACATGTCACAAGGTTTAGACTGAGGAGAGAGTTTGCTGCAAGAGGAAGACAAGAAGAAGAGTTGAGTAGTGATGACAAGGACGAACCATTAACGGGGCTTGCTACAGAGGAAGAAACTGTTGGGGTACGGACTGAGCTGCAAGAACCTGAACACAGGCTGCTATAGACCCCGCCTGCAAACCAAGGAGGCCAACAAGCAACTCCTCCCACAGCATACCCACCTTTGGGACAATTGGTTACTGTACTGCTCACTCAAACAATCTTAAGGGCAAGAAGACAATTGCAGTTTGTAACAGCAGGAACAGGTACTTTATCTTTTAATCCACTCCCGGTAAGAGTACTCACCTAGTACTCAAGACACTTTTGAAACCTCCAATGGCTGCACCAAATCCCAAAGTGGGCGCGGCAAAGTTTAGCGGGAAAAAGTCCCAAGATGCTAATAGCAATGTTGGTCAGTTTCAAACAAGGTGGTCGCAAGTGGTTATAAGGTGTTACATCCGGATGTAGTGAAAAAAGAGCACTTTGCAGCAACACTGTAGGGTAAGGCCATGGATTGGTTCTTGCAGTATGGCATGGTAGCTTTTGCTGATTATAATGATTTGAGACAAAGATTTCTATTAAGGTTCAGGAGGATAAAACACCTAAAGACATTTTGAAGAAGTTGAGGAAATTGAAGCAGAAAGATTTGTTAGTTGAAGATTATGCACAAAAGTTCAAAAACTTAAATAATAGGTTGGAAGCAGCACAACAATCTTCTATGGAAAAATTGGGAGATTATTTTTGTAAGGGACTCAAAAAGGAGTTCAAAAGTGCAGTAGGCAGGGAGACCCCCATTAGCAAATGCACAGGATTTTACTGATTTGTTGGAAGCAGGTCCAAGAGCAGAAAGAAGATATGGAGGTAAGGCATAACTTAAGGAGAAGAAGAAGAAAAAAAATGAGGACTCAGACTCAGAGTCAGATACCGATGATTTAGATCGGGATACTGAAGTTGACACAAATAGTGATGAGGAGGAAGACTGGTCAGAAAAGAAGAAGAAAAAGAAAAAGAAGCAAGAAAAGAAGAAGTAGAAGAAAGATAAGGGTACGCGTAAGAATGATAGGAAACAGGGAAAGAAAGTAGTAACTGCAGATTCAGTTAGCAAAATAATTCAGGAGAAATTGCAGACAATTGGACTGAATCAATTTGGAATGTCAGCAAAACCATATTCTCGGGTTTGTCAAAGGTTTGGTCACGAATATGAAAACTGTTATTATAATCCAGATTTCAAAGGAAGAAGACCTGAGTATATTACTAACAAAATGAGGGAGGCAGCTACAAATGTGGTAGCTCCTCAGGGTGCTAAGAGGAGATATCAGGGACCTGCACCTCAGGTTCCAGAATCCCAATAATTGGGGATATCAAAATAGGAATTAGAACAATATGCAACAATCACCATGCAGTTATTGTGGGGTCATGGGACACAGGCAAGGACTTGATTGTGAACTCTGGCATAGACATCAAAATGATAGGGAAATCCCTATTATCAGGTACAACGATAACAATAATAATTGACCTCCAAAACAAAATCAGCCAGTTCCACCGCAATAGCAACAGAGACCCCCACGTTAGGCTAATTTAGTTATTTTTACAGAGTAGAGTGAAGAAGCATGGACTGAGGAAGAATAGATTGAGAAAAAAGCAGAGTTTCCCAAAGAGAAACAGCAGACTGATCAGCAAGTGCAGGAGAGCAACCTGACTCAGGAAGCACCTAGGCATTATAATTGTGACTGCACGGCTTGTATCCTAATTGAGGATATTCCAGAACGCTTTGGATGTATTGATGCCATGGCGGTCACTAGGGCAAAGGCCAAGGTTGGAAAACCCATCTTGGAAGAAGTGGAAAACCTAGACAGTTTGAACTGGAAAGAGCAAAAAGCAGTAAGGACAGGGGCACTCAAGGAAGTGGAGGACTCTCAGAGAGGAGGTGTACCACCTAAGGATTGAAATTTTGTTATAAGATCATTGAATGATCAGGGAAGGACTTTAAATCATAGTACAAATATACTGCAAGAACAAGTTGATGGTGATGAATTTTATGAAGCTTTGTTATCAGCTCCATTAGCTATGACAGTGAAGCAAATGTTGAGGCTGGTACCTGCATTTTCACAACAATTGTTAAAGAGACTTACTAAAGAAGTAGCAGGAAAGAATCAAGAAATAGGGGTGTATACTGAGGAAACTATTTGTGGGGAAGCTTGTGAATGTTGGAATTAGGGTTGCAGAGAAACGCGCATAGCTTGGAGAATCCGAAGGAAGCTCAAGGCACACAACTGAGAGTATGTTACTTAGTGTGCAATGGAAAGATAGATAGCCCTAGAGTGATGGGCGTATATACAATGCACGGGGGGGAAAAACTCCTAAAGAGGGAAAAAATGCCCCGGTGGTCCTAGTGTGTTCACACACATCACTACCACATGTATATGGTAACAAATCCCCCCTGGAGTGATGTGGTGAATGAGAATTGGCACATGAGTAAAGGGAAGTGCCATGCCCTGAGGACATGATCAACCCACAAAGGGGAGTAAGCCCAAAGCTTTGCAGAAAGCTTTGAGCTTCTCACGAGACAATGCCTTTGTGAAAAGATCTGCAAGGTTTTCCTGTGTTGGCACATAAGCCAAGCTGATCTCTCTTGCTGAGAGACTCTCCATGACATAGTGGTAATGCACCTCAATGTGCTTTGTGCGAGCATGAAAAATTGGGTTCCTCGCAACTGCTGCACTCTGATTGTCATTGTAGATAGTGTTGGTAGTCCAACACCCAAATCAGCCATAAGACATCTGAGCCATACACACTCAACCGTAGCTGTGAAGATTGGCCTATACTCAGTCTCACAACTCAAAGTGGCCACAATAGGTTGCTTCTTGCGCAACCATGATATACATGAATTGCCAAGCATTAAACAAAAACCACTTGCTGACACTAACGTGTCAAAACCAGCCCAATCTGATTTTGAAAAGGCATGTAAGTCTAGCGGCAATGATCCCCCCTTGGGATAAAACAAGCTAAGATGTAAAGTGCCACTAAGGTAGAAAAAAATACTCTTGACAGCCTGCCAATGCTTAGACCCTGGGCTAGGCATAAATTTGATGACCTGTGAGATTGCAAACTAAATATCCGGCCTCCTGTTGCATACATAAATGAGGCATCCAACAACAATTTGGTAAAGAGTGACATCAGCAGGATTGCCAGCATCATGTAGACTCAACTTCAAACTTGTTTCCATAGGAGTGGCAATAGGTTTGCAATCCTCAAGTCCGAACTTACATAGCAATGTCTCTATGTAACTTTTCTGACACAAGGCAATACCACCATCATATTGCTTAAACTGTATACCCAAGTAATGATGCAACAATCCCAAAATCTTTTATCTTGAAAGTAGCATTCAAATCAGCCTTGGATTCAACAATATGTCTCTCATTTGGTCCAGAGATCAGCGAATCATCTACATAAAGAACCACAATGAGAAGTACATCACCCTCACGCTTTACATACAATGTGCTTTCTGTTGGACTGTTATGAAAGCCTCATTTAACCAAATGAGTGTCAGCTTTCTCATACCAAGCACGAGGAGATTGCTTCAATTCATACAAAGCCTTCTTACATCTGCACAGTTTGTCCTCTTGTCCTTTCTTGACAAAACCGCGAGGTTGTGTTACATAAACTTCCTCAAATATGTCACCATTCAAGAAAGCAGTAACAATGTCTTATTGATGTACATCCCAACCAAAATGAGCTACCAATGCACATAGAAAACACATAGTAGTCATATGACAAGTGGGAGTAAAAGTCTCTTCATAATATATGCCTTTTTGCTATTCATAACCCTTTGCAACAAGTCGGGCCTTATGGTGACCGATCTCACCATCCGGCTTGCGTTTCAACTTGTAAACCCACTTCGTACCAATGGCCTTTTTGCCAGGAGGCAAATCAAATAAAGTCCATGTGTCATTTTCTATAAGTGCATCATATTCTGATTGCATTGCAGCTATCCAATTTTTGAATTCTTTGCTTCATCAAAAGACCGAGGTTCCTCAACATCATGTAAGCTAGACATAGCCAAAGCATAACAATCTGATGCATAAGATGCATGGCGAGAGCCTGAGCGAGTACGACTAGACAAAGGTGCATCCAATTTATTTTCATGCAATGTATGCACCAACCATTTTGGCATACCTCTAGCCTGCCTGCTCATTTTCAACCCTTTCCTAATCAAGTACATCATGTACATCTACATCAGTAAATGGGCTGATCTGTAACATTTTTTGAAAGCCCCATAGGCTGTACATTTTCCTCATTGGAATTTACATTCGAACTTCCACCACTGAAAAGAGGCAACAAAGTGTCATAAATGTCCTATGAGCTTACATTATTGTCTCTAGTACATGACAGCAAGGGCTGAACAGAATCTTCCACAAACACTACATCTCGCGAAACCAAAATACGCTTTGTTAGCGGATGATGCAACCTGTAACCTTTGCTTTCAGCACTATAACCAACAAAAATACATTTGACAGCCTAATCATCCAATTTTCTGCGTTGTGTTTGTGGCACCAAAGCATATGCCAAACAGCCAAAAACACGCATGTGCTCAATAGAAGGCTTTCTATCATGCCATGCTTCATATGGAATAATAGACTACAAAGCTTTCGTAGGTCACCTGTTTAGTACATAAGTGGCACACATGATGGCCTCAAGCCAAAAAGAATGCGGCAAAGCTTGACTTTTGACCATACATCGTGCCATTTCCGTAAGTGACCTGTCTTTCCTCTCAGCAACACCATTTTGCTGAGGTATATAAGGCACTGTACATTGGTGTTTTATCCCACGACTAGCCAGAAATGCATTAAATTCATGAGACATATACTCCTCCCCTCGATCGGAATGGAGGGTGCCCATAGTACATTTTGATACATTTTCAGCCATAGCCAAAAATTGTTTGAAGCACATAAAAAATTTGGACTTCACTTTAAGCGTAAATACCCATGCATGCCTGGAGTAATCATCAATGAAAGTCAGAAGTAAAGGTAATTTCCCAAGGACGGAGTTTGCATGGGCCTAGAAATATCACTATGCACAAGTTGTTGCAACCTGCATGTGGCCCTAATTGAACCATCCTTTGGTGCATCTTAGCCAAAACATAGCCTTCACAAATATTTTTGACATGTGCTTCAAGAGGCGGCAAAGAAGCAACTGTATCAGATTTCTGTAAACGCAGCAAACTAGCAAAATTCAGATGACCAAAACATGCATGCCAAAGTTTTGCATCTGAAATAGCCCTTGAATCTGCAATTGCATTTGCAAAATTTTGTCCACACTTGTCATACAAAGTGAGCTTATACATCCCACGCCACAAAAGCCAAGATGCAACAATTCACCCCCAAAACTGAGATCATGAACTGTACATCTGGCATCCACAAATTTGACTACAAGTCCAAGTCTAGCAAGTGCAGATACAGACAAAAGATTCTTCTTGAGATCAGGTACATAAAGTGCATCAACAAGTGTGAAAGAACTACCATTTGCAGCAGTAAGCACAATCTTTCCAACTCCCTGAACCGGATAAGAGGCATTGTTGGCACAAGTGACTGAATTCCATGAGGGACAGACTCGAGAGAGGTGAACAATTCATGATGTAAGGTAATGTGCTTTGTAGCACCACTGTCCAAATACCACACATGCGAATCTGCAGCAACTGACATGCATGCATCATGGACAACAGAATTGTAAGTGCACTCTGCACTAAAAGTCCATTCTGCATCAACATCAACATCACCGTCTCCTTTCACAAAAGACTCAACAATGGCTGCATTGGTAGTGGAACCAGCATTTGCAGTGGAACCACCCTCTTTCTTCTTAGCCTCTTTGGCCTTCAACTTAGGATGATGCTTGATCAAGTGATCATTAGCTTTACAATAATGGCAATGCATCTTCTTTTTTCCCTTATCACCAGAATTTCCAGACGAATTGCTAGCAGCAGAAGCATTAGGAATAGAATTTTTGCCACTCCCAGCAGAACCATAAGAAGTGGCTGCATTGTTGTTACCACCCTTTCTTTGAGAAGCAATAAAAGCATGTTCAACTGCACGCTGCCTAGTCCTGTTTTTTTTGGAAAGTGACTCTTGCAACACCAATGTGCATAATGCATCAAACTTGACAACTTCAAGATTTCCTTGGGTCATAAGTCTCCAAGTACTAGGAAAAGTTTGGTAAGAATCTGGTAAGGCATCAAGAACAGTCTACACAAGGGAACTGTCTGAAATGACTTCACTTGCAGAAATAAGTTGCTCATTGATGTCCTTGACACCAGCAAGAAAAGTGTCCATATCATCTTCCTCATGCATAATCTTCGACTCCAGCTCTTTACGCAGCAAAGCAATTTTAGCCTCATTGCGACTTGCATAAAGACCAGCCAAAATATCCCAAGCCTGTTTTGCAGATTTTGCTGAACGAATGTGAGGAACAATGGTGCGCTTCATAGACAACACAATCAATGCATGAGCGTGCGAATCCTTTACATCTCAACGAGATTGTTCTACCATAGGCAAAACAACTCTAATAGCAGCAATTCTTGCAGCAAGACCTGCAACATCCTCAACATTGCCTACATCCTCAGAACCAGGACGTACATCAATGCCCTACACAATATTCCAGACGCCCTTTGACACAAGAACATGTTGCATCATGTAAGCCCACATAGGGTAATTATCCCCATCCAATTTGTCCTCAACAGCAAACATCTTGAACACATCTATGTTGTTGTCAGCCATGGTAAATACTGCACCTGATGTGAAAACTGCCCGAAAAGAGGAGAACGAAGCGGGAACAACACGTGCTATATAGCAAAAACTGTAGAAGACTGTAAGGCACCTATTATGCAAAAAACAGTGGTGACAAAAATTCTACACAAAATGACGAAATAGCTTGTGTAGTACTACCTATAGTGGAAACGGAGGCCGAAATGAGCTTGCAAATGCTCATTTTTTGTCGAACTATGAATGCTCACCAAAGCTCACAGAAATCAAAGAAAGTGAGCAGGCGTGTGCTGGAGCTACTGGCGACTGAGCCCGGGAGGACGCAACCTACTCTGATACCAATTGTTTGAATTAGGGTTGTAGAAAAATGCACATAGCTTCTTAGAGAAGACGAAGGAAGCTCAAGGCACACAACTGAGAATATGTTACTTAGTGTGCAATGGAAAGATAGATAGCCCTAGAGTGATGGGCGTATATACAATGCACGGGGGAACAAAACTGCTAAAGAGGGAAAAATGCCCCGGTGGTCCTAGAGTGTTCACACACATCACTACCACATGTATATGGTAACAGTGAAGTTCAATCTTTGGATGTTGATTATAACGTACCAATAGTTGGGGCTTCCATTGGAAAAGTGTTTTTCCCTGGTGTACTCTTGGATGCGGGGTCAGGAGTTAATATCCTCTCAGAGTCGACTTGCAAACGTTTGAATCTTTTGAAGTGGGATCCACCTCCTTTTCAAGTGAAAATGGCAGACCAAAGGCGGGTTCAACCTTTGGGAATTTTGAGAAATTTGCAGATCTCAGCTGGGGATTGCAGTTTGTAGCCAACTTTGTAGTACTCATGTTGGAAGAATCTGTTCGTTCTTATCCAATAATGTTGGGAAGACCATGGTTAAGAGTAGCAAGATAAAAAAGATATGGGGTGCAGACTCCACTGTGATCAAAAGAGGTAAGAAGAAGTCAGAATGCAAATGGATGCTAGAAAGGTAATACCACCAGGTTTCAGGGCACTACATGCAGAGGGACTGAATATGGTAGAAGAAATTGGAGAGGATGTAGAGGAAGAATTTTTGAGAACCAATTCATCAATGGTACCTATTTTTGAAGTGGATGTGCAAAAGATAGCAACTAAGTATGTTTTGCAGCATCAAGATTGCTCAGGGTAAGCACTCGTCTACCAAATTGGGTAATGAGTTGTTGAAAAATTTGTAGATTGGAATTAAAGAAGAATTGGAAGTTATTGAAGCAATAAAGCAGGCAGAAAGATATTTTGTACATCAGATGAAAAGAACCGCTAGGGTCACTCAGGATGAACTGCAGGAACTAAACCTGAACACTCAGGAGGAACCATAAACAGTTAAGGTGTCAGTTGAACTGGATGAGGAGTTTAGGGAGAAACTGAAGGAGTTGTTGCTAGAATTTAAAGATGTTTTTGCATGGAAATATACATATATGAAGGGAGTAGATGCTAGCTTTTGTCAGCACAAAATTAACTTGAAAGCAGATGCAGTTCCAGTGATACAACAAAGATACAGGATGAATCCTAATTATGCCAAACAGGTGAAAGAGGAGATTGATAAACTGTTGGTTGTGGGTTTCATTTACCCATTGGATAAGGTCACTTGTTTGTCACCAATTGTTGTTGTTCCCAAGAAGAATGGAAAGATCATGGTGTGTGTAGATTATAGGAAACTGAATGCTGCTATAGTGGTTGATTCATTTCCATTACCTTTTTGTGATACACTATTGGATGCAGGAGCTGGATATGAACTTCATAGTTTCTTGGATTGTTTTAGTGGATACAACCAGATTTTAATGGCACTGGAGGACAAGGAGAAAATAGCTTTTGTCAACCGAGTGGGGAGTTTATGCTAGCAATGTGATGACATTTGGCTCAAAGAATGGTCCACCAACATTTCAAAAGGTGGTACAGCGTGTATTTGCTAAATTCCTTACAGCATTTATGAGAGTTTTTTTGGATGATTTGAGTGCTTTTGGAAAGAAGCAAGAGCATCTTGAGCACTTGAGGTGAGAAATGCAGAGAATTCAGACTGACACTGAACCTAGCCAAGTGTGCATGTGCAGTTAAGAGAGGAATTTTCTTGGGACATGTAATTTCTGAGGAAGGAGTATCTATATATCCAAGTAAGGTGGAGCAATAGTAAAGCACCAGAACCAAGGACAATTAAGCAATTGGCTAAATTTTTGGTCAAGTGAAGTGGCATAACAGGTTTTTGAGATATTTAGCACATGTTTGTACACCACTAACAAAGCTTACAAAGAAAGATGTAGTATTTGTATGGGGAGAAGAGAAAGGTAGAGCATTCAGGATTTTGAAGAAGATGTTGACAATAGCACAAATTTTAATTGTTCCTGATTGGAAATTACTATTCCATATTTTTGTGGATGCATCTCATGTGGAAGTGGGTGCATCATTGATGCAAGAAACCAGAAGAGGTTGGTTTAGACCAATTATTTATGCAAGCAGAGTATTGACACCTGCAGAGAAGAATTACACAGTGACTGAAAGAGAATGCTTGGGAATGATCTATGCATTGCAAGAATTTAGACATTATCTTTTAGCTAATAGAGTAACCTTTCATGTAGATCATTAGGCCCTTATTTATTTGGTGAACAAACCACATATGTCAAAAAGATTGGCCGGATGGATACTGCTTCTATAGGAATTGAATATGTGGTAATACATACTCCTAGTAGACTTCATGTTTTGGCTAACTATCTCAGTAGATTGGAAACAAGTGAGACTGATCCTTCAGGTGTACCTGATCAATTACCCGATTCAAAATTGTTTTCATTCACGTGACTGACCAATCAGAAGATTGGTATGATGACATGTTTCATTTTTTATTGAAGGGGTGTTACCTGACATAATGACCAAAGATCACAGGAAGAGAATGGCATTGAAGAGTAAACCATTTACATTTATTGTAGGACTCTTATATAAGAGAGGAATTTATCAGGTGATAAGGAGATGTGTTCCTCAGTTTGAGCAGAAGGCAATATTGGCAGAGGCTCATGTAGGTAATGTAGGGGGACATTTTTCAAAAGAGGTATCTGCAAGAAAAATATTCCAAGCAGGACTTTGGTGTCCAACAATAATTAAGGATGCTCAGGAGTTTAGTAAGAACTGTTTGTTGTGCCAAAGAGAGGGCAGGCCACTGAATGTGGATAGAATGCCATTACAACCTATTTTGCCTTTGGAACCGTCCTAGAAGTGGGGGTTGGATTTTGTTGGTCCAATCAAACCACCTGCAAGATTTACACAGAACAGATATATATTGGTTGCAACTTACTATTGTACAAAGTGGGTTGAAGCAATGGCTTTAAGAGATAATAAAGAAAAAATTGTAGCCAAATTTTTGTACAGAAACATCATGACTAGGTTTGGCTATCCCATTGACCTAGTTTCTGATCAGGGAGGACATTTTATCGACAAGGTGATTAATAAATTGACTGAACTGCATATGATATTACATAAGAAGTCAACACTGTACTATCCCCATGCCAAAGAACAAGACAAAAGTATCAATAAGATTTTGGTCTGGATTATCAGGAATTTGGTTAATCAAAACAGGACAGACTGGGATGAGAAATTGGACTCGACACTATGGGCTTTCAGAACAACATATAAAGTGACTACTGGCATGACACCATTTAAGCTGGTGTATGGGTTAGAAGCAGTGGTACCCATGGAATTTATAGTGCCAAGCCTCAGGGTTGCAGTCCAAGAAAAATTATCCCCTGAAGAGTCAGTCAGTTCAAGAAGGAGGCTTCACTGAGGTTGGAAGAGGAAAGAATCCATAGCCAGTATGTTGCAGTTATTATTCAAAAAAGAAGACAAGCTTGGATTAGCAAAAATATCAGGTTTAAATTTTTTTTCTTCAAGTGATTGGGTGTTGGTCTATACGGTCTATAACAGTAAATTAGAATTGAGGCCAGACAAACTCAAACTCAGGTATATGCGACCATTTCTAATAGTCGGGCCAGTGGGACCAAATAATTTCATAATGTCTGATCAGGAAGGTAAAATAATTGGAAAGCCTATTAATGGATTGGGACTTAAACCATTTTTTGGAAAAATCATCGGAAATCAAGGGGGACATCCTATTAATGATGAATTTGGGAGAGTGACTAGTTATGCATGCGAAGTGGTAACGCGTAATCACCACCTTGTGTACAACAAACCTGTGCGTTTTATGAAGGGGGTGAAAATGTCAATAGTCCGCAACTCGTCTGCGAGTGCTGGTCTGGATACACGAGAAGAGGAACAAGTTGCACCTACACTAATGCGATCTGCAAGGAAAACTTGCTATCAAGGTCCAATGGTGAGAGACGAAAGTTCAGATGATGAGCCGGAAATGGTTACTCCTTCTTGCATGGTACAGCCTGCAAGGGACGATATATTTTTTATTATACTTTTCTCGACTTCAGGTATGATTTAGGGCATACTGAGGCAAATGATTTATGGCTTAGCAGTATTGGTTTGCTTGACTTTTCAAGATTGCCTTGGGCAAGTTGGAGAAATCACCAAATGGCCTTAGTTTACTTGAAGCACCTACATATGAATGATGCACAGGTTTTCAAACAGGACTACTTGATTGAAGAGTTAGTTCCCAAGGTGTTTGACCTTTCTACAGCAGATGATAACGAAGTCAGCAAGGCAACTGAAAAGGATATGACTAGGGCTTTTGGACAGTCTCAGGGGGAAAGGCGTTATTGTCAATTGACAGGCATGAAGAATTCAGTCAAACTTCAGCAGGTCAGGTGGTTTATAGAGAGAGTCTTTTTGCTAGTGAAATCAGTAGGGAAAATTATGGCATCTTGTTGGCAATTGAGAGTGGTAGGAAAATAGGGTGGGCCAATATATTATTTGACATAATAAAGTTTGAAATTTACACAAAACAAAAAATGAAGGACAGAAGGACTAAGGTTGGGCCTTATCTAGCTGCTATCTTTCAGTATGTCAATAACAAAAATATTCTTCAGGGGAGAATGTCTCAAATTCCAGCACAGATGTCTGAAGATGCAAGAAATACAGTGAGAAGGGAGAAAAGATAGAAACTGCAATTCGATCATAGGTCTTTGCAAATGACTACAGATGCTCAAGACGTTTTATCTGCACATTATTCACAACAAGAGTCTTTGAATGCAGTAAAGAATAAAATGGATAAAGAGTTTGGAGACTTATTTACTGACACTGCAGTCTATTTGACTGACAAACCTGTTATGTCTTCAACTGCTAAAACACATTTCAAGATTAGAAAATTAAAGGGTAACTTGGCAAAGTAGGAACCTGCAACAATGTTTGGGGATCAAATTCTGGAGAGACCTACAATTTCTAAGGCTCATTTTTCTACTGTGTCATTGGATGAAGTGCAAACTGCACTAAAGATGGTTAAAGAACATGTTGAGCAGCAATCTCTAGATCTTACCTTTTTGAGCAGAGAGAATGATGGTCTGCATATTGAACTAAAACAAATTAAAGAGGAAGCTTTAAAGGATAAAAAGGCTTAGACTGAAATATAACTTTTGAACAACAAAGTTTAGGAGTTGACTGAAAGTCGGGAACTCATGCAACAGGAGTTGAAATCTTATAAACAAATGGTATCCTTCAGAGAGAAGACTTCAAAAAAAATTATCAGTGAAAGGAGGAGTGGTTTCAGATACTGCAATGACAGCTAACTGAAATTTCTACTATCAATGCTACATTGGAAAGTAGCAACATAGTCTTGTTAAGGAGGGTTGCAGCTTACAAGATGTCATAAAATCTAATATCTAGCTAACACAAATTATTTTCTCATATTAAACTGATCATTTAATGTGGGAGAATAAACGGGAACAAGAGTTAGAATAGAGACATGTGCTTCTAGGCCTGTCTCAGCAGGGGACCAAAAGGAGAGATGGTTGCATCTCAATAGGGGTCCAAAAGGAGACGGTCTATCAAAGAGCAATGTGCAATAAGTGCTTCTAGACTTATCTCAACAGGGGACCAAGAGGAGAGACGGTTACATCTCGATAAGGTTCCAAAAGGAGGTAGTCTATCAAAGAGCAACATGCATCTAATGGAGCTTAAAAGACCTTAGGGTTAGCTTCATTAAAGACCTCCAATAGCTAGTGTTAAAATTCCTTTGACCTTAGGCAAGCTAGGGCTGAGCTTGAGGTGGAAACCTGACCTAAGCTTGAGGTGCTTGTCATGCTTGCTGACTAAGGTGCTTGAGGTGCTTGTCGTGCTTGATGACTAAGGTGCTTGAGGTGCTTATCATGCTTGATGAGGAAGGTGCTTGAGAAGCTTCCTATGCATGGGGGATAAGGTGCTTGAGTAAACAAGAGACCCTACAAAGGAGGGGAAAAGCCCCTAAGTTAGGAGAATCTTTGACTTAACCTCCCACTCACCCAAAGGCCGCCCTTTTCTCAAGGGGCACATGGGACGCATGTGAGACTCTCCCTATGCTTAGCCACATGGTGTGCTTGAATGCTATTTGCCTGGGCTAAAGAGGGGTCCAATGAGCTTCTAGTTCCATTCAACAAATATCTAGATATTTTCAAGCTCTCTCTCTCTAAGGGGTAAGGAGGACACTTGTCCAAAGACTACCCATGTACTTGAAATGCATGGTGCATATGATTGGCTAGGGAGGAGAGGGTCCAATGAGCTTGAGACATGAGCAAAAAGTAGAAATCGCCCCAAGCGAGCGAGGGGTATACACCTCTCACATACTCATTTTGTGGATTCATTCTCACTTAGTGAAAGTAGAGGAACTCCACCTCCTTCTCCAAACTTGTGAGAAGTGAGAGCCTACACCAACACTCTTGGCTATTGAATGCAAATCCAACCAAGAGCCATGCTTCAATGCTTAAGCTTGCCATCTTCTCCATCTTCATTACTATGCTATTATGTATGCTAGCAAGAAGAGTGATGATAAGTGAAGAACTATTTCTTTCTCCTATGGAATGTTTCTGCTTCCTCTTCCCTACCCTCATTCCCCGCTAGCTCTCTCCACCTTCGAAGGTGTTTGAGGCCTTAGGATTGAGGCTTGGGATGGTTGATGCTTT
This sequence comes from Adiantum capillus-veneris, assembly GCF_014529385.1. Lineage (NCBI taxonomy): Eukaryota > Viridiplantae > Streptophyta > Polypodiopsida > Polypodiales > Pteridaceae > Adiantum > Adiantum capillus-veneris. Next base: position 157,521,035 of record NC_140936.1, on the reverse strand, counting down.
CTACAAATTTTATGTTATGCTTGTGATGCAATGAAGATGGAATGCTTGTGATGCATGAAGCTTTGCATCTTCATTGCATCACCAAGGTCACAAGGAACACAAAGATTGTATTATACCAAGTCTCTCTTGATGGGAGAAACTATAATACAAATGCCTATTGGAGGGGGGTATGGCTCCGTATGAATCCGGTCCTCAACTATTGTCATGTTTTCTAAACTCTCTCTCTTGCAAAAGTATTGTTCATGCCAAGTTAACTAAGTACCATGTTTATGTTGCTTCCATCAATTAAGTTCACCCGCTATGCTCACAAAGTAATCTCACAAAAGTGCTCCATTTAATTTCCTAATTTCGCTACTCTCAAAGTTCATAGGCCATTTCCATTACATTGGTATCAGAGCATTTGGTTTCTCTTTTCTTGCTTAAGAAGAGAGGCCCTTAAGTAGCCTATTAATGGTTGATTTTGTTAATTATATTAGGGTAAGTGGGATTGGGATCTATTATCGGTTTTGTTGAGCCCCCTATGTGGAATATGGTGCACACCTTAGGATCTTTGGTCTTAATAATGGAGTCTTTTTAGACTTGCCTACGGCTTTACCATTATTGAGCCATAAGAAGTTCGAAAGGAGCTATCCATCGGCAACTCTGCTATGTTAGACCCACTCCACTACTCTCTATAATTAACCAATTTGAGCCGTGGGTGTAGATACTTAAGTCCCTATTTTCAAAGGCTAAGAGGAGTAGCAACTAAGGTTTTGAATTGCCAAAGCATACACTAAGTAAACACATACGTTTAATTAACATGGTTGACAATAACCAAGAGAGTAGAATGAACATTGACAACTTTGATTTTGCACATGAAGGTGCTAATGATGATGCCTCCATGTTTGTTAATTATCTTGTTACTACGTTGCAACAAGCTATGGGCAACCCCTCTTTGCAAGCCGAAGTTACTCATGGGATCTCCTTTCCTCTCCAAGAGGAGAGAGAGCTTAGGAGGCCTCTTGATGAGACCCCCAAAACAAGACTCTCTCCCATACAAGAGGAGGAATCCAAAGAACAAGAAAGTAATGAATCCCTAAGTTCCTCCGAAGATGTGGCTCCACGAAGATGGTGGACTATACAATCGCCAACTCCTCCCAAGAGGAAACGGTCAACCCATAGTCCTTCTCCTCATCTCTTCAAAAAGGGAAGAGAGGAAACAAAGGAAGAAAAGGACAAGAAAGAGGTCACCCTCTTCTCCTTCTTCTTCACCTTCCTCCTCTTTCGACGAAAGCAATAGTTATTCTCCTAGAGGATACAAGAGGGAAGGACATCGCAAATCTTACCCTGCATGGCGAAGGTCACAAAAGGTCAAGAAGTTCAAAGAGGTAGGAAAGAGTATCTCTTTTCTCACCTATGATGGCACCTTTGGTGCTACTGGCAAAGCATTGGCCTTCATCCAACTACTAGATGCAGCCTTTGGAGACGAGGGCTTCATGGAGTCCTCCAAGCTACACCATGTAGCTATGCACGTCCCAAAAAATTGGCTCGTCAATAGTGGGCTAGCCTTTGTGGCAATGGCAAATCTCTGAAGACATGGAAAACTCTACGAGTTTCCATCATGAAGAAATTCCTTGCAAGTGATGCAAAGGACAAAGTGCTTATCGAATGGCGAATTTTGAAGCTTCTCTCTCATGAGTCTATCTACAAATATGTGGACAAGTTTTGGGATTTACATCTCAAGGCTACTGTCTTTCACCGAGCAAAAGATAGACTTCACCGAGAAAAAACAACAATTCTGTGCCGGATTACCCAAAGAGATGGCTGAGTATGTCAACTCTCAACGGCCTGGTTCTATCATCAAATTAATCCACCACACCATGGTTGCTTCGCGCATCAATTTCCAGCAAGGGGCTAGACCCATGGAAAATAAAGACAAAAATGATGCCAAGGAAAAAACCAATGCCCAAAATTCTTACCAAGGCCATTCCAACAACAACAACAACAATCGGTCCAAGGAGAAGGGAGTTTACAAAGGTAAATATAAACTCTCTCCTAAAGAGCTAGAAGCATTTCGTAAGGACCACAAATGTTTTAAGTGTGGGGGGCAAGGCCATGGTTATCGTTCTTGCCCCAAGAGAAATGCCCGCAATGAGACTCCAAGAGCCTCTATGTTTGAAGCTCCGAAACAGGATGCTCATTGCCAAGGATTTCTCCTTTCCTATGCTTGGGGAAAGATGCAAGAGCATGATGCCTTTATTTTGTTTGACCCTGGTTCAACTCACGACTTCATATCCAGGGAGTTGACCACCAAGCTAGGCATACAAGCCCACAAGATGGGAGATACATTGAAATCCGATGTAGCTATAAAGGGACAAGACCTCTCAATTACTCCCTTAATTGGAAAATTGAGGCTTCATGTCCAAAGCTATGTGGACAAAGAGGATTTCTTCATCTCCCCTCTCAAACATGAGGATGTTATCATTGTGGCACCATAGTTTAACAGCATGGCTTCCAACATGAAGTTCCTTGAAAGGAGAATCTACTTCACCTACACCAAAAAGAGCATGCACATACATGCTAATGAGTCGGGGAACACCATATCCCTGGTAAAACGCTTGCTTTTGGTAAGTCCATGAAAAGCTCTACTTCTATATATATGATTTTTGTTGGAGAATTCGCAAATGATTCCAATGGTTTACAAGTAGAAATAAAGGGAATCAATAGGAATTAGAGTTTTCTAATTTCCTAAATGGATTCCAAGATGTTTTCATTAATGAAATCCCTAGTGAGCTACCTCCAATACTAGGGATGATGACCATGCAATTGAGCTCCTACCAGGAAGCTCACAGCCTAACAAGCCTCCTTATCGAGTTTCACAAGCTGAACAAGAGGAGATCATGAGGCAAGTGCATGAATTGGTGGAAAAAGAGATGGTGAGGTCTAGCTCCTCTCCATTTTGTTCACCATTACTTTTAGTACAAAAGAAAAACGACACATATCACATGTGTGTCGACTATAGAGCACTAAATAAGATCACTATCAAAAATAGATTTTTGTGCCGCGGATAGAAGATCTATTTGATAAGATACAAGTTTTGCCCTCACAAATGCTCCAAATGCATTTAAACTCATGATGGACAAAAATCTTTAGGACATTCAATTTCTTTTGAGGAGTACAAGCGACGCCTCCAGGTAATCTTTCAAGTTGTGAGCGAGAATAATCTTTTCATTAATCAAAAGAAAAGTGAATTTTTCCTACAAGAGATTCAATACTTAGGGCATTATCTCTAAAGATGGCACCCGTATGGATGCAACAAAGTTAGAGGTAATAAAAAGATGGCCTAATCCAAGGAATCTACATGAGGTACGAAGCTTTGTAGGTATGTGTGCCCATTACATGACTTTAACAAAAAAAGAACGTTTATTCATGGGCTGCAAAATAGCAAGAAGCTTTTGAGAAGCTTATTTCTCAAAGCATACTCACAATACTAGATCTCTCAAAGCCATTTGAGGTCTAATGTGATGCTTGTGGGGATTGCCTTGGAGATATTTTGCTTCAAGAAGGGCATGCCATAGCATATGAGAGTCAAAGACTCAACTCCGATAAGTGAGTATTGGGCAAATACAAAAAAGAGCTACTAGCTATTCTATATGCCCTAGACACGTGGAAACACTATCTCTTGGGGACTCACTCCATTCATCCTATGAATGGATCATAAGCCTCAAGAACTTCATGATGCAAACCAAGCTCTTTGACAAACAAATGAGGTGGAAAAATTTCATATTGCTCACATTGCTGGCAAGCACAATCACAATGGCCAAGGATAAATGTGGTGTCTATAGCAACCCACAAGGATCTATCTTTTATGATAGATGAGTACGCTACTGACCAAGACTTTAAGTATGTAATTACAGCCATTGCAATAGGGAAGAAAAAAGAACCATTCACCTTGAAGGATGGTTATCTTCCAAATGGCAATAGGCTACCCATACAATAACAAAGTAATGTATGAATCCCGTGCTTCTCCTTATACGGGACAAAGAGGGATTCCATAATCTACTCTTTGAGGAGAAGAAATGTATTTATGTTGGCCTACCATGAAAATTAAACATACCATGAAGAGTATGTTTCAAAATGTGTGGTATGCCAAAAGTCAAAATTTGATAAGGGAAGCAACTTGGATTGTTTCAGTCGATAGGCCTAACAAAAAAACACACTATATGCCTGTCAAAAACACTATTAAGGAACATCAAACAGAAACCCTCTTCAGATCTCAAATTTTCAAGTATCATGGCTTGCCAACATCGATGGTGTCGGACCAAAGATCCTGGAATGACCAGTAATTTCTAGAAGGGTCTCTTTGAGAATTTAGGAAGTAGATTAAATTTCTCTTTCGGCCTATCATCCACAAATTGGATGACCAAAGTAAAATAACTAATCTAACGATTCTTGGATCTACTAAAAGCCTATGTCATGGAAGTAGATCAACGTTCTCAATGAGAAAAGTACCTACCTCTTATAGAGTATGTATACAATGACATTGTACATACTTCTATGGGGAATCACCTTTCAAGATTAAAGAGGGAAGATCCAAAAGTCCCGTACTACTTAAAGTACATGGGAAGATCTTTGCTACTGATGAATATAATCGAGACTCACAAGAATCTTTTCCAAAGATTAAAAAGGTTATATCCATCTCAAAGAAAAGGCAAAAAGGGCTGTTGCTAATAAGCACAGAAGAGCCTTAACCTTTAAGGAAAATGATTGGGTCTTGCTTAAGTTTCTCAAGGCTCATCTAAGGCATACTATGGGCAAGAATCCTATGGGCCTCCAAGAGTATAGTGCTAACTAGCAAAAAGATACTATGTTCCTTTTTAAATTCTTAAGCCAATCAATGAGATGGCTTATCAATTAAAGTTGCCCAACCATTGGCTCATGCACAATGTTTTCCATGAGAGCCTATGTAAGCCTTACAAAGGAGCGCCACTAAAAGAAGCAATAGCTGTAGACCCTCCAAAAATCGAAGATCAAGAAGAAGTACTTCAACCTGAGTCCATCCTATGACATGAAGACAAGGTATTAATAAACGGTAAGATTATCCAACGATATCTTATTAAGTTCAAGAATTATCCTTTTAAAGATCCTAAATGGATGCATGGAATCTAGCTTAAGGATAATATGAACCTTGTCAATGCTTACAATGATGCTTTAAAGTAAGCATATGAAAATGCATTTTAAATGAAAAACGTTTTTGTCTTATAAGACTATCTCTTTTTTTATTGTGCACAAATTTAAATAGTATGCATATTTGGAATCATGTTTGTGGTGACGACGTCTCCCAAACACCAAGTAGAACTTGTCACTCTACTTTGGAAGTATGATATGGACTAAAGAGCAGACATGCTTGCGATAGCTACGTCTCCCAAGCACCAAATGGATTAGTCATCCATCTTGGAATGATGTCGTAGGGTAAAAAGGGATCCTCTACCCACTAAGAAACATGGACTAATGACTGGGCTTTATCTTCTCTACCTCATAGTCGAGGACGACTATGATTTCAAGAGAGGTAATGTCATAAAATCTAATATCTAGCTAACCCAAATGATTTTCTCATATTAAAATGATCATTCAATGTGGGAGAATAAACGGGGGCAAGAGTTAGAATTGAGACATGTGCTTCTAGACCTATCTCAGTAGGGGATCAAAAGGAGAGATGGTTGCATCTCAATAGGGGTCCAAAAGGAGACGGTTTACCAAAGAGCAATGTGCAATAAGTGCTTCTAGACTTATCTCAACAGAGGACCAAGAGGAGAGATGGTTACATCTCAATAAAGTTCCAAAAGGAGATAGTTTATCAAAAAGCAATGTGCATGTAATGGAGCTTAAAAGACCTTAGGGTTAGCTTCATTAAAGACCTCCAATAGTTAGTGTTAAAAGTCCTTTGACCTTAGGCAAGCTAGGGTTGAGCTTGAGGTGGGAACCCGACGTAAGCTTGAGGCTCTTGTCGTGCTTGCTAACTAAGGTGCTTGAGGTGCTTGTCGTGCTTGATGACTAAGGTGCTTGTCATGCTTGATGAGGAAGGTGCTTGAGAAGCTTCCTATGCATGGGGGATAAGGTGCTTGAGTCAAAAAAAGAACCTACAATGGAGGGGGAAAGCCCCAAAGTTAGGGGAATCTTTGACTTAACCTCCCACTCACCCAAAGGCCACCCTTTTCTCAAGGGGCACATGGGACACATGTCAGACTCTCCCTATGCTTAACCACTTGGTGTGATTGAATGCTATTGGCTGGGATGAAGAGGGGTCCAATGAGCTTCTAGTTCCATTCAACAAATATCTAGATATTTTCAAGCTCCTGTCCAAAGACTATCCATGTACTTGAAATGCATGGTGCATATGATTGGTTAGGGGGGAGAGGGGTCCAATGAGCTTGACGCATGAGCAAAAAGTAGAACTCGCCCCAAGCAAGCGAGGGGTGTGTTGGGGGGTATACACCTCTCACACACTCATTTTGTGGATTCATTCTGACTTGGTGAAAGTAGAGGAACTCCACCTCCTTCTCCAAGCTTGTGAGAAGTGAGAGCCTACACCAACACTCTTGGCTATGGAATGCAAATCCAACCAAGAGCCATGCTTCAACGCTTAAGCTTGCCATCTTCTCCATCTTCATTACTATGCTATTATGTATGCTAGCAAGAAGAGTGATGATAAGTGAGTAACTATTTCTTTCTCCTATGGAATGTTTCTTCTTCCTCTTCCCTACCCTCATTCCCCGCTAGCTCCTCCACCTTTGAAGGTGTTTGAGGCCTTGGGACTGAGGCTTGGGATGGTTAATGCTTTCTACAAAGTTTATGTTATGCTTGTGATGCATGAAGCTTTCCATCTTCATTGCATTACCAAGGTCACAAGGAACCGAAAGATCGTATTGTACCAAGTCTCTCTTGATGGGGGAAACTATAATACAAATGCCTATTGGAGGGGGGACGGCTCCGTATGAACCCGGTCCTCAACTATTGTCATGTTCTCTAAACTCTCTCTCTCTTGCAAAAGTATTGTTCATGCCAAGTTAACTGAGTACCATGTTTATGTTGCTTCCATCAATTAAGTTCACCCGCTATGCTCACAAAGTAATCGCACAAAAGTGCTTCATCTAATTTCCTAATTCTGCTACTCTCAAATTTCATAGCCATTTCCATTACACAAGAAAGTTGAAGAAAAGATTAGAGACATGTCTGATGAAGATCTAGATGTAGATGGTTGGTATGTCAGCTCAAGGGATATAGACAAAATGAAAAATGAAGTCATGGAGTATATGAAAGGGGTGTGGGAACAGATTAAGATTAAAATGTATGATGTTGTGAGTAAACCTTATCAAGCTTTTGCAGAGGAGGAGACAAAGGAGGAAATTCTAATCTTGGAGAGACAATATACTGAGTTAAAGGAGCAGTATGCACAGTTGCAGCAACAGCTACATATGGATGTGCAAATGGATACTGCAACAAGTGATGCAGAATAGACTACAATTGAAGTTGAAGTTCATAGTACAGTTCAGGATGAAGTACATGGTGCAGTTTCAGATGGACTTACACACAATGGTGATACAAATAATCAACAGCAACTTGAAGACCCATTGATGAAAATTGCTGAGGAAATGTGAGAAGATCTAATTTTTGAGGTTACATTAATGGAAGCTGATGATGATGTCAATGCACAGTCAGGAGGAGTGGCAAAATTTGAAAAAACAGGTGTTCAGGAGCAGTAACTTCATTTTGATTCTCATGTTTTTATATCAAGGGTTTTTTGGGTTCTTACAATGTTATAGGCATTGATGCCTCAATAACAGTTCAATATTTACCTGTAGAGATAGTAACTAAGGTTGTAGCTTTGGGCTCTAAGGGTGTATTTACACCATTACTTTGGAAGTTGTAACTAGACGGTCATGTTAAGGTAGAAAGGCTCTTCTTAGTTCTTGACGTTGTCTTGCAGTTCGGTAGTTAGCTTTCTCTTAAGCAGTTGCACTGCTCTCAGTGCTGTTTTGTAAAGCGTTTGTGGATTGATGAACAATAATTAATGCAGTGCATTCTCTTCTCTATTCCATGTGTTCTTCAATTCTCTTATGCAGTAGCATAGTGTAGTATGCAGTTTTTTTGTGTACCTATATTGAAATAATGTTAGGGTGGTTAGCCCCTAACACTTGAGGTGCTCCATCACTAAGGTGCTTGAGGGGCTTAAGGTGTTCCAAAATTCAACCAAGATGCCTACTCATGGGGGAGCGAGCCCTAATTGTAGGGGCATGAGAGAGAACACACACACCCTCACACAAGGCAAGCTTAGTTTAAACAAGCAACAAGGACACATGCCAAGTTCCTCTCCATGTTGCCCTCATAAGGTGGCTAAAGCCTATTGGTTGGCCTTTTAAAGGGGTCTAATGATAATTTAGCTATTTAAATTAATTGTTTATGCATTTATCAAGTCCTCTCTCTCTCAAAGGGGAAAGGGGGACGCTTGTTCTAAGGCTAGCATGGTTGCTTGATATGCACTATGCATGTGATTGGCTAAGCTTGTAGGGGTCCAATCAAATTGAAGCTTGAGCTACAAGGAGGGGTTGACCAAGGAAGCTAGGGGTGTGCTTGGGGGTATACCCTCTCACACACACACTCTGCAAAGTGCAAGAAATCCATCTCCTTCTTCAAGCTTGTTGAGAAGTTGAGAGCCTACAGCAACACTCTTGGCTATGGAATGCAAATCCAACCAAGAGCCATGCTTCAATGCTTAAGCTTGCCATCTTCTCCATCTTCATTACTATGCTATTATGCCATGCTAAGCAAGAAGAGTGATGATAAGTGAGGAAATATTTCTTTCTGATATGTTACTTCTTCTTCCTCTTCCCTACCCTCATTCCCCGCTAGCTCTCTCCACCTTCGAAGGTGTTTGAGGCCTTGGGACTGAGGCCGAGAATGGTTAATGATTTTACAAAGTTTATGTTATGCTTGTGATGCATGAAGCTTTCCATTTTCATTGCATCACCTAGGTCACAAGGAACACAAACATTGTATTGTACCAAGTCTCTCTTTATTGGAGAATCTATAATACAAAAACTATTGGAGGGGGGACCGGCTCCAAGTAAATTCGGTCCTCAACCATTTGTCAAGTTCTCTAATTCTCTCTCTTGCAAAAGTATAGTTCATGCCAAGTTAATTAAGTCTAATGGTTATGTTGCTACCGCTAATTAAGTTCACCCTCTATGTTCTCAAAGTAGTCTCATAAAAATGCTCACTATAGTTCTCTTGATTCTGCTATTATCAATGTTCATAGGCCATTTACATTACTCAAGATATGCCCAGCATGGCTATGGCAAGATGCTCTAGGCTGTTTTAACCATATATGAAATAAGGGTTTCTCGTTAGACAAAGTCTCTTGGAGTTTTGGTACGGGAGTATGCGTAGCAAGAGCTTTTCAAGACATGGATGTAGTCACTCGAGTCAGCTAGATGAGGGCCAAATACTTTTTGATAGCATGAGGTAAAAATATGTCGTGTTTCCAGATAAAGAGCACCCCACTTGTGTGGTTACCCTTTTTGGGTTAGCATTAGCTTGTTAATCATAGGTTCCTTGAAAAAGATGTCATGTGGGCCATGTTTTAAATGACATTTATGTTGAAACAAATCTCTTGAACAGCATTGATCACAGGATATACCAATAGGAGGAGGCTAGGAAGCATGTCACCAAGCTGAATGACAAAGGTTCAATCGACAACATTGCATTGTTAACAACAATCAAACTTTGAAATAAAAGGGTTGAAAGCCACTGAATTCTTTACTAAATGCTGACAATGTAGTGAAACAAACACACTAAAATTTTCACATTATTGTGAAAATGACAAGTATCCATGTAAAATAAAACTTTGTGGAGAATTGTGCAAACTCTCCCATGCAAGGAAACTTAAATGTTTTTTCCCTCCAAACAGAACAAGGTGAAGAGTCACGAAGACCTACTTAAGTTAAGAGGGGATGAGAGTTCTCATGAGTACATTTGAATGAGTGCTTACAATCACATGTCATTTCTGTTGTGTTTTGATGTAAAATTGCATTGTCCATTTTACAAAAATAATCACAAATGCCATATATGTTATGAAGAGCTCCACTTAAACAACACATTGCCATTTTAAAACAATGAAATGAAAAGAAATAAAATTAAAAGGTATTCCTAATGGATCTAAAAATATTAAAAGGTCAAAAAGTCAAAGATTTCAAAAAATCTAAGAAAACCTAGGTTTAGTGTAATCCCACCTACAAATGGTGGGATTACACTAAACCTACAAACAGAGTCCTACTGATATGATTTCACGACCTTACATAGCACAAGGAAACTTTACCTACATAATGCAAAAAAATATTTTTATTTATTTTTTGCAAAATTCACAATCGTGAGTGATTGATTATATTAGATTGTCAAAGAGAAAATTACAAACCAACCTCAAGCTCATATCGAGCCTTGAGGTACTAAAATTACATAAGATTCAAACTTTTAACAAGAACGTTGTTAGGGGCTCGTCTGAATGGCATGGGTCGCCCTGAGCCAGTCATCCAAGTTGTGACTTTTACCTATCACATATATAAGCTCCTCACTTTCTTGTACAATTGCTACTACGAAACTAGCCACATAGAGGTCATTATCAAAGACGCGGCAGTTCCTGACCTTCAAGATATTATAAAAGAAGAAAAATCTAACAATTTGGGTAAAAACAAGAAGGGCGGGACTTTAAAGCTGTTTCCCCCCTAGACACAAATCCTTCCTGAAGAAACCTATCTTCCATGTTCTTTGTATCCACTTGCACACCTTCCCCACCATTCCTCTAATAGACGGACAATCCATGAAAAGGTGTGCGAGGTCTTCGCTAGCCCCTCGGCACCCAGAGCACATATCGGATCCAAGGCCCCATGCCTGAATCTTGTCGCTCGTCAACAAGGTCCCCCATAGCACCTTCCACATAAACACCTTCATATATTGGGGCCATTGTGGCCCCCAAATGTTCATCGTGACCAAAGCCCAACGGGCTTCCAACCATTGTTTTGTCCACTATTTGTTCAAGGAGGTGAACCAATCATCCTTGTGCATGAGCTCTTGATCGATGTTCTTGGCACGAGGTTGGAAAAAAAAGGCTACTCTTGGGCCATTTCCAAGCTTTCCACTCAAAAGTAGATTCTCGTATCGGCCAGGCCTCCAATCGCTCTGCATACAAGTACCTTTTCCATGCCATTTAGTTTGAAGCTGGTCAGCTAGAGAGTAAGAAGATTTCCAGCGCTTGTTGTTATCATCCCAAAAATGATTCAGCCACTTGAGTCCTTACTGAAGGAAATTGCTAGAAGATAGTGCAAGAAAATTCTAAAGAGAAGGAAATGCTAAAAGAAAGGTAATAGAGAAGAAACGCACTCTACCACTTCTTTATATGCATATGAAAAGTCTTTTGACTTTTCATTTTAATGGGATTTTCATTTCCGATGACTTTTCAGTTTCATGGGGCTTTTGGTTTCCTTCTTTTTTTCCCTCAAAACTCACAATGGTGAGTGGATTATACTGATAGATCCAAAAAATTACATATTCCTACCATGCTCGTATCGAACCATGACTACTTCACACATCAACTGATGGGGAGACACCCCTTTAACAAAGATGAGCCCACACTACCACCTTTGCACGTATGTGATTGCGGCCTCCAAGGTCCTCTTTCACTCCTCTGAGTTTCTTTGCTTTCCGATGGCGATCTCACGATTTGTGTAGCAATGAGCACTGTATGGCTCTTGAACATCTTCCCTCCCAAGAAGAGATCGTTCTTGTAGAATCCTATTTTCCAGATCTTTTGGACCCATTTGCAAATGTTGCGTGCAAGTCCACAGATCGTTGAACACTCCTTGAATAGGTGAGAGAAGTCTTCACAAGCCGTCCTACATTGTGAGCATCTATCTGGCCCAATTCCCCTGACAAGGACCTTCACTCCAATTGGCATGGCTCCCCATAGCACCTTCCATAAGAAGACCTTCATTCCATTCGGCCATTGAGGGCACCATATTGTTCTTGACGACCGTCTCCCACCTTGACCCTCATCATTTTTTTCTCCATTGTTTATTGAGAGTGGAGAACCAATCCTGTGATTCCATAAGGGTGAGATACACATCCTTAGTTTGGGGTTTAAGGAAGTGTCTTTTCACAGGTCAATGCCAAGCTTTCCACTCGAGCTTGGATTCACAGTCCGACAGATGCCACCTAATGAGCCATTCAAGGGCTTTGCTAATCAGCAATCTTTCTAAAGTTAATCGCCAGCTGATCAGTTCCATATCAACAGCCTCTGATGTAGTCCCACAATTGGCCTATACGCCTAATGCCTTTGTTATTTACCTTTCTGGCAACTTCCCTCCAAAAAGGGGTTAGAAGGATGCCTCTAGCCTTGGAGAGCCAAGGGGACCATTGAGATAGAGAGTTGTAGAAGTACCTTGACAACTCTCCGCATTCCAAAGACATCGTTGCTCTGTTGCATTTTCGAGTTAGATCATCTGTCGCACCCCCAAGTTTTAGGATGGCCCACTGCGGGGCCAACAACTTGTTGTGGACCTTGATCCCTTTCCATTGCCCACCTTGCGAGCGTATTCTAGAGTTGTCCATTATATCCTTAGCCATAATAGGTGTTTCTTAGTGAGGGCTACCACAAACTTGGCACATTGACCCTTTGCGTGAGTGTTGGGGTTAAGAATCGCAAGCCCACCTTGCTCCTTAGGTCTCGCAATCGTCTCCCATTTTTCCCGCTACCAAGGCATTGTGCCTTTAGTGTTGTTCTTCCACATAAATCTCTTTACTAGTTTTAAGAACTCTTTCTAGTTGCATTTAGCAAGCTTAAGTAGTGAACCATTGAAGGCTATATAGGGCAGCATGAAAGAATTGATAACCTTCACTCTATTACGGAAAGGTAGAAGCATGAACTCCCATCTTCACATCTTAATCTTGACTTTCTCCAAAACCCACAAGAATCTCTGCTTGTTGGTAACGTCCACCCCCAGAGGGGCTCCCAGGTGTCTGAAAATCTTTCCTTTTGACACTATCTCCCCAATCCACATAGACGGATCAAACGAGTCATTCTCGAAGAGAGAGATCAATCTCGATTTTTCAATACTATACTTTGACCGTGAAGCTAAGGCAAATGTTTGCACAATTTCCAGAGCTTTCCTGATACTTCAGGGCCGGCTTTTGGTTTCCTATACTTACCTTTCACTTATGTATTTGAAATGTTTTGAAAGGATTCTTTTTTTTTTTGAGATTAGCGGCCCCTATTCATTGACAAACCAAAACATAAGAATATTTTAATGCTTTCATAAGAAAAGGTCAATTTAAGAAACATAGAAAATAATAAATCAATTTGATAGTTTTTATGAGGTTATAAGTGGATGGCTTTTTCACAATCTAAAATATTAAGAAAGATTTCAATGAGTCAAGACTTCAGATATGGGATCAAACTCTTTTGAATGCACTCGTAAATCCTTTCTTCTCTCGGGCCTTTTTGAGCATGTAAAACATGGAAATGGACAACTACATACTGGGTCTTTTCTACACAAACCGATTAATTTGTATGATTCGATTCCTTTGGAATCTTTCAATCTGAAGCAAAATAAATTTGGAGTCCATTCTTGCGTCAACCCGCCCTGATGTTGTCGACGATTGTCCTACCTCGCCCATGCCCTCCCTCCTGCACTACGCTTACCACACCTCTCTCTCTCTCTCTCTCTCTCTCTCTCTCTCTCTCTCTCTCTCTCTCTCTCTCTCTCTCTCTCTCTCTCTCGTCCTTGCATGAGCACGCACCATAGACCCAATGATCTCTCTTCAACACGTCCTTCTTATAGTGACCTTTCTGTCGGCTTGCATACTCATGCGTCTCCTTGCCCCCCACTCGGGGTCAAACACACTAGGCACTCTCTATGCATCGGCTACCAGTGCTCCCCACCTTTCCCCCCCAGCTTGCCTATTCTCTGCCCACATTTGCAATGCGCACACTCCTTGATGCTCCATTCCCTTTTCCCTTCACCACTGCAACCAACGGCTTTGCTCCTGCGAAATGATACGGAGGGAGAGATGAAGCACCTGCAGCCCGGGCTTGCTGTCACAAGGAAATGATGCAAAAATGGAACACTTCCATTGAGCCATGCCCCTATACCGGGGGGGAGAGAGAGAGAGAGAGAGAGAGAGAGAGAGAGAGAGAGAGAGAGAGAGAGAGAGAGAGAGAGAGAGAGAGAGAGCCATGCGACGGCTGCACGACGACTACACTAGCCCATTCTCTACAGAGATACAATCTGCCTTTCTTTCTCTTTCTCTCTTCCACGTGTACCTCCCTGCCTTTTGCTTCGACGCTCAAAGATCGAATCTCCGTTGTAATTAACCCCCAAAACAGATTAGAGGGACATACTTGGTTGGATGGTATTAAAATCCAACATTAGCAAAATTCTCCCCTTTTTCCCACTCTGCCCTGCTCCCTAAGGCTCTACTCGCGTGATTCAGCAGGATACCCCATCGCCTCTACCCTAACCATTGATGCTTGCACTCGTCCTCGCCTCGCAGAATCTTGAAGTCCTAGGAAACTATCCCGGGAGGGAGAGAGACAGATAGCCCTAGCACAACGAGGGGCACGACCAGCCAGCCAACAGCAAGTTGGAGAAAATGGCCTGCCAACGAGCTTGGAGGTCTTGAGCACAACAGGAGAGCTGGCCGGAGGATCAAAGGTCTATAACGTGCCAGCTAGGTGAGAAACAGGCGGGAAGCTCAGGCGAAGCAGGTAGCGAGTTGGTTGGGAAAGGTGAGGCTTGAGCTACACCGGCCAGCCAGCCATGCTCCGACCATGAAAAGGGCTTGCCACGTTAGCACACGACCCTGCAGACCTCCATTCGGCTGGCTGGCTGGCTGGAGCAGTTGTGCTCGTGTTAAGAGAGGGCATGCCAACCGCTTGACAGCTCACTTTCTCCACGTGTGTGGACACATGCACCTCTACTATCACCCTTCCTTTTGCTTTCTAAAGGTAATGAGCCTATTTTTTTATTTAACACGATTGGGTACCCCATACTACTTATCTATAAATATTAAATATGCTCCAAATCATCAATTTACATAAATTCAAATCGATCTTGGATTTGTAATGTTCGGGAGCTGCGAGGGTTGAGCAGGCGACACATCTCGCATGAGCAGGGAACCATGGCGTGGGGGCGGGAATTCGTCCCGAGGGGGAACACCTTGCCGCCTCCCCTCTTCTTGCTGGGACAGTCCTGCTCGACAATAGTTTCTTTGGACACGCTCCCTCCCTTCTTCTCAGGGGGAAACGGTGGTCAAGTCCAGTTGGCAGATTATTTTCCTGCGGACCTCGGCGTGGCCTGTGGCCTATGGCTAGGGAAACTTCCTGCGGTGGCATTGAGGTCTAGCGATGGCGTCCCCTCAAGCCTATGGGTTCTTTAGCTGGTGACGGTTTCGGCTTATATCAATGGCACAAGGTTCGTTGTCACAACAACCTGACACTTTGTTCTTTTTTGGTGGAGGCTTCTGTGAGGCCGATGATGGATCAATTGGACTCCCCCTATGTTGCGACATGCATGGTCTAGTTTGAACTATTTTGAAGGCGCGGTTTGGATGGAGGTGGGCCCGGTGGCAGAGGGCGCATCTCCTATGGCATCCCCTCTAGGCTTTTGCTTCTTTGAGGGTGGCTCCCTATTCAGCCAGGGTATGAGTTTAGTGATGAAGGTTCTCCCTTGATGTCTATCTCAGGGTGGCTCCCTTGGCTAGCCAATGGATCTAATGTGCGTGATGGTTTCGGCATGGTTTTGGGATGCCATGACTCGTATTGAGCATGGCTTTATGACTCCAAAGTGTTGTGGACACGTCTGCTCTGGTAAGGACAAGCAAGGAACACAGGTAACTGTCTACAGTTGACTGTTGCATCCTACTGTTTTCTGATGAAAGCAAGTAATACGCAGGGAGCTGCTTGGCACATCAGTTTAGTATTAGTATCATCAGAAGCCTACCAATAAATCTATGCATACTTTTGGTTACCCAATAATTAGCCGACAAGAGGCTTGGTGTATTCGTCTTCTTCATCGTGATCATCATCACTAGCAACAAATAGAATACACTATCAACGATAGCAAGAGATCAGCGGCAAAGCTGTCGCTATTCACCATCTTGTGTGTGTGCTATTATGAAGTGTTGAATTTTTGAGATGGGATGTGAGGGTTCCTGCATCATGAACGTGGTCTATTTTAGAAGTGGCTACTGTGGTGTTGGGCTCATGACATGTGTAGGGTGAAATAAGATGGCATGACTAAGCAAAATCTCGATCATTAAAGAGGATGCATGTGAGGAAAGTTTCTCAAAGAAGACATAAAGACATTCTAGGGTGATGGAGATTAGCATGACTCTCTCAATGGGAGGCACCAACATAGTTGTAGGGCTTTTGTCATGCATGCAGTTGTTTTTTGATGTTTCTTGAGAAAGATATGTTGGCTGGACTATGTGCAATTGAGAGGCGAGGGGGTGTGTTCCACCTACACTTTCAAATGATGATCCAATTATGGACAAGCTCATTGATAGCCGCAAACAAAAAAATTAAGCAATACCTAGGATGGGACAAAGTTCCTCCGCTGAGAGCCATGGTGCTTTGCTAGGCATTAAAGAAACAGAACATGCATACATTTGAAGGGATAGTTTGGTACTGTGTCTGAAGGACCAGGATCAACCACACTTCCAGATAGTCATGCATAATATTGAGTTAGGTGATGTGAACAAAGGTGTTGAGTTGTATAGTTTGTATGATGTTGGTGACCTGGAAAAAAAAAAAAGTTTGTCTGATACCATTGAATATCTTTGATAGAGCGTTTATGTTTTGGAAGTTTAGATTAGGACACCCACTAAGTATCGACTTGCTATCAATGCTGCAAAAATGCTCGAGTGGAAAGTACTATCCCTCATTATCATGGGTGATGCCTTACCAAGGACGCGGCATGGAATTGGGTAAAACAAAGGCTCTTTGGAGATGTATTGTCCATCCATCAACAACATACCAAGACTTTGTTAGTATTTTCATCAATAGTCAGATGATATGCATGCTGATTGGTTTCATTCACGATGGAAGACATGGAAAGGTAGGTTGATTGACATACGCAAGGAGGAATGTAGCCTCTACAACTACTATTTTCATCTGTCAATATGAGAACCGGCATAGTGAGAAAGGGGCAGTGAGATGGCGGATGACGAGGACCAACATAGTGAACAAGGTGATGAGTACATACCATTGGTTCATCAAGTTGGGTTGACAATGGTTTCTGGTTTATTGCATTTGGATATAGGTATGGTAACAATTTCCCTATGTGTATGCAGTCGTAGCAGAATGGAGCAAAGCCACTTATTGCCTACTATGGGAGAGACGCGACCAAATGACCTGCTCGACCAGATTGAAGATCCACGAGTTGTCCAGAGACCAACTTAATGATTATGCATCTCTTCGCTCGGAAGTGACCATGTTAACACGCACTCTGAAAGACGCAGGTGAAACCTATGAAAACACATTAGGACTGCCGGAGCATTTTTTTCCCTCTTTAGGACGTTTTTTCCCCGTGCATTGTATATACGCCCATCACTCTAGGGCTATCTATCTTTCCATTGCACACTAAGTAACACACTCTCTATTGTGTGTCTTGAGCTTCCTTCGTCTTCTCCAAGCTGTGTGTGTTTCTCTGTAACCCTAATTCCAACAATTGGTATCAGAGCAGGTCACGTCCTCCCGGGCTTAGTTGCCAGCTGCTCCAGCACACACGCCTGCTCACTTTCTCTGATTTCAGTGAGCTTTGGCAAGCGATCGCAGGTCGACAAATATTTTGGGAAAGCTCAAAGAGTTAGGTCTGCTTAGAATTTTGATTTGGGCTCATTTCGGCCTCCGTTTTCACTACAGGCAATATTGTACATGTTATTTCGTCATTTTGTGCAGAATTTTTATTAGTGTCTTTTTCTGCATAACAGGTGCCTTATAGTCTTCTACGGTTTGTGCTATATAGCACAGATTGTTCCCACTCTGTTTCTCCTATTTTCGGGTAGTTTTCACATCAGGTGTAGCATTTACTATGGCTGACAATAACAACACAGATGTGTTCAAGATGTTTGCTGCTGAGGACAGGTTGGATGGGGACAAGTACCCTATGTGGGCTTATATGATGCAACATGTTCTTGTGTCAAAGGGTGTCTGGAACATTGTGCAGGGCATTGATGTACGTCCCGGTTCTGAGGATGTAGGCGATGTTGAGGATGTTGCAGGTCTTGTTGCAAGGATTGCAGCTGTTAGAATTGTTTTGCCTACGGCAGAACAAGCTCGTTGGGATGTTAAGGATGCGTAGGCTCATACATTGATTGCGTTGTCTGTGAAGCGTACCATTGTTCCTCACATCCGTTCAGCAAAATCTGCAAAACAGGCTTGGGATATTCTAGCAGGTCTTTATGCAAGCCGCAATGAGGCTAAGATTGCTTTGCTACGTAAAGAGCTGGAGTCGAAGATTATGCATGAGGAAGATGATATGGACACTTTCCTTGCTAGTGTCAAGGATATCAATGAGCAACTTATTTCTGCAGGTGAAGTTATTTCAGACAATTCCCTTATGTAGACTGTTCTTGATGCCTTATCAGATTCTTACCAGACTTTTGCTAGTACTTGGAGACTTATGACCCAAGGAAATCCAGAAGTTGTCAAGTTTGATGTATTATGCACATTGTTGTTGCAAGAGTCACTTTCCAGAAAAAACAGGACTAGACAGCGTGCAGTTGAACAGGCTTTTATTGCTTCTCAAAGAAAGAGTGGTAACAGCAATGCAGCCACTTCTTATGGTTCTACTGCGAGTGGCAAAAATTATGTTCCTAATGCTTCTGCTGGCAGCAATTCGTCTGGAAATTCTGGTGATAAAGGCAAAAAGAAGATGCGTTGCCATTATTGTAAAGCCAATGATCACTTGATCAAGTCGTGTCCTAAGTTGAAGGCCAAAGAGGCTAAGAAGAAAGAGGGTGGTTCCACTGCAAATGCTGGTTCCACTACAAATGCAGCCATTGTTGAGTCTTCTGTGAAAGGAGACTGTGTTGCTGATGTTGATGCAGAATGGGCTTTTAGCGTAGAGTGCACTTACAATCCTGTTGTCCATGATGCATGCTTGCCAGTTGCTGCAGATTCACATGTGTGGTATTTCGACAGTGATGCTACAAAGCACATTACCGCACATTGTGAATTGTTTACCTCTCTCGAGTTTGTCCCTCATGGGAATTTAGTCACTTGTGCCAACAATGCCTCTTCTCCAGTTCAAGGAGTTGGAAAGATTGTGCTCACTGCTGCTAATGGCAGTTCCTTCACACTTGTTGATGCACTTTATGTACCTGGGATCAAGAAGAATCTCTTGTCTGTATCCGCACTTGCTAGACTTGGACTTGTAGTCAAATTTGTGGATGAGAGATGTATAGTTCATGATCTCAGTTTTGGTGATGAAATTGTTGCATCTTGGCTTTTGTGCCGTGAGTTGTATAAGCTCACTTTGTATACAAGTGTGGAAAAAATTTTACAAATGCTGTTGCAGATTCGAGGGCTATTTCAAATGCAAAACTTTGGCATGCACGTTTTGGTCATTTGAATTTTGCCAGTTTGCTGCGTTTGCAGAAATCTGATATGGTTGCTTCTTTGCCGCCCCTTGAAGCACCTGTCAAACATGTTTGTGAAGGCTGTACTTTGGGTAAGATGCAGCGTTCTAAATTTCCAAAGGATGGTTCAGTTCGGGCCACATGCAGGTGCATAGTGATGTTTGTGGGCCCATGCAAATTCCGCCCTTGGGCAATTACCTGTACTTCGTGACTTTCATTGATGATTACTCCAGGCATGCATGGGTATTTCCGCTTAAAGCGAAGTCCGAAGTTTTTATGTGCTTCAAAAAATTTCTGGCTATGGCTGAAAATGTCTCGAAATGTACTATGGGCACCCTCCGTTCCGATCGAGGGGGGGAGTATATGTCTCATGAATTTAATGCATTTCTGGCTAGTCGTGGGATAAAACACCAATGTACAGTGCCTTATACACCTCAACAAAATGGTGTTGCTGAGAGGAAAAACAGGTCACTGACGGAAATGGCACGATGTATGGTCAAAAGTCAGGCTTTGCCGCATTCTTTTTGGCTTGAGGACATCATGTGTGCCACTTATGTACTTAACAGGTGTCCTACGAAAGCTTTGGAGTCTATTACTCCATATGAAGCATGGCACGATAGAAAGCCTTCTATTGAGCACATTCGTGTTTTTGGCTGTTTGGCGTTCAGGCTCTCGCCATGCATCCTATGCATCAGATTGTTATGCTTTGGCTGTGTCTAGTTTACATGATGTTGATGAGCCTCTGTCTTTTGATGAAGCACAGAATTCAGAAAATTGGATGGCTGCCATGCAATCAGAATATGATGCACTTATAGAAAATGACACATAGACTTTATGTGATTTGCCTCCTGGAAAAAAGGCCATCAGTACGAAGTGGGTTTACAAGTTGAAACGCAAGCTGGATGGTGAGATCGATCGCCATAAGGCTCGACTTGTTGCAAAGGGTTATGCACAGCAAAAAGGCATACATTATGAAGAGACTTTTGCTTCCACTTGTCATATGACTACTGTGCGTTTTCTATGTGCATTGGCAGCTCATTTTGGTTGGGATGTACATCAATCAGACATTGTTACTGCTTTTTTGAATGGTGACATATTTGAGGAAGTTTATGTAACGCAGCCTTGCGGTTTTGTCATAAAAGGACAAGAGGACAAAGTGTGCAGATGTAAGAAGGCTTTGTATGGGTTGAAGCAATCTCCTCGTGCTTGGTATGAGAAAGCTGACACTCATTTGGTTAAATGAGGCTTTCATAACAGTCCAACAGAAAGCACATTGTATGTAAAGCGTGAGGATGATGTATTTCTCATTGTGGTTCTTTATGTTGATGATTTGATGATCACTGGACCAAATGAGAGACATATTGCTGAATTTAAGGCTGATTTGAATGCTACTTTCAAGATGAAAGATTTGGGGCTGTTGCATCATTACTTGGGTATACAGTTTAAGCAGTGTGATGGTGGTATTTCCTTGTGTCAGAAAAGTTACATAGAGACATTGCTATGTAAGTTTGGACTTGAGGATTGCAAACCTATTGCCACTCCCATGGAAACAGGTTTGAAGTTGAGTCTACATGATGCTGGCGATCCTGCTGATGTCACTCTTTACCAAACTGCTGTTGGCTGCCTCATTTATGTATGCAACATGAGGCCGGAGATTCAGTTTGCAGTCTCACAGGTCAGCAGATTTATGCATAGCCCAGGGACTAAGCATTGGCAGGCCGTCAAGAGGATTTTCCGCTACCTTAGTGACACTTTACATCTTGGCTTGTTTTATCCCAAGGGGGGATCATTGCCGCCAGACTTACATGCTTTTTCGGACTCAGATTGGGCTGGCTGTTTTGACACGCGAGTGTCCACAAGTGGTTTTTGTTTCATGCTTGGCAGTTCATGTATATCGTGGTTGAGCAAGAAGCAATCTACTGTGGCCACTTCGAGTTGTGAGGCTGAGTACAGAGCAGTCTTCACAGCTACAGTTGAGTGTGTATGGCTCAGACGCCTTATGGCTGATTTGGGTGTTGGACAGGACACTGCCAACACTATCTACACTGACAGTCAGAGCGCATTGGCAGTTGCAAGGAACCCAGTTTTTCATGCTTGCACAAAGCACATTGAGGTACATTACCACTATATCAGGGAGAGGCTCTCAGCAGGAGAGATCAACTTGGCTTATGTGCCAACACAGGACAACCTTGCAGATCTTTTTCCAAAGGTATTGTCTCGTGAGAAGCTTGAAGCTTTCCGCAAAGCTTTGGGCTTACTCCCCTTTGTGGACTGATCTTGTCCTCAGGGCATGGCACTTCCCTTTACTCATGTGCCAGCTCTCGTTCACCGCATCACTCCAGGGGGGATTTGTTACCATATACATGTGGTAGTGATGTGTGTGAATATATTAGGACCGCGGGGCATTTTTTCCCTCTTTCGGAGGTTTTTCCCTCCGTGCATTGTATATATGCCCATCACTCTAGGGCTATCTATCTTTCCATTGCACACTAAGTAACACACTCTCTATTGTGTGCCTTGAGCTTCCTTCGTCTTCTCCAAGCTGTGTGTGTTTCTCTGCAACCCTAATTCCAACAATAAAAGGCGACATGAAATGGGTTGACGAATGGAAAGCATTTGCAAACTTTGGAATTGAAAGGAAAAGGGAAAAGCGTCAGTTTGGAAAGTCAGTAGGTCCCCAAAACGACTTTTTGAGAAACCATTCATTACTTTAGGGGGGGAAAAGAAAGGAGAAGGGAAGGGTGGGGGTAGGGTAGGGTACGGCGGGGGGGGGGGGGGGGGGGGGGGGGGTTTATTGTTTTTTTAAAGTGCTTAAAGGCACCTCCAAGGGTACCGTAGGCTTCTAGCCTAGTGGTTAAGGTTGAGCCTTTGTTCTCCTACGTGCTGAGGTCAAATCCTACCCATTAGCATTGATTTTAAATTGTGAGTTGAATGGAGATGCTAAAGCATCTTGGGAAGATTCTATGTAATGGAAAGTAAAAGTAGAGCCACTAGAGTAGACTATAGTTGTGCGAAAAGAAAAACTTTGGAAAAGGAATCTATAAAGATTCTACCTATTAAAATTGAGTAGAGGAAAAAATAGGAGTATGTCCCTCTAATCTGTGTTGGGGGTTAATTACATCGAATCTAACGGAGATTCGATCTTTGAGTGTCGAAGCAAAAGGCAGGGAGGTACACGTGGAAGAGAGAAAGAGAAACAAAGGCAGATCGTGTCTCTGTAGAGAATGGGCTGGTGTAGTCGTCGTGCAGCCGCCGCATGGCTGGCTCTCTCTCTCTCTCTCTCTCTCTCTCTCTCTCTCTCTCTCTCTCTCTCCCCGGTATAGGGGCATGGCTCAATGGAAGTGTTCCATTTCTGCATCATTTCCTTGTGACAGCAAGCCCGGGTTGCATGTGCTTCATCTCTCCCTCCGTATCATTTCGCAGGAGCAAAGCCGCTGGCTGCAGTGGTGAAGGGAAAAGGGAATGGAGCATCAAGGAGTGTGCGCATTGCAAATGTGGGCAGAGAATAGGCAAGCTGGGTGGAAAGGGTGGGGAGCACTGGTAGCCGATGCACAGAGAGTGCCTAGTGTGTTTGACCCCGAGTGGGGGGCAAGGAGACGCATGAGTATGCAAGCCGGCAGAAAGGTCACTATAAGAAGGACGTGTTGAAGAGAGATCATTGGGTCTATGGTGCGTGCTGATGCAAGGACGAGAGAGAGAGAGAGAGAGAGAGAGAGAGAGAGAGAGAGAGAGAGAGAGAGAGGTGGTAAGCGCAGTGCAGGAGGGAGGGCATGGGTGAGGTAGGACAATCGTCGACAGCATCAAGGCGGGTTGACGCAAGAATGGACTCCAAATTTATTTTGCTTCAGATTGAAAGATTCCAAAGGAATCGAATCATACAAATTCATCGGTTTGTGTAGAAAAGACCCAGAATGTAGTTGTCCATTTCCATGTATCAAAAGTGAGACATTGCTATTGTAATGTAATGGACATGGTACCAAGTCAAAAACAAAATAACATGTTTAAATAAAAACAAAGCACAATATCTCTCTCTCTCTACAATCTTCTTCTTCACGGTCGTATAGTTTTGTTGGATGTTGGAATGACACAACCAGAAATTAATAAACACAATCCTTTCTTTTTTTTTGCAGCACTCTTTCAATTGAGAGAGTTAGATAGATTATATTACTGTCATTCAAATCTCCATGCTCGAGATGAGCAATGGAGGCACGGAGTGTCCAAGATGAATTTCCAAATGTTCAAAGGTGAATAGGGGAGCCACCCCACTACATAACATAAAGTCCATAAGAACATCATCAGCTAGAAGCATCGCATAGGAGACCATCCCACCACCGAGAAAGCCCCTTACACAAGACTCAAGCAAGAAAACCACACCTTCAAGCAAGCTACAAATCGAGGGAAATTTGAGCACTCCATCACCGGCTACAGAGGACCCTTCATCAAAAAGGACGAGAGAGGAGATCTCGACCTCAAGCTATAAGGCCACCAAATCTTCAAAGGCATGGCGAACAATGACAACAAGCTATTTAGGGGAGCCAAACACCTTCAAAGCTCGCAGCACAAGTGCCCAAGGAAGCCACAAAAACCCCGTGCTATCACCAACGGGCCTTTCCTTCTTTGACACTAGTACTCGATCCGCAACAAAGAACTTGAAATCAGGCCGCCGTTTAGCTCTTCGTAGAGCAAGGAGGGGGGCCTCCACCTCTTCCACAAAAAAGAGGGGGCCGACAAAGGGAGGATGTAGGCATGCAAGGTAGAACCACTCGGAGCCTCACACCAAAGGGATCTGCCTTCCAACACCTTTACACACACATCCCCAAACAACAAAGGCCTCACCCCATTCTAGTGTAACATCCACAAAGCACTCCGACTAGCAAGCAATCGCAAAAGGAGTAGAACCGCTCCAGCCAACCCTATTTAGGATCTAACACAAAGGAAATGCCCTTGTCTATTGCTTTTGGTTGGACTTCAACATAAATGCATTCAGCAAAGCGCTCCAGTTTTGAAGTACAATTAGGTCTCCCCCACATGCAAGGGGGTAATCAATTATTGAACTAGTGTACCCCACCCATGTCAGAGCCACACACCTTGACGATGGTGATCAATAATTCAATGAGGGTGGATAATACTAACTGAAGCTAATAGACGTCCGGTTGCCTTAGCCCCTCTCGTTTTTTTGCTTCAAGATGCATGCAGATTCGCTGTCATTGCCTCGAGTTTAACGATGAAGGTGTTATCAATCTTGAATTGATCGATTATGTGTCTTGAAGATCGAGCTCTCTACTCTCCATACCCCATCCATCTCTCTCTC
Organism: Adiantum capillus-veneris; assembly: GCF_014529385.1. Lineage (NCBI taxonomy): Eukaryota > Viridiplantae > Streptophyta > Polypodiopsida > Polypodiales > Pteridaceae > Adiantum > Adiantum capillus-veneris. The sequence goes on along the minus strand of NC_140936.1, from coordinate 157,496,056 downwards.
TCTCTCTCTCTCTCTCTTGCAACAAAAGGTCGTAGATTTGAAATTAAAAAATGAATATTTTTGAAACAACCACTGTCGTGTGAGTGCTCACTTCCTTGCATTTAGTTTTGGGAGGGTAATTAGGTTACCTTTACCCCCTTCCGTGTGTACCCTTAGACACCGCTGGCCCTTACGAGGACTACCCCTGGCACTATTTGACACCTCCTTTTTTGGACAAGGCAAATGCCTTTCCACTATGCTTGAGCACGCGTTTTGTTAAGCAAGGAAAATGGTAGCATTATATTGCGTAATTTTGGCCCACTGCGATCCTAATTCACACAAAGTTCAATTTGAGTTTACAACGAGTTCACACCACCATAATGTAGTACACATAGCGTGCAGATCTTCTTCGACAATAGTACTCGATCCGCAACAAAGAACTTGAAATCAGGCCGTCGTTTTAGCTCTTCGTAGAGCAAGGAGGGGGGCCTCCACCTCTTCCACAAAAAAGAGGGGGCCAACAAAGGGAGGATGTAGGCATGCAAGGTAGAACCACTCAGAGCCTCACACCAAAGGGATCTGCCTTCCAACACCTTCACACACACGTCCTTAAACAACAAAGCCCTCACCCCATCCTGGTGTAACATCCACAAAGCACTCCGACTTCATGGCCTTGTAGCAAGCAATCACGTAAGGAGTAGAGCCGCTCCAACCAACCCTAACATTTTCATTTAGGATCTAACACAAAGGACACAAATGCCCTTGCCTATTGCTTTTGGTTGGACTTCAACATAAATGCATTCAACAAAGCACTCTAGTTTTGAAGTACAATTAGGTCTCCCCCGCACACAGGGGGGGTAATCAATTATTGAACAAGTGTACCCCACCCATGTCACAGTCACATACCTTGACGATGGTGATCAATAATTCAAAGAGGGTGGGTAATACTAACTAAAGCTAATAGACATCCGGTTGCCTTAGCCCCTCCCGGTTTTTGCTTCGAAATGCGTGCAGATTCGCTATCATTGCCTTGAGTTTAACGATGAAGGTGTTATAAGTCTTGAATTGATCGATTATGTGTCTTGAAGATCGAGTTCTCTACTCTCCATACCCCATGCATCTCTCTCTCTCTCTCTCTCTCTCTACCTTGTGCAACAAAAGGTCATAGATTTGAAATTAAAAAATGAATATTTTTGAAACAACCACTGTCGTGTGAGTGCTCACTTCCTTGCATTTAGTTTTGGGAGGGTAATTAGGTTACCTTTACCCCCTCCCGTATGTACCCTTAGACACCGATGGCCCTTGGGTTACGAGGACTACCCCTGACACTATTTGACACCTCCTTTTTTGGACAAGGCAAATGCCTTCCCACTATGCTTGAGCAGGTGTTTTGATAAGCAAGGAAAATGGTAGCATTATACTACGTAATTTTGGCCCCACTGCAATCCTAATTCACACAAATTTCAATTTGAGTTTACAACGAGTTCACATCAAGTTCGCACCACAATAATGTAGTACACATAGCGTGCAAATCTTCTTCAACAATAATACTCGATCCGCAACAAAGAACTTGAAATTAGGCCATCATTTTAGATCTTCGAGAGCAAGGAGGGGGGCCTCCACCTCTTCCACAAAAAAGAGGGGGCCGACAAAGGGAGGATGTAGGCATGCAAGGTAGAACCACTCGGAGCCTCACACCAAAGGGATCTTGCCTTCCAACACCTTCACACACACGTCCTTAAACAACAAAGCCCTCACCCCATCCTGGTGTAACATCCACAAAGCACTCCGACTTCATGGCCTTGTAGCAAGCAATCACGTAAGAAGTAGAGCCGCCCCAACCAACCCTAAAATTTTCATTTAGGATCTAACACAAAGGACACATATGCCCTTGTCTATTGCTTTTGGTTGGACTTCAACATAAATGCATTCAACAAAGCACTCTAGTTTTGAAGTACAGTTAGGTCTCCCCCACACGAGGGGGGTAATCAATTATTGAACTAGTGTACCCCACCCATGTCACAGCCACACACCTTGACGATGGTGATCAATAATTCAAAGAGGGCGGGTAATACTAACTGAAGCTAATAGACGTCCGGCTGCCTTAGCCCCTCCCGTTTTTTGCTTTGAGATGCATGCAGATTCGCTATCATTGCCTTGAGTTTAACGATGAAGGTGTTATAAGTCTTGAATTGATCGATTATGTGTCTTGAAGATCGAGCTCTCTACTCTCCATACCCCATCCATCTCTCCATCTCTCTCTCTCTCTCTCTCTCTCTCTCTCTCTCTCTCTCTCTCTACCTTGTGCAACAAAAGGTAGTAGATTTGAAATTAGAAAAAGAATATTTTTGAAACAACCACTGTCGTGTGAGTGCTCAGTTCCTTGCATTCAGTTTTGGGAGGGTAATTAGGTTACCTTTACCCCCTTCCGTGTGTACCCTTAGACACCGTTGGCCCTTGGGTTACGAGGACTACCCCTAGCACTATTTGACACCTCCTTTTTTGGACAAGGCAAATGCCTTCCCACTATGCTTGTGCACTCGTTTTGTTAAGCAAGGAAAATGGTAGCATTATATTGTGTAATTTTGGCCCGCTGCGGTCCTAGTTCACACAGAGTTCAATTTGAGTTTACACGAGTTCACATCAAGTTCACACCACCATAATGTAGTACACAGCACGCATACCTGGTTTACATTCAAGTTCACAACAATTTCACATTGGTCCTAGTTTACACCTAGTTTACATCAAGTTTACATTCACGATCGAATGTTCTGATCATCCCCCACAAGCAACCTCGGTTTTCAACCATAGATCCCCTCTAAAATTGAGGAGGCGTTACTACTCCATCCTAGCACTGCCACGTAAAAGGACTCATGGATCACATGTGGCTTATTTGAACCCTTCCGTTTTGCGTACCATTTCCGCATTCCGTTTCCTAAGTTTGCACAGACATACAGCGATGGCCCTCGCCAAGGCCAAAGATCTGGTTGCCAACGATCCCGTCTGTGTGTTTAGGTAAGCATGTATGCATCTGACTCTGTGTGTGTGTGTGTGTGTGTGTGTGTGTGTGTGTGTGTGTGTGAGAGAGAGAGAGAGAGAGAGAGAGAGAGAGAGAGAGAGAGAGAGAGAGCGCTTAACTCGTGTTTTATGCATGTGTGTGCAGCAAGAGCTATTGTCCTTACTGCAAACAAGTCAAGCAGCTGCTTCAAAGCTTGGGTGTCAAGTTCAAAGCAGTGGAACTCGACCAAGAGTGTATGTTTGTCTGTCATTTCTTTTTGTTTGTCTTGACGGCTGAATTGAGGGAATGGGAGAGTTAGTAGAAACTAGGAGACGGCACATGAATCATGCAAGTGCGTGTGGACTTTTGGCAGTCGTGTCGTGCCTTTTTGGTATCAGTAGCATGCACAGTGCACGGGTCTTCATACAAGTGAGGGTAATCAAGGTATTACGAGCATTGGTGAGACCTAGGATTTCTGTGATTGTTAACTCTTAACCAGAGAGGAAATTTTTGCATTACAGAGAATTACATAACTATGGTGTGTCACTTAACCCAAATGTGATTTGATCTCAAAAGTGCTAAAGAAGAGGTGTTAGTTGTCTACATTAGTGACTAGTAGGCTGGTGATTGTTGAAGGAGTAATGAACAGCATTGCTGCATTGCAACACGGGAAAGTGAGCCAGCTTTTGTATTGGATTCTGATCTGATTGCTGCAGTTATTTATCAAAGTATGCAGGCTCTTTGCTAGAACTGTGCTTTGTTCTATAATTTTGATACCAAATGCGCCAGACATATGTGAGTTACTCGTGAGCATAGATTGAAACATACGGGAAGCATACACCTACAAAAATGGAAGTATGTTTTGGAGAGATGATCCAAAACATAGGTGGCCCTAAATCCTAGTCTTTAAGGAGTCCTTTTAGTTTCTAAACTTCATAAGTGAGCACAAAGAAGCGCGCAGAACTCCTAAAGCACTTTCTAGCCCCAAAATTTCACATAGCAGACCAATGTGCACAACATTTCTTTTCAGACTATACCCTTTTCATTGAGTTTCTTCACCTTTTACAAAAGCCAAGAATGCCCCAGACATAGGCTAAAAATATCAACTGTTGTCATACGTCTGGATAGTAAAACATATGAATATGTTTCAGTCTATATGCTATTGAGTTGCGGTCCATTGGAATACTATTACACAGTTTCGTTTGCAGAATTTGATAACTAGAAATTGGGCAAGATCTCTGACGTGTCATGTACCTGTGTCTACAAATGAATGGTGCTGCATGGATTTTTTGGGGGAGGTAGTAGTGTCAGACCTTACCTTTGCTCTCTGCTTTTTGTAGCGGATGGAGGTGAGTTGCAAGCAGCTCTGGCAGAATGGACTGGTCAACGAACAGTCCCGAATGTGTTCATCGGGGGCCAACATATCGGCGGATGCGACAGTAAGTTCTCCTGACATTCTCTGTTTTTAATGCTCTGCAGTGGTGGGTTTTGTAGTCAATGACTGAACACCTCTGATGCTTGGAATGTGCATGCAGGCACTGTAGCCAAACATAAGGAAGGACAACTTGTTCCTCTTTTGCAGCAGGCTAAGGCACTTTGATTTGTACTGGCGCTTTAATAATTGCCGTACTTTTGCTATTGGCATATTATGTGAGACAATGTATAAAAACGTATATATGTTCTGCATTTTCACTTAATACGTAGAGATATTTTGATATCTATTTGATTTTGCATTTGAACATGTGTAATAATCCGGTGACTGTATTGGTCTTGAATGTGCATCTTGATAGCTTTTCTTGTCAAATTTTGTGTGGCACATGGAGGTATTTTTGCTTGTGTCCATGGATGGTAGTAGTTACATGAGAAGAATCTGTTCATGATGTCTTGCGGGATAATCCCTGGTACTTGAGTGTTGCTTGAGAAGCGGACATGTGTGGCATTCGAGAAAATTTTTAATGTTGTAGGAACAATCATCTGTCAAACGAGTCTTGAACTCTAAGAGCCTTTTTTTCTTTAATGAAGAAAAAAAAGGAGGGCTTGACCCTTTGTATTACTTAACCAAGTTACAAGCCCGTAGGCATTACATCTGCCCGTAGGCATCATGAAATACATGGAGCTGGTTGGAAGAAACCCTTCTTTGCAAAGCTCAACTTAAGGCCTCTTTTGCTTGTACATTGCCATCAGTTTATAAAGATTCTGGTTTTTTTCAAGCTTAACTAGTCAGGAGGGGGCCGCACATCTCCATGAAACCTTTTGGACACGATTACAACATGTGGTTTCTCAGAGAATATCTTCACTCGACTATCATAGGCCTTTTGATCTTCTCAAAAAACTCAATACGTAAAGTTTATATGGATGTGTAATCGTGTGGGTGTGGGAGCATATATTACTACGGTGGTGACGATGTTAGGGAGGATGTCGTAGAAGTTAGACAATACTATGCATGATGGAGCTGATGCTTATATTCTGTGAATTTGGGCTTCTCTTGGATTATCTAGATATATATATATATTCACATATGTTTGTACGGGTTTAAAGTAGGTGAAGATTGAATTGTGGATTTTTCATGATCTTTATAGATAATAAGTTGAAAAGAATTATCGCTCCAGGGCATCACAATTTTTAATCATTGCAATAGCATTGGCAATGCATTCATGAAGCTTGGTGGTTCAATCCTTCTATTGTTAAACCTAGATTGAGTAGTGTTCTTTCAATAAAAAAAACTCATAAGTAGTGTATTAAAACCGAAAAGCCATGCTCAACTGAGCCATGGCATCAACCATAAACATAACAGTATCCCAGAACCACTCAGGACTGTCAAATCAAGCACCATTGCCTTTTACAGACAACCATATACTAAAAAGGCGAGACAAACCAAGAGAGAACCAAGTACATGCCAAAAGCAAACCAGAGCATAACATAGGAGACAGCTTCTCGGGGGTGCCATCATGACAGGTGGACTGTCACTCTGAGCATGCCCACCTAGATTCAGTAGGTATTCCTTATACAGGAGGTTGAGAAATATAGTATTTGCAAGTGCTATGCACAATTTCTTATAGCTTCGGTACTTTTGATTAAACCCATATAATTGTGCAACCACATCTTGATATGATGAGTGAAAGTATCAACAAATTTATTTTCATCATTGAAAAAAAGTGTAGGTTCTTCGGCTAAAACCAATTGCAGTTCGATTAAAATCCCATCAAGGTAGTTTAATTGAAGCCAAGGCATCATGAGAATTACCTAAACTTTAAACTTCTTTATTGATGAAGTTGATGGGGAACTTCAAGCTTGTTAAATCACCTCTAAAAGTGAGAAGGCCCGCTAGCATTAAGGACAAATACCATCCTAATTCCCCATGTCAATTTCAAATGATAATGGTAGTGGTTTCCACTTTGCCTTGCATTAGATGTAAACACGTGAGATCCAAATATTTCACTCTGGTAGGGGACCCATGAGTTGTGTTGCTGGATCTGTTTTGATAAGGTCAATGAAAAAGTGTATTGCAACATGTCACTACCTATTGACTTAAGACTTCCTCATATAAAGGTAAGACCAGCTAACGGGTACTGCATTCTAGGTCTTTGGGTTAGTAGCTTATATGGGTACCTTTTCTTAAAAGCCATCACGGTTTTTAATAAGGTGTTTGCTTGATGCCCACACGGACATTTAATCACAGAAGCATAAGAAGGTTCCTCTGGTGAGCACCTCTATGAAATCCATTGAAACAAGTGACATGTGTAGCATCACATCTTATGTAGGCAAGAGCCAAATTCCATGCATCTCATGGTGAAGTCCATTATCAATCTACTCTTCTTTCGTTATCATTGGTCCCAAAGTGGTTGTGAATAAAATTCCCTTGCATGTATCATCACTATGCATCTTTATTTAGCAAACGAGTGACAAGATCATCATATACAAATCAATTTTAGGTCATATAAAAAACAGTGGACCTACATCGTCTCCACTTGTACACTTTTTAAAGGGCACTCCTCACTTGGAAGCTTTTTCCAATTCCCAAATTTTTCCAATTAGTCATCTACAATCCGATTTCTAGCACACAAGCCAACATGGGAGTCATTTTACGTACATTGTAGTTATTGGCTTTATTCTTAATGTTATTAAGACCCTTCTAAATCTCTTTCTTGGCCATTGAAATCCTAAGCTGGGAGAATGAACTTTATTTTCACCTACTAATCTTTACATTTTTGAAAAAAAAGGGATATTTTTACTTCATCTTTGCTAATCACAATTAAATGTTTTCGCTAGTATGATCAATTATGCCAATAATCTTCACTTAGGACCATTGGGGCATTTTTTTCCTCATGCATTGTATATATGCCCATCATTCTAGGGCTAATTTATCTTTCTATTGTCCACTAAACAATACACTCTTTGTTGTGTGCCTTGAGCTTCTTCATTTTGTCCAAGCGGTGTGTGTTCCCCTGCAACCCAATATCCAACAATTAGCATCAGAGCAGGTTGCATCCTCTTGGGCACGGTCGTCAGCGTTGCCAACACACACCTGCTCATTTTCTCCAATTTAGGTGATCTTTGGTGAGCGTCAACAAGTCGACAAATACTTTGGGAGAGCTTGTAGAGATTGGTTTGCTCAAAATTTTCATTCGGACTCATTTTGATCTCCATTTTTACTATAGACAGTACACTGCGCAAGCAATAACGTCCTTTTGTGCAGAACTTTTGTCGGTGAAATTTTCTATAGAACAGGTTCTTTACAGTCTTCTTTGGATTGTGCTATATAGCACGTGTTGATCCTACTACATTTTACCTCGTTTTCGGTTGTTTTCACATAGGTGCTATCATTCGTCATGGATGACAACAACACAGATGTATTCAAGATGTTTGCTGCTGAGGATAAATTGGATAGCAACAATTACCTAATGTGGGCTTACATGATGCAACATGTTCTTGTGTCAAAGGGCATTTGGAATGTTGTGTAGTCACCTAAACCTAAAAATCACTCCTTTCATTTGTGCAATTGAAGAGTAATCTTGCTCCATCTCCATCTTCTTCTCTTCATCTCCTTGTGTGTGTATGAGAGAGAGAGAGAGAGAGAGAGAGAGAGAGAGAGAGAGAGAGAGAGAGAGAGAGTGAGTGAGTGATGGAGCATTGCGACGTCGAAGCGCGGCACGGCGGTAGCTCCTTCTTCTTCGTGGCGAGGAATCCTCGACGAAGGCGAGCGTAGGGCGGTGAGTGACACACCCTTGCTCTCTTGAGCTTGTTAAATTATTCTGGTTGTGTGCTTGCAGCCATTTGTGGCTCGCACACAGTGTATCGGCAAGTCCCTTGCATTGACACGTGCGACATATGCGCACATTTTTGGCGCCACTACCGAAGAAATGCCCTGCATTAAACTCAAGTAGCACTCTATGCTTCTTTGTGGTGCATTATGAAATGTAGGAAAGGTAGAGAAGGAAGATGTGTGTGTTGAGAAGGAGTTGTTTTGCTGCAGTGTATTGTTTTTGTTAATAAGGTGTTGAAAGGTGCTGTGTTTTCTCTGTGATAAGGTGTTAGAATTAAGGTAGTAGATCCATAATGTTAGTTATGTGTAAAGTACAGTGAATAGATCTGTTAGCAAATGAGTTGTTGTAGTACTGTGTTAGTGTGTAACAGTAGCTCTATTAGTTGTAAGTAGGTAGATTAGGTGTGTGTGCTCGCGCGCACAACGCGATCGCGACGACCTTATCCCCCAAAAAAAATAAAAAATAAAAAAATTAAAGCTAGGATCGGGTCGAGAACATTCCCCAGACCCAAGCCCAAGCCCACGCTCAGGCTCAGGCTTCAGTCACCCTTTAAAATTGCTTATTTTAGCCTCATGCGTAAGTAAAAATCGACCCTTTTGAGGACCAACGGAGCTTTGGGTAACCGAACATTGTGCTGTAAAGCACACCACGACCACTTAAGTGGTACGCTCATTTTGAGCTATCACACGTTTTAATCCAGAAGCCGATCATTAAAAAATATTTAAAAATATCAAAAACGAGTAAAAACGGGGTGCAAAACGTCCAAAAAATCAGGCGGTTAACCTTCAAGGGTATTCACCGACGCTTGTAGGGTGCCAAAGGCACATCCATCTGTGCTCTAGTCGTGTGCTGGAGGTTGAGCAACTAGCGATCATTTCGACTTACGCGAGTTCTCAATACCCACCTACTTTAGGTTCCGGGCCCTCGGCAGGAACCCAAGGTAGTACCACTCAGGACCCGCATATAGCGTCTAGTGACTCTTCCTCTGACTACGAAGTCATGGAGGGTTACCCAATGCCTAATCCGAATAGCACAAGCAAAGGCATGCATGCCATGGGTCCACGGTCCGGGCCGAGCGTGCTTAACCGCTTGAAGGAAATCTTTAGTAGAGCCACTCGCTCCGAACATGGAGCTAACGATGTAAATGAGGGGGGAGGGAAGTAAATTCTCCATTCATGACCAATGTAGACCCTATGCTCTTAGAGAATGTGCACGTGAATACTGCTCCCCTTGACTCTTCAGAGCTATTCCCCTCTGAGGGTATATTACATGATGGTAGAAGCCTTGCCGAAGTACAAGAAGTTGAATGGTACATCATTGCGACTAGGAAAAAGAAAATCGAGAGCTTACGCAAGGCGGAGCAACGAAGAGACTTAAAAGCTAAAGCCCCTATGTCAATATCTTTGATAGGAGAGCAACCGAGTGCTCCTGAATTAGCGACCACTAAGGGTCAACCCATAAAGAGCCACATTGCATCTTGTTCAAAAGACACCCCTAGCACCTCAATCCTAGATGGAGCGTTCTTAAATGAGAACTGGGAGTACGAACTACAAACGAAAACTCTAACCGACTTATACACAGGTCACACCTATCACATGGGTTGGTTAGATGTCCTACAATCCACAACGGGTGCTACTAGTGTGGAGGATCAACAACAAAGAGTTTGTGAGGCTATCCATAGGGTTATTGGGCTAGAGAGACAGAACGAGGGTATCCACATGTCTTCAACGGGTCTCATGCGATTCTTGGATACAGGGAAGGCTAAACAACCAACCTTATCGCAAATGGAGACTCCCTCGGTAAGTCCGATGGATCCTCCATATGTTGTTTCGCCAGGGGTCTCAGTGCAATCTGAGCTCACAAGTGATAGCTTTACTTTTCCAAGTCTAGCTCACCTTTCCCTTGATGACACCATGGCTACCATGCCTACCCCAATGATGGGCGTGCCCTGAAACACGCCATGGACCTCATTTGTTAGTAAAGCACCGCTACATGGTAGCTCAATGTCTGCAACAGTACCTACAAGTGTATACCAATCGTCTTTAGACCCCAACGAGCATTCCTAGGGTTAACTACTCTTTAGTCGACATTTTTTTAATTAATGTTGGTCAATCTAGTACTTACTTTAGCCCTAGCTCTTGTGTACTTCTCTTAGAGTCTACCTAATATACCCTAACTCAATTGCATTTTATTCAGGTACTACGCTTGTTCTAGTTGGCAATGTTACAAAATTTGTTTTTGCATTTTCTAGAATATCATGTATGCATCTCACTTATTGCACGCCTGAACATGCTACCTTTGAGCTTTCACAATGTTGTTTTTCTTCTGACACAGGTACTCCTATCGTAGATTCTGGTTATATTCCAAGGACGGAATCTACATCAAGAAGGGGGGCATGTTAACCACGGACGTCCACTTCTAGTAGTCATGGGCCGGGCTTGTCGATCCAATAGGAAAAGGGTAAGAGTGATCGCCGATGAGAGGCGCACTCTAACAGAAACATTCAAGGGTTAGTTGGCTAAGTATGGACGCCCAAGTGTGAATGGGGTGAGATCATATAAAAGTCACCTAAACCTAAAAATCATTCATTCTTTCATTTGTGCAATTGAAGAGTGCTCTTGCTCCATCTCCAACTTCTTCTTCTTCATCTCCTTGTGTGTGTGTTTATGTGTGTGTGTGTGTGTGTGTGTGTGTGTGTGTGTGTGAGAGAGAGAGAGAGAGAGAGAGAGAGAGAGAGAGAGAGAGAGAGAGAGAGAGAGAGAGAGAGAGAGCGAGCATGGCACGGCGGTAGCTCTTTCTTCTTCGTGGCGAGGAATCCTCCACGAAGGTGAGCGTAGGGCGATCAATGACACACCCTTGCTCTCTTGAGCTTGCTAGACTAGTCTGGTTGTGTGCATGCAGCCATTTGTGGCTTGCACATAGTGTACGGCAAGTCCCTTGCATTGACACGTGCGACAGACGCGCACATGTATGAAGTGCACTATTACTTCTCACATTCACTTAGCTCAATCAACTAAACAAACTTGGGATATTCTGGTTGGTCTTTATGCAAGTCGTAACAATGAGGCTAGCATTGCATTGTTGCGTAAAGAGCTGGAGTCAAAGATTATGCATGAGGAAGATGACATGGACACTTTCCTTGTTGGTATCAAGTTGAGAAACTCAATTCTACAGGCGGTTATTTCTGACAGTTCACTCGTGTAGAATGTCCTTGCTGCATTGCTAAATTCTTACTAGACTTTTTCTAGTACTTGGAGACTTATGATACAAGGAAATCCTCATGTTGTCAAGTTTAATGCATTATGCACATTGCTGTTGTAGGAGTCACTCTAAAAAAAAATAGAGCTAAATAGTGTGCAGTTGAACAGGCTTTTGTTGCTGCTCAAAGAAAAGGTGGTAACAACAATGTAGCCACTTCTCATGGTTCTTTCGTGGGTAGCAAATCACCTGTTTCTAATGCTTCTGTTGGTAGCACCTCACCTGGGAATTTAGGTAAAAAGGGAAAGAAGAAGGTGTGTTGCCATTATTGAAAAGCTAATGATCACTTGATCAAGCAATATCCTAAATTGAAGGCAAAAGAGGCCAAGAAGAAAGAGGATGGTTCCACTACAAGTGCAACTATTGTAGAATCTTATGTGAAAGGAGATTGTGATGTTGATGTAGATGCAGAGTGGGCATTTAGTGCAGAGTGCACTTTCGATCCTTTCGTCCA